>NC_081356.1:139099054-139706554 GCF_030684315.1 Stegostoma tigrinum
CACACACACACACACACACACACACACACACACACACACACAGTCTCTTTCTCTCCCACATGTACACACATTCTCCCCCCTCTCTCTTTGTCTCTCTCACACACACATTCTCTTCCACCACAAACACATACACGCCCACACACACACACATAGACACTCTCTTTCTCACACACACATATGCACCCACACATACATACACACTCTCTCTCCTTCCTGCACATGCACTCTTTCTGTCACCCACCTCACACACAAACACACACATATACGCATTGATCTATATACAGACTCACACGCTCTCTTTCTCTCTCTCTCTCTCTCTCCTTCATGCACATACACTTTCTCTCTCACCTCCCTCACACACAAACACACACACATACACAATCTCTCGGTCTCTCTTTCTCTTTCCTGAAGAGTGTGAGGTGATTCACTTTGGAAGACAAACTTCAAAGCAGAATACAGGGTTAACAGAAAGATTCTTGGCAGTGTGGAGGAGCCGAGGGATCTTGGGGATCATGTCCACAGCTCCCTGAGAGCTGCCACCCAGGTGGATAGTGATAATGGGAACTGCAGATGCTGGAGAATCCAAGATAATAAAGTGTGGAGCTGGATGAATACAGCAGGACAAGCAGCATCTCAGGAGCACAAAAGCTGACGTTTCGGGCCTAGACCCTTCATCAGAGAGGGGGATGGGGTGAGGGTTCTGGAATAAATAGGGAGAGAGGGGGAGGCGGACCCAAGATGGAGAGAAAAGAAGATAGGTGGAGAGGGTATAGGTGGGGAGGTAGGGAGGGGATAGGTCAGTCCAGGGAAGACGGACAGGTCAAGGAGGTGGGATGAGGTTAGTAGGTAGATGGGGGTGCGGCTTGGGGTGGGAGGAAGGGATGGGTAAGAGGAAGAACAGGTTAGGGAGGCAGAGACAGGCTGGGCTGGTTTTGGGATGCAGTGGGTGGAGGGGAAGAGCTGGGCTGGTTGTGTGGTGCAGTGGGGGGAGGGGAAGAACTAGGCTGGCTTTGGGATGCAGTGGGGGAGGGGAAGAACTGGGCTGGTTTTGGGATGCAGTGGGGGAAGGGGAGATTTTGAAGCTGGTGAAGTCCACATTGATACCATTGGGCTGCAGGGTTCCCGAGCGGATTATGAGTTGCTATTCCTGCAACCTTCGGGTGGCATCATTGTGGCACCGCAGGAGGCCCATGATGGACATGTCATCTAAAGAATGGGAGGGGGAATGGAAATGGTTTGCGACTGGGAGGCGCGGTTGTTTATTGCGAACCGAGCGGAGATGTTCTGCAAAGCGGTCCCCAAGTGGATTCCCAAGCGGATTATGAGTTGCTGTTCCTGCAACCTTCGGGTGGCATCATTGTGGCACTGCAGGAGGCCCATGATGGACATGTTGTCTGAGGAATGGGAGGGGAGTTGAAATGGCTCGCGACTGGGAGGTGCAGTTGTTTATTGCGAACCAAGCGGAGGTGTTCTGCAAAGCGGTCCCCAAGCCTCCGCTTGGTTTCCCCAATGTAGAGGAAGCCACACTGGGTACAATGGATACAGCATACCACATTGGCAGATGTGCAGGTGAACCTCTGCTTAATATGGAAAGTCATCTTGGGGCCTGGGATAGGGGTGAGGGAGGATGTGTGGGGGCAAGTGTAGCACTTCCTGCGGTTGCAGGGGAAGGTGCCGAGTGTGGTGGGGCTGGAGGGCAGTGTGGAGCGAACAAGGGAGTCACGGAGAGAGTGGTCTGACACTTCCGCCATCTACAATCCGACCCCAAGACATTTTTCCATCCCCACCCTTGTCTGCTTTCCAGAGAGACCACTCTCTCTGTGACTGTGATAATGGGAACTCTCTCCGTGACTCCCTTGTTCGCTCCACACTGCCCTCCAACCCCAACACACAAGGCATCTTCCCCGGCAACTGCAGGAAACGCTACACTTGCCCCCACACCTCCTCCCTCACCCCTATCCCAGGCCCCAAGATGACTTTCCATATTAAGCAGAGGTTCACCTGCACATCTGCCAATGTGGTATACTGCATCCACTGTACCCGGTGTGGCTTCCTTTACATTGGGGAAACCAAGCGGAGGCTAGGGGACAGCTTTGCAGAACACCTCCGCTCGGTTCGCAATAAACAACTGCACCTCCCAGTCGCAAACCATTTCCACTCCCCCTCCCATTCTTTTGATGACATGTCTATCATGGGCCTCCTGCACTGCCACAATGATGCCACCCGAAGGTTGCAGGAACAGCAACTCATATTCCGCTTGGGAACTCTGCAGCCCAATGGTATCAATGTGGACTTCACCAGCTTCAAAATCTCCCCTTCCCCCACCGCATCCCAAAACCAGCCCAGTTCTTCCCCTCCCCCCACTGCACCACACAACCAGCCCAGCTCTTCCCCTCCACCCACTGCATCCCAAAACCAGCCCAGTCTGTCTCTGCCTCCCTAACCTGTTCTTCCTCTCACCCATCCCTTCCTCCCACCCCAAGCCGCACCTCCATCTCCTACCTACTAACCTCATCCCACCTCCTTGACCTGTCCATCTTCCCTGGACTGACCTATCCCCTCCCTACCTCCCCACGTATACTCTCCTCTCCACCTATCTTCTTTTCTCTCCATCTTCGGTCCGCCTCCCCCTCTCTCCCTATTTATTCCAGAACCCTCACCCTATCCCCCTCTCTGATGAAGGGTCTCGGCCCGAAACATCAGCTTTTGTGCTCCTGAGATGCTGCTGGGCCTGCTGTGTTCATCCAGCCTCACATTTTATTCCCCAGGTGGATAGAGTTATTAAGAAGGCATATGGTGTGTTAGCTTTCATTCATAGAGGGATTGAGTTCAAGAGCTGTGAAGTTATGCTCTCGCGATACAAAAGCCTGGTTCGGCCACATCTTGAGTGTTGTGTCCAGTTCTGGTTGCCTCATTACAGGAAAGATGTGGAAGTGTTGGAAAAGGTGCAGAGGAGATTTACCAGGATGTTGCCTGGAATGGAGGGAAGGTCTTACGAGGACGAGTTGAGAGAGCTAGGGCTTTTCTCTTTAGAACGATGAAGGATGAGAGGTGACTTGATAGAGATGTACAAAATGATCAGAGGTTTAGACAGAGTAGACAGCCAGAGACTTTTTCCTAGGGTGGAGGTAGCTATTACGAGGGGGTGTAGTTTTAAAGTGAGTAGAGGTAGATATAGGGGAAATGTCAGAGATAATTTCTTTACTCAGAGAGTGGTAGGGGCATGGAATGTGTTGCTGGAGAGGATAGTGGAGTCGGCCTCATTAGGGGTATTTAAGCAGCTATTAGATAGGCGTATGGATGATAGTATAAGGCAGGGGTCGAGGTTAGATAGACCTTAGGTTTAGGGTAAAGGTTCGGCACAACATCATGGGCCAAAGGTCCTGTACTGTGCTGTAGAACATAGAACATAGAACATAGAACATAGAACAGTACAGCACAGAACAGGCCCTTCAGCCCACGATGTTGTGCCGACCATTGATCCTCATGTATGCACCCTCAAATTTCTGTGACCATATACATGTCCAGCAGTCTCTTAAATGACCCCAATGACCTTGCTTCCACAACTGCTGCTGGCAACGCATTCCATGCTCTCACAACTCTCTGCGTAAAGAACCTGCCTCTGACATCCCCTCTATACTTTCCACCAACCAGCTTAAAACTATGACCCCTTGTGCTAGCCATTTCTGCCCTGGGAAATAGTCTCTGGCTATCAACTCTATCTATGCCTCTCATTATCTTGTATACCTCAATTAGGTCCCCTCTCCTCCTCCTTTTCTCCAATGAAAAGAGACCGAGCTCAGTCAACCTCTCTTCATAAAATAAGCCCTCCAGTCCAGGCAGCATCCTGGTAAACCTCCTCTGAACCCTCTCCAAAGCATCCACATCTTTCCTATAATAGGGCGCCCAGAACTGGACGCAGTATTCCAAGTGCTGTACTGTTCTATGTTTTATGTTTTAGGTCAATGAGTCCTGAAACTCAGCTCTCCTGCTCCTCTGATGCTGCCTGACCCATTGTGTCCCACCAGCTCCACACTGTATTGTCCTAAAATGCATTGTTTGACCTGAGATGCCACCTCTGTATGCTAATAAAACCTTCAGTTATCTCGGGTCAGCGACTTGAAACAAATTCTAGGATTTGCATATTAATCAATTGAAATCTGCATCTCCTTTCTAACTGGTTATAGATTTAACAGCCATCCTGGGATTGTTTATTACAGCCTCATCAGTTGTGTGACCCTTTAATCTTGTACTTATGAATTCTGGGTCTGACACTATCTCTCTCACTAACACCTGGAGGAGGAGCAAGGCTTGTAAAGCTTGTGTTTACAAATAAACCTGTTGGACTGTAACCTGGTGTTGTGTGATTTCCGACCTTGTCCACCCCAGCCCAACGCCGGCACCTCACATCTCTTCTTGGAGAGCAGAGAACATTGTCTTCCATTTACTAAATTTCCTCAAGCTAGGTTAAGTTGTTTTCTACATTTTTCATTCATAGGATGAGGGCTTCACTGACATCAGCATTTATTGCCCATCCCTAATTGCCCACAGAGCAGTTAAATGACAACCACATTACTGTGGGTCAGGACTCACACGTAAGCCAAACCACATAAGAACAGTAGTTTCCTTCCCTCAAGGACCTTAGTGAACCAGACGGGTTTTTCCAACAATCAACAATGGTTTCATGGTCATCATTAGACTTCTAATTCCAAGGTTTTATTACTGAAATAAAACTCCACCATTTGCCATGGTGGGATTTGAACCCAGGACCCCCAAACATTATCTGGGAGTCTGGATTAACTATACAGTAATAATATCATTAGGCCATCAGCTTCTTCTTAGATTACCAGTTGAAGTTCAAAAGTTTTCCATCCATCCTGTCTACAATATTGGGAAGCTTGTTCTGGAGAAGATGAAGAATTGTGGCTGTAGAGATTGAGAAAAGGGTGGGGGCGATGATGCCTTCCTGCTTGACCCTTGCCTTGATCTCAAAGGATTCTATTATATTACTATCAGTGAGTCCTGTTGCTGACATGCTGTCATGGAGGATGTTGATGAATTTCATTGAATAGCCAGCCTTTGACAGGATCTTCCATCACACTACTCGATTAACTGAGTCAAACGTCTTGCTCAGCTCAATGAAGGTCATGTGGCTTGGTTGGTGCTGTTCCTGGTATTTGTCTTACAGTTTCCAGCAATTTCAGTTTTTATTTCTGATTTACAGCATCCACAGTTCTTTTGGCTTTTATTTACTGGATATCATGAAATTGTCCCCCGTACACCAAGATCCAGATAATATATATAAGGAAAAGCAATGATCCTAATAGCACCCACTGGGGAACTCCAATATAAACCCTTCTCTAGCCTGAACAACACTGATTGATAATTACCCACGGCTCCCTTTCACACGGCCAATTTCGTATCCTCATTGCTACTGTTCCTTTTATACTGTGACCCGAAACTTTCCTAACACTCCTTTTGTGTGGCACAGTTTCAAATCCATTTTTCCACATCAAAAAATTGCCCTCGTCACCCTTTTGTTACCTCTTCAAAAAATCCTGTAAGTAAGGTAAAACCTTTAGAAATACATGTTGATTGTTCCTAATCAACCATGTTTTACATGTAAATAATAATTCCATAACAAAGAAATGTCTTGAGAACCTTCCCTCTCTTCCCTAAATACAGGTAGTACACTAAGTTTAGTAACAAAGTGTGGGGCTGGATGAACACAGCAGGCCAAGCAGCATCTCAGGAGCACAAAAGCTGACGTTCCAGGCCTAGACCCTTCATCAGAAATGGGGAAGGGGAAGAGGGTTCTGAAATAAATAGGGAGAGAGAGGGAGGCAGATCGAAGATAGATAGAGGAGAAGATAGATGGAGAGGAGACGGACAAGTCAAAGAGGCGGGGATGGACAATAAGAGAGTAGCAGTGGGTGAGAGATCCCCTGAGGTTTGTCTGAAGGGAAGACAGTAACTTCTTCAGGTTGGGCATCCCTAGGCACTATGGTTGGTAGTCTGCTAAATTTCTGCCACTTTAAGCACCCAGGCGTCATTATTCAAATTTGCTGCTCCCTTGGTGGCCAATTCCATTGAGGTAACAATTTCAAAAACTGCTTTTAAATCAGGTTTTTCCTTGTTATTAGCTTTTGTTGCATGGCTTCATAGAACATAGAACATTACAGTACAGGCCCTTCGGCCCTCAATGTTGTGCCGACATGCCATGGCGCTCTGAAGCCCATCTATCCTACACTATTCCATGTACGTCCATATGCTTGTCCAATGACGACTTAAATGTACTTAAAGTTGGCAAATCTACTACCATTGCAGGCAAAGCGTTCCATTCCCTTACTACTCTCTGAGTAAAGAAATCTGACATCTGTCCTATATCTTTCACCCCTCAATTTAAAGCTATGCCCCCTTGTGCTCACCGTCACCATCCTAGGAAAAAGGCTCTCCCTATCCACCCTATCTAACCCTCTGATTATTTTATGTGTCTCAATTAAGTCACCTCTCAACCTTCTTCTCTCTAACGAAAATAGCCTCAAACCCCTCACCCTTTCCTCGTAAGACCTTCCCTCCATACCAGGCAACATCCTAGTAAATCTCCTCTGCACCCTTTCCAAAGCTTCCACATCCTTCTTATAATGCGGTGGCCAGAACTGTACGCAATACTCCAAGTGCGGCCGCACCAGAGTTTTGTACAGCTGCAGCATAACCTCTTGGTTCCGGAACTCGATCCCTCTATTAATAAAAGCTAAAACACTGTATGCCTTCTTAACAGCCCTGTCAAAGATGCCACACTCTGTACAGTGGATGGCAACTTTCTAGGATCTGTGTACATGGACACCGAGATCGCTCTGCTCATCTACACTACCAAGAATCTTACCATTAGCCCTATACTTTGCATTCTGGTTACTCCTACCAAAGTGCATCACCTCACACTTTTCCGCATTAAACTCCATTTGCCACCTGTCTGCCCAGCTCTGCAGCTTATCTATGTTCATGTTGGAGGCCACAAACTAAATGACCCTGCAAGACATCTTGGAGAAATCCTCCAAATTTGCAAAGCTCTGCTAACCTCTGTAAGGGAACCACAAATTGAGTGGAACCTTTCCTGCCACACTACCGGTTGTAATCTGGGTCCCTTCGGGGAACACTGTCCACACCAGCCATTCCCAGCTCCTCCCCCCTCAGTGGCCGAGAACGCCCTTGACCGTGTCTCCCTCATTTCTCACAACTCATCCCTCACACCCCCTCCCCGCAATAACAACCAAAACAGAACCCCACTCGGCCTCACGTACCAACCACCAGATCCAACGCATCATCCTCTGACACTTCTGCCATCTACAACTCGACCCTAATACAAAAAACATTTTTCCCTCCCCACCCTTGTGTACTTATCAGAGGGATCACTCTCTCCATGACTCCCATGTCCACTCCACACTCCCTCCAATCCCACCACACCCGGCACTTTCCCCTCCAAACGCAGGAATTGCTACCCTTCCCCCCACACATCCTTCCTCACCCCCATCCCAGGCCCCAAGAAGACTTACATCAAACAGATGTTCACCTGCACATCCGCCAATGTAGTTTACTGCATCCACTGTACAGAGTGTGGCCTCCTCTACGTCAGGGAAACGAAACGGAGACTTGGGGACCACTTCGAGGAACACCTCCGCTCGGTTCGCAATAAACAACTGCACCTCCCAGTTGCGAACCATTTCCACTCCCCCTCCCATTCCTTAGATGGCATGCCCATCCTGGGTCTCCTGCAGTGCCACAATGATGCCACCTGAAGGTTGCAGGAACAGGAACTCAAATTCTGCTTGGGAACCCTGCAGCCCAATGGTATCAATGTGGACTTCACAAGCTTCAAAATCTCCCCTTCCCCCACCGCATCCCAAAACCAGCCCAGC
This sequence comes from Stegostoma tigrinum, assembly GCF_030684315.1. Lineage (NCBI taxonomy): Eukaryota > Metazoa > Chordata > Chondrichthyes > Orectolobiformes > Stegostomatidae > Stegostoma > Stegostoma tigrinum. Next base: position 139,106,971 of record NC_081356.1, read on the forward strand.
TCGTCCCTGCCTCCCTAACCTGTTCTTCCTCTCACCTATCCCCTCCTCCCACCTCAAGCCCCATCCCTATCTCCTACCTACTAACCTCAACCTGCCCCCTTGACCTGCCCATCCTCCCTGGACTAACCTATCCCCTCCCTACCTCCCCACCTACACTCACCTTCACTGGCTCTAACGCCACCTCTTTGACCAGTCTGTCTCCTTGCCACCTATCTTCTCCTTTATCCATCTTTCATCTGCCTCCCCTCTCTCCCTATTTATTTCAGAACCTCCTTTCCCTCCCCCATTTCTGAAGAAGGGTCCTGACCCAAAACATCAGCTTTCCAGCTCCTAAGATGCTGGTTGGCCTGCTGTGTTCATCCAGCTCCACACCTTGTTATCTCACTTTCTGACTGTGCTAGTGTACAGTTCTTCCCTGGCATCACTCACAGCCCAAGTCCCCTCAACTCTCCCCGATAACCGTCAGTAAGCTTCTGGGTGAGTAATCCCCACTTCAGCCATTGGCTATGGTTTGAACCATAAATAGAACACAGGGTACATAGAGGGTAAACCTGAACAGGAAATAGATCATTGTGGTTCCTTTCAGCTCTGGAGCGGTTTTAGACAGTCTCCCCTAGCTCTCATCTCTCGGTCACCTGATTCACTCTCTTAGTCACAACTACATATGTAACATATAAGTCTTTCTGTTGGCTGTCAGCCTTCGCTCAAAATTCTTTATTGCTTCTTTTATTTGTTTTTTTTCATCAGCCTGTCCACCTCAAACCTCTGTATTCCTCTTCATTCTCAACATTAATTTTGACCTGACACTTGTTGTAAACGCACTTTGTCTTTTTTATCTTAAATTCCATCTCCTTTGTCACCTGCACTACTCTGGATTTGTTCTTTCTGCCTTTCCCATGTGAGGGAATGTATCTCAACTACATTCAAACAATATTCACCCGAATATTCCCCAACAAGGCACTTGATTCACTTCATTTCCAAGGACCGGGTCCAAAATGCATTCTTTCTTGGACTGGAAACGTAGTGCTGTAGGAATGTCTCCTGCATGCAATCCAGGAACAAGTGCCTCTCGTTGCCTCATATGATACAAGTATCCCTGTCTATGTTTGAATAACTGAAGTCTCCCATTATAATTGATAATTATATTGGACTATAACTAATAACTATATTGGATTCTGTCTATAATTCACCTGCAGATTTGTTCTACATCCTTTTCACTAGTTGTTCCTTAGTTCTAACCGAATTAATTCTGTGCTTAATCAGAGCCATCCTCTTTCTCCAGCACTGCAATGCTTTGTTAATTAACCCCTTCTCCTTTCCTTACTTTTCTATTTTTCCTGAATAACTTAAACTCCAGAATATTTAACAGACAGTCTGCCCTTCCTTGAGTCAGATTTCCGTTATTGCCATAACATCAAAGTTCCATACTGCAATCTGTGTCTGTAACTCTCCAGTTGTAATTGCTATGCTCAGTAACCCGGATTTCGAATTCATAATTTGGCTCTCTTGCTCTAACTTCATTCTATTATAACTTGCTATTCTCATTGTTAGTGTCTGTTGCATCCTAAGTATTTTATGAACGCTAGTCTTTTTCCCTGTTTTTCCTCCTTGGTTCCGTGCTCCTGCAAGTTGTTTTAAAGCCTTCTTGTTAGCACTCACAAAACGTCTTGCAAAGAACTCAATCCAAGCCCTGTTCAGGTGAAATTTGATTGATTTGTATAGGTGTGCCAATCTTACAAGGATCTCATATGTCTGTGTGTTTAAATAAACAACACATTCAAAAATGAACTGCAACCTCCATGTTGAAGTGGTTACAGGACAGTGAGACAAGGAAAAGGAGTAAATGCCCAATAAAAGGGGGAAGGGGTGGTGGGGGACATAAAGTGCTCATTTTGTCTTACCTGGAGGAGGTGCCGAGAGCAGTAACCAGAGCCTGTAACAATCCACCCATGAAAGCAAAGGGATTCTTGCGTGTGATGAAGAAATAGAGGAGAGGTAGGACGATAAGAGCATGGAAGAGCAGCCCCACGATGACAGTAATTGTATACATTCCCAGCTGTCCGCCCACCACAGTCATATCCTCCATCTCCATAATCTTGCCCGCAATAAGAAACAGTAGACCGATTGGAGCATACCTGAAAGCAGAGAACATAGCTGAGAGAGGAAGGCAAATGGTGTTTAAACACTGAGAATGGAAGAGGGCAAAAGAAATAAGATTCACTGAGAGAGTAGTGACATTAGTAATCATTAAATAATCAAAACATTATATGAAGTAGCTAAAGAAAGGGACAAAGAGCAAATAACAATGAAAAGTCCTAAGTGGAGTTGATTTCAAAGATGAGAGAAGGGATCCAGCACAGGTGGGGTGTAAAGAAAGATTGTTCAGGAAAACTAAATGAGCAAAGGCAAAACTCTTAAGGCCGAGATCATTCAGATATATGCCACATACATGCGGAAAGATGAAGCCATCCAAAGCTGGAGCTGCTTGGATGTTGAAGGAAATAGAAATTATAATGAAACAGGAACACAAAGTTGATGAAAAGTGTTTAGAATACAATTGAAATCATAAAGTAATGAGTGCAAGAGGAAATTAAAAAGGATCTAACAAAATAGCCATAGAATGGAGAAAAAAGTACTGGCTTATATGAAACAGAATCCTGAAATCCTTTTCCATGTCTAAAGGCCAATAAGGCAGGTGTTTGTACAAAAACGGGAATTGCTGGAAAAACTCAGCAGGTCTGGCAGTACCTGTGAAGAGAAATCAGAGTTAACGCTTCAGGTTCAGTGACCCTTCCTTAGAACTGATGGAGCTAGCAAAATGTTGGTTTCAATGCAAAAGATAGGGTGGGGGGAGGGTATAAGCAGTAAATGATAGGTGGGGATAGAGCCCAAAGAGAGAGAAGAACAGCTGGGCACAGGAGTGGGTAACGATCAGGCTGGGAGGGTGAGTAGCTGTTAATGGGGACTGTCAGTGACTAACAATGGGTGGTATGTAATGCAGGTTGTGTGATAACAAGGCCTGGTATGTGGGCTTGGGCTATGGACATGGGAGAGATCAAGTCTGAAAATTATTTTCCTAGGATGGTGACGGCGAGCACGAGGGGGCATAGCTTTAAATTGAGGGGTAAAAGATATAGGACAGAAGTCAGAGGTAGTTTCTTTACTCAGAGAGTAGTAAGGGAATGGAACGCTTTGCCTGCAACGGTAGTAGATTCGCCACCTTTAGGTACATTTAAGTCATCATTGGATAAGCATATGGACGTACATGGAATAGTGTAGGTTAGATAGGCTTGAGATCGGTATGACAGGTCGGCACAACATCGAGGGCCGAAGGGCCTGTACTGTGCTGTAATGTTCTACGTTCTATGTTCTATTGAGCTCAATATTGAGTCCAGAAGGCTACAGTATTCTCAAGCAGAAAGTAAGTGCTTATGTCTGTTTCCATAGCTAGTTTCTCCTGCAACAGGGGCCAGAGTCTATCACTTGATGGCCATCACTCAACATTTAGTGCCTCTCTTAGTCTCACTCTTAGTGCTTGCCATCAACATAGAACATAGAACATAAAACATAGAATAGTACAGCACAGTACAGGCCCTTCATCCCACGATGTTGTGCTGAACTTTTACCCTAAACCTAAGGTCTCTCTGACCTCCACCCCACCTTATACTATCACCCATATGCCTATCTAATAGCTGCTTAAATGCCCCTAATGAGGCCGACTCCATTACCCTCTCCAGCAATACATTCCACGCCCCGACCACTACCTGAGTAAAGAACCTACCTCTGATGTCTCTCTGATATCTACCTCCACTCACTTTAAAACTATATCCCCTCGTAAAAGCTACCCCCACCTGAGGAAATAGTCTTTGGCTGTCCACTCTATCTAAACCTCTGATCATTTTGCACACGTCTATCAAGTCACCTCTCATTCAACTTCACTCCAATGAGAAAAAGCCCTGTAAAGCCCAACGTATCAGGAAGATGTATTTGCTGACATTCAGTCTGCTTCACTCTGTCATGAACATTAAGTCATGGACTAAGTCTTGAAACCAGAGCACCTGGCATGGTGGAATTTGAATCCTCGTCCCCAGAATATTATCTGGGTCTCTGGATTACTAAACCAGCAACAATACCACCATGTCATCCCATAAATTAGGAAGTCTCTTTTGCAAATGGCAATTAATACTAAATTATGTGTTAATTTTAAAGCTGGGATTAATACAGCTTTGTTCCCGGAATGTATTAAGTGTACGAAGTAGAGTATAGGGAGTTTGTTTGCTGATAATCCATGATTTCATTGAATCAAAGTGGTTAAAAAGGCATTTAGCACGCTGGCCTTCATTGCTCAGTCCTTTGAGTATAAGAGTTGGGACGTGATGTTGAGGTTGTACAGGATATTGGTGAGGCCTCTTCTGGAGCACTGTGTCCTGTCCTGGTCACCCAGTTATAGGAAGGATATTATTAAACTGGAGAGGTTTCAGAAGAGATTTTCCAGGATGTTGCTGGTTAGGGAAGGTTTGAGTTACAAAGAAAGGCTGGATAGGCTGGGATATTTTTCACTGAATGTACGAGGTTGAGAGGCGACCTTATAGAAGTTTATAAAATAATGAGAAGTACGGATAGATTTAATGGATTGTTGTCTTTTCACTAGGATGGGGGATTTCAAAACTGGGGGCACATTTTTAAGGTGAGAGGAGAGAGATTTAAGAAAACACAAGAGGCAATTTATTTTACACACAGGATGGTACATGAGTGGAAGTGGTGAATGTGGGTACAATTAAAATGTTTAAAAGGCATTGGGATAAGTACGTGAATAGGAATGGTTTGGAGGGGTATAGGCCAGGTGCAGGCAGGTGGGACTAGTTTAGTTTGGGATTATGTTTGGCATGGACTGGTTGGATCAGTTTCCCTGCCATATGATTCTCTATGAAAGCACAGGCTTCAGGGTCGGGGTGACCTCCTCCTATCCCTACCTTACTGTGGGAGGTTGGTAACAGAAGCTCTCACTCCAATCCCAAAAGAAGAGCGGCACCAAAGGATATTCAAATTACGTGCCTATCCAATAGGAAAGCGGGATAAATCTCCTCCACCTCATTAAGCAAATTGAACCTCTTAAAGACAAAGGGCAGCATCATATTGGGGTCTGAATTACTTGGGCTGTGGTGAGATTTGTAGCAGAATAGGACGAAAGCTCCAGTGAGGCCCATCTCAATGTTGGGAGAATCTCGCTGCATCTTTAACGCTCTTCACAAGGCGTCAAGGCGGGTTCCTTCCTTGGCACCAGTGACTTGCTAATTAACAGAAATTTTCAATGCCTTGGTAATGACCCAGCTCTTGGACCTTGGTAATATTCAGCTTGCTTTCTTACCAAACATGCCAAACAAAACAGACATTGAGAAAATGTCAATATGGAAATTAGAGAGGTACCAGGCAGCTGGCCATTTGCTCTGATGGACTTCCACGTTCCACAGTTTGAAGCAACACATCAGGGCACGATCCACGGGCACCTGTCACAAATACCTTTCAACCATGGATATTGGCATCCGGCATTTGCAAACCCCTCATAACTATCATGGCACCTCTCCAATGCACTTTCAGCCGACTCATGATATTGGGGAATTCAGTGATAGTAATGTCAAGAGATGGAGGTTAGATTGTCTCTTATTGGAGATGGTCATTGTCTGGCGTTTATGTGGCACGATTGTTACTTGCCACTTACAGTCAGAGAATCATACAGCACAGAAACAGCTCTTTCAGAACAAAATGTGCATTCTGACCAGACGTCCCAATTTGACCTAGTCCAGTTGTCAGCATTTGGCCATTTCCCTCTAAATGCTTCCTATTCATATCCCCATCCAGATGCCTTTTAAACTGGAAGGCATGGACAAGTTAGGCCCGAAGGCCTGCTTCCACACTGTAACTCTCTACATTGTAGTTGTGCTTGCCCCCAGCATTTTCTCTGTCAGCTCGTTCTGTACACACACTGCCCTCTGTGTAAAAATGTTGTCCCTTATGCCCCTCTCATCCTAAACCTATGCCCTCTAGTTATGGACTCTCCAAACCTAGGAAGGTCATCCCTCAGCCCAAACCTGGATATTGTTCAGATCTTGTTACATGTGAACATGGACTGCTTCAGTATCTGAGGAGCTGCTGAACATTGTGCATCATCGGCGAACATCTCCTCTTCTGACCTTATGATGGAGGGAAGGTCATTGATGAAGCAGCTGAAGGTGGTTGGGTGGAGGACACAACCCTGAGGGACTCCTGCAGAGATGTCCTGGAGCTGAGATGACTGACCTCCAACACCCATAACCACTTTCCTATGTGTCAGGTATGACTCCAACCACCGGAGGGTTTGTCCCCTGGTACCCACTGATTCCAGTTTTGCCATGGCTCCTTGATGCCACACTCGGTTGAATGCAGCCTTGATGTCAAGGGCAATCACTCTCACCTCACCTCAGGAATTCGGCTCTTCTGTCCATGCGTGAACCAAGGCTGTAATGAGGTCAGGAGCTGAGAGGTCCTGGCGGAACCCAAACTGGGCATCACTGGGCAGGTTATTGCTGAGCAGGTGCTGCTTGACAGCTCTGTTACTGACACCTTCCATCACTTTACTGATGGTCGAGAGGAGACTGATGGGGCGGTATCAGCCCGGCTGGATTTTTCCTGCTTTTTATGTACAGGACATACCTGGGCAATTTTCCACATTGTCAGGTAGATCCCAGTGTTGTAACTGCACTGGAACAGCTTGGCCAGGGGAGCAACAAGTTCTGGAGCACAAGTCTTCTATTGCTGGAATGTTGTCAGGGCCCGTAGCATCTGCAGTATCCAGTGTCTCCAACCATTTCTTGACATCATGTGGAGTGAATCGAATTGGCTGAAGACTGGTATCTGTAATGCTGGAAGCCACTGGAGGAGGCTGAGATGGATCATTCACTCGGCACTTCTGGCTGAAGATTGCTGTGAATGCTTCAGCCTAATGTTTTACTCTGATAAGTTGGACTCTTCCATCATTGAAGATGGGGATTTTTGTGAACCCTTAGCCACTGGTGAGTTTTTCAATTTTCCACCCCTATTCGTAATTGGATGTGGCAGGACCACAGAGCTTAGATCTGATCCTTTGGTTGTGGGATCACTTAGCTCTGTCTATCACTTGCTGCTATTGCTGTGTGTTGTGCAAGTAATCCTGTTTGGTGGCTTCACCAGGTTGACACCTCTTCTTCAGGTATGCCTTGTAGTTCACCTGCCATGCCCTCCTGCACTCTCCTTTGAACCAGGGTTGATCCCCTGGCTTGATGGTAATGGTTGAGAGGGGGATATGCTGGGCCATGAGGTTACAGATTGTACTGGAGTACAACTCTGCTGCAGTTGATGTCCCACAGCGCCTCATGGATGCCCAGCATTGAGTTGTGCGATCTGTGCAAAGTCTGTCCCATTTAGCACAATGACATGACACACCTTGATGGAAATTATTCTCAATGTGAAGGTGGGATGTCATCTCCAAAAGAATTGTTCAGTGGTCACTCTTACAGATCTACAGCCAGCAGATTGGGAAGGAGAAGGTCAAGTATGTTTTTCCTGCTTGTCGGTTCCCTCACCACCTGCCTCAGACCCAACTGTTCTAGCAGCTATGTCCTTAAGGACACAACCAGTAGTGCAGCTGCTGAGACATTGAAATCCCCCAACCAGAGTACATTTTGCACTCTTGCCACCCTCAGTGTTTCCTCCAAGTGTTGTTCACTATTGAGGAGTACTGATTCAACAGCTGAAGGGGGACACTACGTGGCCATCAGCAGTAGGCTTCCTTGCACATGTTTAATCAGATGGCATGAAACTTCATGGCATCCAGAGTCAATGTTGAGGACTCCCAGAGCAACTCCCTTCTGAGAGTACACCACTCTGCTGCCACCTATGCTGGGTCTATCCTTCCATAAGACAGGACGATTCCTGGGATGATGAAGGTGGTATCCAGTGTATTATCTGTTGGGTATGATTCTGTGAGTATGACTACTGTGTGCAACAGCTCTTCCAATGTTGGCACTAGCCCTCAAGTGTTAACAAGGAGGACCTTGCAGGGTTGACAGGGCTGTTTCAGCTGTTGTCTCTTCCGGTGCCTAACCTGATAAAATAAAGAGAGAGAGAAGCAGCACAACCAGCAGTTAGAAGTAGTGTACAATGAATGACACTGACAGCAGGGTTGCTGAGATTTAACAGTAACAAGCAGAGTAACACTTTTTTGGTGAGACAATGGATGTTTCAGAATCTCCTCATGAGTGGACCAGTCTTCTCCTGCAAAGGCCAATATTCTGCCCTCATAGTAGATGAGCGGTATCGTACTAGGCAGCCCTCCCACTGCTATAGGCTGTCTTCTACTGTAATGAAAGAAAGGGAGGAACTGAATGAGACGAAAATGGGTGGCACAACTGTTAGCACCTGTGCAGGTGGGGGAGAGGTGGTCAGGTGTAAGGTAGGCTATGAGCCTTGGTATGAAATGGGCGCTGTAGCAGGGATAGAGAGAGTACAAGGAAGCAGAAAGTGGCATTTACCCTGGTGCAATGGAGCAGGTGATTGACATTCTTCTAGCACTGCTGGCAGTTCTCCCTCGCAGTGGAGATGTCAGTGACCCAAATGGTGCCAGAGTCTGGTGACACAGCTTGTTCTGCTGATGTTCCAGGAAGAGGGCTCCTCTCCTTTGCACACCTCCTCTGACAGGCCCCTGTCAGATAATCACAATGCAATTGTCCGATTCTCCTACACTTTCTTAAAAGGTCTTCGACTGATCAGACAGGCTTCGGAGTGCTAGTGCTTGTTTGGGTGCACAACTGCTTTTCAAAGGTGGCACAGTTGCTGGTCTTTCTGTGAGTATGTGTTGATTGATGAGTTGTCCCAGGAATGGCACACGGTTAAATAGGGCTGGAATCAGACATGACAGGAGCCAAAGGGTCAGTGTAGTTAATTACTGAGGCAAGTTACTGGTAAAGTGAGAAAACCCTTTAGGCTTCATGGCAAAAATACTTCAAAAAACTCAACACAACTTGCATTTCGCCAAAGAAATATAAGATTCATCCCACATGTGTATGCTGTAGGGTTTGAAACTGTGTGGGCAAAATTGAAATACCTTCAGTAAAGACTTGAAATAGTTCAACAGACGAGAGAGTTTTTCATATCGAGTCATAAATTGTGGGGAATAATTGAACAATTCATTGGAGGAGACAGCTCTGCTAATATATCTTCAATGATAGAATAGTCTAGCACATCATTGCAAAAGGTAAGGCTGAAACATTTGTAACAATCTTCAGCCAGAAGTGCCAAGAGGATGATCCACCTCCAGCTTCTCCAGAGCTCCTCAATATCATAGAAGACAGTCTTTAGCCAATTCGAATCACTCCCTGTGATATCAAGAATCGCTGAAGGTGCTGGATACTGCAAAGACTGTAGGCCCTGACAACATTCTGGCAATAGTACTGAAGACTTGTGCTCCAGATCTTGCCACATCCCTGGCCAAGCTGCTCCAGTACAGTTACAACACTATCATCTACCCGACATTGTGGAACATTGCCCAGATATGCCCATACATAAGAAGCAGGACAAATCCAACCTGGCCAATTACAGCCCCATCAGTCTCCTCTCGACCATCAGTAAAGTGACGGAAGGTGTCAGTAACAGTGCTGTCAAGCAGCACCTGCTCAGCAATAACCTGCTCAGTGACGCCCAGTTTGGGTTCCACCAGGGCCACTCAGCTCCTGATTTCATTCCAGCCTTGGTTCAAACATGGACTATAGAGCTAAAGTCCAGAGGTGAGGTGAGAGAGATTACTTTTCACACTTCAAGTCAAGTCAAGATCGTCTTTCCAGGCCTTAGAACATAGAACATAGAACATAGAACAGTACAGCACAGAACAGGCCCTTCAGCCCACAATGTTGTGCCGACCATTGATCCTCATGTATGCACCCTCAAATTTCTGTGACCATATACATGTCCAGCAGTCTCTTAAATGACCCCAATGACCTTGCTTCCACAACTGCTGCTGGCAACGCATTCCATGCTCTCACAACTCTCTGCGTAAAGAACCTGCCTCTGACATCCCCTCTATACTTTCCACCAACCAGCTTAAAACTATGACCCCTCGTGCTAGCCATTTCTGCCCTGGGAAATAGTCTCTGGCTATCAACTCTATCTATGCCTCTCATTATCTTGTATACCTCAATTAGGTCCCCTCTCCTCCTCCTTTTCTCCAATGAAAAGAGACCGAGCTCAGTCAACCTCTCTTCATAAGATAAGCCCTCCAGTCCAGGCAGCATCCTGGTAAACCTCCTCTGAACCCTCTCCAAAGCATCCACATCTTTCCTATAATAGGGCGCCCAGAACTGGACGCAGTATTCCAAGTGCGGTCTAACCAAAGTTTTATAGAGCTGCAACAAGATCTCACGACTCTTAAACTCAATCCCCCTGTTAATGAAAGCCAAAACACCATATGCTTTCTTAACAACCCTGTCCACTTGGGTGGCCATTTTAAGGGATCTATGTATCTGCACACCAAGATCCCTCTGTTCCTCCACGCTGCCAAGAATCCTATCCTTAATCCTGTACTCAGCTTTCAAATTCGACTTTCCAAAATACATCACCTCGCATTTATCCAGGTTGAACTCCATCTGCCACCTCTCAGCCCATCTCTGCATCCTGTCAATGTCCCGCTGCAGCCTACAACAGCCCTCTACACTGTCAACGACACCTCCGACCTTTGTGTCGTCTGCAAACTTGCTGACCCATCTTTCAATTCCCTCGTCCAAGTCATTAATAAAAATTACAAACAGTAGAGGCCCAAGGACAGAGCCCTGTGGAACTCCACTCACCACTGACTTCCAGGCAGAATATTTTCCTTCTACTACCACTCGCTGTCTTCTGTTGGCCAGCCAATTCTGTATCCAAGCAGCTAAGTTCCCCTGTATCCCATTCCTCCTGACGTTCTGAATGGGCCTACCATGGGGAACCTTATCAAATGCCTTACTGAAGTCCATATACACCACATCCACAGCTCGACCCTCATCAACCTTTCTAGTCACATCCTCAAAAAACTCGATAAGGTTTGTAAGGCATGACCTACCCCTCACAAAGCCGTGTTGACTGTATTTGATCAAGCCATGCTCTTCCAGATGGTCATAAATCTTATCCCTCAGAATCCTTTCTAACACCTTGCAGACGACAGACGTGAGACTTACCGGTCTATAATGGCCGGGGATTTCCCTATTTGCTTTCTTGAAGAGAGGAATTACATTTGCCTCTCTCCAGTCCTCAGGTACGACTCCAGTGGAGAGCGAGGATGCAAAGATCTTCGCAAGTGGCGAAGCAATTGCATTTCTCGCTTCCCAAAGCAGCCGAGGACAAATCTGATCCGGGCCTGGCGACTTGTCAATCTTAATGTTTGACAAAATTTTCAGCACATCAGCTTCGTCTATCTCTATCCATTCCAGCATGCACACCTGCTCTTCAAAGGTTTCATTCACTACAAAGTTGGTTTCTTTCGTAAAGACAGAAGCAAAAAACTCATTTAGGGCTTCCCCTACCTCCTCAGGCTCCACACACAAGTTCCCTATGCTATCCCTGATCGGCCCTACTCTTTCTTTGACCATTCTCTTATTCCTCACGTAAGTGTAAAATGCCTTTGTGTTTTCCCGGATTCCTTCTGCCAAGCCTTTCTCGTGCCCCCTCCTGGCTCTCCTCAGACCATTTTTGAGCTCCTTCCTTGCCTGCATGTAATCCTCTCTAGCTGAACTTGACCCTAGCTTCCTCCACCTTATGTAAGCTACCTTCTTCCTTTTCACTAGAAGCTCCACCGCTCTCGTCATCCAAGGTTCCTTAATCTTACCCCTTCTTGCCTGTCTCAGAGGGACATATTTACTCATCACTCCCAACAACTGTTCCTTAAACCGTCTCCGCCTTAGGACTGTTCTCTCATTAGATGGAGGCAGCTGGTGGTGATTTCATCTGAAGGCCTCCATACCTCAGGTGAGGGCAAAGTTTGAGAAGGCGAGACTTTCATGGAAACCTCAGCTAGTGCGGGAATTGCCCTTTTACTGTCGGCATCAATCCAGTCAGTAATCAGACAGCACCTTCCAAACTCACAATCACTTCCCAGAAGGACAAGGACAGCAGATACATGGGAACACCACACCATGCAATTTCCCCTCAAAACCATTCACCATCCTGGCTTGGAAATATATCGCGATTACTTTGTTGTTCCTGGGTCAAAATTCTGAAATTCCCACGCTAAGGGCCTCGTAGGTTAACCCATAGCAGGTAGGGAAGGCAGCTCATCACCACCTTCTCAAGGTCAACTAGGGACAGGCAATAAACACTGGCACAACCAGCGATGCCCATCGTCCCACAAACGAATGAATAAATAAATAAATAAATAACCGACCATCCAGCTGACTGAACCACTGCCCTTGTCATCTAGGTTGCATTTAACCAAATGTGGCAAAACTGGGATCAATGGGAACTAGAAGGAAAACTCTCTGCTGGTTGAAAGTCATACATGGCACAAAGTAAAATAGTTGTGATTGTTGGAAGTCAGGAACCTCCGGTCCGAGATATTTCTGCAGGAATTCCTCAGGGTATTGTCCAACGCCCAACAACCTTCACCTACTTTTTCAATGATTTTCTCTCCATCATAAGGCCACAAGTGGAATTGTTTGCTGATGACTGTACAATCTTTAACACCTTTCACACCTCCTTAGATACTGAAGCAGACCATGTCAAAATGCAGCAAGATCTGACCCGTGATAATGGGAACTGCAGATGCTGGAGAATTCAAGATAACAAAGTGTGAAGCTGGATGAACACAGCAGGCCAAACAGCATCTTAGGAGCAGAAAAGCTGACGTTTCGGGCCTAGACCCTTCATCAGAGAGGGGGATTACATAGATTACATAGAACATTACAGCACAGTACAGGCCTTTCGGCCCTCGATGTTGTGCCGACCTGTCATACCGATCTCAAGCCCATCTAACCTACACTATTCCATGTACGTCCATATGCTTGTCCAATGACGACTTAAATGTACTTAAAGTTGGCGAATCTACTACATTGCAGGCAAAGCGTTCCATTCCCTTACTCTCTGAGTAAAGAAACCACCTCTGACATCTGTCCTATATCTTTCACCCCTCAATTTAAAGCTATGCCCTCGTGTGTTCACTGTCACCATCCTAGGAAAAAGGCTCTCCCTATCCACCCTATCTAACGCTCTGATTATTTTATATGTTTCAACTAAGTCCCCTCTCAACCTTCTTCTCTCTAATGAAAACAGCCTCAAGTCCCTCAGCCTTTCCTCGTAAGACCTTCCCTCCATACCAGGCAACATCCTAGTAAATCTCCTCTGCACCCTTTCAAAATCTTCCACATCCTTCTTGTAATGCAGTGACCAGAACTGTATGCAATACTCCAAGTGTGGCCGCACCAGAGTTTTGTACAGCTGCAGCATGACCTCTTGTTTCTGGAACTCGATCCCTCTATTAATAAAAGCTAAAACACTGTATGCCTTCTTAACAGCCCTGTCAACCTGGGTGGCAACTTTCAAGGATCTGTGTACATGGACACTGAGGTCTCTCTGCTCATCTATACTACTAAGAATCTTACCATTAGCCCAGTACTTTGCCTTAGCTTAGCAAAGCTTTGCTTAGCAAACCACATTTGCTATCCTCCAGTCATCTGGCACTATTCCTGTAGACAATGATGAGTTAAAGATCAATGCCAAAGGCTCGGCAATCTCCTCCCTGGCTTCCCAGAGGATCCGAGGATAAATCCGATCCGGCCCAGGGAACTTGTCTATCTTCACCTTCTGAAGGATTTCTAATACCTCTTCTGTGTGAACCTCAATCCCACCTAGTCTAGTAGCCTGTATCTCAGTATTCTCCTCGACAACATTGTCATTTTCTAGAGTGAATACTGTTAAAACATATTCATTTAGCGCTTCCCCTATCTCATCTGACTCCACACACAACTTACCACTACTATCCTTGATTGGGCCTAATCTTACTTTCGTCATTCTTTTATTCCTTAAATACCTATAGAAAGCCTTAGGGTTTACCCTGATCCTATCCGCCAACAAATTCTTATGCCTCCTCCTGCCTCTTCTGAGCTCTCTCTTTAGGTCTTTCCTGGCTACCTCGTAGCCCTCAAGTGCACTAACTGAGCCTTCACATCTCGTCCTAACATAAGTCTTCTTCTTCCTCTTGACCAGAGATTCCACCTCCTTCGTAAACCATGGCTCCAGCACTCTACAGCTTCCTCCCTGCCTGACAGGTACATACTTATCTAGGACACACAGGAGCTTTTCCTTGAATAAGCTCCACATTTCTAATGTGCTCATCCCCTGCAGTTTCCTTCCCCATTCTATGCTCCCTAAATCTTGCTTAATCTCATTGTAAGATAATAAAATGTGAGGCTGGATGAACACAGCAGGTCAAGCAGCATCACAGGAGCACAAAAGCTGACGTTTCGGGCCTAGACCCGTCATCAGAGAGGGGGATGGGGAGAGGGAACTGGAATAAATAGGGAGAGAGGGGGAGGCGGACCGAAGATGGAGAGTAAAGAAGGTAGGTGGAGAGAGTATAGGTGGGGAGGGGATAGGTCAGTCCAGGGAAGATGGACAGGTCAAGGAGGTGGGATGAGGTTAGTAGGTAGCTGGGGGTGCGGCTTGGGGTGGGAGGAAGGGATGGGTGAGAGGAAGAACCGGTTCGGGAGGCAGAGACAGGTTGGACTGGTTTTGGGATGCAGTGGGTTGGGGGGGAAGAGCTGGGCTGGTTGTGTGGTGCAGTGGGGGGAGGGGACGAACTAGGCTGGTTTAGAACATAGAACATAGAACAGTACAGCACAGAACAGGCCCTTCAGCCCACAATGTTGTGCCGACCATTGATCCTCATGTATGCACCCTCAAATTTCTGTGACCATATACATGTCCAGCAGTCTCTTAAATGACCCTAATGACCTTGCTTCCACAACTGCTGCTGGCAACACATTCCATGCTCTCACAACTCTCTGCGTAAAGAACCTGCCTCTGACATCCCCTCTATACTTTCCACCAACCAGCTTAAAACTATGACCCCTCGTGCTAGCCATTTCTGCCCTGGGAAATAATCTCTGGCTATCAACTCTATCTATGCCTCTCATTATCTTGTATACCTCAATTAGGTCCCCTCTCCTCCTCCTTTTCTCCAATGAAAAGAGACCGAGCTCAGTCAACCTCTCTTCATAAGATAAGCCCTCCAGTCCAGGCAGCATCCTGGTAAACCTCCTCTGAACCCTCTCCAAAGCATCCACATCTTTCCTATAATAGGCACTGCCACAATGATGCCACCCAAAGGTTGCAGGAACAGCAACTCATATTCCGCCTGGGAACCCTGCAGCCATATGGTATCAATGTGGACTTCACCAGTTTCAAAATCTCCCCTTCCCCTACTGCATCCCTAAACCAGCCTAGTTCGTCCCCTCCCCCCACTGCACCACACAACCAGCCCAGCTCTTCCCCTCCACCCACTGCATCCCAAAACCAGTCCAACCTGTCTCTGCCTCCCTAACCTGTTCTTCCTCTCACCCAACCCTTCCTCCCACCCCAAGCCGCACCTCCATCTCCTACCTACCAACCTCATCCGACCTCCTTGACCTGTCCGTCTTCCCTGGACTGACCTATCCCCTCCCTACCTCCCCACCTATACTCTCTCCACCTATCTTCTTTACTCTCCATCTTCGTTCCGCCTCCCCCTCTCTCCCTATTTATTCCAGTTCCCTCTACCCATCCCCCTCTCTGATGAAGGGTCTAGGCCCGAAACGTCAGCTTTTGTGCTCCTGAGATGCTGCTTGACCTGCTGTGTTCATCCAGCCTCACATTTTATTATCTTGGATTTCTCCAGCATCTGCAGTTCCCAAATTCTCTAATCTCATTGTAATTGCCTTTCCCCCAGCTATAACTCTTACCCAGTGGGATACACCTATCCCTTTCCATCACTAAAGTAAACATAACAGAATTGTGATCGCTATCACCAAAGTGCTTACCCACTTCCAAATCTAACACCTGGCTGGGCTCATTACCCAGTATGAAATCTAATGTGACTTCGCCCCTTGTTGGCCTATCTACATACTGTGTCAGGAAGCCCTCCTGCACACACTGGACAAAAACTGACCCATCTATAGTACTCAAACTATAGTGTTCCCAGTCAATATCTGGAAAGTTGAAGTCCCCCATGACAACTACCCTGTCTCTCTCACTCCTATCGAGAATCATCTTTGCTATCCTTTCCTCTACATCTCTGGAACTTTTCGGAGGCCTATAGAAAACTCCCAACAGCGTGACCTCTCCTTTCCTGTTTCTAACCTCAGCCCATACTACCTCAGTTGACGCGTCCCCAAACATCCTTTCTGCAAATGTAATACTGCCCTTGACCAACAATGCCACACCTCCGCCCCTTTTACCATCTTCTCTGTTCTTACTGAAACATCTAAATCCCGGAACCTGCAACAACCATTCCTGTCCCTGCTCTATCCATGTCTCCGAAATGGCCACAACATCGAAGTCCCAGGTACTAACCCATGCTGCAAGTTCACCCACCTTATTCCGGACGCTCCTGGCATTGAAGTAGACACACTTCAAACCAACTTCTTGCTTGCCGGTGCCATCTTGTTTCCCTGAAACTTTATTTCGGACCACCCTACTCTCAACCTTTTCTATAGTTGAACTACAATTTTGGTGCCCATCCCCTTGCTGAATTAGTTTAAACCCACCTGAACAGCCTTAGCAAATTTCCCCCCCAGGATGTCGCTACCCCTCTGGTTCAGGTGAAGACCATCTTGGTTGTAGAGGTCCCACCTACCCCAGAAAGAGCCCCAATTATCCAAGAATCCAAAACCCTCCCTCCTGCACCATCCCTGTAGCCACGTGTTCAACTCCTCTCTCTCCCTATTCCTCGCCTCACTAGCACGTGGCACGGGCAACAAACCAGAGACAACAACTCTGTTCGTCCTAGCTCTCAGCTTCCGTTCCTAGCTCCCTGAATTTCTGCCTTAAATCCCATTCTCTCTTCCTACCTAGGTCATTGGTGCCGATGTGGACCACGACTTGGGGCTGCTCCCCCTCCCCCTTAAGGATCCCAAAAACACAATCAGAGACATCACGCACCCTGGCACCTGGGAGGCAACACACCAACCATGAGTCTCTCTCGTCCCCACAGAACCTCCTATCTGTCCCCCTAACTATGGAGTCCCCAATGACTAATGCTCTGCTCCTCTTCCCCCTTCCCTTCTGAGCAGCAGGGACAGACTCTGTGCCAGAGACCTGTGCCCCACTGCTTTCCCCTGGTAAGTCGTTTCCCCCCCCCCCCAACAGTATCCAAAACGGTATACTTATTGTTGAGGGGAATGGCCACAGGGGATCCCTGCACTGCCTGCCAGTTCCCCTTCTGGCCCCTGACCGTAACCCATTTGCCTTTTTCCTGTACTTGAGGAGTGACTACCTCCCTGTAACTCCTCTCAATAACCCCCTCTGCCTCCCGAATGATCTGAAGTTCATTCAGCTCCAGTTCCCTAACGCGGTTTTCGAGGAGCTAGAGTTGGGTGCACTTCCCACAGATGTAGTCAGCAGGGACACTAGTGGTGACCCTTACCTCCCACATTCTGCAGGAGGAACATTCAACTGCCCTGACCTCCGTTCCCATTATTCTGAATTCCCAAGGCTTAAAAAATAAAGAATAAAAAATAAACTTGTTGCCTTACCAATCAGGCGCACAGAACCTTTTTTTACTGGTTAGAGGAGCGGGATGGGTGGGAGACACAACCCGGGTCGTGTTTCGGGTAACGTAACCACACAAATATATGACCTCACTCACTCACCAGTCCCATGTCAGCTCCTGCTCAGCGTCCCTCTGACTATTCACGAGGTAAGCTCTTTATAGATTCAAAAACAGTGACTCACCGCCTTCCCGACAGGCTCCTGCTCCAAGCTCCCGCTCGCGCTGCTGCTGCAACCAGAAATGGATGGGGAGAGGGAACTGGAATAAATAGGGAGAGAGGGGGAGGCGGACCGAAGATGGAGAGAACAGAAGGTAGGTGGAGAGGAGAGTATAGGTGAGGAGGTAGGGAGGGGATAGGTCAGTCCAGGGAGGACGGACAGGACAAGGAGGTGGGATGAGGTGGTAGGAAGGGATGGGTGAGTGGAAGAGAGATAAAGGGAACTGCAGATGCTGGTGAATTCCAAGATAATAAACTGTGAGACTGGATGAACACAGCAGGCCAAGCAGCATCTCAGGAGCACAAAAGCTGACGTTTCGGGCCTAGACCCTTCATCAAAGGTGAGTGGAAGAACAGGTTAGGGAAGCGGAGACAGGCTGGGCTGGTTTTGGGATGCAGTGGGGGAGGGGGAGATTTTGAAACTTGTGAAGTCCACATTGATACCATTGGGCTGCAGGGTTCCCAAGTGGAATATGAGTTGCTGTTCCTGCAACCTTCGGGTGGCATCATTGTGGCACTGCAGGAGGCCCATGATGGACATGTCGTCTGAGGAATGGGAGGGGGAGTGGAAATGGTTTGTGACTGGGAGGTGCAGTTGTTTGTTGCGAACCGAGCGGAGATTTTCTGCAAAGCGGTTCCCAAGCCTCTGCTTGGTTTCCCCAATGTAGAGGAAGCCGCACCGGGTACAGTGGATGCAGTATACCATATTGGCAGATGTGTAGGTGAACATTTGCTTAATATGGAAGGTCATCTTGGGACCTGGGATGGGGGTGAGGGAGGAGGTGTGGGGACAAGTGTAGCATTTCCTGCAGTTGCAGGGGAAGGTGCTGGGTGTGGTGGGGTTGGAGGGGAGTGTGGAGCGAACAAGGGAGTCACGGAGAGAGTGGTAAACCACCCCATGCACCCCATTCACACACCACCTCGTTCTCACACACCATCCCACCAACCTCCGGATACAACGTATCATCCCCTGACACTTCCGCCATTTACAATCCGACCCCACCACCCAAGACATTTTTCCATCCCCACCCCTGTCTGCTTTCCGGAGAGACCACTCTCTCCATGACTCCCTTGTTCGCTCCACACTGCCCTCCAGCCCCACCACACTCGGCACCTTCCCCTGCAACCGCAGGAAGTGCTACACTTGCCCCCACACCTCCTCCCTCACCCCCATCCCAGGCCCCAAGATGATTTTCCATATTAAGCAGAGGTTCACCTGCACATCTGCCAATGTGGTATATTGTATCCACTGCACCCGGTGTGGCTTCCTCTACTTTGGGGAAACCAAGCGGAGGCTTGGAGACCGCTTTGCAGAACACCTCCGCTCGGTTCGCAATAAACAACTGCACCTCCCAGTCACAAACCATTTCCACTCCCCCCCCAATTCCTCAGACAACATGTCCATCATGGGCCTCCTGCAGTGCCACAATGATGCCACCCGTAGGTTGCAGGACCAGCAACTCATATTCCGCTTGGGAACCCTGCAGCCCAATGGTATCAACGTGGACGTCACAAGCTTCAAAATCTCCCCTCCTGCCCACTACATCCCAAAACCAGTCCGCTCGCCCCCTCCCCCCACTGCATCCCAAAACCAGCCCAGTCTGTCTCTGCCTCCCTAACCTGTTCTTCCTCTCACCCATCCCTTCCTCCCACCTCAAGCCGCACCTCCATTTCCTACCTACCACCTCATCCCGCCCCCTTGACCTGTCCGTCTTCCCTGGACTGACCTATCCCCTCCCTACCTCCCCACCTATACTCTCCTCTCCACCTATCTTCTTTTCTCTCCATCTTCAGTCTACCTCCCCCTCTCTCCCTATTTATTCCAGTTCCCTCACCCTATCCCCCTCTCTGATGAAGGGTCTAAACCCGAAACATCAGGTTTTGTGCTCCTGAAATGCTGCTTTGCCTGCTGTGTTCATCCAGTTCCACACTTTGTTATCTAAGATCTGACCAGTACCCAGGCTAGTACTGGCAAGGCTGGAATCGAGCCTGGGTCTCCAGTACTGTGAGGAAGCTGTGCTAACCACTCTGCAAATCTACTCCTGTGATGAGTGGATGAGTGGAGCTACAACAGTGCTGAAGAAGACTGGCAGCATGGATGAGCACTTGAACTGTCATAACATCCAAGGCTATGGGCCTAGAGTGGGAAAGCAGCACTAGTGTAGATACTGGTATATTTTTGGCGGTACACACTTGATGATCCAAAGAGCCTCTTCTGTGCTGTATGGTTCAATGATCCAGGACAAAGCAGTCTATTTGATTGGCACGACATCCACAAGCATCCCCTTCCTCCACGACCGACACACAGCATCAGCAGTATGTACCATCTGCAAGATACACTACATAAATTCACCAAAGATCTTTATTCAGCACCTTCCAAACTCAGGGCCACTACTATCTAAAAGAAGAAAGGCAGCAGGTACATGGGAACACCACCATCTTAAAATTCCCCTCAAAGCCACTCACCATCCTGACTTGGAAATAAATGTAAAGGACTCGGAGTTTGTGAAAGATATCAAACCTGCAGCATGACAGATCTTGAAAACAATAGAAGTCTTGCATTTATAAAACTATAAGAAATAGGAACAGGGTAGCCTCCTCGTGCCTGCACGGCCATTTATTAGGCTCACAGCTGATCTGATATTCCTTACATCGACTTTCCTGCCCTTTCCCCATTCCCCTTGATTCCATAACTGATCAAGAACATGGCTATCTCAAGCTTGAATATATATTCAGTCTCTGCTCCCCCAGATAATTAGCTTATTGGGCCAAGGAGTTACAAAAAATCACAACCCTCAGAGAAGAAATTCCTCCTCATTTCATTCTTAAACATGTGTCCCTTTATTCTGAGATTGTGCCTTCTGCTCCTACCCTCTCCCATGATGTAAAACATCCTCTCAGCATGTGTTTCAATGAGATCACCTTTTATCCTTCTAAACTCCAATGAAAGAGGCCCAACCTGTAATCTTTGCTCACAAGACAATCCCTCCATACCAGGGATTATAATAGTGAACCTTAGCTAAACTGTCTCCAATCAAATGATACCTTTCCTTAAATAAGTGGGCCAAAAACTGCTCACATAACTTCAAGATGTGATATCATCAACAGCTTGTATAGTTGTAGTATCTACTCTTATCCTCCAACCCCATTGAAATAAGGGCCAACAGACATTGACAGAATGCAGAGTTGAGCTGAGAAATGGCAGATGGAGTTCAACCTGGATAAATGCGAGGCGATGCATTTTGGAAGGTCGAACTTAAATGCTGAATATAGGATTAAAGGCAGGATTCTCAGCAGTGTGGAGGAACAGCGGCATCTTGGTGTTCAAGTGCATAGCTCCCTCAAAGTTGCCACCCAGGTGGATAAGGTTGTTAAGAAAGCATATGGTGTTTTGGCTTTCATTAACAGTGGGATCGAGTTTAAGAGCCACAAGGTTATGCTGCAGCTCTACAAAACCCTGGTGAGACCACACTTGGAATATTGTGTCCAGTTCTGGTCGCCCTATTATAGGAAAGATGTGGAGGCTTTGGAGAGGGTGCAAAGGAGGTTTACCAGGATGCTGCCTGGACTGGAGGGCTCGTTTTACGAGAAGAGGTTGACTGAACTCGGAGAGAAGGAGGAAGAGAGGTGACCTGATCGAGGTGTACAAGGTAATGAGAGGCATGGATAGAGTCGATAGCCAGAGACTTTTCCCCAGGGCAGGACTGACTGCCACGAGGGGTCATAGTTTTAAGGTGTTAGGAGGAAGGTATAGAGGAGATGTCAGAGGGAGGTTCTTCACCCAGAGAGGTGTGAGCGCATAGAATAGTTTACCAGTGGTAGTCATGGAAGCGGAGTCATTAGTGACATTTAAGCGACTGCTGGACATGCACATGGACAGCAGTGAATTGAGGGGAATGTAGGTTCGGTTATTTTATTTTTGGATTAGGATTATTCCACGGCACAACATTGTGGACCGAAGGGCCTGTACTGTGCTGTACTTTTCTATGTTTTATGTTCTAACATTCCATTAGCCTTCATGATTAGCAACTGCACCCACAGTTTTCCTCCATTTAAATAATGTTCTGTTCTCCTTTTCTCACCTAAAAAATGAACTTTTCACTTTCCCACATTTTAGTCCATTTGCTGACATTTTGCCCACTTACTCAACCTATCAATACCTCTGTAAACTGTTGTATCCCTCTCACAGCCTGCCTTGCCACACTTTTTACTGTTGTCTGAAAATTTGCCTATAGCATATTCACTTCCTTCTTACACGTCATTAATATAAATTATAAACAGTCCTGGTCTCCGCGGTGACCAGTGATCCCACTGGTCTCAGGTTGCCAACCCCGTATCCCCCCGTGCTGTTTTTTTTACCATGAACCAATTCTCTATCCATGCCTAGAGTTAATGGGAACTGCAGACGCTGCAGAATCCGAGATAACAGAGTGTAGAGCTGGATGAACACAGCAGGCCAAGCCCCTAAGGTGCTTAGCCTGTTGAGTTCATCCAGCTCTATCCTTGCCTATCTGTTACTTCCAACATCATGGGCTCTTGTATTTTGACTTAACTCTTTGTGAGGTACTTTGTTGACTGGCTTCAGGAAATCCAAATAGAATACATATACTGGTTCCTATCTACCCCCTCTGGTTGAGCCTTCCTTGAAAAACTCTACTAAATTAGTCAGACACGATTTCCCTTTCACGAAGCCATGCTGACTCTGCTTGATTATATTATAATTTTCCAAATGTTCCACTATTACTTCTTTAATAATTGATTCTAATATTTTTCCAACAATCGACATTAGGCTTGTAGTTACCTGCGCTTAGCCTCCCTCCCTTTTTGGATAGGGGTGTCACATTAGCAGTTTCCCAATCCTCTGGTATTTCTCTAGAATCCAACAATTTTTGGAAAAATATAACTAATACATCCATATTCTCTGCAGCTACTTCTTCTAGGATTTTAGAATGCAAGCCATGGCTGGGTGACTTATCTGCCTTTAGCGCCACTGGGATCTAACCCTTACGCTATCCCCTCCCTAACTCCCCACCTATACCCACCTTTACTGGCTCCACCCCCGCTACTTTGGCCTGCCTGTCTCCTCTCACCCTATCTTCTCCTTTATCCATCTTCTATCTGCCTCCCCGTCTCCCTTTTTATTTCAGAATTCCCTTCCCCTCCCCATTTCTGAAGAAGGGTCTCGGCCTGAAACGCCAGCCTTCCTGCTCTTCTGATGTTGCTTGGATGCTGTGTTCATCCAGCTCCACACCTGTTATCTCTAAATCATCTGAGCCTTGATCATCTCTCACAATGGGCCTCGATTAGTCTTTTATCAACAGTAATAATCCACCACCTTTACCATCCACCCTGTATCTCCGAAAGGTGAAATACTTTGTCTTAACTGGTACCCTATGAATCTGCACTGTCGATGAATTGGCAAAGATAATATATCTCATTTACCACAAAGTTAACGGTATTATCCTATCCAATTATAATTTTTAAAAAATTACCTTTGTGTAAGTATACTTGTGGTTCAATCAAATGGCCACATGAAATATTAACAGTTGATTCAACTTTCAGTCAATTTCCCCTCAAATATTGCTTTCTGCTATAAATGTCTGAGTCAGGATGCTAGTGAGAAGGCTCTCTGCCGGTAAGTTTTATTGAAGGCAACGTTGCATTATTATTTAAGTAATTTATGCTGTAAATAACGTATAACAGTGACGTGTATACTCCCTAATTGTGTTTCTATTAATATGCGTTTTTACATTAATTATGTCTACTTCTTGATTATCCAGAATATTTGATCAATTGGCACACTCCTGGTCCCAGAGGTGCCTGTTAATAAAAAACTTGCTGTATTCCTGAATGTTAAGTTCCCAGTTTCCATGCAACTGAACGCACCCCTCTACTCTCCAGTTTATTCAGGTCAGGTGGCAATCCAGAGATTATTATCTTTTAGGATAATACAATGTGAGGCTGGATGAACACAGCAGGCCCAGCAGCATCTCAGGAGCACAAAAGCTGACGTTTCGGGCCTAGACCCTTCATCAGAGAGTGGGGAGAGGGAACTGGAATAAATAGGGAGAGAGGGGGAGGCGGACCGAAGATGGAGAGTAAAGAAGATAGGTGGAGAGAGTGTAGGTGGGGAGGTAGGGAGGGGATAGGTCAGTCCAGGGAAGACGGACAGGTCAAGGAGGTGGGATGAGGTTAGTAGGTAGATGGGGGTGCGGCTTGGGGTGGGAGGAAGGGATGGGTGAGAGGAAGAACCGGTTAGGGAGGCAGAGACAGGTTGGACTGGTTTTGGGATGCAGTGGGTGGGGGGGAAGAGCTGGGCTGGTTGTGTGGTGCAGTGGGGGGAGGGGACGAACTGGGCTGGTTTAGGGATGCAGTAGGGGAAGGGGAGATTTTGAAACTGGTGAAGTCCACATTGATACCATATGGCTGCAGGGTTCCCAGGCGGAATATGAGTTGCTGTTCCTGCAACCTTCGGGTGGCATCATTGTGGCAGTGCAGGAGGCCCATGATGGACATGTCATCTAGAGAATGGGAGGGGGAGTGGAAATGGTTTGCGACTGGGAGGTGCAGTTGTTTGTTGCGAACTGAGCAGAGGTGTTCTGCAAAGCGGTCCCCAAGCCTCCGCTTGGCTTCCCCAATGTAGAGGAAGCCGCATCGGGTACAGTGGATGCAGTATACCACATTGGCAGATGTGCAGGTGAACCTCTGCTTAATGTGGAATGTCATCTTGGTGCCTGGGATGGGGGTGAGGGAGGAGGTGTGGGGACAAGTGTAGCATTTCCTGCGGTTGCAGGGGAAGGTGCCGGGTGTGGTGGGGTTGGAGGGCAGTGTGGAGCGAACAAGGGAGTCACGGAGAGAGTGGTCTCTCCGGAAAGCTGACAGGGGAGGGGATGGAAAAATGTCTTGGGTGGTGGGGTCGGATTGTAAATGGCGGAAGTGTCGGAGGATAATGCGTTGTATCCGGAGGTTGGTGGGGTGGTGTGTGAGAACGAGGGGGATCCTCTTGGGGCGGTTGTGGTGGGGGCGGGGTATGAGGGATGTGTCGCGGGAAATACGGGAGACGCGGTCAAGGGCGTTCTCGATCACTGTGGGGGGAAAGTTGCGGTCCTTAAAGAACTTGGACATCTGGGATGTGCGGGAGTGGAATGTCTTATCGTGGGAGCAGATGCGGCGGAGGCGGAGGAATTGGGAATAGGGAATGGAATTTTTGCAGGAGGGTGGGTGGGAGGAGGTGTATTCCAGGTAGCTGTGGGAGTCGGTGGGCTTGAAATGGACATCAGTTACAAGCTGGTTGCCTGAGATGGAGACTGAGAGGTCCAGGAAGGTGAGGGATGTGTTGGAGATGGCCCAGGTGAACTGAAGGTTGGGGTGAAAGTTGTTGGTGAAGTGGATGAACTGTTTGAGCTCCTCTGGGGAGCAAGAGGCAGCGCCGATACAGTCATCAATGTCCCTCTTCCGCACCTACACAGGCCCCAAACCCCACCTCTTCCTCTGGTACATTTTATGACTGTATCGGCGCCGCCTCTTGTTCCCCAGAGGAGCTCGAACAGTTCATCCACTTCACCAACACCTTCCACCCCAACCTCAAGTTCACCTGGGCCATCTCCAACACGTCCCTCACCTTCCTGGACCTCTCAGTCTCGATCTCAGGTAACCAGCTAGAAACTGATGTCCATTTCAAGCCCACTGTCTCCCACAGCTACCTAGAATACACCTCCTCCCACCCACCCTCCTGCAAAAATTCCATCCCCTTTTCCCAATTCTTCCGCCTCCGCCGCATCTGCTCCCAGGTTGAGGCATTCCACTCCCGCACATCCCAGATGTCCACGTTCTTCAAGGACCGCCACTTTCCCCCTGCAGTGGTCGAGTACACCCTTGACCGGTTCTCCCTCATCTCCCGCAACACATCCCTCACACCCCGCCCCCGCCACAACCGCCCCAAAAGGATCCCGCTCATTCTCACATACCACCCCACCAACCTCCGGATACAACGCATCATCCTCTGACACTTCCACCATCTACAATCTGACCCCGCAACCCAAGCCATTTTTCCAAGGCCCCACCCTTGTCTGCCTTCTGGAGAGACCACTCTCTCCGTGACTCCCTTGTCCGCTCCACACTTCCCTCCAACCCCACCACACCCGGCACTTCCCCTGCAACCTCAGGAAATGCTACACTTGCCCCCACACCTCCTCCCTCACCCCTATCCCAGGTCCCAAGATGACTTTCCATATTAAGCAGATGTTCACCTGTACATCTGCCAATGTAGTATACTGTATCCATTGTACCCGGTGTGGCTTCCTCTATGTTGGGGAAACCAAGCAGAGGCTTGGGGACCGCTTTGCAGAACACCCCTGCTCGGTTCGCAACAAACAACTGCACCTCCCAGTCGCGAACCATTTTAACTCCCCCTCCCATTCTTTAGATGACATGTCCATCATGGGCCTCCTGCAGTGCCATAATGATGCCACCGGCAGGTTGCAGGAACAGGAACTCATATTCCGCTTGGGAACCCTGCAGCCCAATGGTATCAATGTGGACTTCACAAGCTTCAAAATCTCCCCTCCCCCCACTGCATCACAAAACCAGCCCAGCTCTTCCCCTCCACCCACTGCATCCCAAAACCAGCCCAGCCTGTCTCTGCTTCCCTAACCCGTTCTTCCTCTCACCCATCCCTTCCTCCCACCTCACACCGCACCTCCATTTCCTACCTACCAACCTCATCCCACCTCCTTGACCTGTCCGTCTTCCCTGGACTGACCTATCCCCTTCTACCTCCCCACCTATACTCTCCTCTCCACCTATCTTCTTTACTCTCCATCTTCGGTCTGCCTTCCCCTCTCTCCCTATTTATTCCAGAACCCTCACCCCATCCCCCTCTCTGATGAAGGGTCTAGGCCCGAAACATCAGCTTTTGTGCTCCTGAGATGCTGCTTGGCCTGTTGTGTTCATCCAGCTCCACACTTTGTTATATGAGATTAGTGTAGTTTGCTTTTGTTGGTTAACATGGACATGATGAACTGAAGGGCCTGCTTCAATGCTGGATATCTCTATGACTCTCTGTAACAATTAGGTAAAGAGGAACCAGAAAATGTAGTGTATTGAATTTCTAAAAGGCATTTAAGAAGATACTTCATAGAAAGTTAATACTTAAGATAAGAGTGCATGATATTGGTGATAATGTCTTTGCACGGTTAAGTGACCAGCTGACTAAAAGAAAACCGAGTTAGAATACATGGGTGGTCTTCAGATGACGAAGTAGCCAAATTTACTAAATGTATAAAGATAGGCAGTAAAGCAAGATGCAAGTTTGTGTAGAAGAGGCAAAGAGTCTGCAAATAAACATACATAGGATGAATGAGTACACATAAATGTAACAGATGAGGTCTAATGTCCGAAAATGTTAATTTTCTAATTTAGTGAGACTGTTCTCAGTCTTTTAGACATGATTGTATGGAATGACAGAGCAGGTTTAATGGGCTGAATGGCCTCCTCCTGTTCCTATTTGTTACAGTTTTTTTAATGAACAGAAAATAAAAATATTATTTAAATGTAGAGACAGTGTAGAACGCTGCATTTGTGAGGCACCAGATACCAGAAACTAAGAAGTCTAAGTATCAGCGCAGCACTCGTGATTGAAGAGTCATTAGAGTTAGTTAATATTGAGTTACAGTTAAAGCAGCTTCAAGATAAAAATGGAATGTAGCAACTAGAAATAGAATTCCAAAAAGCAGACAAGAGAAAGAGCAGTGGAATTGCAAAGGACAGAAACAGATTGGAAAAGTCTTAGCTTGAGCTTCAAGCTAAATGGCAGAATGATTATAGGGGAAGCAATGGCCTAGTGGTAGAATCATGGAATCCCTACAGTATGGAAGCACGCCTTTTAGCTTATCGAATCCACACCACCCTTCCAAAGAGCATCCAGCCCAGATCCACTGTCTCCATCTTATAATACTTTATTTCCCATTGTTAATCAACATAGTCTGCATATCCCTGGACACTATGGACAATTTAGCATGCACCCAGAGGAAATGCACAGAGACAAGGGGAGAATATCCAAACTCCAAACAGACTGTCACCCAAGGCTGGAATCAAACCCAGGTCCCTGATACTGTGAGGCAGCAGCGTTAACCACTGATCCGCTGCGGCACCGCAAACAATGGCACACAGCTTGAGTGATATTATCGCTGGAATGTTAATCCAGAAACCCAGTTCGAATCCCTCCGCAGCAGATGGTGAAATTCGAATGCAATAAAAATCTGGAATTAAGAGCCTTGTGGTAACTGTGAATCCATTGCCAACTGTTGGGAGAAACCCATCAGGTTCACTCATGTCCTTTAGGGAAGGAAACTGCCTTCCTTACCTGGGCTGGCTGACATGTGACTCCAGACCCACAGCAATGTGGTTGACTCTGATCTGCTGTCTGGGCAGTTAGGGATGGACAATAAATGCTGCCTAGCCAGCTGCACCCTCATCCCATTGATGAATAAAAAAAAATTAGAGGGGATACGAGGAAAAGTTTTTTTTATGCAGAGGGTAGTAAGTGTCCTGAATTCTGTGCTGAGTTGGTGTTGGAAGCAGAGACCCTTTCAAAAAGTGCCAGGATCTGTGCTGGAGAGCTCCAGGCTGTGTGCAGAAAGATGGGATTAGAAAAGCCATTTGGGTGTCTGTCGGATTCAATGGATGATACGGGCTGAATATCCTTTTTATGGGCAATATCGTTTCTATGGTTTCTAACTAGAAGTGGAATTGCAGGAGACAGAAAAGAAAACACTATCTTAGAGGTTTGGAGTTTAAAAAGGAGCATCAGATGCAGAGGGCAGGTGTAACGAGGTAAAACCTGCCTCTAACCCAAAGACTGGCAAAGACACATTTTAATTGACGCACACCTTCCCAAAATTTGAGGAAAGGTGTGGAGCTATTCATTATTTTGTTCAAGAAAGTGACAAATCAAATTAAGTGGCTTAAGGTAAACTGGACTCTGCTCAGGGGGCAGCAGATTCAGAGTGAAGCTAGTTAATACAACAAGTCAAACTAAAACTGAGGCAGAGTCCTGGAGAGTCAGTGTTTTGTACTATTCTATGTTCTATGGAGTCGGCCTCATTCGGGGCATTTGAACTGCTATTAGACAGGCATATGGATGGTAGTATAACGTAGGGGTGGAGGTTAGACAGACCTTAGGTTTAGGGTGAAAGTTCGGCACAATATCGTGGGCCGAAGGGCCTGTACTGTGCTGTACCGTTCTATGCTCTATGTACTTTAGAAATGGTGTTTTATTGAGGAAGTGGAAGCCTCCTCACAGATGAGCAGATGAAGAGTGGATGGCCTTTCAACAGGTAGTAGTACGATGTCCTTTGGCAGGACGTGCAGGCAAATTCAAGCATTGATAAAATTACATAAGCCAATGGGCAGAAAAGCGTGCTGCAACCAGTATACATCAGCCAATGGGCAGAGAAGCACGCTGAAATCAGTATACATTAGCCAATGGGCAGAGAAGCATGCTGAAATCAGTATACATCAGTGAATGGGCAGAGAAGCATGCTGAAATCAGTATACATCAGCCAATAGGCAGAGAAGCATGATGGAATCAGTATACATCAGTGAATGGGCAGAGAAACCTGCTGAAATCAGTATACATCAGCCAATGGGCAGAGAAGCACGCTGAAATCAGTATACATCAGTGAATGGGCAGAGAAGCATACTGAAATCAGTATACATCAGCCAATGGGCAGAGAAGTATGCTGAAATCAGTATACATCAGTGAATGGGCATAGAAGCATGCTGAAATCAGTATACATCAGCCAATGGGCAGAGAAGCATGCTGAAATCAGTGTACATCAGTGAATGGGCAGAGAAGCATGCTGAAATCAGTATACATCAGCCAATGGGCAGAGAAGCATGCTGAAATCAGTATACATCAGTGAATGGGCAGAGAAGCACGCTGAAATCAGTATACATCAGCGAATGGGCAGAGAAGCATGCTGAAATCAGTATACATCAGTGAATGGGCAGAGAAGCATGCTGAAATCAATATACTTCAGTGAATGGGCAGAGAAGCACGCTGAAATCAGTATACATCAGTGAATAGGCAGAGAAGCACGCTGAAATCAGTGTTATTCAGTGAATGGGCAGAGAAGCACGCTGAAATCAGTATACATCAAACAACAAATGAAGTCTCAATATTGTTCCTCTGAAATCAAGATCAACAGGACTGATATTTCTCTGCCTCCATGCATGAATTCCTTCCTCTCACCTTGTTCTACCCTTTCCCTAGCTACCGTCTGGTTCCTAATACACACATAAAATGCATTGGGACTCTCCTTAACCCTACTCGCCAAGGACATTTCATGGTCCCTTCCAACCCTTGTAACTCTTCTAATTTTTTGTTTAAGTTCTTTCCTACTTCCTTTATACTCCCGAAGGGCCTTGTTTCATTTCAGTTTCCGAAACCCTGCCAGGGAATTGCGTGCCACAACTTTACTAAGAGAGAACATTTTGGAGGACTTATCCAGCAACACCATATGAGTGGAACTCAGGAATGAGAAAAGTGCAGTCACTATGACGAGGTTATACTATTGGCCTCCCAGGCTCCTGTCGGGGACAGAGGAACAGACATGTAAGCAGGTCATGTAAAGTTGTTAAAAAAACAGGGTTGTAGGAGTGGATGATTTAAATTTCCCCAATATTGACTTGGAATTCTCTAGTGCCTATGGCTTAGACAGGGTAGAATTTGTTAGGTGCATCCAGGAGGGATTCTTGAAGGAATATGTAGAAAGTCCAACTATGGAAAGGGCTGTATTAGACCTTGTTTGGGGCATGAGCTTGTCCAGGTGATTGAAGCTTCAGTGGGGGGAGCATTTCAGGGACAGTGATCATAATTCCATAAGTTTTAAGATAGAGAAGGAAAAGAATAAGACTGGTCCTTAGGAAAAAGTGCTAAATTGGTGGAAGACTAACTACAGCAAAATAAGGCAGGAATTAGAAAAATTGGATCAGGGACAGCCATTCAAAGATAAATCCATATATGACATGTAGGAGACTTTTAAAAGCCTGTTGACCAGAATTCAGGACCAACATGCTCCTATGAGGCTGAAAGATAAGGATGGCAAGATTCAAGAAACTTGAATGATGAGAGATGTTTTAAGTTTAAAGAGAAAAAGGAAGCGTATGTAAGATTTAGGAAAGGGAAATTGAACAAGACCCTTGAGAAAAACAGAAAATAACTACAAAAAATTTAGGAGGGCTAGGAAAGGACCATGAAATATCATTTGCAAGTAGGATTACGGAGGATTCTAAGGCACTTTACATGTGTTTTAGGTGCAAGAGGGTAACTAGGGAATGGGTAAGTCCAGTCAAGGACAAAGGAGCATGGAGCCAGAGGAAGTTGGGGAGGTCCTCAATGAGTACATCACATTGGCCTGAACCATTCCTGAATACTGATCAGTTGGCCTTTAAACAATCCCACACACATGTGGACTTGCCCAATAATGGCTCCCCCCAACTAACCGTCCCTAGCTCCTGCCTAATACTAATGTAATTTGCAGTCCCCCAATTTAATACCTTCCCCTGAGGTCCTGACTTATCCTTATTCAGACCTATCATAAAACTTAAGGAGATGTGATCACTGTTTCCAAAATGCTTTCCCACTGAAAGGTCAGTCACCTGGCCAGGCTCATTAATCAGTACAAGGTCCAGTGTGGCCCCTCTTCTAGTTGGAATATCCACATACCGTTTCAAGAAACAGGATAGTCAAAATCTTTTTCCCAGGGTGAAAATGTCAAATACTAGGGGATATTGGTTTAAGGTGAGAGGGGCAAGTTTAAAAAAGAAGTACTAGGCATGGTTTTTACACAGAGGGTGGTAGATACCTGGAACACACTGCCAGGGTGATGGGCATTGATGTTGGAATGGCAGAGCAGATTCCATGGGTGAATGGCCTAATTCTGCTCCCTTATCTTATGGTCATTTCTATTTCTCTCTCCATAAATTCTGAGTTTCTCCAACACTTTATATTTTCATTTCAGATTTCCAGAATTTGTAGTATTTTGCTTTTATTTGTATAGAAATGAAATTGGCAAGAGTATTCTGTAGTGCAGAGAAACAGGATGCTGGAAGAATGCAGCAGGCCAGGCATTATATGGAGGAAAGGAGCAGTCAACATTTTGGATGTTACCCTTCTGCAGGACTGGATGTGACGGTAAGGGGAGCTACAGACAAAGAGAAGGAGTATAGTAGCGAAATGGTAGTGGGTATGACCTGGTTGGTTGATGGGAAGTGTGTACCTATCACCACCTTTCCCGAATCACCTCTTCACCCCCCACACTTTATCTGCAACTCTTCCCACCCCCACATCCAGTCCTGAAGAAGGGTAATACCTGAAATGTTGACTTCTCATCTTCCAGATGCTGCCTGGCTTGCTGTGTTCTTCCAGCCTCCTGTTTGTCTGCCTTGGATTCCAGCATCTGCAGTTTTATGGTCTCTAAAAGTCCCTAGTGCGGTGGCTGGACAAGTCATAAGGGGCAAATGACATTATGTTTCATATCAGCCTGTGCCGAGTGCATCAATAACCCTTTGGAATATTTCAAGAGAGACAGAAAAGAAGACTGTAAGAGAAAAACTTCTTTAAGCATGAATCCAGCCTGGAACAGCAACATGAGAGCAGGAAGACTAGAGAATTAGCAAGGGCTGGGCTACAATATTGGTGATGGTAGAATTGGGAGGATGAAAATACAGGCATGAGGTCTAGGACAGTTAAAGGAAGGGTGTAGATCAGCAACCAAAATGTAAACATAATAGCGCACATAGAAAATACAAGCAGCAGAGGCCTAATAATGAAAGAGATATTAGGATATACAAAGCATTTAATATTAAATGGGAGATTTAAACACAGATGGGAGCACTTTAATAGACAGGTACACACAGACAGGTAGAGGTATATAGAGTCAGGTAAGCACAGACAGGTAAGAGGGCACACAGACAGACAGCGTGCTACAACATACATGGGACTACACATGTAAGCAGAAATACACTGACAGGCTAAACATACAAGCACATTTATACAAAGATAAGTATGCACAGAAATCCATGCATACGCATGGATCTATGCACATACACAAATGGCACCAAACTCCAGCCAAAGCTATTTACAATTTACTTAAAACACCATACCACATGATAACGGACACCAACTGCATAATGGCTTCATTCAGACAGTCGAAGAAATCACGAAGGATCGCTCCATCTTGTTTCATGTTTCCAATCACAAGACCAAAACTCATGGAGAAAACGACGAGCCCCAGGGCATTGACTGCATTCACAGAGCCTGAGATTGGAATCATCTCTTCTGTTACCTCCAGCAGCAGATTCTTAGCCTGTGAAAAGTTGCTCACCGCCGATTCTGAGCCGACACTTCCATTCTGTGCAATGATTGGCTTTACCTTTCTCACGCCATAGTTGGTTTTGAACTAAAAGTTGAGCAAATAACGTGGAATGATTGATCAGAATGATGAACGGCAGCAGAAACACAACAGGCACAGAAGTAAAGTGCAGAAGTCCCCAATATACGAACATCCGACTTACAAAGGCTCATATTCTCATACTTACAAACATGACCCAAAACAGGGGTGCCATTTTAAATATACAACACATGAACATTTCCTGTACACATGAACTCCTGCTTTACATTGTCCTGCACTGTGTTCTGAGTTGCGTACAAATTGATTTGCAAATGCACTCAGGAATGGAACCTATTCAGACCCTGGGCACTGCTTGCATCATGATAGCTGGGCTGGAATAAATGAAGACAGGCTAAAGTACATTGACAATTGAAGAGAGGATTTTAGTAAATTACTTACAGAATAGGAAAGCTGGACTGAGTTACAAACTGGAATCTATTCAAGTGGTTTGGGAGCTACATAAAGAATAGGGGAGGCGATTGCCTAGTGGCACTATCGTTGGACTATTAATCCAGAGACCCAGGTAATGTTCTGATGAAGTGTCTAGGTCCAAAATGTCAGCTTTCCTGCTCCTGAGATGCTGCTTGGCCTGCTGTGTTCATCCAGCCCCACACTTTGTTATCTCGGATTCTCCAGCATCTGCAGCTCCCATTATGCGCCGAACCAGGTCCTCTATGTAAACCTGTTGCCTATTTTCCAAGGATCTGTATCCCTCTGCTCCCTGCCCATTCATGCATCTGTCTAGATACATCATAAATGACGCTATCGTGCCAGCCTCTACCACCTCCACTGGCAACGCATTCCAGGCACCCACCACCCTCTGTGTAAAGAACCTTCCACGCAGATCTCCCTTAAACTTTTCCCCTCTCACCTTGAACTCATGACCCCTAGTAATTGAGTCCCCCACTCTGGGAAAAAGCTTCTTGCTATCCACCTTGTCTATACCTTTCATGGTTTTGTAGACCTCAATCAGGTCCCCCCTCAATCTCCGTCTTTCTAATGTAAATAATCCTAATCTACTCAACCTTTCTTCATAGCTACCATGCATACCAGGCAACATCCTGGTGAACCTCTTCTGCACCCTCTCCAAAGCATCCACATCCTTGTGGTAATGTGGCAACCAGAATGGTATGCAGTACTCCAAATGTGGCCGAACCAAAGTCCTATACATCTGTAACATGACCTGCCAGCTCTTGTACTCAATACCCCGCCCAATGAAGGAAAGCATGCCATATGCCTTCTTGACCACCCTATTGACCTGCGTTGTCACCTTCAGGGAACAATGGACCTGAACACCCAGATCTCTCTGTGCATCAATTTTACCCAGGGCTTTTCCATTTACCATATTGTTCGTTCTTGAATAGGGTCTTTCAAAATGCATCACGTCTCATTTGCCTGGATTGAACTCCATCTGCCATTTCTCCACCCAACTCTCCAATCTATCTGTATTCTGCTGCATTCTCCGACAGTTCCCTTCACTATCCGCTACTCCACCAATCTTAGTGTCATCTGCAAACTTGCTAATCAGACCTTCATACCTTCTTCCAGATCATTTATGTATATCACAAACAACAGTGGTCCCAGCACGGATCCCTGTGGAACACCACTGATCACAGTTCTCCATTTTGAGAAACTCTCTTCCACTACAACTCTCTGTCACCTGTTGCCCAGCCAGTTCTCTATCCATTGAGCTGGTACACCCCGGACCCCATGCAACTTCACTTTTTCCATCAACCAACCACGGGGAACCTTACCAAACACCTTACTGAAGTCCATGTATATGACGTCCATAGCCTTTCCTTCATCAATCATCTTTGCCACTTCCTCAAAGAATTCTATCAAGTTGGTAAGACATGGCCTTCCCCGCACAAAACCATGCTGTCTATCACAGATAAGCCCATCTTCTTCCAAATGTAAATAGATTGTATCCGTCAGTATCTTTTCCAGCAGCTTCCCCACCACTGACGTCAGGCTCGCTGCTCTATAATTACCTGGATTATCCTTGCTATCCCTCTTAAACAAGGGGACAACATTAGCAAGTCTCCAGTCCTCCGGGGCCTTACCCCTGTCTAAGGACGCTGCAAAGATATCTGTTAAGGCTCCGGCTATTTACTCTCTCACTTCCCTCAGTAACCTTGATAGATCCCATCCGGGCCTGAGGATTTGTCCACCCTGATGCCTTTTAGAATACCCAACACTTCCCCCTCCTTATGCTGACTTGACCTAGAGTAATCAAACATCTATCCCTAATCTCAACATCTGTCATGCCCTTCTCCTCGGTGAATACTGACGCAAAGTACTCATTAAGAGTCTCACTGATTTTCTCTGACTCCTCACATA
The DNA here is from genome assembly GCF_030684315.1 of Stegostoma tigrinum. Taxonomy (NCBI): domain Eukaryota; kingdom Metazoa; phylum Chordata; class Chondrichthyes; order Orectolobiformes; family Stegostomatidae; genus Stegostoma; species Stegostoma tigrinum. Next base: position 139,142,762 of record NC_081356.1, read on the forward strand.
ACTTCCCTCCTTTGTCCTTGAGTGGGCCAACCCTTTCTCTAATTACCCTCTTGCTCTGTATGTATGAATAAAAGGTTTTGGCATTTTCCTTAACCCTGTTTGCTAAAGATATTTCATGACCCCTTTTATTGGCCCTACTTTCCCGATGTTCTTCCAAAGCTTCATCTGTTTTCAGTCACCTAGACCTTGTGTATGCTTCCTTTTCCCTCTTTGCTAGCCTCATAATTTCACCTGTCAGCCATGGTTCCCTCCTCTTGACTCTTCTATCCATCATTTTCACAGGGACATGTCTCTCCTGCGCTCTAATCAACCTCTCTTTAAAAGCTTCCCACATATCACACATCACAAACCTGCCTGCCCTGGTTGACCCATTGTCTCAGCTTGTTCCTGCCCCACCGAACTCATCTCCACCTATCTGGACTCCATTTTCTCCCCTTTGGTCCAGGAACTCCCTACCTACATCCGTGACACCACCCACACCCTCCACCTCCTCCAGGATTCCAATTCCCCAACACCTCATGTTCACCATGGACGTCCAGTCCCTATACACCTGTATTCCGCATGCAGATGGCCTGCAGGCCCTCCGCTTCTTCCTGTCCCACAGGCCCGACCACTCCCCCTCCACCGACACCCTCATCCGCCTAGCCAAACTCGTCCTCACCCTCAACAACTTCTCTTTCGATTCCTCCCATTTCCCACAGACAAAGGGGGGGGGGTGCCATGGGCACCCGCATGGGCCCAAGCTATGCCTGCCTCTTTGTAGGTTACGTGGAACAGTCCCTCTTCCGCACCTACACAGGCCCCAAACCCCACCTCTTCCTCCGTTACATTGATGACTGTATCGGCGCTGCCTCTTGCTCCCCAGAGGAGCTCAAACAGTTCATCCACTTCACCAACACCTTCCACCCCAGCCTTCAGTTCACCTGGGCCATCTCCAGCACATCCCTCACCTTCCTGGACCTCTCAGTCTCCATCTCAGGCAACCAGCTTGTAACTGATGTCCATTTCAAGCCCACCGACTCCCACAGCTACCTAGAATACACCTCCTCCCACCCACCCTCCTGCAAAAATTCCATCCCCTATTCCCAATTCCTCCGCCTCCGCCGCATCTGCTTCCACGATGACGCATTCCACTCCCGCACATCCCAGATGTCCAAGTTCTTCAAGGACTGCAACTTTCTCCCCACAGTGGTCGAGAACGCCCTTGACTGCGTCTCCCGCATTTCCCGCAACACATCCCTCACACCCCGCCCCCGCCTCAACCGCCCAAAGAGGATCCCCCTCGTTCTCACACACCACCCCACCAACCTCCGGATACAACGCATCATCCTCCGACACTTCCACCATCTACAATCCGACCCCACCACCCAAGACATCTTTTCCATCCCCACCCTTGTCTGCTTTCCAGAGAGACCACTCTCTCCGTGACTCCCTTGTTCGCTCCACACTGCCCTCCAACCCCACCACACCCGGCACCTTCCCCTGCAACCGCAGGAAATGCTACACTTGCCCCCACACCTCCTCCCTCACCCCTATCCCAGGCCCCAAGATGACTTTCCATATTAAGCAGAGGTTCACCTGCACATCTGCCAATGTGATATACAGTATCCATTGTACCCGGTGTGGCTTCCTCTACATTGGGGAAACCAAGTGGAGGCTGGGGACCGCTTTGCAGAACACCCCCACTCAGTTCGCAAGAAACAACTGCACCTCCCAGTCGCGAACATTTTAACTCCCCCTCCCATTCCTCGGATGACATGTCCATCATGGGCCTCCTGCAGTGCCACAATGATGCCACCCGAAGGTTGCAGGAACAGCAACTCACATTCCGCTTGGGAACCCTGCAGCCCAATGGTATCAATGTGGACTTCACCAGCTTCAAAATCTCCCCTTCCCCCACCGCATCCCTAAACCAGCCCAGTTCGTCCCCTCCCCCCACTGCACCACACAACCAGCCCAGCTCTTCCCCTCCACCCACTGCATCCCAAAACCAGTCCAACCTGTCTCTGCTTCCCTAACCTGTTCTTCCTCTCACCCAACCCTTCCTCCCACCCCAAGCCGCACCTCCATCTCCTACCTACCAACCTCATCCCACCTCCTTGACCTGTCCGTCTTCCCTGGACTGACCTATCCCCTCCCTACCTCCCCACCTATACTCTCCTCTCCACCTATCTTCTTTTCTCTCCATCTTCGGTCCGCCTCCCCCTCTCTCCCTATTTATTCCAGAACCCTCACCCCATCCCCCTCTCTGATGAAGGGTCTAGGCCCGAAACGTCAGCTTTTGTGCTCCTGAGATGCTGCTGGGCCTGCTGTGTTCATCCAGCCTCACATTTTATTGTCTTGGATTTATCTTCAAACAGCTGTTCCCAATCCACATTCCCTAGCCCCTGTCAAATTTTGCTCTAGTTGGCCTTCCCCCAATTCAGCACTCTTCCTTTATGACCCCCTCTCGTCTTTGTCCATCAATATTCTAAAATTATGGAATTGTGATCACTCTTCCCAAAGTAGTAGTATAGTCTGGTCTACATGTGATTCCAGGCCCTCAGTAATTTGGTTGACACTTAACTGTCTTCTGGGTAATTAGGGATGGGTAATAAATGCGAGCCTAACCAGCGACATACACATCCCCTTAATAAATTCAATAAGTAAAATTTAGTCAGGAGGGAGTTACAGACCGGAATCAACTCAATGGGTTTGGGGAGTTTGTATGTAGAATTGAAGATACCTCAGAGTGTGTTACAGCCTGGAATCTAACTGAGGGGTTAATGGGATTTATATATAGAATAGTTGACATCCAGATGGGAGTTATTGACGAATCTAAATGTCGGGTTTAAGCTAGTTTTTGTATAAATTAACAGACACTCAGGAGCGAGTTAAGGACTAGAATCTGGAACATAGAACATAGAACATTACAGTGCAGTACAGGCCCTTCGGCCCTCGATGTTGCGTTGACCTGTGAAAGCAATCTGAAGCCCATCTAACCTACACTATTCTGTTATCATCCATATGTTTATCCAACGATCATTTAAATGCCCTTAAAGTTGGCGAGCCTACTACTGTTGCAGGCAGGGCATTCCACACCCTTACTACTCTCTGAGTAAAGAACCTACCTCTGACATCTGTCCTATATCTTTCACCCCTCAATTTAAAGCTATGTCCCCTCGTGCTAGCTATCTCCATCCGAGGAAAAAGGCTCTCACTGTCCACCCTATCTAACCCTTTGGTCATCTTGTATGTCTCTATTAGGTCACCTCTTAACCTTCTCTCTAATGAAAACTGCCTCAAGTCCCTCAGCCTTTCCTCATAAGACCTTCACTCCATTCCAGGCAACTTCCTGGTAAATCCCCTCTGCACCCTTTCCAATGCTTCCACATCCTTCCTATTTTGCGGTGCCCAGAACTGTATGCAATGCTCCAAGTGCGGCCGCACCAGAGTTGTGAACAGCTGCAACATGACCTCATGGCTCCGAAACTCAATCCCTCTACCAATAAAACCTTACACACCGTATGCCTTCTTAACAACCCTGTCAACCTGGGTGGCAACTTTCAGGGATCTAAGCGCATGGACACCGAGATTTCTCTGCTCATCCACACTACCAAGAATCTTACCATTGCCCTGCTCGACCCATTGGCTCCACCTGCTCCTGCCCAATTGAACTCATCTCCACCTATCTGGACTCCATTTTCTCCACCTTGGTCCAGGACTTCCCTACCTACGTCCGTGACACCACCCACACCCTCCACCTCCTCCAGAACTTCCAATTCCCTGGCCCCCAACACCTCATTTTCACCATGGTTGCCCAGTCCCTATACATCTGCAATCCCCATGCAGATGGCCTAAAGGCCCTCCGCATCTTCCTGTCCCACAGGCCCGACCAGTCCCCCTCCACCGACACTCTCATCCGCCTAGCCAAACTCGTCCTCACCCTCAACAACTTCTCTTTCGATTCCTCCCATTTCCCACAGACAAAGGGGGTGGCCATGGGCACCCGCATGGGCCCCAGCTATGCCTGCCTCTTTGTAGGTTACGTGGAACAATCCCTCTTCCGCACCTACACAGTCCCCAAACCCCACCTTTTCCTCCGTTACATTGATGGCTGTATTGACACCACCTCATGCACCCACAAGGAGCTCGAACAGTTCATCCATTTCACCAACGCTTTCCACCCAAACCTCAAGCTGACCTGGATCATCTCCAACACATCCCTCACCTTCCTGGACCTCTCAGTCTCCATCTCAGACAACCAGCTAGAAACTGATGTCCATTTCAAGCCCACTGACTTCCATAGCGACCTAGAATACACCTCCTCCCACCCACCCTCCTGCAAAAATTCCATCCCCTATTCCCAATTCCTTTGCCTCCGTCGCATCTGCTCCCAGGATGAAGCATTCCACTCCCGCACTTCCCAGATGTCCTTGTTCTTCAAGGACCGCAACTTTCCCCACGCAGTGGTCGAGAATGCCCTCGACCGTGTCTCCTGCATTTCCCGCAACACATCCCTCACACCCCGCCCCCGCCACAACCGCCAAAAGAAAATCCCCCTCATTCTCACATACCACCCCACCAACCTCCGGATACAACATATCATCCTCCGACACTTCTGCCATCTACAATCTGACTCCACCACCAAAGACATTTTTCCATCTCCACCCTTGTCTGCTTTCCGGAGAGACCACTCTCTCCGTGACTCCCTAGTCCGCTCCACACTCCCCTCCAACCCCACCACACCCGGCACCTTCCCCTGCAACCGCAGGAAATGCTACACTTGTCCCCACACCTCCTCCCTCACCCCTATCCCAGGCCCCAAGAAAACTTTCCACATCAAGCAGATGTTCACCTGCACATCCGACAATGTGGTATACTGCATCCACTGTACCCGGTATGGCTTCCTCTACGTTGGGGAAACCAAGCAGAAGCTTGGGGACTGCTTTGCAGAACACCCCCGCTCGGTTCGCAATAAACAACTGCACCTCCCAGTTGCGAACCATTTTAACGCCCCTCCCATTCTTTAGATGACAAGTCCATCATGGGCCTCCTGCAGTGCCACAACGATGCCACCCGAAGGTTGCAGGAACAGCAACTCATATTCCGCTTGGAAACCCTGCAGCCCAATGGTATCAATGTGGATTTCACAAGCTTCAAAATCTCCCCTCCCCTGACCGCATCCCAAAACCAGCCCAGCTCATCCCCGCCTCCCTAACCTGTTCTTCCTCTCACCCGTCCCCTCCTCTCACCTCAAGCCGCACCTCCATTTCCTACCTCCTAACCTCATCCCACCCCCTTGACCTGCCCGTCCTCCCCGGACTGACCTATCCGCTCCCTACCTCCCCACCTACACTCACCTTTACTGGCTCTAACCCTGCCCCTTTAACTTGTCTGACTCCTCTCCACCTACCTTCTCCTCTCTCCATCTTCAATCCACCTCCCCATCTCTCCCTATTTATTTCAGAACCTCCTACCCCTCCCCCTCCCCCTTTTCTGATGAAGGGTCGAGGCCCAAAACGTCAGCTTTTGTGCTCCTAAGATGCTGCTTGGCCTGCTGTGTTCATCCAGCACCACATTTTGTTAGCCCAGTGCTCTGTATTCCTGTTACTCCTTCCAAAGTGAATCACCTCACACTTTTTCTGCGTTAAACTCCATTTGCCTCCTCTTAGCTCATCTCTGCAGCTTATCTATGTCCCTCTATAACCTGCAACATCCTTCCGCACTGTTCACAACTCCACCGACTTTAGCGTCATCTGCAAATTTACTAACCCATCCTTCTACGCCCTCATCCAGGTCATTTATAAAAACGTCAAACAGCAGCGGCCCCAAAACAGATCCTTGTTGTATACCATTAGTAACTGAACTCCAGGATGAACATTTCCCATCAACCACCATCCTCTGTCTTCTTCCAGCTGGCCAATTTCTGATCCAAGCCACTAAACCACCCTCAATCCCATGCCTCCTTATTTTCTGCAATAGCCTACCACAGGGAACCTTATCAAATACTTTTCTGAAATCCATATACACCACATCAACCACTTTACCCTCACCCACCTGTTTGGTCACCTTCTCGAAGAACTCAATAGGGTTTGTGAGGCATGACCTAATCAAGCAGTTCATACGGTAGAGAAGTTATAACAATACGATATAGAAGGAGAATTAGGCCATTCGACCCATCAAGTCTGCCCTGCCATTTGGTCACGACTGATATGTTTCCCAACTCCATTCTCCTGCCTTCTTCCCAAACATTTGATTCTGTTACTAATCAAAAACCTCTCTATCTCTGTCTTAAATGCATCAAATGACTTGACCTCCACAGCCCTCTGCAGCAATGAGTTCCACAGATTCCCCACCCGCTGGCTGAAGAAATTCCTCCTCATCGTAGTTCTAAAGGGTCATCCCTTCACTCTGAGGCTGTGCCCCTGGAATCCTGCCCCTCCTATGACGAGAAGCATCTTCTGCATACGCACTCTGCCCAGGTCTCTCAATACTCTGTAAGTTTCAATCATATTGTTTAAGAAGGGCAGCAAGGATAATCCAGGTAATTATCCACCGGTGACGCTGATGTCAGTGGTAGGGAAGCTGCTGGAGAAGATACGAAGGGATAGGATGTATTCCCTTTTGGAAGAAAATGGGCTTATCAGTGATAGGCAACATGGTTTTGTGCAGGGAAGGTCATGTCTTACCAACTTAATAGAATTCTTTGAGGACGTGACAAAGTTGGCTGATGAGGGAAAGGCTGTAGATGTCATATACATGGACTTCAGTAATGCGTTTGATAAGGTTCCCCATGGCAGGCTGATGGAGAAAGTGAAGTCATATGGGGTCCAGGGTGTGCTAGCTAGATGGATAAAAATCTGGCTAGGCAACAGGATACAGAGAGTAGTAGTAGAGGGGAGTTTCTCAAATTGGAGACCTGTGACCAGTGGTGTTCCACAGGGTTCTGTGCTGGGACCACTGCTGTTTGTGATATATGTAAATGATCTGGAGGAAGGTGTAGGTGGTCTGATCAGCAGGTTTGCAGATGACACTAAGATTGGTGGAGTAGCTGATAGTGAAAGGGACTGTCAGAAATTACAGCAGAATATAGATAGACTGGAGAGTTGGGCAGATAAATGGCAGATGGAGTTCAATCCGGGCAAATGCAAGGTGATGCATTTTGGAAGATCTAATTCACGAGCGAACTATACAGTAAATTAAAGTCCTGGGAAAACTGATGTTCAGAGAGATCTGGGTGTTCAGGTCCATTGTTCCCTGAAGGTGACAACGCAGGTCAATAGGGTGGTCAAGAAGGCATATGGCATGCTTTCCTTCATCAGATTGAGTACAAGAGTTGGCAGGTCATGTTGCAGTTGCATAGGACTTTAGTTCAGCCACATTTGGAGTACTGTGTGCAGTTCTGGTTGCCACATTACCAAAAGGATGTGGATGCTTTGGAGAGGGTGCAGAGGAGGTTCACCAGGATGTTGCCTGGTATGGAGGGTGCTAGCTATGAAGAGAGGTTGAATAGATTAGGATTATTTTCATTAGAAAGATGGAGATTGAGGGGGGACCTGATTGAGGTCTACACAATCATGAGGGATATAGACAGGGTGGATAGCAAAAAGTTTTTTCCCAGAGTGGGGGACTCAGTTACTAGGGGTCATGAGTTCAAAGTGAGAGGAGGAAAGTTTAAGGGAGATATGCGTGGAAAGTTCTTTACACAGAGGGTGGTGGTGCCTGGAACGCGTTGTCAGCGGAGGTGGTAGACGCAGACACAATAATGTATTTTAAGATATATCTGGACAGGTACATGGATGCGCAAGGAGCAAATGGACACAGACTGTTAGAAAATAGATGACAGGTTGCCACTCAGGTTGACAGGGCTGTTAAGAAGGCATACAGTGATTTAGCTTTCATTAATAGAGGGATCGAGTTCCGGAACCAAGCGGAAACATATAAAATAATCAGAGTGTTAGATAGGGTGGATAGGGAGAGCCTTTTTCCTAGGATGGTGATGGCGAGCACAAGGGGGCATAGCTTTAAATTGAGGGGTGAAAGATATAGGACAGATGTCAGACGTAGTTTCTTTACTCAGAGAGTAGTAAGGGAATGGAACGCTTTGCCTGCAACGTTAGTAGATTCGCCAACTTTAGGTACATTTAAGTCATCATTGGACAAGCATATGGACGTACATGGAATAGTGTAGGTTAGATGGGCTTGAGATCGGTATGACAGGTCGGCACAACATCGAGGGCTGAAGGGCCTGTACTGTGCTGTAATGTTCTATGTTCTATGTAGGTTAGACAGAGGATCTTGATCGGCGCAGGCTTGGAGGGCCGAAGGGCCTGTTTCTGTGCTATAATTTTCTTTGTTCTTTGTTCTTTGTTCATATTCCCCCTAACCTTTGCTGAGTACACACCCTAAGTCCTCAACTACTCTGCATATAACAAGCCCATCATTCTTACAAACCACTTCCAGACGCCTAAAGCCAACCCATCCTTCCTTAGATATAGGGCCAAAAACTGCTTGCAATGTACCAAATGCAGGCTGACCAGACCCTTATGCTGCTTCAGCAAAACTTCTCTGCTCAAACACTCTAGCCCTCTTGAAATGCATGGTAACATTTCATGTTCCTTCCTAACTGCCAACTGAACCTGCATGTCAACGTTAACAGAATCCTGAACTAGAATTCTCTTTATGCTCCAAATTTCTGAATCTTTTTCTCATTTCGAAAATAGTCTAAGCCTCTACCCTTCCTACCAAAGAGTGCATCACCTTACTCTTTCCCACTTTGTATTTGTCATTTCCATTCTATCTGCCACTTGGAGTATTGTGTACACTTCTGGTCACTGCATTATAAGGAGGATGTGGAAGCTTTGGAAAGGGTGCAGAGGAGATTTACTAGGATGTTGCCTGGTATGGAGGGAAGGTCTTACGAGGAAAGGCTGAGGGACTTGAGGCTGTTTTCATTAGAGAGAAGAAGGTTGAGAGGTGACTTAATTGAAACATATAAAATAATCAGAGGGTTAGATAGGGTGGATAGGGAGAACCTTTTTCCTAGGATGGTGACGGCGAGCCCGAGGGGGCATAACTTTAAATTGAGGGGTGAAAGATATAGGACAGATGTCAGAGGTAGTTTCTTTACTCAGAGAGTAGTAAGGGAATGGAACGCTTTGCCTGCAATGGTAGTAGATTCGTCAACTTTAGATACATTTAAGTCATCATTGGATAAGCATATGGACGTACATGGAATAGTGTAGGTTAGATAGGCTTGAGATCGGTATGACAGGTCGGCACAACATCGAGGGCCGAAGGGCCTGTACTGTGATGTAATGTTCTATGTTCCATGTTTTACCACTCTCCCAGCCTGTCCACGTCCCTCTGCTGCCTCCCCATTTCCTCAATACTACCCGTCTCTCCAACTATCTTCATGTCATCTGCAAACTTACTAACAATGCCCTCAGTTTCTCTCTCCAGATTGCTAATGTATAATGTGAATAGTTGTGATCCCAACACTGATCCCTGAGGAACTCCACTAGTCACCACCTGTCATTGAGTCATAGTTGCAGCATCATAAATTCATGCAGCACAGAAAAGGCCCTTCCACCCATTGAGTAAGCATAAGACCATAAGACATAGGAGCAGGAATTAGGCCATTCAGCCCATCGAGTCTGCTCCATGGTTTAATCATGGTTGATAAGTCCCTCAAAACAATAACTACCACTAAATGTGTGCGAATCCTAATTTCGTGCACTTGTCCCACATCCTTGAATGTTGTGGTATTTCAAATGCACATTCAAATATTTTTTAAATGTTATAAGGTTTCTAGCCTCCACTAGCTTCCCAGGCAATGCATTCCAGATTCTCTCTAGTCACTGAGTGAAAAAGCTTTTTTCCAAAATCCTCTTTAAATCTCCTGCCCCTTACACTAAAATGATTAGATTCCCTACAGTGTGAAGACAGGTCCTTTGGCCCAACAAGTCCACACTGAACCTTGGAGCATCCCACCCAGACCCACCCCCCTATAACCCACACATCCCTGAACACTATGGGCAATTTAGCATGGTCAATCCACCTAGCCTGCACATCTTTGGACTGTGGGAGGAAACCGGAGCACCCAGAGGAAACCCACGCAGACACGGGGAGAATGTGCAAACTCCACACAGACAGTCACCTGAGGCTGGAATTGAACCCGGGTCCCTGGCGCTGTGAGGCTGCAGTGCTAACCGCTGAGCCACTGTACCACCCAATGGTGCCCCTGTGTGTTTGACCCCTCAGCCAAGGGAAACAGCGGCTCTCTATTCTTCCCGTCCATACCCCTCATAATCTGATACACCTTAATCATGTTCCCCCTCAGTCTTCTCTGCTCTAAATAAAACAATCCAAGCCTATCTAGCCTCTGCTTATAACTCAATTGCTCCATCCCAGGCAACATCTTGGTGAACTTTCTTTGTACCTCCTCTAATGCTATCACATCCTTCCTGTTGTGAGGTGGTCAGAACTGCACACAGTATTCCAGCTGTGGCCTAACCAATGCTCTGTACAGCTCTGAGATTAGCTCCTTTCTCCTATACTCTATGTCGAGACTGATGAAAACAAATGCCCCATATTTCCTCTTAACTGTCCTATTCATATGTGCTGCTGACTTCAGGGGTCTGTGAATAATTACTCCCAGATCCTTCTGTTCCTCTGAGCTCCCTGGTGACCTATCATTCATTAAATACTCCCTCATCTCATCTCTGCATCCAAAGTACTTCATACAACACGTCATACTTATCAGGGTTAAATACCATCTGCCACTGCTCTGAACCACCCATCTATATCTTCATGTAACCTACAACCACCTTCTTCACTATTAACAACTCTGCCAGTCTTGGTGTCATCTGCAAATTTGCTTAATGTTCCTCCCATATTTTCATCTGCATCATTTATCACTTCTAACAATAACTATCACAGTACTGAAGCTTGTGCTAAACTCCTGGACACTGGCCTCCAGTCACTTAAACAGCCTTCTACTATGATCCTTTATGTCCTATTACTAAGTTAATTTCTGATCCATCTCACCAAGTTTCTCACAATTCTATGTGCTTTAATCTTGTTAATCAGTCTCCTATGTGGGCCCTTGTCAAAAGTTTTGGTAAAATCCGTACAAACTACATCAACTGAACTTCCATCCCCCACACACCTGATCACCCTGTCATCCTGAAAAAAAGTTCTTTACTCCCCACTCCCCGCTTTCTGCCAGACAGCCAACCCCCTATCCATGCCAGCACCTTACCCCTAACATCACTAGCTCTAATCTTATTAAACAGCCTCCTGTGTGGCACCCTGTTAAAGGCCTTCTGGAAATCCAAATAGATCACATCAACGGCCTTTTCTTTGTCTAACCTGCTCATTATCTCCTCAAAGAATTCATACATAGAACATAGAACATAGAACATTACAGCACAGTACAGGCCCTTCGGCCCTCGATGTTGTGCCGACCTGTCATACAGATCTCAAGCCCATCTAACCTACACTATTCCATGTACGTCCATATGTTTATCCAATGACGACTTAAATGTACCAAAAGTTGGTGAATCTACTACCACTGCAGACAAAGCATTCCATTCCCTTACTACTCTGTGAGTAAAGAAACTACGTCTGACATCTGTCCTATATCTTTCACCCCTCAATTTAAAGCTATGCCCCCTCGTGCTCACCGTCGCCATCCTAGGAAAAAGGCTCTTCCTATCCACCCTATCTAACACTCTGATTATTTTATATGTTTCAATTAAGTCACCTCTCAACCGTCTTCTCTCTAATGAAAACAGCCTCAAGTCCCACAGCCTTTCCTCGTAAGACCTTCCCTCCATACCAGGCAACGTCCTAGTAAATCTCCTCTGCACCCTTTCCAAAGCTTCCACATCCTTCATATAATGCGGTGACCAGAACTGTACACAATACTCCAAGTGCGGCCGCACCAGAGTTTTGTACAGCTTCACCATAACCTCTTGGTTCCGGAACTCGATCCCTCTGTTAATAAAAGCTAAAACACTCTCTGCCTTCTTAACAGCCCTGGCAACCTGGGTGGCAACTTTCAAGGATCTGTGTACATGGACACCGAGATCTCTCTGCTCATCTACACTGCTAAGAATCTTACCATTAGCCCTGCACTTTGCCTTCTGGTTACTCCTACCAAAGTGCATCACCTCACACTTGTCCGCATTAAACTCCATTTGCCACCTCTCAGCCCAGCTCTGCAGCTTATCTATGTCTGTCTGCAACCTACAGCATCCTTCGTCACTATCCACATCTCCACCGACCTTAGTGTCGTCTGCAAATTTACTAACCCATCCTTCTATGCCCTCATCCAGGTCATTTATAAAAATGACAAACAGCAGTGGACCCAACACCGACCCTTGCGGTACACCACTAGTAACTGGTCTCCAGGATGAACATTTCCCATCAACTACCACCCTCTGTCTATTTTCAGCAAGCCAATTTCCGATCCAAACTGCTATATCTCCCACAGTCCCATTCCTCCGCATTTTGTCCAACAGCCTATTGTGGGGAACCTTATCGAACACCTTGCTGAAATCCATATACACCACATCAACCGGGTTACTCTCAGCTACCTGTTTGGTCACCTTCTCAAAGAACTCAATAAGGTTTGTGAGGCACGACCTTCCCCTCACAGAACCATGCTGACTATCCCTAATCAATTTATTCTTTTCTAGATGATTATAAATCCTATCCCTTATAACCTTTTCCAACACTTTACCAACTACTGAGGTAAGGCTCACTGGTCTATAATTACCAGGGTTGTCTCTACTCCCCTTCTTGAACAGGGAAACCACATTTGCTATCCTCCAGTCATCTGGCACTATTCCTGTAGAAAATGACGAGTTAAAGATCAATGCCAAAGGCTCAGCAATCTCCTCCCTGGCTTCCCAGAGGACCTGAGGATAAATCCCATCTGGCCCAGGGGACTTATCTATCTTCACCCTCTGAAGGATTTCTAATACCTCCTCCTTGTGAACCTCAATCCCACCTAGTCTAGTAGCCTGTATCTCAGTATTCTCCTCGACAACATTGTCATTTTCTAGAGTGAATACTGTTGAAAAATATTCATTTAGCGCTTCCCCTATCTCATCTGGCTCCACAAACAACTTACCACTACTATCCTTGATTGGGCCTAATCTTACTTTCGTCATTCTTTTATTCCTTAAATACCTATAGAAAGCCTTAGGGTTTACCCTGATCCTATCCGTCAACAACTTCTCATGTCTCTTCCTGGCTCTCCTGAGCTCTCTCTTTAGGTCTTTCTGGGCTACCTCATAGCCCTCAAGTGCCCTAACTGAGCCTTCACATCTCATCCTAACATAAGCCTTCTTCTTCCTCTTGACCAGAGATTCCACCTCCTTCGTAAACCACGGCTCCCACACTCTACAGCTTCCTCCCTGCCTGACAGGTACATATTTTTCTAGGACACACAGGAGCTTTTCCTTGAATAAGCTCCACATTTCTAATGTGCCCATCCCCTGCAGTTTCCTTCCCCATTCTATGCTCCCTAAATCTTGCCTAATCTCATCGTAATTGCCTTTCCCCCAGCTATAACTCTTGCCCAGTGGTATACACTTATACCTTTCCATCACTAAAGTAAACATAACAGAATTGTCATCGTTATCACCAAAGTGCTCACCTACTTCCAAATCTAACACCTGGCTAGGGTCATTACCCAGTGCCAAATCTAATGTGGTTTCACCCCTTGTTGGCCTATCTACATACATACAGATTTTTCAGGCATAACCAATCATTGAAGAGCCGTGTTGTCTCTGCCCTATTTCACAGTAACAGATACCCAGCGGGGAATGTGCAGAGTCGAATCTACTCAAGGGCTTAAAAGTCATTTATATATAGAGTAACAAATACCTAGGAGTGAGTTCCCGGTCTGGAATTTAATTGAGAAGTTCAGGGGGTTTATAGATATATAAAATCATAGATAGCTGGGAGTGAATTGCAGATTGGAATCTAATCCACATTGTGCGTATCACAGAAATGTGACTGTGAAGGGATCAGGGCAGGGAACTAAATATCCAAGGATACATGTCCTATTAAAAGGATAGGCAGATGAACAGAGTGGGTAGTACAAAATGAAATTAAATAATCAAATCCCTACAGTGTGGAAACAGGCCCTTTGGCCCAAAAAGTCCATGCTGACCCTCAGAGCATCCCACCCAGACTCATCCCCCTACTCTACACATCCTTGGACAAGACAGGCAGTTGAGCATGGCCAATCCACCTAGCCTACACATCTTTGAACGGTGGGTGGAAACCAGAGCACCAGAGAAAACCCACGCAGACACAGGGAGATTGTGCAAACTCCACACAGTTGCCTGAGGGTGGAATTGAACCCGGGTCCCTGGGACTGTGAGGCAGCAATGCTAACCACTGAGCCACCATGCTGGGGTTAGCAAGACGTGACATAGAGTCAGAAGTGTAGACTTTGCGGGGCTAGATCAGTGTTACGTTCATTCCAACTAACAGTAATCAGGAGATAATGGGAACTGCAGATGCTGGAGAATTCCAAGATAATAAAATGTGAGGCTGGATGAACACAGCAGGCCAAGCAGCATCTCAGGAGCACAAAAGCTGACGTTTCGGGCCTAGACCCTTCATCTGATGAAGGGTCTAGGCCCGAAACATCAGCTTTTGTGCTCCTGAGATGCTGCTGGGTCTGCTGTGTTCATCCAGCCTCACATTTTATTACCTATTAACAGTAATCAGGATATGGGGCAGAAAATAAATCTGGAGATAGAAAAGGCATGTAAAGATACAGTATTACAAGAAACAAAAAACCGAAAGAACTGTGGATGCCTGAAATCAGAAACAAAGACAGAAATGATTGGAAAAACTGAGCAGGTCTGGCAGCATCTGTGAAGAAAAATCGGAGGTAACGTTTTGGGTCAAGTGACGCTTCCTCAGAACGGGAAGCTCAGGGTTGTTTTTGCAGTCAGAATGCAGGGGTCCTGCAAAGCGGTCACCCAGTCTGCACCTCATCTCCCCAGTGTAGTGCAGCCCACATTGTGAGCAGTGAGTGCAGGAGGTGAGATTGTGTGAACTGCAGGTAAATCGATGCTTCTTCTGGAAAGTGTGCTTGGGACCTTGGACACTGAGGAGGGAAGAAGTAAACAGACAAGCATTATACCTTCTGCAGTTGCAGGGAAAGGTGCTATGGGAGTGTGGGGGAGTGTTGGGAGTGAAGGAGGGCTGGACCAGGGTGTCCCAGAGGGAATGGTTCCTGTGGAAGGCTGACAAGAGACAGGAGAGGACTATAAAGAACAAAAAAAATTACTGCACAGGAACAGGCCCTTCGGCCCTCCAAGCCTGCGCCGATCAAGATCCTCTGTCTAACCTGTCATCTATTTTCTAACGGTCTGTGTCCATTTGCTCCCTGCCCATCCATGTACCTGTCCAAATATATCTTAAAAGACACTAACGTGTCTGCGTCTACCACCTCCGCTGGCAACACGTTCCAGGCACCCACCACCCTCTGTGTAAAGAACTTTCCACACATATCTCCCTTAAACTTTCCTCCTCTCACTTTGAACTCATGACCCCTAGTAATTGAGTCCCCCACTGTGGTGAAAAAGCTTTTTGCCATCCACCCTGTCTATACCCCTCATGATTGTGTAGACCTCAATCAGGTCCCCCCTCAATCTCCGTCTTTCTAATGAAAATAATCCTCATCTACTCAACTTCTCTTTATAGCTAGCACCCTCCATAGCAGGCAACATCCTGGTGAACCGCCTCTGCACCCTCTCAGAAGCATCCACATCCTTTAGGTAATGTGGTGACCAGAACTGCACACAGTACTCCAAATGTGACCGAATCAAAGTCCTATACAACTGCAACATGACCTGCCAACTCTTGTACTCAGTACCCCGCCCAATGAAGGAAAGCATGCCATATGCCTTCTTGACCACTCTATTGACCTGCGTTGTCACCTTCAGGGAACAATGGACCTGAACACCCAGCTCTCTCTGTTCATCAGTTTTCCCAGGACTTTAATTTACTGTATAGTTCGCTCGTGAATTAGATCTTCCAAAATGCATCACCTCGCATTTGCCTGGATTGAACTCCATCTGCCATTTATCTGCCCAACTCTCCAGTCTATCTATATTCTGCTGTAATCTCTGACAGTCCCCTTCACTATCAGCTACTCCACCAATCTTAGTGTCATCAGCAAACTTACTAATCAGACCATCAGTACCTTCCTCCAAATCGTTTATGTATATCATAAACAACAGTGGTCCCAGCACAGATCCCTGTGGAACACCAGTGATCACAGGTCCCCAATTTGAGAAACTCCCTTCTACTACTGCTCTTTGTCTCCTGTTGGCCAGCCAGTTTTTTATCCATCTAGCTAGCACACCCTGGACCCCATGCAACTTCATTTTCTCCACTGCCATGGGGAACCTTATCAAACGCCTTATAGAACATAGAACATAGAAAAGTACAGCACAGTACAGGCCTTTCGGCCCACATTGTTGTGCTGTGGATTAATCCTAATCCAAAAATAAAATAACCTAACCTACATTCCCCTCAATTCACTGCTGTCCATGTGCATGTCCAGCAGTCGCTTAAATGTCACTAATGACTCCGCTTCCACGACTACCACTGGTAAACTATTCCATGCGCTCACACCTCTCTGGGTGAAGAACCTCCCTCTGACGCCTCCTCTATACCTTCCTGCTAACATCTTAAAACTATGACCCCTCGTGGCAGTCAGTCCTGCCCTGGGGAAAAGTCTCTGGCTATCAACTCTATTCATGCCTCTCAGTACCTTGTACACCTCGATCAGGTCACCTCTCTTCCTCCTTCTCTCCAGAGAGAAAAGTCCGAACTCAGTCAACCTCTCCTTGTAAGACAAGCCCTCCAGTCCAGGCAGCATCCTGGTAAACCTCCTTTGCACCCTCTCCAAAGCCTCCACATCTTTCCTATAATAGGGCGACCAGAACTGGACACAATATTCCAAGTGTGGTCTCACCAGGGTTTTGCAGAGCTGCAGCATAACCTCGCGGCTCTTAAACTCAATCCCCCTGTTAATGAAAGCCAAAACACCATATGCTTTCTTAACAACCTTATCCACCTGGGTGGCAACTTTGAGGGAGCTAAGGACTTGAAAACCAAGATCCCGCTGTTCCTCCACACTGCTGAGAATCCTGCCTTTAATCCTATATTCAGCATTTAAGTTTGACCTTCCAAAATGCATCACTTCACATTTATCCAGGTTGAACTCCATCTGCCATTTCTCAGCCCAGCTCTGCATTCTGTCAATGTCTCGCTGAAGCCTGCGATAGCCCTCGTGTCCAGTGGTGGCATCCCACTGGACGTGGTGGAAATGGTGGCTAATGATTCTTTGAACGTGGACGCTGGTGGGGTATAGGTGAAGACGACGGGGAGTCTGTCACTGCTGTAGGAGGGAAGAGAGGGCGTGTGGGCCAAAGTGCGGGAAATAGGCTATCCCGGCTGAGGGCCTTGTTGATAACAGTGCTGAGAAATCCTCAGTTGAGAAAGAAGATGGACATTTCGGAGGGTCCCTTGTCAAAGTTGGCCTCATCAAATCAAATGCGAAGATGGAGGAGCTGAGACGATGGGATGGAATCTTTAAAGGAAAAAGGGCATGAGGATGGAAAGCCAAAGTAACCATGGGAGTTGTTTGGTTTGTAGTGGATAGTGGTGGCCAGTCTATGCCCAAAGATGGACACAGAGATGTCACGGAAGGGAAGGGAGAAGTCACAGATGAACTAGGTGAAGTATTGGTGGAAATAGAAAGCAAAGTAGATAGAGTTCCAATTCCAGACAAGAGGAGGATGCAGCACTGATAATGTCAGTGATATGCCAGAAAAAGTGATCAGATGGGAGCTGGAGTAGGACCAGAACATGGAATGTTCCAGATATCCCATAAAAAGACAGGTATAACTGGGACACCAACATATGTCCTGCCCCACCGGGGGACCAAATATCTTTGTCTACCGCTACACAACCATCAAAGATGAGTCTACCGCTCAACTTCCCCGCCCACACTTCGGAAAATCTGATCACAGCGTTGTGTTTCTTCTTACAAGCAGAAGCTGAAATGGGAGAATCCATCACAAAAGGAAGTACAATGCTGATCCAAGGCAGTGGAAGACTGTCTCCCGGACTTCTCGGAGTCAGTGGACTGGACTGTGTTCAAATGTTCAGCAGAAAACCTAGACAGGAATGCCATCATGGACCTCATTATCAAATGTGGGTGGGGCTGTATACTTAAAAAACTGAATCTGAGTGTTCTCCAACCAGAAATCTTGGATGAACGAGAAAATCCACTCCCTACTGAAGACCAGACGTGCAGCATTCAAGACAGGTGACCTGGGCCAACACAGAAAACCCAGATATGAGTATGACCTCTGCAAAGCCAACAGGGAGGCCAAGAATGCACTACCGGACCAAGTTGGAGACTCAGATCTACCAAACAGACTCCAGCTGTCTATGGCAAGGCCTAAACAACATTACGGGATACAAAATGAAACCGTGTAAGATAGTGGATGTCCCTCCCTGACATGCTGAATGCTTTCTACACTTGGTTTGAGCAGAATACCACCAGCATGGCAATGCCTGCCCTGACAGCCCCAGACATACCTGCTTCCCCTGTCACTGCTTCAGAAATCAGATCGATCTCCCTGGGAGTCAACCCAAGGAAAGTCATGGGCCCAGATGGTGTCCCCAGCTGAGCACTCAGATCCTGTGTGGACCAAGTGGCGGAGGTATTCACCAACATCTTCAACCTCTCCCTCCCACAAGCCGAAGTCCGCACCTGCCTCAAGAAGACCAACACCATCCCTGTACCCAGGAAAACACATGCAATGTGACTGATTGACTACCATTCAATCGCTTTGACTTCCATAATCATGGAGTTCTTCAAAAGGCTGGTCATGGCCCTCACCAACTGCAGTTCCCTCCCTACCTCAATCCCCAACTGTTGGCCTACCAACATAACAGGGCCACAGAGGATGCCATAGCCCTAGCCCTGCACTCATCCCTGGAACATCTGGACAACATAGACACCTACGTCTTGCTCGTTGACTACAGCGCCACCTTCAACATCATTATCCCCTCCAGACTCACCTCAAAACTGCATAGCCTTAGCCTCAGCTCCACTCTCTGCAACTGGATCCCCAGAGCTCTGACCCATAGGATACAATCAGTATGGATAGTTAACTGCACCTCCTCCACAATAACACTCAACACTGGAGCCCCCAAGGATGCATTCTCAGCCCCTCACTCTACTCCCTGTACACCTACGACTGTGTCACTAAATTCTGTATAAACGCCATCTACAGATCTGCTGACAACACCACTGTAGTGCGATGGATATCTAATGACGATGAGTCAAAATACAGAAGAGAGATAGAGGACTTGGTGAAGTGATACAATGAAAACAATCTGTCTCGCAATGTCAGCAAAACTAAAGAACTGATCCTTGACTTCAGAAGGTAAGGAGGAGAACACGCCCCCATCTACATCAATGGAACTGAGGTTGAGAGAATGAAGAGCATCAAGTTCCTCAGAGTGACGATAACTGATAACCTGTCCTGGATTTCCCACGCATGTGCCATGATCAAGAAGGCAGAACAACATCTCTTCATCCTCAGGCAGCTCAGGAAATTTGCCATGTCTATAAGGTCCCTCACCACCTTCTACAGAGGCACCATTAAAAGCATACTGTCCTGGTGTGTAACAGCCTGGTACGGCAACTGCTCTGCCCAGGATCATAAGAAACTACAGAAGATGGTGTACACAGCCTGGACCATCACAGGAGCCAACCTCCCATCCATGGTCTCCATTTACACGGCTCACTGCCACAGAAAGGCGGCCAACAACATCAAAGACCCATCACACCCCGGTAATGGTCTCCTACAGCATCTTCCATCAGACAGAAGGTACAGAAACCTGAATGCATGCACAAACAGTTTCAGGAACAGCTTCTTTCCAGCCATTATCAGGCTGTTGAATGGACTCTAGCCTCAAATAATGTAGCCTGCAATGTAACCTGTATGCTTCTATGTCTTTTTGATCTGTACATCCTTTGCTTGTTGTGATCTGCCTGTACTGCTTGGAAGCAAAGCTTTTCACTGTATTTCGGTCCACGTGACTATAAAAGCAAAACCATTCAGCTACCGATGGTTATGCGTTTGATCTGAAAAGCGAGAGTAGCCTAAAGAGTGGTTCAGTGTGAGAATGAGCTTGGCCAGGTGGAGGATCGTGGTTGGGGATAGCTCAGGCCTTTTATCGAGGAAGAAGTGGAGAGCCCTGAGACCACCCTGCGGGGGAATGAACGTGTAAAAGGGATTGAACATGCACGATAAAAAGGAGGTAGCTGGAGCCATGAACTGGAAGTTCTGAATTGGTGTAAAGCATCAGAAGAATGAAGGGTGTAAGTGGGAAAGGTCTGGACAATGGGAGAAAAGAACTGAGTTGAGGTAGGAAGAGGTGACCTTGATGTAAGTTACGTACTGTCTTCCGAGCAGTAGTAAAGATGTGGGGAAGAAAGTAGATCAGGAGAAGATTTGTAAAAGACACTGTTACAATAATTGTGGTGGACTTGAATATGTAGGTGGACTTTGAAAACTAAATTAGCCTCTGTTCCCTAGAAAAACAATTTGTTGAATGTCTGCATTAAGGTTTTTTGAAGCAGCTTGTGGTAGGGCCCACTAGGAAATAGGTAATTCAGGATTTGGTGTTGTGCAATGAGGCAGATTTTGTCTGGTGAAGGAATCCCCCCAAACAGAATTCACCCTGCTGTTTCAGAGGGAGAAGCTGAAATCAGAGATAAATGGTAATACAATTGATAACTACAAAGACAAGAGCAGGGAGGTGGCCAGATTTGATTAGATGTTTGCAATGATGAGGTGTCCAGAACCAAGGATGTGGAGCGGGCCATTCAGGACTGAGATAAGGAGAAATTTCTTCACCTAGTTAGTAGTGAACCTGTGAAATTCTTTGTCATCAAAACAATTGATGCCAAAACATTGACTGTTTTCAAGAAAGATATAGATGAAGTTTTTAGGCCTGCAAGAATCAAAGAGTATGGGAAGAAAGCAGGAAAAGGGTACCGAGGTGGGTGATTAGTCATGAACTTTTTGAAAAGCAGAGCAGGCTGGAGGGCTGAATAGCCTTCTGCTGCTCCTATTTTCATGTTTCAATGAACTTTGGAAGGATTATGTGAAGGATTGTGTAGAACCTCCAAAGGATATGTTCGTGTGTGGATAGTTAGTAGATGAAGTTCAAAGCGGAGAAGTGTGAAGTGATGCATTTTGTGAGACTTTCCAAACTAAATGATTAAAGTAAAATGGGTCCAGACACAGTTGGGCCTGTATATGTGCATGTCATTGAAGCTGGCATACAGTTTGAGAGCACCCTTAATAATGCTTCATGTGTGTTTTTTTTTCCATTCAATCATGGTTATTGCTGAGTGGTCCAGATTTTATTACACATTCCCTAATTTTCCTTGAGAAGGTGATGGTGAGTTGGAAAAGATAAAGCAATTTGAAAAACAGAAAGAGTGAGTTTGAACTTTGGAAGTTGCAAATTAGACAGGAAAGTCAATCTAAAAGAGTGGAGATGAAGGGTAAAAAGTCAGATTAGTGAGGAAGAGGAGTGATGATTAGTAAACCCATCATAGCCAAAGACCTGGTAGGAATATATGCAAATGTGTTATAACCTTTACCAAAATTCCATAAAAAAGATGTAGAAATCTTTTTCATTTCCTTTGAGAAATTGGCTAAACAGGTGAACTGGCCAGAGTCTGTGGGGGTAATGTTAATTCAGACAACATTGGTAGATTAGATTCCGTACAGAGTGGAAACAGGCCCTTCGGCCCAACAAGTCCACACTGCCCCTTGAAGCATCCCACCCAGACCCATCCCCCTATAACCCACACACCTCTGAACACTACGGGCAATTTAGCATGTCCGATCCACCTAGCCTGCACATCTTTGGACTGTGGGAGGAAAGCGGAGCACCCAGAGGAAACCCACGCAGACACGGGGAGAATGTGCAAACTCCACACAGACAGTCACCCGAGGCGGGAATCGAACCCGGGCCCCTGGTGCTGTGTGGCTGCACTGCTACCCACTGAGCCACCATTTTGCTGTAGGCTAGTGAGCTGTTTGCGGAGCTGTCAGAGGAGGTATCAGGAAACTATGAAGAAGTAAAACAGGCTGCTTTGAGCACCTACAAATTGGTATCAGAAGCATATAGACAACAGAAAGAATCAGGCCAGGCTTATATCAAGTTTGAAAGAATTAAATACAGCAGCTTCGATAGATGGGTGAGAGCATTATAGAAATAAAATACATATAATCTTAGAGAGATCATTCTGCTGGAGGTGTTTAAAAACTGACTTCAAGAAGTGATAAGAACTCATGTTGAGAAACAGAAACTTAAACAGCAAGAAGAGCTACAGAGTTGAAAGATAAATACACATTAATGCATAAATCAAAATCTAGCTTCCGACGGCAGTTTCATTCCATAAGGGATAGAAATTGGAAAATAGGGTGATCCTTTAATGAAAAACAAGAAGCAGATGGAGGAGTTGAGGTCCAGTTAGCTAACATCCTGTTTGATGAAATGATAAAGGAAAAAGCTAAGCAGGTAAAGGATTAGACAGAGATATTTAGTTCTGAAAGATTAATGGACTTACAGCAAAAAGATGAGACGATAAAGGGTTTATGTCATAAAGCCTACTCGGAAAAGTGATCAGAATGTATTCCAGGACAGAATCCTAAGGTGAAAATGGAAACTTTGGCAGGGTTAGTGCAGAGGGAGAATGGGCAGATGCTCACCAGATTGTGTTTCCAGTAGCATACAGGCAGGAAGTATTGTGGGTAGCATCTGAATTACCTGTAGGAGGTCATCTAGGAGTGAGGAAGACTCAGGCTAAGGGAAGCATTTCTATTGGCCAGGATTACATAAAAATATGGTTGAATTTTGCCGTACATGTAAGATGGTATGAAAGTCATAGGCAGTATTAAACCAGTGCCATTGATGCCAATTCCCACATTTAAAGAAAGTTTCAAATGGGATATGATTGATTTTGTAGGTCCCCTCCCTAAAACCAAAAGTGGGAACCAGTATTTGCTAACTATAATGGATGTGTCTACCAGATTTCTGCCAAGAGCACAATTTTACTGCTAAATTCTTTAAGGAGGTCATGGATAGTTTAGGTATTCAACACTTTAAATCGTGTGTTTTTTTCCTTTATTCATTAATGGGATGAGAGCATCGCTGGGCAGGCAGCATTTATTGCCCATCCCTAATTGCCCAGAGGGCAGTTCACAGTCAACCACATTGCTGTGGGTCTGGAGTCACATTTAGGCCAGACCAGGTAAGGATGGCAATTTCCTTCCCTAAAGGACATTGGTGAACCAGGTGGCTTTTCCCTGATTCATGGTCATCACTAGACTCTCAATTCCAGATATTTATTGAATCCAAATTCCACTATCTGCTGTCAGAGATAATGGGGACTGCAGATGCTGGAGAATCCAAGATAACAAAGTGTGAAGCTGGATGAACACAGCAGGCCAAGCAGCATCTCAGGAGAACAAAATCTGATGTTTCAGGCTTAGACAATCCACTATGGCAGGATTTGATCCCAGGTGCCCAGAATATTATCTGGGTCGCTGGATTCAGTCTAGTGATAATATCACTAAGCCATCACCTCCCCTTTGCGTTTTGAATCCCAGAGAGCGTTTGAAAGGTGACATCAGAGCCTGCAGACCATACTGAGGGCTTACTGAGAGGATTCCCAAATAACTGGGATAAAGGTATCCCATTTATATTATTCGCCAATACAGATGCCTCAAATGAATTGACTCAGTTTACTCCATTTGAACTGATATTTGGGCACAAAGTAAGAGACCCTTTAAAATTAATTGAAGAAAAGTTCATAGGTTCAAAATCAGAGATCCCACAGTTTGATCATGTATCTGAGGTGAGAGAAAGATTAAACAGAGTAGGTGAATTAGCCAATAAAGTGTGAAGCTGGATGAACACAGCAGGCCAAGCAGCATCTCAGGAGCACAAAAGCTGACGTTTCGGGCCTAGACCCCTCTCTGATGAAGGGTCTAGGCCCGAAACGTCAGCTTTTGTGCTCCTGAGATGCTGCTTGGCCTGCTGTGTTCATCCAGCCTCACATTTTATTATCTCACATTTTATTATCTTGGATTCTCTAGCATCTGCAGTTCCCATTATCAGGTGAATTAGCTAGACAACATTTGAAGGTGGGACAGTATCCAATGAAGCAAGAAGCAGATAAAAATCTAAAATTCATACATTTGCCTGTGGGGATAAAGTATCGGTGCTGTTAGCATTTGTAGGGTTCCCCTCAAAGCAAGGTTTAGTGGTTCCTATCAGATTGAGAAGAAGTTAAGTCAGGTGAATTATCTGGTAAAGATGCAAAAATGGAAAAAAATGATCAGGTATGCCATGTTAACATGCTGAAACATTACAATGACAGGGAAAGGGAACTGAATAAACAAATATTAGTTACTGCCATTTAGAATGAGAATGAAGTCCAAATGATGTGGATTTTGGTGTGCCTCA
The DNA here is from genome assembly GCF_030684315.1 of Stegostoma tigrinum. Lineage (NCBI taxonomy): Eukaryota > Metazoa > Chordata > Chondrichthyes > Orectolobiformes > Stegostomatidae > Stegostoma > Stegostoma tigrinum. The sequence continues at coordinate 139,167,359 of NC_081356.1, forward strand.
GAATAAATTGAATAATGAGGAAGTCCTTATAGAATGGAATAGGGCAGCGAGCTATCTGATGTAGTAACAGAGAACTATATTGAAAGACTTGTTTCAGCATTATGAGAACATATGTAGAAATAGAATGGGGAGGACTAATACCATAGTACATGAAGTTGACATAGGGAATGCTGCTTCGATAAAACAACATCCCTACAGGCTTAATACTCTCAAAGCTGCACAAGTACAGAAAAAAAATAGAAGCAATGCTCCAAGAAGACATCATGGAGCCGAGTCAAAGCGAGTGGAGTTTGTCAATTTTGTTGGTTCCCAAACCTTATGGTATTCACTGAATTTGCATAGATTATTAGAAGGTCAATGCTGTGACAAAATCAGACTCATACCCAATCCCAAGGCTGGAGGATTATGTGAAATAAAAGGACAAGCCACTTGTATCACAAAGTGGACTTACTTTGTGGTTATTGGCAGAAAGTTATTGTCAGAGAAGGCATCATCTAAATAAAGGTACCACATCACTCTTAGTTAATATTCCTGACAGAAGATCAAGGGAGAAGACATAAAACATTCTAGAAGATGTATCCTGACTGTAATTTCGAGAGATTAAGTCCTAGTTTTTAAAATTTTGTTTTTATAAGTGGGACTAGTATTTATTGGAATAGCATGCCATAAGGATCATGTTTTATTTGGGAATAGTTAGTAGTTAGAGGGGAATTCTTCAGTTTGTTAATAGTTCAGTTAATTTTGTTCACTGTTAGAGATAGATAAATAAATTGTTACTTGTTGATTATAGAGTAAGTGTCAGGAGTCGTTTATTTAATTTAGCCACTCCTTTATAACACAATGGGGGGGAGTGAGAGGCAGGTTACACCTCTTTTCACACTTCTTTTAACAGATTATAGGGTGAGGCTAGCCTCTCTGGTTGTTTTGGTTTTAGTCGTCAGAGGGGATGGGACTCTATTTATTAAATACTCCAATGTCCCCTTGAATTAAGGACCAATATTCTGATAGCTTTCCTGACTGACTGCTGCCCCTGTGTGCTTGCTTTCTGTTTCATGAACACATATCCCCAAGACCCATTGTGTTATAGCTTACTGCAGTTTTTCATTATTAAGTAAGACTGTTTTTTGTCCTCCCTTCATTTTTTTTATACTCCATTTGTTACTAACCCCACCCCTAACCCAACTTGCCAATTTATGTTAAGAAATAAAGCTAGTGGTTTACTTGTACAGTGGAAGATGAATATAAAGATGTTTTCCACATTAAACCTGTACCAGTTTAACACATTGCTGCCGGTTTCTTGCTGATTTGATGCCTACCTGTTTAAAGCAAGCCTCCACCAAGTTTGGGGGGAACATGTTCCTGTGAAGTAAAGAAATCATTGTTATTAAAGAAATCTGGCATGATTTGAGTTCTCTGCCAGACTGAGGTTTTCAGTTCAGTCTGAGAATCACACAGTATTCTCTGTCAACCCATCAACCTCTACATCTTGCACTTAAAGAGGTAAATCTATCCAACATCAATTTGTACTACTCCTAACTGAAACACTAGACTCGAATCTAACTGGGTTAGGGCTGCTTCCCAATAACAGGTGAATGAAAGGTCACTTACCCCAGACTAGGACCCATTGACTACTCAGACTCACTTCAACGAGTTTGTCACAAGCACTGCCCGTTCAGTCTAAGCACAACATGCAGAAAGCCAATTAGAAACAGGTGGAGAAATGTTCCTGGTATGCGGAAAAGGTCTTTGCAGAAACATTCCAGCAAGAGAAGATGTGAAGTGTTGCAGAGGTGAGTATTAGTTGCGCATTAATAAGATTTAATTGTATTCAGGAATTTATTGGGGATTCATTTGGATCTCTATAAATAGACACAGACTAAATCACTGATTGTTGTAACATGTGTAACTCTGTAAAGAACTGTCAAAAGTTTATAAGTTTGATTCCTGTTCTGTCCTTTACCTCTGAAATGGGAATGTGCAGAGGGTAGTTGAACTGCTTTCATTAATGGTGTTGCAGTGAGGGTTTTCCATGATAGCAGTGATCATAACATGATCACATTCAGTCTGAGGTAGAGAAGTATCGACCTAAGACTGTTGATAGAAACTTAAATAATAGCAATTAGCAAGATATGAAGACAGCGTGACCAACATGAACTTGGAAACTAGGTTACGAGGTAGGTCAGTTGAAATGTAGTGGCAGTGTCTTAAGGAGATATTTAAAAACACTCAGTGAAAGCATATCGATGTAAAAAAGAGGGAGAGGTTGACTGGTAAATCACTGGACTGGAAACATAGGGCCACCAGACCAATGATATGAGAAGATGGATTTGAACCTCCCCATGACAGGTGGTAAAATGCGAATTCAATAAAATCAGGGATAAGATGAAAATCTATGAGCAATCATGAATCCTTGGTCAACGATAAAATCCAATTGGGCTCTTTAATGCCCTTCAGGGAAAGAAAGCTTCTATCTTTGCCCATATGGGGGAGGCAATGGGCCAAGAGGTATTATCACTAGAATATGAATCCAGAAACTCATCTAATGTTCCAGGGATCCAGTTTGAATCTCACCACAACAGATGATGGAATTCGAATTCAATGAAAATATCTGGAAATACAAATACACTGATGACAATGAAACCATAGTTGATTTTTGGTGAAAACCCATCTGGCTCACCTATGCCCTTCAGGGAAGGAAGTTGCCATCCTTACAGCAATGTGGTTGACTTCTAGCTGCCCTCTGAAATGCCCCAGCAAGCCAATCAGTTGCTCCAATGTCTTAACAAAGAAATGAAATTGGGCAGACCATCTGACACCGGAAAAAACAACCATAAAAGCCCTGTCAACCCTGCAAAGTCCTCTTTACTGACATTTTGAGGCCAGCATCAAAATTGGGAGAGCTGATATGTCAAGTGACAGCCTGTCCTAGTCATACTCGCAGAATCATACATGAAACATCGAACATAGAATAGTACAGCACATTAACAGGCCCCTCAGCCCACAGTTCTGCTGAACATGACAACAGATTAAACTAATCCCTTTTGCCTGCCTTTCATCCATATCCCTCCATCCCTTCCATATGCATGTACTTATCGAACCGTCCCTTAAACGCTCCTATCGCATCTGCCTCCACCACGACCTAGCAGCATGTTCCAGGCACCTACTAGTCTCGCGTGAAAATCCTGCCGCTCATGTCTCTTTTGAACATTTCCTGTCTCACCTTCAACACATGCCTTCTAGTTTTAGATATTTTAACTCTGAGATAAAGATTCTGACTGTCAACACTATCTATACATCTCACAATTTTATAGATTCTTATCAGGTCTCCACTTCAGCCTCTGCTGCTCCAGAGGAAAGAACCTGAGATTTTCTAGCCTCTCCTTATAGCTCATACCCTCCAATCCAGGCAGCATCCTGGTAAATGCCTTCTGCATCCTCTGCAAAGCCTTTACATTCTTCCCATAATGTGGTGACCAGAATTGAACGCAATACTCTAAGTGTATCCTAATCTAAGTCTGAAAAAGCTGTAACATGACATCCTTACTCTTCTACTCAATGCCCCGACCAATAAAGGCAAACATGCCATGTGCCTTCTTTACCACCTTATTACTTGTATGGCCACTTTCAGGGAGCTATTGACTTGGACCTCAAGATATCTCTGTACATCAATGCTGTTCAGTGTCCTGCCATTAACTATATACTTTTCCTTAACATTTGATCTCCCAAAGTACAGCACCACGCACTTACACGGAATAAACAGCATGGGCAATTTCTCTGTCCATATCAGCAGCTGATCTATATCACGTTGTATCCTTTGACAACCTTCTACAGTATCTAAAACTCCACTGATCTTTGTATCATCTGCAAAACTTACTAAGCCACCCACCCACCTACATTTTCATTCAAGTTATATATATATATCACCAGCAGCAGAGGTCTCAATATGGATCCCTGTGGAACACCACTAACCATGGACCACCAGCCTTAAAAAAAACACCTATCCACCCTCTGCTTTCTACGGGTAAGCCAATTCTGAATCCATTCGGCCAAGTCATCACAGATTCATACATTTGATCTTCTGGGGGACCCTACCATGAGGGACCTTGTCGAAAACCTTGCTAAAATCTATGTAGACAACATCCACTGCTCTGTCCTCGTTGATCCCCTTCATTACCTCCTTGAAAAATTCAGTCAAGTTAGTGAGACATGACCCACACTACAAAAAGCCATGCTGACTGTCCCTAATTAGGCTGTGTTTTTCCAAATGCACATAAATCCTTTCACTAAGAACTTTCTCCAAAACTTCCTAACCATGAATGTAAGACTCACTGGTCTGTGGTTTCCTGAATTATCCCTATTCCCCTTCGTGAACAGAGGAACATTAGCTACTTGCCAGTCCTCTGGGTTCTCTCCAGTATCTAGCAAGGATACAAAGACCCCAGCAATCTTCTCTCTTGCCACTCTCAAAAATCCCTGGGGTAGATACCATCTGGCCCTGGGGACTTATCCACCTTAATGCTCTTAAAGAGACCCAACACCACTTCATTCCTGATCTCAAAATGCTTCCTCATATTAGCATGCCTCACGTTAATCTCACTCCCCTTCATGCCTTTATCCTGGATGAATACCTATGCAAAGTACTCATTTAGGATCTCACCCAAATCCTCTATATCCAAGCACAAGTTTCCTCCTTTATCCTTGAGTGATCCTACCTTCTCCCTAGTTACCCTCCAATTTTAATATATGTATAGAATACATTGGGATTCTCTTTAGCCCTACTAGCCAACGTCATTCTGCAGCCCCTCCTTGTTCTCCTAATTCCCTGTTTGACTTTCCTGCTTTCCTCATACTCCTCATGGGCCCTGCCCAATTTTAGCTTCCTAAACTTTATTTATGCTGCTTTTTCCCTTTTGGCAAAGTTCACAACCTCCCTCATTTTTCAAGGATCCCTTTCCTTGCCATCCTTATTCTTCCTCTTTACCAGAACATGTCGGTCCTGAACTCTGACCAGTAGGTCTTTAAACAAACATCGTCCCATACACCACTACCTTATCCCTGAATGTGTCCTGTCCCAGCAGACGTGGCAACACAATGGCACACAGTCAGAAGGGAGTTGCTCTGGGAGTCCTCAACATTGACTGCGGACCCCATGAAGTCTTATGGCTTCAGGTTGAACATGGGCAAGGAAGCCTCCTGCTGATTACCTCATACCGTCCTCCCTCTGCTGATTAATCGGTACTCCTCCATGTTGAACAACACCTAGAGGAAGCACTGAGGATGGCGAGCACACAAAATGCACTCCTGGTGGGAGATTTCAATGTCCATCACCAAGAACGGCTCAGCATCTGATAGAGTCCTAAAGGATATAGCTGTTAGACTGTATCTGTGGCAGGTGGTGAGGCAACGAACTAGAGCGAAAACCGTACTCAACCTTATCCTTACTGATCTGCCAGCTGCCAACAGTATCGGTAAGAATAACCACCACACAGTCCTTGTTGAGACAAAGTCCCGCCTTCACATTGAGAACAACCTCCATCGTGTTGTGTGGCACTATCCCTGTGCTAAATGGGACAGACTTCGCACAGATCTAGCAGCTCAATGCTGGGCATCCATGAGGCGCTGTGGGCCATCAATAGCAGCAGAATTATACTCCAGCACAGCCTGTAACCTCATGGCACGGCATATCCCCCACTCAACCATTACCACGAAGCCCGGGGATTAACCCTGGTTCAATGGAGAGTGCAGGGGAGTGAATCAGGAGCAGCACCAGGTGTCAACCTGGTGAAGCTATCAAACAGGATTAGTTAGTACTTTAAACTGAAAAGAGGAGAGGTGTGGTCTCAGTTGCTTGGAAAACTTCGGGAAAAAGTTAAAGGGAGGAGGGCTCAGCAGAGGCGATTAAAGTTTTTAGAATAAGTAAAAGAGCAGAGAGTAGAGGTAGGATAGGGTCAGGAATTTTACTTCAGGTGCAGCAGAAAAGAGGACAACTGTGAGAAAGGGGACAGTCAACATAGGACTGAAGGTCTTGTAGTGAAATGTGTGCAGAATACAAAACAGGGTAAATGAGGTTGTAGAGATAGCAAGGTGTAGAGCTGGATGAACACAGCAGGCCAAGAAGCAGCAGATTTTCTGAAGAAGGGTCTAGGCCTGAAACGTCAGCCTTCCTGCTCCTCTGATGCTGCTTGGCCTGCTGTGTTCATCCAGTTCTACACATTGTTATCTCAGATTCTCCAGCATCGGCAGTTCCTACTATCTCTGATACAAATGAGGTTGTGGCACAGATTGAAATTGGTAGCTACAATGTGAGTATCACAGAGAACTGGCTACAAGGGGATCAGGACTGGGGACTAAATGCTCAAGGAAACACATTCTATTGAAAGCACAGGCAGATGAACAGATGGAGTGGGGTTGTCTTCTTAGTAAGAAGTGAAATGAAATCGATAGCAAACAGGAATATCAAGTCAGAAGGTGTAGAATCTGTGTGTGTGGAGTTGAGAAACCACAAAGGGAAAAAGACCGTGATGGGAGTGTGTACATGCCTCCTAGCAGGAGTCAGGAAGTGGAGAAGAAAGTAAATCAGAAAGCAGAAAAGGCATGTAAGAAAGGCACTACTACACTACTCATTGGCACTTCAATATGCAGGTAGACTGGGAAAATCAGATTTGTAGCGAATCTCAAGAAAAAGAAATTTGAGCAATGTCTATGAGATGGTTTCGTTGGAGCCTGTGGTAGAGCCCACTTGGGAACAGGCAGCTCTGGATTTCTGGAATTGCAATGAGGCAGACTTGATTGGGGAGCTTTAGGTGAAGGAACTCCTAAGAGGCTGTGACCATAAAGTGAGAATACACTCTGCAGTTTGAGAGGGATCGGCTGGAGTGGCACGGTGGCTCATGGTTTTATGTCGTCATTATCTCCAGGAATAGTGTGAGAAGACTGGAGGATAGTAAATGTTGTCCCCTTGTTCAAAAAGGTGAGGAGGGACAATCCTGGTAATTACAGACCAGTGAGCTTTACTTCGGTTATGGGTAAAGTGTTGGGGAGGATTATCAGAGAGAGGATTTATAATCATCTAGAAAGGAATAATTTGATTAGGGATAGTCAGCACGGTTTTGTGAAGGGAAGGTTGTGCCTCACAGACCTTATTGAGTTCTTTGAGAAGGTGACCAGACAAGTAGATGAGAGTATCAGAGATAATGGGAACTGCAGATGCTGGAGACTCCAAGATAACAAAATGTGAGGCTGGATGAACACAGCAGGCCAAGCAGCATCTCAGGAGCACAAAAGCTGACGTTTCGGGCCTAGACCCTTCATCAGAGAGGGGGATGGGGGGAGGGAACTGGAATAAATAGGGAGAGAGGGGGAGGCGGACCGAAGATGGAGAGTAAAGAAGATAGGTGGAGAAGGTGTGGGTGGGGAGGTAGGGAGGGGATAGGTCAGTCCAGGGAAGACGGACAGGTCAAGGAGGTGGGATGAGGTTAGTAGGTAGCTGGGGGTGCGGCTTGGGGTGGGAGGAAGGGATGGGTGAGAGGAAGAACCGGTTAGGGAGGCAGAGACAGGTTGGACTGGTTTTGGGATGCAGTGGGTCGGGGGGAAGAGCTGGGCTGGTTGTGTGGTGCAGTGGGGGGAGGGGATGAACTGGGCTGGTTTAGGGATGCAGTGGGGGAAGGGGAGATTTTGAAACTGGTGAAGTCCACATTGATACCATATGGCTGCAGGGTTCCCAGGCGGAATATGAGTTGCTGTTCCTGCAACCTTCGGGTGGCATCATTGTGGCAGTGCAGGAGGCCCATGATGGACATGTCATCAAGAGAATGGGAGGGGGAGTGGAAATGGTTTGCGACTGGGAGGTGCAGTTGTTTGTTGCGAACTGAGCGGAGGTGTTCTGCAAAGCGGTCCCCAAGCCTCCGCTTGGTTTCCCCAATGTAGAGAAAGCCGCACCGGGTACAGTGGATGCAGTATACCACATTGGCAGATGTGCAGGTGAACCTCTGCTTAATGTGGAATGTCATCTTGGGGCCTGGGATGGGGGTGAGGGAGGAGGTGTGGGGACAAGTGTAGCATTTCCTGCGGTTGCAGGGGAAGGTGCCGGGTGTGGTGGGGTTGGAGGGCAGTGTGGAGCGAACAAGGGAGTCACGGAGAGAGTGGTCTCTCCGGAAAGCAGACAGGGGTGGGGATGGAAAAATGTCTTGGGTGGTGGGGTCGGATTGTAAATGGCGGAAGTGTCGGAGGATAATGCGTTGTATCCGGAGGTTGGTAGGGTGGTGTGTGAGAACGAGGGGGATCCTCTTGGGGCGGTTGTGGCGGGGGCGGGGTGTGAGGGATGTGTCGCGGGAAATGCGGGAGACGCGGTCAAGGGCGTTCTCAATCACCGTGGGGGGGAAGTTGCGGTCCTTAAAGAACTTGGACATCTGGGATGTGTGGGAGTGGAATGTCTTATCGTGGGAGCAGATGCGGCGGAGCCGGAGGTATTGGGAATAGGGGATGGAATTTTTGCAGGAGGGTGGGTGGGAGGAGGTGTATTCTAGGTAGCTGTGGGAGTCGGTGGGCTTGAAATGGACATCAGTTACAAGCTGGTTGCCTGAGATGGAGACTGAGAGGTCCAGGAAGGTGAGGGATGTGCTGGAGATGGCCCAGGTGAACTGAAGGTTGGGGTGGAAGGTGTTGGTGAAGTGGATGAACTGTTCGAGCTCCTCTGGGGAGCAAGAGGCGGCGCCGATACAGTCATCAATGTACCGGAGGAAGAGGTGGGGTTTGGGGCCTGTGTAGGTGCGGAAGATGGACTGTTCCACGTAACCTACAAAGAGGCAGGCATAGCTGGGGCCCATGCGGGTGCCCATGGCCACCCCCTTAGTCTGTAGGAAGTGGGAGGAGTCAAAAGAGAAGTTGTTGAGTGTGAGGACGAGTTCCGCTAGGCGGATGAGAGTGTCGGTGGAGGGGGCCTGGTCGGGCCTGCGGGACAGGAAGAAGCGGAGGGCCTTGAGGCCATCTCCATGCGGAATGCAGGTGTACAGGGACTGGACGTCCATGGTGAATATGAGGTGTTGGGGGCCAGGGAATTGGAAGTCCTGGAGGAGGTGGAGGGCGTGGGTGGTGTCACGGACATAGGTGGGGAGTTCCTGGACCAAAGGGGAGAAAATGGAGTCCAGATAGGTGGAGATGAGTTCGGTGGGGCAGGAGCAGGCTGAGACGATGGGTCGACCAGGGCAGGCAGGTTTGTGGATTTTGGGAAGGAGATAGAAACGGGCCGTGCGGGGTTGGGGAACAATGAGGTTGGAGGCTGTGGGTGGGAGGTCCCCTGAGGTGATGAGGTCATGAATGGTGTTGGAGATGATGGTTTGGTGCTCGGGTGTGGGGTCATGATCGAGGAGGCGGTAGGAGGTGGTGTCGGAGAGTTGGCGTCTGGCCTCGGCGATGTAGAGGTCAGTACGCCATACTACCACTGCGCCACCCTTGTCTGCGGGTTTGATGGTGAGGTTGGGGTTGGAGCGGAGGGAGCGGAGGGTTGCCCGTTCTGCGGGGGAGAGGTTGGAGTGGGTGAGAGGGGTGGAGAGGTTGAGGCGGTTAATGTCTCGACGGCAGTTGGAGATGAAGAGGTCGAGGGAGGGTAGGAGGCCTGGGGGTGGTGTCCAGGAGGAGGACTTGTGTTGGAAGCGGGTGAAGGGGTCAGTGGAAGGAGGGTTGGGTTCCCGGTTGAAGAAGTAGGCATGCAGGCGAAGACGGCGGAAAAACTGCTCTGTGTCCGACCGTGACTGGTATTCGTTGATGTGTGGTTGTAGGGGGACAAAGGTGAGCCCCTTGCTCAGGACTGACCGTTCGTCCTCAGTCAGTGGGAGGTCTGGGGGGATGGTGAAGATTCGGCAGGGCTCAGGGTGGCTGTCTCCTCTGGGGTTGCAGGCTGTGGAGGTTGTGGGCGGAGCGATGATGTCGTCGGCCGTGGGCGGGGTTCCGTCGGCCGTGTAGATGAGAGTAAACTGGTTGATGTGGTGTATATGGATTTCAGTAAAGCATTTCATAAGGGTCTCCATGGTAGGCTATTGCAGAAAATACGGAGTAATGGGATTGAGGGTGGTTTAGCAGTTTGGATCAGAAATTGGCTTGCTGGAAGAAGGCAGAGGGTGGTGGTTGATGGGAAATGTTCATCCTGGAATTCATAGAACATAGAACATAGAACAATACAGCGCAGAACAGGCCCTTTGGCCCTCAATGTTGCACCAACCTCTGAACTAATCTAAGCCCCTCCCCCTACACTATCCCATCATCATCCATATGCTTATCCAAGGACTGTTTAAATGCCCCTAATGTGGCTGAGTCGATGACATTGGCAGGCAGGACATTCCACGCCCTTACCACTCCCTGAGTAAAGAACCTGCCTCTGACATCTGTCTTAAATCTATCACCCCTCAATTTGTAGCTAGCCCCCTGGTACAAGCTGAAGTCATCATCCTCGGAAAAAGACTCTCACTGTCCACCCTATCTCATCCTCTGATCATCTTGTATGTCTCTATCATATCCCCTCCTAGCCTCCTTCTCTCCAATGAGAACAGACCCAAGTCCCTCAGCCTTTCTTCATAGGGCCTGCGCTCCAGACCAGGCAACATCCTGGTCAATCTCCACCTTTTCCAATGCTTCCACATCCTTCCTGTAATGGGGTGACCAGAACTGCACACAATATTCCAAGTGAGGCCGCACTAGTGTTTTGTACAGGGAGACCTGGACAGAGTGGGTATGCAGAAGATGCTTCCAGTCATAGGAGGGACAGGATTCCAGGGGCACAGCCTAAGAGTGAAGGGATGACCCTTTCGAACATTGCTGCAGAGGGCTGTGGGGGCAAAGTCATTTGGTGCATTTAAGACAGAGACAGAGAGGTTTTTGATTAGTAACAGAATCAAATGTTTGTGGAGACAGCAGGAGAACGGAGTTGGGAAACATATCATAGAACATAGAACATTACAGCACAGTACAGGCCCTTCAGCCTTCGATGTTGTGCTGACCTGTTATACCAATCTGAAGCCCATCTATCCTACACTATTCCATGTATGTCCATATGCTTATCCAATGACGACTTAAATGTACCTAAAGTTGGCGAACCTACTACCGTTGCAGGCAAAGCGTTCCATACCCTTACTACTCTCTGAGTAAAGAAACTACCTCTGACATCTGTCCTATATCTTTCACCCCTCAATTTAAAGCTATGCTCCCTCGTGCTTGCTGTCACCATCCTCAGAAAAAGGCTCTCGCTATCCACCCTATCTAATACTCTGATTATCTTATATGTCGCAAATAAGTCACCTCTCAACCTTCTTCTCTCTAATGAAAACCACCTCAAGTCCCTCAGCCTTTCCTCCTAAAACCTTCCCTCCATACCAGGCAACATCCTAGTAAATCTCCTCTGCACCCTTTCCAAAGCTTCCACATCCTTCTTATAATGCGGTGACCAGAACTGTACACAATACTCCAAGTGCAGCTGCACCAGAGTTTTGTACAGCTGCAGCATAATCTCTTGGTTCTGGAACGTGATCCCTCTATTAATAAAAGCTAAAACACTGCATGCCTTCTTAACAGCCCTGTCATCCTGGGTAGCAACTTTCAAGGATCTGTGTACATGGATACCGAGGTCTCTCTGCTCATCTACACTACCAAGAATCTTACCATTAGCCCAGTACTTTGCCTTCAGGTTACTCCTACCAAAGTGCATCACCTCACACTTGTCCGCATTGAACTCCATTTGCCACCTCTCAGCCCAGCTCTGCAGCTTATCTATGTCGCTCTGTAACCTACAACATCCTTCGTCACTATCCACAACTCCACTGACCTTAGTGTTGTCTGCAAATTTACTAACCCATCCTTCTACGCCCTCATCCAGGTTGTCTATAAAAATGACAAACAGCAGTGGACCCAACACCAACCCTTGCAGTACACCACTAGTAACTGGTCTCCAGGATGAACATTTCCCATCAACCACCACCCTCTGACTTCTTTCAGCAAGCCAATTTCTGATCCAAACTGCTATATCTCCCACAATTCCATTCCTCCGCATTTTGTACAACAGCCTACTGTGGGGAACCTTATTGAACGCCTTGCTGAAATCCATATACACCACATCAACCGGTTTACTCTCATCTACCTGTTTGGTCACCTTCTCAAAGAACTCAATAAGGTTTGTGAGTCACGACCTTACCTTCACAAAACCGTGCTGACTATCCCTAATCAATTTATTCTTTTCTAGATGATTATAAATCCTATTCCTTATAACCTTTTCCAACACTTTACTAACAACTGAGGTAAGGCTCACTGGTCTATAATTACCAGGGTTGTCTCTACTCCCCGTCTTGAACAGGGGAACCACATTTGCTATCCTCCAGTCATCTGGCACTATTCCTGTAGACAATGACGAGTTAACGATCAATACCAAAGGCTCGGCAATCTCTCCCTGGCTTCCCAGACGTTCCGAGGATAAATCCCATTCGGCCCAAGAGACTTATCTATCTTCACCCTCTGAAGGATTTCTAATACCTCTTCCTTGTGTACCTCAATCCCACCTAGTCTAGTAGCCTGTATCTCAGTATTCTCCTCGACAACATTGTCGTTTTCCAAGGTGAATACTGTTGAAAAATATTCATTTAGCGCTTCCCCTATCTCATCTGACTCCACACACAACTTACCACTACTATCCTTGATTGGGCGTAATCTTACTTTCGTCATTCTTTTATTCCTTAAATACCTATAGAAAGCCTTAGGGTTTACCCTGATCCTATCCGCCAACAACTTCTCATGTCTCCTCCTGGCTTCTTCTGAGCTCTCTCTTTAGGTCTTTCCTGGCTACCTCATAGCCCTCAAGTGCCCTAACTGAGCCTTCACATCTCATCCTAACATAAGCCTTCTTCTTCCTCTTGACCAGAGATTCCACCTCCTTTGTAAACCACGGCTCCCGCACTCGACAACTTCCTCCCTGCCTGACAGGTGCATACTTATGTAGGACACACAGGAGCTTTTCCTTGAATAAGCTCCACATTTCTAATGTACCCATCCCCTGCAGTTTCCTTCCCCATCCTATGCTCCCTAAATCTTGCCTAATCTCATCGTAATTGCCTTTCCCTCAGCTATAACTCTTGCCCAGTGGTATACACCTATCCCTTTCCATCACTAAAGTAAACATAACAGAATTGTGATCATTATCACCAAAGTGCTCTCCTACTTCCAAATCTAACACCTGGCCGGGCTCATTACCCAGTACCAAATCTAATGTGGCTTCGCCCCTTGTTGGCCTATCTACACACTGTGTCAGGAAGCCCTCCTGCACACACTGAACAAAAACTGACCCATCTATAGTCTTCTGGCACTATTCCTGTAGACAATGATGAGTTAAAGGTCAATGCCAAAGGCTCAGCATTCTCCTCCCTGGCTTCCCAGAGGACCCGAGGATAAATCCCATCTGGCCCAGTGGACTTATCTATCTTCACACTCTGTAGGATTTCTAATACCTCTTCCTTGTGAACCTCAATCCCACCTAGTCTAGTAGCCTGTATCTTAGTCATGATCAAATGGCAGGGCAGACTTGATGAGTCGAATGGCCTAATACTCCTTCTATATCTTATTGTTAGAACTTCTCGACCATCTGAACTGCTCGATTCGGTCATGCGTCACAAACCTTATTGAGTTCTTTGAGAAGGTGACCAAACAGGTGGATGAGAGTAAAGCGGTTAGAACATAGAACATTACAGCACAGTACAGGCCCTTCAGCCCTCGATGTTGTGCCGACCTGTCATACCGATCTCAAGCCCATCTAACCTACACTATTCCATGTACGTCCATATGCTTATCCAATGATGACTGAAATGTACCTAAAGTTGGCGAATCTACTACCGTTGCAGGCAAAGCGTTCCCTTCCCTTACTACTGTCTGAGTTGATGTGGTGTATATGGATTTCAGTAAAGCATTTGATAAGGTTCCCTGCGGTAGGCTATTGCAGAAAATACCGAGGCATGGGCTTGATGGTGGTTTAGTGGTTTGGATCAGAAATTGGCTAGCTGGAGGAAGACAGAGGGTGGTAGTTGATGGGAAATGTTCATCCTGGAGACCAGTTACTAGTGGTGTACCGCAAGGGTTGGTGTTGGGTCCACTGCTGTTTGTCATTTTTATAAATGACCTGGATGAGGGCTTAGAAGGATGGGTTAGTAAATCTGCAGATGACACTGAAGTCGGTGGATTTGTGGATAGTGCGGAAGGATGCTGTAGGATGTAGAGGGACATAGATAAGCTGCAGAGCTGGTCTGAGAGGTGGCAAATGGAGTTTAATGCTGGAAAGTGTGAGGTGATTCACTTTGGAAGGAGTAACAGGAACACAGAGTACTGGGCTAACGGTAAGGTTCTTGCTAGTGTGGACAAGCAGAAGGATCTCAGTGTCCATGTACACAGATCCTTGAAAGTTGTCACCCAGGTTGACAGGGTTGTCAAGAAGGCATACGGTGTGTTAGGTTTTATTGGTAAAGGGATTGAGTTTCGGAGGCATGAGGTCATGTTGCAGCTGTACAAAACGCTGGTGTGGCCGCACTTGGAGTATTGCATACAGTTCTGGTCGCCGTATCATAGGAAGGACATGGAAGGGTGCAAAGGAGATTTACCAGGATGTTGCCTGGTATGGAGGGAAGGTCTAATGAGGAAAGGTTGAGGGACTTGAGACTGTTTTCGTTTGAGAGAAGAAGGTTAAGAGGTGACTTAATAGAGACATACAAAGATGATCAGAGGATTAGACAGGGTGGACAGTGAGAGCCTCTTCCCTCGGATGGAGATGGCTAGCACGAGGCGCCATAGCTTTAAATTGAGGGGTGACAGATATCGGACAGATGTCAGAGGTAGATTCTCAGAGAGTAGTAAGGGCGTGGAATGCCGTGCCTGCAACAGTAGTAGACTCGCCAACTTTAAGGGCATTTAAATGGTCATTGGATAAACATATGGATGATAACGAAATAGTGTAGGTTAGATGGGCTTCAGATTGCTTTCACATGTCGGCACAGCATCGAGGGCTGAAGGGCCGGTACTGTGCTGTCATGATCTATGTTCTACGTGAGCTTTGTTTCCCCTCTCTCTTTATCTCTTTGGCAATCTAGAGTAGACGGAATGGAAGCTATGGCAATTTTATGTCCTCTTGTAGGATGTGGGACGTAAGGGTCACTACGAGTGTCCCTGCTGACATCACCTGCGAGGAGTGCACCCAATTCCAGCTCCTCACAGACCACATTATGCAACTGGAGCTGGAGAAACTCGGGATCATTTGGGATGCTGAGGGGATGACAGCAAGGAGTTACAGCAAAGTAGTCACACCCAAGTTACAGAATAAAGGTTGCTGGGTGACCGTCAAGGGAGGGAAAGGCAATGGGATAAGGCAGACAGTGTTGGGCTCCCCTGTGGCTGTTCCTCTCGATAACAAGTATACTGCACTTTGGATGCTGTTGTGGGGATGCCAGGGTGCTGGTGGTGAAGGACCTACCAGGGGAAAACCATAATGGCCAGGTGTCTGAGGGAAGTGGGGGAGAATAGGAGAGCTACAGTGACAGGAGATTCAATGGTTAGGGGAACAGACAGGAGATTCTGTGGTCATGAATGAGACTCCTGGATGGTATGTTGCCTCCTGGGTGCCAGGGTCAGAGATGTCTCTGTTCGAGTCTACAGGATTCTTAAGGGGCAGGGAGAGCACCCAGAAGTCGTGGTACACATCGGTACCAATAACATAACTAGGAAAAGGGATGAGAACCTGAAAAGTGAATACAGGGAGTTCGGTTGGAAGGTAAAAGGCAGGACGAGCAGAGTGGTAATCTCAGGATTACAACCGGTGCCACAAACTAGTGAGGTTAGAAACAAAGAACTGAAGAGAGACAGGAGAAGAGAGGACGAGCAGAGTGGTAATCTCAGGATTACGACCGGTGCCATGGGCTAGTGAGGCTAGGAATAGAGAGCGAGTGCAGTTGAACACATGGCAATAGAGCTGGTGTAGGAGGGAGGGCTTCAGATATCTGGGTCGCTGGGATAAGTTATCGGGAAGGTGGGAACCGCATAAAAAGGATGGGTTGCACCTGAATGAGAGGGGCACCAATTTCCTGGTGGGAGCTTTGGAACAGCTCTTCGGGAGGGTTTAAACTATTTTGGTAGAGGGATGGGAACTGGAGCTATGGATCAGAGGATGGGGGAACTGGTAGACAGGTTGATACAGCATACAGAGAATCTGTGAGGAAGGACAGACAGTTGGTGAAGCAAAGTTGCAGTCAGTGTGACAGGTTGAAGTGTCTCTATTTTAATGCAAGAGGAGTCAGGAGTAATTGTGATGAACTTTGAGCATGGATCAATACTTGGAACTACGATGTTGCGGCCTTTACGGAGAATTGGATAACTCAGGGGCAGGAATGGTTGTTGAATGTTCCGGGCTTTTCTTTCTTTATTCATTCACAGAATGAGGGCATCGCTGGCAAGGCAACATTTATTGCCCATCCCTGAGCCCCCATCCCATCCCTGGTGCCAGCACTGATCCCTAAGGAATCTCGCTGGTCACAGGTCTCCAACCTGAAAAATGAATCCATAATCTTCACTTGCTGTTTTCTGTCCGTGGGCCAATTCTCTACCCATGCCAACGTACTACCTCCAACATTATGGGCTCCTGTTTTATGATTAACATTTTATGCGGTACCTTGTCAAATTGCTTCTAGAAATCCAAATACAGTACAATTGCTGGTTCTCTCCTCTCCACTCTGCTTGTAAGCTGCTTGAAAAATTCTAGTAAATTGGACATGATTTTCCATTCACAAAGCCTTGCTGACTGCTGGATTAGATTATGATTTTCCAAATGTTCTGCTATTAATTCCTTAATAATTGATTTTAACATTTTTCAAACAATGGATGTTAGATTCATCAACCTGTAGTTCCCCACATTTCCTCTCCCTCCTTTTTGAATAGGGATGTCACATTAGCAATGGTGGAGTAGGCTTGAGGGGCTGCTTGGACTGTTAGAAAGTGTTCATCTCACCTCTGGTTCTTTTACTAGTTAAACCTGTTCCTATTAGTTACTGACCTGTGCCTGTAGCAAAATATCATCATTTTTAACATAGCTGTTAAATTTCATCTTAACTATCTCTGCTTAAGTATGATAATACAGGTCTCTCCATGAACTTTAAATTGAGCAGGAGTTTGTTTGTAAGTTACTATGTTTGTGTGCTGGAGTGTGTCCCTACATCTGGTTCCATGACTGCGTGCGTTTCTTATCAACAAAAGCACAATGGTTAAGTTAAAAATGCACCTATGGTGATTTGATTATGGGGTAAGTAATAGCAGGCTGAAGGTAACAGTACTATTTCCAGATCAATGGATTGGACCTTCTGGTGGGGGTTAAGAAGGCTTTAAGCAGATCAGACCTGGCTAAATCCATGAATGCATCGGCTGAATGCACTTCTTCAACCTTCCCCTCCCGGTGCATCTTTTCCTTGCCTCCTGCTCCAGGATGGATGATCAACACCATAATGATGCCTGTTATTACAGCCAGGATAGTTGTGGTTGTGTAGTAAATCACTGCTCGAATACCCATTTTACCAGAGGCCTTGCTGTCCAGGGCAGCCATACCTGTTGCATTGAAAACATCAGATCACAACTGTAAGCAGTAAGGAAAAAATGATGAACAGAAACAGAAGCTGCTGGGAAAGCTCAGCAGGTTTGGAAGCAACTGTGAAGAAAAAATCCAGAGTTAACGCTTTGGGTCTGGTGACCCTTCTTCTGAGCCTTCCTCAATTCTGAGGAAGTGTCATTGGACCTGAAACATTAACTCTGATTTTTTCTTCACAGATCCTGCCAGAATTGCTGAGCTTTTCCCACAACTTCTGTTTTTGTTCCTGATTTACAGCATCCTCAGTTCTTTCAGTTTTTATTAAGAAAGAAATTATTACAAGCAATATTAATTCTGTAAAATGTTTTGTATTTAAACAGCATCTATAACATTGTGTTTGCAGGTGCATGTGTGTGTCTGCTCAAGACCACGTGTGCGTCAATAGCTGGGAATACAGTGGGGGTGCATATTACACCTTGTTTAATGTGGTAGTATTATCAATGGACTAGGAAAACAGAGCCCCAGGCCAATGTCCTGGAGACATGGGCTTGAATCCCACCATGATAGATGGTGAAATTAGAATTCAATAAAAATCTTGAATAAAAAGCTTGCAAAATGGTAACTTGTAAATAATGTCATCAAAATCCTAATCACTAATGCCCTTTAAGGAAGGAAATCGGCTGTCTTTACCTGGTGTAGCTGACATGTGACTAATACTACTAACCCTTCTCCTTTCCTACCTTTTCTGTCTTTCAAGAGCAACTTATACCCAGAAAGATTTAACAGCACAGAAATATTGGGGAGCACTGTGGCTCAGTGGTGAGCACTGCTGCTTCACAGCACCAAAGACCCAGTTTCAATTGCACCCTTGGACGACTGTGTGAAGTTTGCACATTCTCCCCGTGTCTACGTGGGTTTTCTCCTTTTTCCTCCCACTGTCCAAAGATGTGCAGGCTAGGTGGATTGGCCAGGCTAAGTTGCCCGTAGTGTTCAGGGAGGTGTGGATTAGGTGGGTTGTAGAGGGATGGGCCTTCTCCAAGGATTGATGTTGAGCTGAAGGGCCTGTTTCCACGCTGTAGGGATTCTATGTTAGTCTATGCTAGCCAGTCTTGTCTTTTAGCCAGGTGCTTGCCATTGCTCCAACATCATAATTCCGCACTGAAAAAAACGTGGTGGTCTCTTAACTGTGTCTTGGTTTAGAGAGTCAGCATGAGTCAGTGCAGTTTTGATGGGCCGAAGGGCCTGGTCCTGAGCTGTTTAATACAGAGTGATAATGGGAACTGCAGATGCTGGAGAAACCAAGAAAATAAAATGTGAGGCTGGATGAACACAGCAGGCGCAGCAGCATCTCAGGAGCATGATAAAGGGTCTAGGCCCGAAACGTCAGCTGTTGTGCTCCTGAGATGCTGCTGGGCCTGCTGTGTTCATCCAGCCTCACATTTTATTATGTTTAATACAGAGCCAGTTACTTCAATCGCCTTGTAAGACAATCCTTCCTTCCATGTGATATAATTTGGTGAATCTCTATTGCACTCCCTCTATGCCAAGTATATCCTTCATTAAATCAGGAGACCAAAGCTGTGCATAATATTCCAGGTGAGGTCTCACCAAGCCTCTATACAATGATCTTCTTTCACTCACATTATTGGCTGGGCCAGCATTTCTTGCCCCAACTGCCCTTGAGAAGGTGGAGGTGAGCTGCCTTCTTGAAATGCTACAGTCTCTGTGCTGTTGTTAGACCCAAGGTAGAGAATCCCAGGGTGATGACCCAGTGAAAGTGAAGGAACTGTGATATATTTCCAAGTCAGGATGGTGTGGCTATGAGGGGAAGTTGCAGGGGCTGATGTTCCCATAAATCTGCTGCCTTTGTCCTTCTAGATGGAAGTGACCATGGGTTCAGAAGGTGCTGTTTAAGGCTCTTTCATTTATCTCTGCAGTGTATCTTGTAGATAATTCACACTGCTGCTACTGAGCATCGGTGGTAGAGGGAGTGGATGCAGTCCATGTGGTGCTGATCAAGCAGACTGCTTTGCCCTGGATGGTGTCAAGCTTCTTCAGCGTTTAAAGATTTGGCACAGATCTGTATTTCTGGTTGTGAGTGAGGTTGTTCACATGCTCGCTGAGTTGGCTTGTTCTTGTTCAGACATTTTGTCACCATGAGAGGTGACATCATCAGTGGAGCCTCCAATGAAGCGATGTTATTCTACTCCGTTCGGGATTTATACTGTCCGGTCCATTATGGTGACTACTGTCATTTCCAGTTTTGATCTGTATGGGTTTGTATACTTGGTCCAAATCTATATGTTTGTTGATTGCATTATGGGTGGAAAACCATGTCTCTAGGAGTTCCTGTACATGTCTATGTTTGGCTTGGGCTATGATTGTTACCTGACTGCTATGAGCAATGAATAACGATGACCATAACTGACTCCACAGATAAGAACGGGAAATTTCACGTCAAAAATCCCAGTATCTAAACAAAATGGACCAGCAGTGGACTATGGGATTCACTGGATGAGGGTGCCACTGGCTAGGGAAGCATTTATTGCCTATCCCTAATTGCCTGGGGACAGTTAAGAATCAACCACATTACTGTGGGTCTGCAGTCACATGTAGGTCAGACCAGGTAAGGATGGCTGTTTCCTTCTCTAAAGGACATCAGTGAACCAGGTGGGTTTTTCCTGACAATCGACAATGGATTCATGGCCATCGTTAGATTGCCAATTCCAGATATTTATTGAATTCAAGTTCCACCATGTGCTGTGGCAGGATTCAAGCTTGGGTCCCCAGAACCTTATCTGTGTTTTGAATGAACAATCCTTCGATAACACCAAGGACATCATCTTCCCTGTTGTATCCATTCAGACAAGTGGGGAGTATTCCATCACACTCCTGACCTGTACGTTGATGATGGTGACAGACTTTCGGGCAGGTCATGCCTCACAAGCTTTATGGAGTTCTTTGAGGATGGAACAAAGCATGGCGATGAAGGCAGAGCAGTGAATATGGTGTATATGGATTTTAGCAAGGCATTTGATAAGGTTCCCCATGGGAGGCTCATTCAGAAAGTAAGGAGGTACGGGATTCACGGAAATTTGGCTGTCTGGGTACAAAACTGGCTGTCCAATAAAGACAGAGGGTGGTAGTAGATGAAAAGTATTCAGCCTGGAGCTTGGTGACCATTGGGGATCCATAGGGATCTGTTCTGGGACCTCAGCTTTTTGTGATCTTTATAAATGACTTGGATGAGGAAGTGGAAGGGTGGGTTAGTAAGTTTGCCGATGACACAAAGGTTGGTGGAGTTGTGGACAGCATGGAGGGCTGTTGTAGATTGCAACGGGAAATTGACAGGATGTAGAGCTGGGCAAAGAAGTGGCAGATGGCATTCAACCCAGAAAAGTGTGAAGTGATTCATTTTGGAAGGTCAAATTTGAATGCAGAATACAGGGTTACGGGAGGATTCTCAGCAGTGTGGAAGAACAGAGGGATCTTGGGGTCCATGTGACAGGGTTGTAAAGAAGGGGTATGGTGTGTTGGCTTTCATTAACAGGGGAATTGAGTTTAACAGCCGCAAGGTTATGCTGCAGCTCTATAAAACACTAGTTAGACCACACTTGTGTTTAGTTCTGGTTGCCTCGTTACAGCAAAGATGTGGAAGCTTTAAAGAGGGTGCAGAGGAGATTTACCAGGATGCTGCCCGGACTGGAGGGAAGGTCTTACGAGGAAAGGTTGAGGGAGCTCGGGCTTTTTTCATTGGAGTGAAAAAGGATGAGAGGTGACTTGATAGAGGTTTACAAGATGATGAGAGGCACAGATAGAGTGGATAGTCAGAGACATCTTCCCAGGGAGGAAATGGCTATTATGAGGGGACACAATTTTAAGGTGATTGGATCAAGGTGTAGGGCAGATGTCAGAGGTAGGTTCTTTACACAGAGAGATGTGAGCGCGTGGAATGCGCTGCCGGCAGAGGTAGTGGAGTCAGATACTGTAGAGACATTTTAACGACTCTTCGATAGGAACATGGAGCATGGTAAAACGTAGAGTATGCAGGACAGTTTGATCTTAGAGTAGGACAGTAGGTTGGCACAACATAGTGTACCGAAGGGCCGATACTGTGCTGTACTGTTCTTTTCTATGCTCTATGAGTCAAGAGGTGAGTTACTCGCCACGGTGTTCCTAGCCTCTGACCTGCTGTTGCAGCCAATGTGTTAACATAGAACATAGAACATTACAGCACAGTACAGGCCCTTCAGCCCTCGATGTTGTCGCAACCTGCCATACCAATCTGAAGCCCATCTATCCTACACTATTCCATGTATGTCCATATGCTTGTCCAAAGATGACTTAAATGTACTTAAAGTTGGCGAATCTACTACCGTTGCAGGCAAAGCGTTCCACTCCCTTACTACTCTCAAAGTAAAGAAACTACCTCTGACATCTGTCCTATATCTTTCACCCCTCAATTTAAAGCTATGCCCCCTTGTGCTCGCCGTCACCATCCTAGGTAAAAGGCCCTCCCTATCCACACAATCTCACACTCTGATGATCTTATATGTCTGAATTAAGTCACCTCTCAACCTTCTTCTCGCTAATGAAAACAGCCTCAAGTCCCTCAGCCTTTCCTCGTAAGACCTTCCCTCCATACCAGGCAACATCCCAGTAAATCTCCTCTGCACCCTTTCCAAAGCTTCCACATCCTTCTTATAATGCGGTGACCAGAACTGT
The DNA here is from genome assembly GCF_030684315.1 of Stegostoma tigrinum. NCBI lineage: Eukaryota > Metazoa > Chordata > Chondrichthyes > Orectolobiformes > Stegostomatidae > Stegostoma > Stegostoma tigrinum. Next base: position 139,189,668 of record NC_081356.1, read on the forward strand.
ACGCAATACTCCAAATGCGGCCGCACCAGAATTTCGCACAGCTTCGCCATAACCTCTTGGTTCCGGAACATCTATTAATGAAAGCTAAAACACTGTATAAGATAACAAAGTGTGGAGCTGGATGAACACAGCAGGCCAAGCAGCACCTCAGGAGCACAAAAGCTGACATTTCGGGCCGAGACCCTTCATCAGGGAGGCTAGAGTCTAGGCCCGAAACGTCAGCTTTTGTGCTCCTGAGATGCGGCTTGGCCTGCTGTGTTCATCCAGCTTCACGCTTTGTTATCTTGGATTCTCCAGCATCTGCAGTTCCCATTATCATTAAAACACTGTATGCCTTCTTAACAGCCCTGTCAACCTGGGTGGCAACTTTCAAGGATCTGTGTACATGGACACCATGATCTCTCTGCTCATCTACACTACCAAGAATCTTACCATTAGCCCTGTACTTTGCCTTCTGGTTACTCCTACCAAAGTGCATCACCTCACACTTGTCTGCATTAAACTCCATTTGCCACCTCTCAGCCCAGCTCTGCAGATTATCTATGTCTCTCTGCAACCTACAGCATCCTTCGTCATTATCCACAACTCCACCGACCTTAGTGTGGTCTGCAAATTTACTAACCTATCCTTCTACGCCCTATTCCAGGTCATTTATAAAAATGACAGACAGCAGTGGACCCAACACCGACCCTTGCAGTACACTACTAGTAACTGGTCTCCAAGATAAACATTTCCAATCAGCCACCACCCTCTGTCTTCTTTCAGCAAGCCAATTTCCGATCCAAACTGCTACATCTCCCACAATTCCATTCCTCCGCATTTTGTACAATCGCCTACTGTGGGGAAACTTATCGAACACCTTGCTGAAATCCATATACACCACATCAACCGGTTTACTCTCATCTACCTGTTTGGTCACCTTCTCAAAGAACTCAATAAGGTTTGTGAGGCACGACCTTCCCTTCACAAAACCGTGCTGACTATCCCTAATCAAATTATTCTTTTCTAGATGATTATAAATCCTGGTGATGGAAAGGGATAGGTATATACCACTGGGCAAGAGTTATAGCGGGGGGAAAGGCAATTACAATGAGATTAGGCAAGATTTAGGGACCATAGGATGGGGTAGGAAACTGCAGGGGATGGGCACATTAGAAATGTGGAGCTTATTCAAGGAAAAGCTCTTGTGTGTCCTAGATAAATATGTACCTGTCAGGCAGGGAGGAAGCTGTAGAGTGCGGGAGCCGTGGTGAAATCTCTGGTCAAGAAGAAGATGAAGGCTCATGTTAGGATGATATGTGAAGGCTCAGTTAGGGCACTTGAGGGCTACGAGGTAGACCAGAAAGACCTAAAGACAGAGCTCAGAAGAGCCAGGTGGAGACATGAGAAGTTGTTGGTGGATAGGATCAGGGTAAACCCTAAGGCTTTCTATAGGTATTTAAGGAATAAAAGAATGACGAAAGTAAGATTACGCCCAATCAAGGATAGTAGTGGTAAGTTGTGTGTGGAGTCAGATGAGATAGGGGAAGCGCTCAATGAATATTTTTCAACAGTATTCACCTTGGAAAACGACAATGTTGTCGAGGAGAATACTGAGATACAGGCTACTAGACTAGGTGGGATTGAGGTTCAGAAGGAAGAGGTATCAGAAATCCTTCAGAAGGTGAAGATAGATAAGTCCCCTGGGCCGGATGGGATTTATCCTCGGATCCTCTGGGGAGCCAGGGAGGAGATTGCCGAGCCTTTGGCATTGATCTTTAACTCGTCATTGTCTACAGGAATAGTGCCAGAAAACTGGAGGATAGCAAATGTGGTTCCCCTGTTCAAGAAGGGGAGTAGAGACAACCCTGGTAATTATAGACCAGTGAGCCTTACCTCAGTTGTTGGTAAAGTGTTGGAAAAGGTTATAAGGAATAGGATTTATAATCATCTGGAAAAGAATAAATTGATTAGGGATAGTCAGCACGGTTTTGTGAAGTGTAGGTCATGCCTCACAAACCTTATGGAGTTCTTTGAGAAGGTGACCAAACAGGTAGACGAGAGTAAACCGGTTGATGTGGTGTATATGGATTTCAGCAAGGCATTCGATAAGGTTCCCCACAGTAGGCTATTGTACAAAATGCGGAAGAATGGAATTGTGGGAGATATAGCAGTTTGGATCGGAAATTGGCTTGCTGAAAGAAGACAGAGGGTGGTAGATGATGGGAAATGTTCATCCTGGAGACCAGTTACTAGTGGTGTCCCGCAAGGGTCAGTGTTGGGTCCACTGCTGTTTGTCATTTTTATAAATATCCTGGATGAGTGCGCAGAAGGATGGGTTAGTAAATTTGCAGACGACGCTAAGGTCGGTGGAATTGTGGATTGTGATGAAGGATGCTGTAGGTTGCAGAGAGACATAGATAAGCTGCAGAGCTGGGCTGAGAGGTGGCAAATGGAGTTTAATGCAGACAAGTGTGAGGTGATGCACTTTGGTAGGAGTAACCAGAAGGCAAAGTACAGGGTTAATAGTAAGATTCTTGGTAGTGTAGATGAGCAGAGAGATCTCGGTGTCCATGTACACAGATCCTTGAAAGTTGCCACCCAGGTTTTCAGGGTTGTTAAGAAGGCATACAGTGTTTTAGCTTTTATTAATAGAAGGATCGAGTTCCATAACCAAGAGGTTATGGCGAAGCTGTGCGAAATTCTGGTGCGGCCGCACTTGGAGTATTGTGTACAGTTCTGGTCACCACATTATGAGAAGGATGTGGATGCTTTGGAAAGGGTGCAGAGGAGATTTACTAGGATGTTGCCTGGTATGGAGGGAAGGTTTTAGGAGGAAAGGCTGAGGGACTTGAGGCTGTTTTCTTTAGAGAGAAGAAGGTTGAGAGGTGACTTAATAGAAACATATAAAATAATCAGAGGGTTAGATAGGGTGGATAGGGAGAGCCTTTTTCCTAGGATGGTGATGGCGAGCACGAGGGGGCATAGCTTTAAATTGAGGGGTGAAAGATATAGGACAGATGTCAGAGGTAGTTTCTTTACTCAGAGAGCAGTAAGGGAATGGAACGCTTTGCCTGCAACAGTAGTAGATTCGCCAACTTTAGGTACATTTAAGTCGTCATTGGACAAGCATATGGACGTCCATGGAATAGTGTAGGTTAGATGGGCTTGAGATCGGTATGACAGGTCGGCACAACATCAAGGGCCGAAGGGCCTGTACTGTGCTGTAATGTTCTATGTTAATATCTCTTAAAGCCTTTTCCAACACTTTACCAACAACTGAAGTACGGTTCACTGGTCTATCATTACCAGGGTTTTCTCTACTCCCCTTCTTGAACAGGGGAACCACACTTGCTGTCCTCCAGTCTTCTGGCACTATTCCTGTAGACAATGACGAGTTAAAGATCAATGCCAAAGGCTCGGCAATCTCCTCCCTGGCTTCCCAGAGGATCCGAGGATAAATCCCATCTGGCGCAGGGGAGTTATCTGTCTTCACCCTCTGAAGGATTTCTAATACCTCTTCCTTGTGAACCTCAATCCCACCTAGTCTAGTAGCCTGTATCTCAGTATTCTCCTCGACAACATTGTCGTTTTCTCGAGTGAATACTGTCGAAAAATATTCATTTAGTGCTTCTGCTATCTCCTCTGACTCCACACACAATTTCCCACTACTATCCTTGATTGTGCCTAATCTTACTCTTAATCTTAATGTGGTGTTAAGTTTCTAGTCAATAGTATCCCTCAAGTGTTGATAACGGTGTTTTCAGTGATGATAACACCTTTGAATTTCAAGGCTTGGTGATTACATTGTCTCTTATCTGAGATGGACATTACATGGCATCTGTAACGTGCAAAAGTTACTACTAACCCCTTCCCGATAACTGGTGCTGATCGCTGTGCAATCACCAGCAAACATCCCACTTCTAACCTTTTGATGGAGGGAAAGTCATTGATGAAGAAGCTGAAGATGTTCGGGCCTCGGGCTACAGTAGAATATCTTTCCTCCTGCATTCATACCCCTTTGCGGTAATGACCAAATTATCATTTGCCTTCCTAATTGCTTTGTATCTGCATGTTAACTCTTAACAATGCATGGACAGCAACACCTATCTCCCTCCAGACACCTGCATTTCACACCATTTCAATGTTAAAAAAAATGTCTGTTTTGTTTTTTTGGAGAGAATAACTTCACACTTATTCAGATTACAGTCCATCTGTTATGCTCTAACCCATTCCCTCTGTCTCTCCCTATGTCATTGGTTCCTACCAATTTCTGACTGTTGTCCTCTTCTCTCCACATGCTTTTTGCCCTCTTAGTGAAGCCTTTTACTCTGGCACAGAAGACAACGAACATGTCATGGCAGATTACCTGGTCATTAATTCTGATGTCATAAGTGGCATTTTATTTTTGTAAAGATCCTGTGGTCTTTCTATATTTCAAATGTGGTTGAATTCCAATTGTCATCATTGTCAGTGAAGAGCTTTGGAAAGTCCCTCAATCTGGAAAAATGCTAATGTTAGGTGCTATATAAATCCATATTCTCTGTTTTCCCAATTTAATGAAAGAAAAAGCAAAACATTGCTGACACAAAGTAATCATGTTATTTCATTAAAGGAACTTGAGAGAGACTATGGATAAGGAACTAACATTGCTCAAGTACCTGTGACCAAGCTGGAAATGATGAGGGGCATCACAAGCATCTGTAACATACGCATTAGGATCTCTCCGGGGAAGGAAAAGTATTTAATCTGCCGAAAATTCATCTGATATTTCCTGAGGCAGAAACCAAGGATGACACCTGAGAGAAAGACAGGGAGTCAGAATTTATTGGCACAGGAGAGGGAGCTAATTTGTTAATGAAAAAGAAATAAATACTGATCTTGAGTTTGTAGTTATTAGTGAACAAAATTTAAATCATTTTATACTAAGCATTGCATTTGATTAGGGGTAATTCATTTTCAGAAATAGCAGGGGAACTTAATCCTGTATGTTAGCAGCAGCTTCGGTATCTGTGGCTCAGTGAGAAGTTGAGCTTAGTTCTGAAGTGGAAGGTCGTGCATTCAAATTCCAGAGTTTTGTTCTTGATGATTTGGTTTGCTCATAGGAGACAGAGGGTGGTGCTGGAAGGGTGTTTCTCAGGCTGGGAGTCCATGAGTAGTGGTGTCCTATGGGACTTGTGCTGTTAGTAATATACATAAGTGACTTGAATGTAAATGTAGGTGAGCAAATTTGCAGATGATACAATGGAGTTGTGGATAGTAGAGAAGGTTGTCAAAGGATATAGCAGGATGTAAATCAGTTGCAGATATGGGCAGAGAAATGACAAATGAAGTTTAATCCATGTAAGTGTGAGGTGCTGCGCTTTTGGAGATCAAATGTTAAAGAAAAATACACAGTTAATGGCAAGACTCTGAATAACATTGATGTACATAGGTATCTTGAGGTTCAAATCCATAGCTTCCTGAACGTAGCTTTGCACGCACAAATAGTAGTAAAGAAAGGTATGACATGCTTGCATTTATTGATCAGCGAATTGAGTACAAGAATCAGGATGTCATGTTGCAGCTTTATAAGACTTTGATTGGGCCATACTTAAGAGTATTGCATTCAGTTCTGGCTGCCACATTACGGGAAGGATGTGGAAGTTTTGGAGAGGGTGCAGAAGAGGATGTTGCATGGGTTAGAGAATATAAATTATAAGGAGAGGCTAGAAAAACTTGGGTTGTTTTCTCTGAAGCATCAGAAGCTAAGAGTAAACTTGATAGAAGTCTATAAAATTATGAGATGCATAAATTAGGGGTGAAGTTCGGAATATTTTTCCCAGAGTTGAAATGTCTAAAGCTAGAAGATATCATTTAAGGTGAGAGGAGAAAGTTCAAAAGAGATGTGAGGGGCAAGATTTTTACACAGAGAGTGGTAGGAGTCTGCAACGCACTGATGCGGTAGTGGTGGAGGCAGATAAAATAGGGGAATTTAAGGGACTTTTAAAAAGCACATGAAAATGCAAAGGATAGAGAGATGTGGACCAGTGACAGACAGAAGGGATTAATTTAATTTGGCTTCATGCTTAGCACAACACCATGAGATGAAAGGCCTGTTTCTGTGCTTTGCTGCTCTGTGTTCTATTGACTGGGTCTCCTTTAGTACCAGGGGCTCAGATGGGGCATAATTTGTAGGGTGCTTCCAGGAAGATTTCTTGAAGCAACACATAGATAGTCCCCCAACTTGGGAAGGAGCTGTATTACACCTTGTTCTGCGAATAAGCTTGACCAGGTGATCAAATTCTCAGTGGCAGAACATCTTGGGAACATTTATCATAATTCTGTAAATTTTAAGCTAGTTATGGAAAATAATCATATTGGTCTTTGGATGAAAGTGTTAAATTGGAGGAAACCTAACTACAATGGTATTAGGCAAAAAATGGAAAAGTTGGATTAGTGTCTGCTGTTTGTAGGTATATCCACATTTTACACGTGAGAGTCTTTTAAAATCTAGTTGAGCACAATTCAGGATCAGCATGCTCCAGTGATGACGAAAGACAAGGATGGCAAATGTTGGACGACAAGACGTGTTGAAAGTATAGTTTGAAATGGAAAGGAAATGTTGGTAAGGTTTAGGAAACAGAAATAAAATAAGACCTTGAGAAGTATAAAGGAAGTAGAAAATTAAAAAGAAATTAGGAGGGTTAGAATATAAGGAGATAACGCCGAAGAAGTTCATTGCATGCAATGAGCCTGCTCTGCCATAGAAGGGACCATGAAATGTCCTTAGCAAGTCAGATTAAGGAGAATCCCAGGGCATTTTATACGTGTATTAAGAGCAAGAGGGTAACTAGGGAAAGGGTAGGCCCTCTTAAGGACAAAGGAAGGAATTTATGGATGGTACAAGAGAAAGTGATGAGGTCTTTAATGAGCACTTTATATCAGTATTCACCAAGGAGATGGACATGGATGATGGTAGGTTTAGAGAGGCGTTTGTTGATAGTCTAAGACATGCTAATATGAAGGTCAAAAATCACACGACACCAGGTTATAGCCCAACTGGTTTATTTGAACACACAAACTTTCAGAGTGTTGCCCCTTCCTCAGGCGATGCTCTGAAAGCTCGTGTGTTCAGTTAAAACTGTTGGGCTATAACCTGGTTTCGTGTGATTTTTGACTTCATCCAACCCAGCCCAACACCAGCAGCCCCACATCATGTTAATATTAAGAAAGAGAAGGTGTTGGGTATGTTGAAACATATTAAGATAGGTACGACTCCAGGGCCTGAAGGGCTCTATCCCGAGATATTGAAGGAGACAAAGGTCTGAGGAAGGGGTGCCGGACCCAAAATGTTAACTCTGATTTTTCCTTCACCAACATTGCCAGACTTGCTGAGCTTTTCCAGCAACTTCTGTTTTTGTTCCAGAGACAAAGGTGGAGATTGCTGAGGCCTTGACAGAAATCTTTTTATCCTCTTTAGCCACAGGCAAGGTCTTAGAGGACTGGGAAATAAGAAGCCTTATTCTTTTGCTTCAGAAGAGCAAGAGGGATAACCCAGGAAATTGTAGGCCAGTGAGACGTATGTCAGTGGTGGGGAAATTATTGAAGAAGATTCTTAGAGACAGGATTTACCTGCATTTAGAGAAGAATGAATTCATTAGGCATAGACAGCATGGCTTTATGCAAGTGTGGATTTGTCTCACAAACTTTATTGAGTTTTTTGAGGAAGTGGCAAAGCTGACTGATGAGGGTAAGGCAGTGGTATTCTGAAATGTTAACTCCGTTTTTTCTCTGTAGATGCTGCCAGACCTGCTGAGTTTTTCCAGCAATATCTGATTTTGTTTCTGATTTCCAGTATGTGCAGTTCTTCTTTTTTTATGTTAAGGCTGTGGATATTGTCTACATGGACCTTACTAAAGAATTTGGCAAGGCTGCTCATGGCAGACTGGCCCAGAAGATTAAATTACGTGGAATCTCTGGTGAATCGGCAAGTTAAATACCAAATTGGCTTGGCCATAGAAGATAGAGGGTAGTTGTGGAGGTGTGTGTTTCTGACTGGAAGTCTCTGACCAATGGTGTTCCACAAGGATCAGTACTAGGACCTCTGTTGCTTGTACTATATAATGATTTGTATGAAAATGTGGTTCGATTAGTAAGTTTGTAGATGACATGAAAATTGGTGCAGTTTTGGATAATGAGGAAGGATATCAAAAGATGCAGTCGAATATAGATCAGCTAGGAAGCTGGGTGAAGAAATGGCAGATAGAGTTTAATTTGTGCAAGTGTGAGGGAGGTCAAATTCAAGAGGAAAGCAGACCGTAAATGGCAGAACCCCTAGGAACATTGATATATGGAAGAATCTTGGGGTGAAAGCCTATAGTTCCCTGGAAGTGGCAACACAAGTCAATGAGGTGGTAAAGAAGGCGTAGAGAGTGTTTACCTTCATTGATCAGGGCATTGAGTCTAAAAGTTGGCCAGTCACTTTGCAACTGTATAAGACTTTGATCAAGCCACATCTGGAGTATTGTGCACAGTCTGGTCGCTGTACAATCAAAAAGATGTGGAGGCTTTGACAACACCGATGCATGTGGAACACCACTACTAAAGATCTCTGGTTAGATAAACAATCCTCCGCAACTACCCTCTGCAGCTATATAAGGCCAGCTTTGGAGTATTGAGTACAGTTCTGGTCACCGCACCATAGTAAGGATGGTAGAGGCTTTGGAGGGAGCAAAAGAAGTTTATCAGGAAGTTATCTGATTGGTTGATTGGTATGTATTAGCTATCAGGAGAGGTTGGACAAACTTGGATAGTTTTTGCTAGAATGTTAGCGCCTGAGGGGCAACCTAAAAGAAGTATATAACACGATGAGAGGTACAGATAGGGTGGATAATCAGAATTTTTGTCCCAGGTTGAGAATATCAAATACTAGGAGGTTAAGGTGGGAGTGGGATAATTTGAAAGAGATGGGGGAGGAAAGGTTTTTTTTTACACAGAGGATGGTGGTAGCTGCCTGGAATGAGGTGGTAGAAGCAAGCACTGCAGCAATGTTTACCCAGACACATGAACAGGCAAGAAATTGAGGGATACAGGCCATGTGCAGGCCGATAGGACTAGTATGATGGCTGGCACAGACATGGTGGGTCAAAGGGCCTGTTCTTGTGCAGTACTATCTTGTGTTCTAATGGGGTTGAGAAGCTCATTGGCCATGATCAAATGGCAGATCAGGCTGGATGACCTAAATAGCCTAATTCTGCTCCTATATCTTATGATCTTTCTTATGGTCTTCTGGTGATGTACCCACTGTGGTCTGTGGGATCCTTTGATGCTCCTGACAGTCTGAACAAGCACATCTTCAGGAAGTGCTGTCAGTTAGATCAGCTTGAGCAATGGCTTTGGAGCTGAAGGATCAGCAGGTAGTGCTGGTGTGTGTCCGTGGGGCTGGGTATGATGTGGATGGCTTTTTTTTTAAATACGGGTGACCCTGTACATTCAGGATTTCTGATCACTGGATCCATTTCTGCCAACGGCGGGATGTTTATAGGTCTGACGGGTTGTAACTGAACCAGGATGAGACCAAAGCCCTGTGGGGATGTTCATCCAGCTCTACGCCTTGTTATCTCCAATTCCTGCTCCTCTGATGCTGCTTGGCCTGCTGTGTTCATCCAGCTCTACACCTTGTTCTCCAGCATTTGTACTTCCTTCCATCTCTATTAGCCCTGTGGGATGTTTGATGTAATTGATGGCATTTTAAACTAACTTGTCCAGGAAGGTGCAATAGGGATTGATGCATTGACAAATATAGAAAAGAAGGCAAGTCAGTAGCAGGCAGAACATTTTTAGTCAAGGTAAGGCACAAGGGAGCACAGCTGTTTGGATCACCTTTAGTTTAGTACAAGGGATCTTGTAAGTAACTGATGAGGTGAGGATGCTGATTAACTCAGGGGATGTGATATCATTGCTATCACAGACACATGGTTGAGGGAGGGGTAGGACTGGTAGCTCATTATTCTAGGGAGGATGAAAAGGAAATTCTTGAGCGTGTTACCTGGGCTGGAGTGTCAGCTTTGAAGTGAAGCTGGATAGGTTCAGTTGTTTTCCTTAGAACAGAGTTGGGTGAGGGGAGGGCCTGTTTTACAAAATTATGAATGGAACATAGAGTAAATAGACTTACCACAGGAATCAATAACTGGAAGAAATAGGCTTCGGGTGAGGGTAGAAGCTTTAGAGGATATTTAAGAACAAATTGCTTTCAATTTGTGTCTATATGGAACTCACAGGTTAAAAGGGTGGTCGAAGTGGGAACTATCACAACATTAAGTATTTATGAAAACCAAAAGAACTGTGGATGCTGTATATCAGAAGCAAAAACAGAAGTTGCTGGAAAAGCTCAGCAGATCTAGCAGCATCTTTGGCGAGAAACCCTTCCTCAGAGCATATGTATGAGCTCTTGAAAGGACAGAAAGGTACAAAGCAACAGGCCAAATGCTGAAAAATGGATTAGAAAATCAATAGATATTTGATGAGTGGCCTATTTTCATGTTGAAATAACTCTGACTCTGTGTCTAGATAGATGCAGATTGTTTTTTTTCAATAATTTTTTAAAAACATCATTCATAGTATATGGGGATTGCTGTCTTGGGCAGCATTTATTGTCTGTCCCTAACTGCCCAGAAGGTCTAGATTCACATGTAGTTTATACCAAGTAAGGATGGCAAATTTTCTTGACAGTGTTTAGACTAGCTTTGAATGCCAGACTTTTTGCTGAATCCTGATTTCCACAAAGCTATGTCTGAATTTCTAGCCACCTTCTTGTGTGTATATATAGAACATAGAACATAGAACATTACAGCACAGTACAGGCCCTTCGGCCCTCGATGTTGTGCCGACCTGTCATACCGATCTCAAGCCCATCTAACCTACACTATTCCATGTACGTCCATATGCTTATCCAATGACGACTTAAATGTACCTAAAGTTGGCGAATCTACTACCGTTGCAGGCAAAGCGTTCCATTCCCTTACTACTCTCTGAGTAAAGCAATTACCTCTGACATCTGTCCTATACCTTTCACCCCTCAATTTAAAGCTATGCCCCCTCGTGCTCACCGTCACCATCCTAGGAAAAAGGCTCTCCCTATCCACCCTATCTAACCCTCTGATTATTTTATATGTTTCAATTAAGTCACCTCTCAACCTTCTTCTCTCTAATGAAAACAGCCTCAAGTCCCTCAGCCTTTCATCATAAGGCCTTCCCTCCATACCAGGCAACATCCTAGTAAATCTCCTCTGCACCGTTTCCAAAGCTTCCACATCCTTCTTATAATGCGGTGACCAGAACTGTACACAATACTCCAACTGCGGCCGCACCAGAGTTTTGTACAACTTCACCATAACCTCTTGGTTCCGGAACTCAATCCCTCTATTGATAAAAGCTAAAACACTGTATGCCTTCTTAACAGCCCTGGCAACCTGGGTGGCAACTTTCAAGGATCTGTGTACGTGAACACTGAGATCTCTCTGCTCATCTACACTACTAAGAATCTTACCATTAGCCCTGTACTTTGCCTTCCAGTTACTCCTACCAAAGTGCATCACCTCACACTTGTCCACATTAAACTCCATTTGCCACCTCTCAGCCCAGCTCTGCAGCTTATCTATGTCTCTCTGCAACCTACAGCATCCTTCGTCACTATCCACAACTCCACCGACCTTAGTGTCGTCTGCAAATTTACTAACCCATCCTTCTACGCCCTCATCCAGGTCATTTATAAAAATGACAAACAGCAGTGGACCTAACACCGACCCTCGCGGTACACCACTAGTAACTGGTCTCCAGGATAAACATTTCCCATCAAATACCACGAAGACTATGCTGGGCTGTGAGGGACAGTGTTTGTTGGGGGAAGTGGGATTAGTTTAGAATTGGGACAAGGTTGTGGGTACAAGGCAGGTTAGTAGGAATCGGTTTTGATTAACAGAGACTGGAGAATGATTGGCTGCTTTCAGGCAGAGGCTGTTAATCTGTCAGTAAAGAGAAGACAATGATCAAGAGGCATTATCAGTAGATTACAAATCCAGAGATCCAGGTAATGTTTTGGGGTCCTGTGTTTGAATCCCACCAGGACATGGTGAAATTAGGCCTCAAGGACAACAAATCTAGTTGAAGTGTCTCATGATGACCATGCAACTGTTGACAATTGTTGGAAAACCCATCTGGCTCACTGCTGATCTACAAGGATGTAAACTGTTGTCTTTACCTGGTGTGGCCTACATGTGACTCCAGACCCACTGCAATGTGGTTGAATCTTACCTGCCCTGTGGGCAATTAGGGTTAGATAATAAATGCTGAATTGGCCAGTCATAGCCCGCAAATAAATAAAAGAGAAGCAAGTGGTGAAAATCCAGAGGAGGAAATGGATGCACAGCAAAATGATTTTGGTTTGACGTATTTTACAATACTAACCAATGACCACAGCCACCACAGTGAACAGCACAAATCCATTGTCCTTCATGCATCTCTTCACATCCTCCTTGGAGATCCTCTGAACTTTTCTCTTAGCTAATGTTGTTCGTTTGTGTAAGCCCTGCTGGATTCGGTCCATTGCCTTTACAGCAGGAGCCTTAGCTGGTGCTGTTTCTACTCACTCACACAAATCTTGAAGTGGGCGATCCTGCTTGATCCAACAAGCTTGAAATTCAAACCACTGCAGGCAGACAGCTGTAAGATCAAACCAAAGAATTAAATTAAATATAGGACTCAGTACTCTGAAAGGATATTTTCAATCACCAATCATGAAAGACAGTTGATAGATAAATACATCAGAGATAATGGGAACTGCAGATGCTGGAGAATCCAAGACAACAAAATGTGAGGCTGGATGAACACGGCAGGACAAGCAGCATCTCAGGAGCATAGTGCTCCTGAGATGCTGCTTGGCCTGCTCTGTTCATCCAGCCTCACATTTCGTTGATAGATAAATACTATCATGATGTATGTGCGGTACAGACTAACACAGCCCAAGGCTCCTCAATCACCAATCATCAACTCCCGTCTTTAACACTAAATTAGAGAATAAAAGAGCTCAGGAGCAAGAGATGTAACTTGGTATTTATGAACAGAAATCAAGAGTTATTGTGGTGTGACAATTTTGATGCAAGGGTTAGGATCTGATTTTGAGGATCACACACAACAAAAATTCATATGACAAAGATAGAATGGAAGCTTTCGATGGTTGGGTCAGATGGGCAGAAAAGTACGAAGGATAAGAAATTGGTGAAAAGGTTACTGGGAATTGACAGGTATAAGGGACTTAGTGACTTACTCCTGCTCCTATTAGTATGTTAATATTTTTTGTACCTTATAGATGTGTGAGGTGATGCGTTTGTAGAGGTAAAACAAGGCAAAGGAATGCAAAATCAGTGGGAGAATGCTGAGAGGTGTAGGGACAATGAAACACCTAGGGTAACACAGTGTGGAGCTGGATGAACACAACAGGTCAGGCAGCATCAGAGGAGCAGGAAAGCTGACGTTTTGGGTTTGGACCCTTCTTCGGGAATGGGGGAGGGGAAGGGAGCTCAGAAATAGAGAGAGGAGGAGTGGGGCTGGGGATGGTAGGTAGGATGGTGACAGGTGAGTGCAGGTAGGCAGTGGTGGGGATTGGTCAGTGAGGTAGGAGGGACAGATAGGTGGGAGAGAAGACGGACAGGTTGCATCAGGTCAAGGAGGCGGGGATAAGAGGGAGGTTTGGACATGGAATGAAGTGGGGGGTGGTGAGATTTTAAAACTGGTGAATTCCACATTTAGGCCATTGGGCTCTTGGCTCCCAATGGATAATATGAGGTGCTGCTCCTCCAGTTTGTGAGTGGAGTCATTGTGGCACTGGAGGAGGCCCAGGATGGACATGTCACCCATGGAGTGGGAGTGGGTGTTGAAATGGTTGGCGACTTGAAGGTGTTGTCGTTTGTCACAAACAGGGTGCGGATGCTCTACAAAGCGGTCTCCGTGCCTCCGCTTGTTTTCACCAATGTAGAGGAGGTCACGTGGGGAGCTGCAGATACAGTAGACCACATTGACAGATGTGCAGGTGAATCCCTGACTAATGTGGAAGGTTTGCTTTGGGCCTTGATTAGAGGTGAAGGGGAAAGTGTAGGGGCAGATGTAGCACTTCCTGTGGTTGCAGGGAAAGATGCTGGGGGTGGTGGGGCTATTGGGGATTGTGGAGTGGACAAGGAAGTCACGGAGTGAGTGGTCCTTATGAAAGGCAGATGGGGCGGGGAAGGAAATATCTCTTTGGTTGTGGGATCGGATTGTAGTTGGCGGAAGTGGTGAAAAATGATATGTTGGATGCCGAGGTTGGTGGGAGATATGTGAGGAGATAGGTTGATAGTGGGCTACAAGAAAAGTAATTTGTGGAATGTCTATGAGATTGCTTTTTGGAGCAGCTCAAGCAGCCTACAAGGTAATACTGGATTTAGTGTTGTGCAATAAAGAAAACTTGATAAGGTACTGTCAAGGGAAGAAATCCTTAGGAGGCAGTGATCATGGTATGATTGAAATTACTCTGCAATTCGAGGAGGAAAAGATAGAATCAGAGGTAGAGGTATTACAGTTGAATAAAGGCAACTACTGAGGCATGCGGGAGGAGCTGGGCAGAATTCACTGGAAGACGTGCCTAGCAGGAAAGACAGTAGAACAGCAATGACAGGAGTTTCAAGGAGTAATTCATGAGGCACAGTAAAATTTCATACCCATACAGGGACAACCCTAAACCTAACCCTAACCCTAACCCTGGCTGACTAGGAAAGTCAGGGATAGCATAAAAGCAAAAGAGAAAGTGTATAATGTGGCGAAGGGCAGTGGGAAACCAGAGGATTGGGAAGCCTACAAATACCAACAGAGTGCAACAAAAAAAGTAAGGAGGGAGATTAAATATGAGGGTAAGCTAGCCAGTAATATAAATGAAGACTGTAAGAGCTTCTTTAGATATACAATGGGCAAAAGAGAGGTAAAAGTGTACATTGGACCACTGGAAAATGACACAGGAGAGATAGTAATGGGGAGCAAGGAAATGGCTGAGGAACTGAATAATTGCTTCTCATCAGTCTTCACGGTGGAAGACATGAGTAATATCCCAAAAATTCAAGAGAGCCAGGGGGCAGATTTGTGTATGGTGGCCATCACCAAGGAGAAGGTGCTAATAAAACTGTATGGCCTGAAGGCGGATAAGTCACCTGGACCAGACGGACTGCACCCCAGTGTTCTAAAGGAGATAGCTGAAGAGATTGTGGAAGCATTAGTGGTGATCTTTCAGGAATCATTAGAGTCAGTGTGGGTCCCTGAGGACTGGAAAATTTCGAACGTGACACCTCTGTTTAAAAAGGGAATAAGATAAAAGATGGAAAATTACAGGCCGATTAGCCTAACCTCAGTCATGGGTAAGATTTAGGTCCATTGTGAAGGATAAGATTTCTGAATACTTGGAAATGTATGGTAAAACAGAGCAAAGTCAGCATGGTTTCATCAAGGGGAGGTCATGCCTGACAAATCTGCTGAATTCTTTGTGGAAGTAATGAGCAGCGTAGATCAAGGAGAGCCAATAGATGTTATCCACCAGGACTTCAAGAATGCCTTTGACAAGGTGCTGCACAGGAGACTGCTGAGTAAGAAGGGCCCATGGTGTTAGAGGCAAGGTGCTAGCATGGATAGAAGATTGGCTGTCTGCCAGAAAGTAGAGAGTGGGGATAAATGGGACTTTCTCAGGATGGCAGCCGGTGACAAGTGGTGTTCCACAAGGGTCAGTGCTGGGGCCACAATTTTTCACTTTATACATTAATGATTGAGATGAAGGAACTGTGGGCATTTCTGGCTAAGTTTGCAGATGATACAAAGATAGGTGGAGGGATAGGTAGTGCTGAGGAGGCAGGGAGGCTGCAGAAGGACTTGGACAGGCTATGGGAATGGGCAGAGATGTGGCAGATGGAGTATAACATGGGAAAGTGTAAGGTCATGGACTTTGGTAAGAAGAACAAAAGCATGGGCTATTTTCTAAATGGGGGAAAAATGGGGAAGTCTGAAGTGCAAAGAAATTTAGGAGTTCTAGTCCAGCATTCTTTCAAGGTAAACTTGTAGGTTCAATCAGTATATTTGGAAGAAAATGGGCCTCTTAGTGATAGGCAACATGGTTTGTGCAGGGAAGGTCATGTCTTACTAACTTGATTGAATTTTTGAGGAAGTACCAAAATTGATAGATGAGGGAAGGGCTGTAGATGTCATTTACATGGACTTCAGTAAAGTGTTTGATAAAGTTCCCCATGGCAGGCTGAAAGAGAAAGTGAAGTTGCATGGGGTCCAGGGTGTGCTAGGTGGATGGATAGAGAACTGGCGAGGCAACAGGAGACAGAGAGTTGTAGTGGAAGGGAGTTTCTCAAAATGGAGTGGTGTTCCACAGGGATCTGTGCTGGGACCACTATTGTTTGTGATATATGTAAATGATCTGGAGGAAGGTGTAGATGGTCTGATTAACAAGTTTGCAGAAGACACTAAGATTGGTGGAGTAGCTGATAGTGAACATAGAACATAAAAAAGTACAGCACAGTACAGGCCCTTCAGCCCACAATGTTGTGCCATGGAATAATCCTAATCCAAAAATAAAATAACCTAACCTACATTCCCCTCAATTCACTGCTGTCCATGTGCATGTCCAGCAGTCCCTTAAATGTCACTAATGACTCCGCTTCCACGACTACCACTGGTAAACTGTTCCACGCGCTCACAACTCTCTGGGTGAAGAACCTCCCTCTGACGCCTCCTCTATACCTTCCTGCTAACACCTTAGAACTATGACCCCTCGTGGCAGTCAATCCTGCCCTGGGGAAAAGTCTCTGGCTATCAACTCTATCCATGCCTTTCATGACCTTGCACACCTCGATCAGGTCACCTCTCTTCCTCCTTCTCTCCAGAGAGAAAAGTCCGAGCTCAGTCAACCTCTCCTCGTAAGACAAGCCCTCCAGTCCAGGCAGCATCCTGGTAAACCTCCTTTGCACCCTCTCCAAAGCCTCCACATCTTTCCTATAATAGGGCGACCAGAACTGGACACAATATTCCAAGTGTGGTCTCACCAGGGTTTTGTAGAGCTGCAGCAAAACCTCGTGGCTCTTAAACTCGATCCCCCTGTTAATGAAAGCCAAAACACCATATGCTTTCTTAACAACCTTATCCACCTAGGTGGCAACTTTGAGGGAGCTAAGGACTTGAACACCAAGATCCCGCTGTTCCTCCACACTGCTGAGAATCCTGCCTTTAATCCTATATTCAGCATTTAAGTTTGCCCTTCCAAAATGCATCATTTTGCATTTATCCAGGTTGAACTCCATCTGCCATTTCTCAGCCCAGCTCTGCATTCTGTCAATGTCTCGCTGAAGCCTGCAATAGCCCTCGATACTATCAAAGGCACCTCCAACCTTTGTGTCATCAGCAAACATACTAAACCACCCCCAACCTCCTCGTCCAAGTCATTTGTAAAAACTACAAAGAGCAGAGGCCCAAGAACAGAGCCCTGAAGGGGACTGTCGGAGAATGCAGCAGAATATAGATAGATTGGAGAGTTGGACGGAGAAATGCGAGGTGATGCATTTTGGAAGATCCAATTCAACAGCGAGCTATACAGTAAGTGGAAAGTCCTGGGAAAAACTGATGCACAGAGAGATCTGTGTGTTCAGGTCCATTGTTCCCTGAAGGTGGCAACACAGGTGGATAGAGTGGTCAAGAAGGCATATGGCATGCTTTCCTTCATCGGACGGGGTATTGAGTACAAAGTTGGCAGGTCATGTTACTTTTGGTTCAACCACATTTGGAATACTGCGTACAGTCACATTACCCAAAGGATGTGGATGCTTTGGAAAGGGTGCAGAGGAGGTTCACCACGATGTTGCCTGGTATGGAGGGTGCTAGCTATGAAGAGAGGTTGAGTAGATTAGGATTATATTCATTAGAAAGACAGAGATTGAAGGGGGATCTGATTTAGGTCTACAAAATCATGAGGGGTATAGACAAGGTGGATAGCAAGAAGCTTTTTCCCGCCCAGAGTGGGGGACTCAATTACTAGGGGTCACAATTTCAAGGTGAGAGGGGAAAAGTTTAAGGGAGATATGTGTGGAAAGTTCTTTACGCAGAGGGTGGTGGGTGCCTGGAACACGTTGCCAGCGGAGGTGGTAGAGGTGGGCATGACAGCGTCATTTAAGATGTATCTAGACAGATACATGAATGGGCAGGGAGCAGAGGGATACAGATCCGTGGAAAATAGGCGGCAGGTTTAGATAGACGATCTGGATCGGCGCAGGCTTGGAGGGCCGAAGGGCCTGTTCCTGTGCTGTAATTTTCTTTGTTCTTTGTTTGCTTGGAAGGCAAATACAATGTTGGCATTTATTTTGAGAGGGCTTGAATATAGAAGCAGGGATGTACTACTGAGGCTTTATAAAGCCTTGGTCTGGTCACATTTGGAGTACTGTGTGTAGTTTTGTGCCGCATATCTCAGGAAGGATATATTGGCCATGGAGCAGGTTCAGAGAAGGTTCACAGGAATAGTCCCAGAAATGAAAAGCTTAACAGGGAGAAAGAGGGAGAATGGGGTTGAGAAACGTATCAGCCATGATTGAATGGTGAGGCAGACTCAATGGGCTAACTGGCCTAATTTCTTCTCCTTTATCTTATGGCCTTATAATGTCCAAAGACCCCTAGGGATTGCAGGAGTGGTCAATAAGCTGGTTCGAAAGGCATGGAACATCGTTTCTTTTGTTAGCCAAGATAGAGAATATAAGAGCAAGGAGGTTGTGTTGAAACAGTACAAATCATTAGTTAAGCCACAGCTTGAGCAGTTCTGGTCACCACCATATAAGAAAGGTGGAAGTGCGCCTGAGAGGGAAAGGAGATTTTTAAACATTTACTCCTGGGATGTGGACATCACTGGCTGGCCACCATCTGTTGCTGATCGCTCATTGTCCTCGAAAATGTGATGATGAGCTGCCACTTTGAACTGCTGCAGTCCATGTACTGTAGGCTGATGCATAATGCTCTGGGGATAGGAATTCCAGGATTTTGAGACTGGTGGAATGGTGATATATTTTCGGGTTAGGATGGTGAGTGGCTTGGATGGGATCTTGCAGTTGGTGTTTTGGAAGGTGCTATCTAAGAACCTTTGATGAATTTCTGCAGTGAATCTTGTGGTGTAGAAACACTGAAGGATCTCGGATAACAGTGGTGGAAGGAGTGATGCTAATCAAGCAGGCTGCTTTGATCTGAATGGTGTTGAATGTCGTAAGTGTTGGAGTTGCACATGTAGGAGTAAAGAAACACAGAAAATAAGAGCATGAGGAGGCCGTTTAAACCTGCTCTGCCACTATTACGTATTCACGGTCGATCTTCCCAATCAATACCCTTTGCCATTTTCTCCCCATAGCCTTTGATCGTAGAGTCATAGAGGCCTACAGCACAGACACAGGCCCTTCAGCCCAAACTGATCCACGCTGATCAAAATGTCCATCCACACTTACCCCATTTCACTGCACTTTGGCCCATATCCTTCTAAACCTTTCCTATCCATGTATTCATCCAAATGTTTTTAAAATATTGTTAATGTACCCACCTCAACCATTTCTACGGGTAGCCCATTCCAAATGTGTACCACCTTCCATGTAAAAAAAAGTTGCCCCTCAATGTTCCCATGTATTCTTTCCCCTCCTACTTTAAACTGATGCCCTCTACTTCTCATTTGCCCCACCCTGCGAAAAATACTGAGTGCATTCACCCTATCCATGCCTCTCATGATCTTATATACTTCTGTAAGATCACCCCTCAGTCTCCTACGCTCTAAAGAGCTAGCCCAACTCTCCCTATAACTCAGTCCCTTGAGACCTGGCAACATCCCTGTAAATTCCTTCGGCACACGTTCCAGTTTAATAACAGCCTTCCTATAGCAAGTTGACCCAAACTGAACACAATTGGACCAGAAATTGGCTTGCTGAAAGAAGACAGAGGGTGGTAGTTGATGGGAAATGTTCATCCTGGAGACCAGTTACTAGTGGTGTACCGCAAGGGTCGGTGTTGGGTCCACTGCTATTTGTCATTTTCATAAATGACCTGGATGAGGGCGTAGAAGGATGGGTTAGTAAGTTTGCAGATCACACTAAGGTCGGTGGAGTTGTGGATAATGACGAAGGATGCTGTAGGTTACAGAGAGACATAGATAATCTGCAGAGCTGGGCTGAGAGGTGGCAAATGGAGTCTAATGCAAACAAGTGTGAGGTGATGCACTTTGGTAGGAGTAACTGGAAGGCAAAGTACAGGGCTAATGGTAAGATTCTTAGTAGTGTAGATGAGCAGAGAGATCTCAGTGTCCATGTACACAGATCCTTGAAAGTTGCCACAGGTTGACAGGGCTGTTAAGAAGGCATACAGTGCTTTAGCTTTTATTAATAGAGGGATCGAGTTCCGGAACCAAGAGGTTATGCTGCGGATGTACAAAACTCTGCTGCGGCCGCTCTTGGAGTATTGTGTACAGTTCTGGTCACCGCATTATAAGAAGGATGTGGAAGCTTTGGAAAGGGTGCAGAGGAGATTTACTAGGATGTTGCCTGATATGTAGGGAAAGTCTTACAAGGAAAGGCTGAGGGACTTGAGGCTGTTTTCGTTAGAGAGAAGAAGGTTGAGAGGTGACTTAATTGAGACATATAAGATAATCAGAGTGTTAGATAGGGTGGATAGGGAGAGCCTTTTTCCTAGGATGGTGACGGCGAGCACGAGGGGGCATAGCTTTAAATTGAGGGGTGAAAGATATAGGACAGATGTCAGAGGTAGTTTCTTTACTCAGAGAGTAGTAAGGGAATGGAACGCTTTGCCTGCAACAGTAGTAGATTCGCCAACTTTAAGTACATTTAAGTCGTCATTGGACAAGCATATGGACGTACATGGAATAGTGTAGGTTAGATGGGCTTCAGATTGGTATGACAGGTCGGCACAACATCGAGGGCCGCAGGGCCTGTACTGTGCTGTAATGTTCTATATTCTATATGTTCCTGATGCTCCAAGTGCGGCCTCACCAACATCCTGTACAACTGTAACATAATGTCCCAGCTTCTACACTCAATGCCCTGCCTGATGAAGGCCAGCATGCCAAAAGCCTTCCTCACTGCCCTGTCTACCTGTGACTCCACTTTCAGAGAACCCTGCTCCTGAACTCCAAGGTTCCACTACACTCCTTAAAGCCCTACCATTCACCGTGAATCTCCTACCTTGATGTGGCTTTCCAAAATGCAACACCTCACACTTATCTGTATTAAACTCCATTATACAATTCTCAGCCCACTTCCCCATCTCATCAAGATCCTGCTGCAGTTTCTGACCATCTTCCTCACTGTCCATGATACTGCCTATTTTAGTGTCATCCACAACCTTACTAATCATACCTTGTACATTCTCATCCAGATCATTGATTATAGATAACAAACAGCAATGACCCCTGAAACACACCACTAGTCACAGACCTCCAGCCCGACAAACATCCTTCCACTATTACTCTCTGCTTCCTACCTTCAAGCCAATTATGTATCCAATTTTCCAGCCCTCCTTGGATTCCATGTGATCTAACCTTCCAGAGCAGCCAACTGTGTGGAACCTTATCAAAGGCCTTACTGAAATCCATATGGACTACACCTACCACCCTGCCCTCCTCAACCTTCCTGGTCGCTTCATCACAGAACTCTAACAAGTTTGTGATCATGATCTCCCACACACAAAGCCATGCTGACTCCTCCTTATCAAACCATGTCTTTCTAAATGCATGTATATCTTATCCCTCAGAATCTTCTCAAGTAACGTACCTATCACAGATGTTAACTTTACTGGTCTATAAATCCCAAGTTTTTCTCAGCAGTGTTGAATAAGGGCACAACATTTGCAACCCTCCACTTTTCTGGGACCTCACCCGTGGCTAACAATGATGCACATGTACCAGCCAGGGCCCCTGCAATTTCTTCTCTAACCTCTTGCAGGGTTCTTGGATATACCTGGTCAGGACCAGGAGATTTATCCACCTCAGCACATTCTAATACTTCCAACACCTCCTCTACTATGATATGGATTGTCCCCAAGGTATCACCACTAACCTCCACAAGTCTTCATGTCCTTCTCCACAGTAAACGCAGAGGAAAAATATTCATTGAGGACCTTGCCCATCTCCTGCTGTTCCACACGTACATGTCCACTTTGGTCCTTGAGGTGTCCTATTCTCTCTCTAGTTATTCTTTTTCCTTTAATGTACTTAATTAATCTCTTTGTATTCACCCTAATCTTCGCAGCCAAAACTGAAAAGATCCTTCTGGCCTTAAGGATAATATCTAACACCTCTTGACCTCAACCCCTTTCTGTGGTTGTGAATTCCACAGACTCATCACTCTGTTAAATTTCTCCTTATACTTCCAGTATGACCCCTGATTCTGGAGTCTGCAGTCATCAGGAAAATCCTTCCTGCACTTACCTTCTCACATCTAGTTAGCATTGTATAGGCTTCTGTACCTATCACAGATGTTAACTTTACTGGTCTATAAATCCCAAGTTTTTCATTATTCTTAACTCCGGTGACTATAGTTCTAACTAATCTGGTCTATTTTTATTCATCTGTCCTGCCATCCCAAGCATCAGTCTGGTAAACCTTTGTTGCACTCCCTCCATCACCAGAATATCCTTCCTCAGATAAAGAGATCAAATCCGTACACAATATTCAAAAACAAAACAAAGAACTGTGCATGCTGAAGACCTGAAACAAATGCAGAAATAGAAATTGCTGGAGAAACTCAGCACGTCTGGCAGCATCTGTGGAGAGATTATAGAGTTAATGCTTTGATTTCAATGATGGATCATTTCGAGAGGGCTAGAATACAAGAAGAGTGATGTACTGCTGAGGCTGCAGAAGTCTCCGGCCTGACCACGTTTGGAATATTGTGAGCAATTTTGGGCCCTGTATCTAAGGAAGGAAAAATGATCCCCGAGATGAAGGACTTGTCATATAAGGAGCAGTTGAGGACTCTGGTCTGTACTCGCTGGAGTTTAGAGTGGGAATCTGATTGAAACTTACAGAATACTGAGAGGCCTAGATAGAATGGGCATGGAAAAGATGTTTCCACTAGTAGGAGAGACGAGGGCCTGAGGGTACAGTCTCAAAGTGAAGAGACAACCCTTTATAACTGAGCGAAGGAAGGATTTCTTCAGCCAGAAGGTGGTGAATCTGTGCAACTCATTGAATTAGAATTGCATTTATTGTCACATGCAATCGAAAGAGTGCAATTAAAAGTTCGTAGTGTCACCTCGGTGCCATCGTAGGGACAGGGTACCTAGATACAGATACTTTAAGCGTTGTTACAGAATTGAAATAGGACAAGAAAAGACCACTGAGGGAATACAGAAATATCCAGAATGATAATAAAAAGTATCTTTAAAGTACTCAAGTTATACTTGTACATAGAGTTGTACACAGAACATGACAGCACAGTACAGGCCCTTCGGCCCTCGATGTTGTGCTGACCTGTCATACCGATCTCAAGCCCATCTAACCTACACTATTCCATGTACGTCCATATGCTTGTCCAATGACGACTTAAATGTACTTAAAGTTGGCGAATCTACTACTGTTGCAGGCAAAACGTTCCATTCCCTTACTACTCTCTGAGTAAAGAAACTACCTCTGACATCTGTCCTATATCTTTCACCCCTCAATTTAAAGCTATGCCCCCTCGTGCTCGCCGTCACCATCCTAGGAAAAAGGTTCTCCCTATCCACCCTATCTAACACTCTGATTATCTTATATGTCTCAATTGAGTCACCTCTCAACCTTCTTCTCTCTAATGAAAACAGCCTCAAGTCCCTCAGCCTTTTCTTGTAAGACCTTCCCTCCATACCAGGCAACATCCTAGTAAATCTCCTCTGCACCCTTTCCAAAGCTTCCACATCCTTCTTATAATGCGGTGGCCAGAACTGTACACAATACTCCAAGAGCGGCCGCACCAGAGTTTTGTACGTCTGCAGCATAACCTCTTGGTTCCGGAACTCGATCCCTCTATTAATAAAAGCTAAAACACTGTAGGCCTTCTTAACAGCCCTGTCAACCTGGGTGGCAACTTTCAAGGATCTGTGTACATGGACACAGAGATCTCTCTGCTCATCTACACTACTAAGAATCTTACCATTAGCCCTGTACTTTGCCTTCCGGTTACTCCTACCAGAGTGCATCACCTCACACTTGTCTGCATTAAGCTCCATTTGCCACCTGTCAGCCCAGCTCTGCAGCTTAACTATGTCTCTCTGTAACCTACAGCATCCTTCGTCATTATCCACAACTCCACCGACCTTAGTGTGATCTGCAAACTTACTAACCCATCCTTCTACGCCCTCATCCAGGTCATTTATGAAAATGACAAATAGCAGTGGACCCAACACCGACCCTTGCGGTACACCACTAGTAACTGCGCTCCAGGATGAACATTTCCCATCAACTACCACCCTATGTCTTCTTTCAGCAAGCCAATGTCTGATCCAAACTGCTATATCTCCCACAATTCCATTCCTCCGCATTTTGTACAATAGCCTACTGTGGGGAACCTTATCGAACGCCTTGTTGAAATCCATGTACACCACATCAACCGGTTTACTCTCATCTACCTGTTTGGTCACCTTCTCAAAGAACTCATTAAGGTTTGTGAGGCACGACCTTCCCCTCACAAAACAGTGCTGACTATCCCTAATCAATTTATTCTTTTCTAGATGATTATAAATCCTATCCCTTATAACCTTTTCCAACACTTTACCAACAACTGAGGTAAGGCTCACTGGTCTATAATTACCAGGGTTGTCTCTACTCCCCTTCTTGAACAGGGGAACCACATTTGCTATCCTCCAGTCATCTGGCACTATTCCTGTAGACAATGACGAGTTAAAGATCAATGCCAAAGGCTCGGCAATCTCCTCCCTGGCTTCCCAGAGGATCTGAGGATAAATCCCATTCGGCCCAGGTGACTTATCTATCTTCACCCTCTGAAGGATTTCTAATACCTCTTCCTTGTGAACCTCAATCCCACCTAGTCTAGTAGCCTGTTTCTCAGTATTCTCCTCGACAACATTGTCGTTTTCTAGAGTGAATACTGTTGAAAAATATTCATTTAGTGCTTCCCCTATCTCATCTGACTCCACACACAACTTACCACTACTACCCTTGATTGGGCGTAATCTTACTTTCGTCATTCTTTTATTCCTTAAATACCTATAGAAAGCCTTAGGGTTTACCCTGATCCTATCCGCCAACAACTTCTCATGTCTCCTCCTGGCTTCTTCTGAGCTCTCTCTTTAGGTCTTTCCTGGCTACCTCATAGCCCTCAAGTGCCCTAACTGAGCCTTCACATCTCATCCTAACATAAGCCTTCTTCTTCCTCTTGACCAGAGATTCCACCTCCTTCGTAAACTACGGCTCCCGCACTCTACAGCTTCCTTCCTGCCTGACAGGTACATATTTATCCAGGACACACAGGAACTTTTCCTTGAATAAGCTCCACATTTCTAATGTGCCCATCCCCTGCAGTTTCCTTCCCCATTCTATGCTCCCTAAATCTTGCCTAATCTCATCGTAATTACCTTTCCCCCAGCAATAACTCTTGCCCAGTGGTATACACCTATCCCTTTCCATCACTAAAGTAAACATAACAGAATTGTGATCGCTATCACCAAAGTGCTCATCTACTTCCAAATCTAACACCTGGCCAGGCTCATTACCCAGTATCAAATCTCATGTGGCTTCACCCCTTGTTGGCCTATCTACATACTGTCAGGAAGCCCTCCTGCACACTCTGGACAAAATCTGACCCATCTATAGTACTCGAACTATAGTGTTCCCAGTCAATATCTGGAAAGTTGAAGTCCCCCATGACAACTTGTTTTTCATTGAGTCTGTGCCCACCAGGCTTTGGAACACAGGGCCTTGCTGCATCTACATGCTGACCTCTCGTCCAGGACCCGTCCCTTCGACTGGCCTGGGCTCGCTTTGCTCCCATTCTAGGCTCTGGCCTGCAACTCAGCTTCCAGCTCGGCTCTTGCTCATCCTAATCCGTACTG
Source organism: Stegostoma tigrinum (assembly GCF_030684315.1). Taxonomy (NCBI): domain Eukaryota; kingdom Metazoa; phylum Chordata; class Chondrichthyes; order Orectolobiformes; family Stegostomatidae; genus Stegostoma; species Stegostoma tigrinum. The sequence continues at coordinate 139,215,780 of NC_081356.1, forward strand.
TGCGCTCTGGCCAGTGACTCACTTCTGCGACTTGGAACTGCATTCGCTCTGCTCCCTGCTCCAGGTTCTGGCCACGACTCACATTGCTGTTGGTCCTAGCTCACTCTCATGATGGTTTCTCACACTGTCTCTTTCCCAGGAGGGACAGCATTGTGGCTCAGTGGTTAGCACTGATGCCTCACAGCACCAGGGACCCAGGTTTGATTCCAGCCTCGGGCGACTGTCTGTGTGGAGTTTGCACATTCTCCCCGTGTTTGCGTGGGTTTCCTCCGGGTGTTCCAATTTCCTCCCACAGTCCAATGATGTGCAGGTTAGGTGGATAGGTGATGCTAAAATTGCCCGTAGTGTTCAGGGAGGTAGAGGGTGTATATTAGGTGGGCCATGGGGGAATGCGTCTGGGTGCGATACTCTGAGGTTCAGTGTGGACTTGTTGGGCCAAAGGGCCTGTTTCCACACTGTAGGGAATCTATGATTCTATGACAGACCCTGCTTTTGGAGTTGGTTTCAGCCTGGGGCTCCTGGTTCCATCCACATGGCAAACATTGCCACAGAAGGCTGTGGAGTCCAGGTTTTCAAGTGTATTTAAGACAGAGGTAGGCAGGTTTGTGACTCATAAGGAGATCAAGATCAGAAGCATGGGGTTGTGGAACATCAACCACGTTCAAATGCTGGAGCAGACTTGATGAGTCAAATGGCCAATTCTGCTCAATGTCTCATGGTACACAAATCCTCTCTCTGTGAGTGCTATTTGCCAACATACCACGCTGTACTTGCATGCTTACTTTCAGCAACTGGTCTATAAGGTTATACAGGTCCCATTGCAATGCCCCCTTTCTAATCTATCACAAATCACATAATAACCTGCCTTCCTGTTTTTGTTGCCAAAGTGGGTAATCTCACATTTATCCACTTCATCTCCTATCGCATTTGCCCAGTCACTGAGCTTGTGCAAATCACACTGAAGCGTCTTCTCACAGCTCACTCTCCCAACTGGCTTTGTGTTATCTGCAAACTTGGAGACATTACATAGAACTCCTGCATCTACATCACAAATGTATGAATAGCTGATCAGTGCGATACCCCACTAGTCACTGCCTGCCAGTCAAACAAAAACCTGTTCATTCCCATTCCTTGTTTTCTGTTTGCCGACCAGTGCTCTACTGTATTAATACATCACCCTTTCAGTTTTAGTTTTACTTATTAAGGTAGGACCTTATCGGAACCTTCATGGAAGTCCAGGTAAACTAGATTCATATATCCCTCATATGCCCCATACCCGTCTGAACCCTTCCTATTCTTATACCCATCCAGATGCCTTTTAAATGTTGTAATTGTACCAGCCTCCATCACATCCTCTGGCAGCTCATTCCATACATGCACCACCATCTGTGTAAAATGTTGTCCCTTAGGTCACTTTTAAATCTTTCCCCTCTCACCTTAAACCTATGCCCCTCTGGTTTTGGACTCCCCCACCCCAGGGAAATGACTTTGGCAATGTACTCTATCTATGCCCCTCATGATATTATAAACCTCTCTAAGATCACTCCTCATCTGGCAAAGTTTGCCGATGATACGAAGATAGGTGACAGGCAGGTAGTACTGAGGAGGTGGGGAAGCTGCAGAAAGATTTAGACAGTTTAGGAGAGTGGTCCAGGAAATGGCTGATGAAATTCAATGTGAGTAAAAGTGAGGTTTTGCACTTTGGAAAAAAAATACAGGCATGGACTACTTTCTAAACGGTGAGAAAATTCGTAAAGCAGAAGTACAAAGGGATCTGGGAGTGTTGGTCCAGGATTCTCGAAAGGTTAACTTGGAGGTAGAGTCCGTAATTAATGTTGTCATTTATCTCAAGAGGGTTGGAATATAAAAGCAGCGATGTGCTTCTGAGACTTTATAAAGCTCTAGTTCGGCCCCATTTCGAATACTGTGTCCAATTTTGGGCCCCACACCTCAGGAAGGACATACTGGCCCTGGAGTGTTTCCAGCGGAGATTCTCACGGATGATCCCTGGAATGTTAGGTTTAACGTATGATGAACGGCTAAGGATCCTGGATTGTACTCAATAGAGTTTAGAAGGTTGAGGGGAGATCTAATACAAACTTACAAGATAATGTATGGCTTAGAAAGGGTGGATGCTGGGAAGTTGTTTCCGTTAGGCGGGGAGACTAGGACCCGTGGGCACAGCCTTAGAATGAGAGGGGGTAAATTTAACACGGAAATGAGGAGACATTTTTTCAGCCAGAGAGTGGTGGGCCTGTGGAATTCATTGCCATGGAGTGCAGTGGAGGCCGGGACGTTAAATGTCTTCAAGGCAGAGATTGATAAATTTTTGATCTCACAAACAATCAAGAGCTATGGGGAGAGTGCAGGGAAGTGGAGTTGAAATGCTCATCAGCCATGATTTAAATGGCAGAGTGGACTCTATGGGCCGAATGGCCTTACCTCCACTCCTATGTCTTATGATCTTATGGCTTAGCTTCCAATGCTCCAGAAAAAGTAGCCCCAGTCTACTCAACCTCTCCCTATAGCTCAAACTCTCCAACCCTGGCAACATTTTTGTCAATCTTTTCTGAACACTTTCAAGTTTCACAACATTCTTCCGATATCAGGGAAACCAGAATTGAATGCAATATTCCAAAAGTGGCCTAACCAATGTCCTGTACAGATTCAACATGACCTCCCAACTTCTATACTCAATGCACTGACCAATAATGGCAAGTATATCAAACAACTTCTTCATTATCTTATCTACCTGTGATTCCACCATCATTCTAAAATAACTCCACAGAGGTCGGTATATTGTCACCCTTTACTGACACGTGGAAAGTCCTTGACACTGATCCAGCTCCCTCAGAGCCGGCTCTCACAGTCAGCAGAACCTCTGACACTCCTGTTTATATCTGTCAGCCAGGGCTCCCTGATTGGATCAGATCATCAGCCTCAATGAGGGAACTCATATTCTATGGGTACACCTGGCTGACCTTGTCAGTATCTCTGCATCCCTCCTGCTCTGAGTGTGAGGACATAGGCCAGTTGTTTTTTATGTAGCTCCTCCCGGGTGTTGAGCACCAAAGGTTTCTGCAGATCTGCCTCTGATACAGATGGCATGTAATGCACAGTCGCTCATATCTTGCTCTTCAGAGAGTCTTGAAAGAAATTCATTCTCTTCTTCATAGTGCAAAGGTATCAAGGAAATGGTATTCGCCATGTCCATCTCGGATTCCAAGGTGCCTTTGACACTTGATGGAGAGGGAGAACCAATGGATTCTGGAGCAGTTGGGAAGGCTGTCGAGGAGCTGGGCGCGTTTTGTTCCTACACTGTTTGTGAGTGTGCAGCTTTTATTTGGTCCACGTGTTTGTTTAGGACCAATGCAGATTCGTAAACTTTGTACATCACCAGACCTGACCTCATGTTGACCTTACCTCTTACCTGGACAGGGCCATTTCCTTGGTTCCTACTCCAAACTTTGTCTCATAAAGTAAACAGCCTCTCTCGCTTAGTGGACTGTTGTGTTTCCTGATGCCATCTTATGTTCATCCCCAGGTCCGGGAAGATCACATTTAACCTGGTGTGGAGTCTTCTCCCCATTATTAACTCTGCTGGAGCTATCCCTCTCGGCGCATGAGGGCTGGTCATATAATCAAGTAGGGACTGGGGCAGTCCAATATCTAGTGAAGGTATAGTTTGTTTCTTTAAATCTGCCTTCAAAGTTAGGATTGCTCTTTCCACCAGACCATTGGCTGATGGATGGTATGGAGCTGTCCTTGGTATGTTGTCTATTGTCTATTGTCTATACCGTCCTACTTTAGGAAATACTCAAATTCCCACCTGGTAAACAATGGCCTGTTATCCAGAACCAACAATTCCGGGATGCTGTGAATTGCAAAAGATGCACGCATATTTTCTATCTTTGCCCCCGTGTTTGATGAATGAACTCAATGCACATCCAGCCATTTTGAGTGAGTGCCCATGATGACTAAGAATACTGAGCTGATGAAAGAACTGGCACAGTCAATGAGAAGGAAGTTCATGTTTTACTTGACTATTCCCATGAATATGGGGGATCTGCAATCAGTAATCATTGTCGTTATTGGTACTCTGGGCACTGCAGATATGTTTGCATCCAACCCTGGCCACCAGCCATAACATGACAGGTTTAGACAGAGGATCTCGATCGATGCAGGCTTGGAGGGCCGAAGGGCCTGTTCCTGTGCTATAATTTTCTTTGTTCTTTGTTCTTTGTTCTTCTCAAAAACATCTTTATTCGGAAACCCCTAGTCAAGCCAGTATCCGGCAACCAACATTGCTTGAGACAATCACACTTGCTTCATGTAATAACATACTGCCGTCCAGAATGACCTAGGTCCGAAAAGCCTTTGGTTCTGGCACTGACAGCCCTTTGATTTCCCCCATCATCACCATTTGTTTCTGTTTTGCCAGGACTGAATCTTTCTGTGTCCAAAGTCTGATATTGTCAGCGGTGACTGCAAGTGTGTCCAGGAAACTTAAAACCATTACGGACTGCTCCAGTGTTGGTACCTCTGGGTGGTGTATGTGCCAGCAAGAGGGACCCCAAAGCATCTGCATTTGTCACTTGGCCTCCTGGACGGCATTCCAACTTGCAACTATACACATTTAGAAACATAGAAACATAGGAAATAGGAGCAGGAGTAGGCCATTCACCCCTTTGAGCCTGAATCATCATTCAGTATGATCATGGCTGATTGTGCAATTTCAGTACCTCACCCCCACTTTCTCTCCATACCCCTTGATCCCTTTAGTGACAAGGGCTACGTTCAGCTTCCTCATGAATGTACCTAACATCAGCATCTTGTGGGAGAGAATTCCACAGGTTCACATTGCTCTGAGTGAAGAAATTCTTCGTCATCTCAGTCCTGAATGGCTCAACCCCTACTCTTAGGCTCTGGCCCGTAGTTCTAGACCTCCCCAACATTGGAAACATTCTTCCTGTATCCAGCCAGTCCAAACCCAGCAGAATTTCAAATGTTTCTATGAGATTTCCCCCTCATTCTTTTAAATTCTGATGAATACAAGGCCAGTAGTTCCAGTCTTCCTCATGTGTCAGTCCTACTGTCCTGGGAATCAGTCTGGTGAACCTTCACTGGACTCATTCAATTGCAAGGAAGTCCTTCCTCTGACTAGGAGACCTAAACTGCACACAGTCCACCAGGTGTGGCTTCACCAAGTATTAATGTTAGAGCCCACTGCTGTATTTGGCCTGAAGCTTTGGGCAGCACTGCCTTGTCCTCTTTAAGAAGATCTAGCAGGGGTTTGTGGTTCGCCATTATTACAAATTTACATCTGTAAAGTATTGGTGGAACTTCCTGACTTCAAATATGACCCCTGAACCTTCCTTCCACCACAAAAGATTTTGAACAATGTGTGTGGAAATTAGAAGTAATGAGAGGAAAAAGTCACTGATAGGTGTAGTCTATAGGTCACCAAATAATAACACCATAGTGGATTGGGCAAGAAACAAATGGTACAACAGTGATCGTTGGGGATTTTAATGTACATATTAATAGGCCAAACCAAGTCAGCCAAGGCAACCATAGGGAGGAGATCATAGAATGTATCCATGATAGTTTCCTCAAACAGTGTGTAATGTAATCTCAAGGAAGCAAGTGATCCTAGATGTGATCCTGTGTATTGAGACAGTAAGAATTAATGATCTCATATTTAGGGATCCTCTCGGAAGGAACGATATGGTTGAATTTAAAATACAGATGGAAGATGAGAAGGTAAAATTCAATACCAATGTCTTGTGAGCAAGTTTTGAGAAGATTTGTAGCTCAGGTTGAGGTTCTGGATGTGAGTTTGCTCGCTGAGCTGGAAGGTTAGCTTTCAGATGTTTCGTCACCATTCTGGGTAACATCATCAGTGAGCCTCCGGTGAAGCACTGGTGTTGTGTCCCACTTTCTATTTGTCTGTTTAGGTTTCCTTGGGTTTCCCATGATGGTGACAAAATGGTGACGAAACGTCTAAAAACTAACCTTCCAGCTCAGCGAGCAAATTCACATCCAGAATGTCTTGTGATTACAATGGTGTGAGGGAGGAGTTGGCTGAGGTAGACTGGGAGCAAAGACCAAATGATGGGACAATTGACAAACAGTGGAGGACTTTCAAAGTGATTTTTCACAGTGCTCAGCTAAAGTATATACCAGTGAGAAGGAAGGGCTGTAGGAAAGGGGACATTCAGCCATGGATAACTAAGGAAATAAAGGAGGGTAACAAACTGAAATCTAACACATACAAGGTGGCACAGGTTAGTGGGAAACTAGAGGATTGGAAAATCTTTAAAAGTCAACAGAAAGCCACATAAAAAGCTATAAAGAAAAGTAAGATGGATTATGAGATTAAAGCAATTCAGAATATAAAAATACACAGCAAAGGTTTCTACAAACATATTCAATGAGAAACAGTGGCTAAGCTAAACATTGATCCTTTACAGGGTGAGAAGAGGGATTTAATAATGGGAAATGTGGAAATGGCTGAGGTGTTGAACAGGTATTTTGCTTTGGCCTCCACAGTGGAAGGCGCAAAAATGCCAATAATTGATGACAAGGTGGCAATGGCAGGTGGGGAACGAGAAATAATCATTATCATTAAACAGGTATTGCTGGGCAAGCTAGTGGGGCTGATGTTAGACAAGTCTCCTGGCCCAGCTGGAATGCATCCCAGGGTTCTTAAAGAGATGGCGGGGAAATAGCAAATGTGCTTGTGGTAATTTTCCAAACTTTTTAGGACGCTGGGGAAGTTCCAGCAGATTGAAAAACAGCAAATATGATGCCATTGTTTAAAAAAGAGGGGTAACAAAAAGTAGATAACTACAGGCCCATTAGCTTCACCTCCACAGTGGGGAAAATGCTTGAATCTATAATCAGGGAAGAAATAGCAAGACGCCTGGATAGAAATTGTCCAAATAGGCAGATGTAGCATGGTTTCATGAAAGGCAGGCCATGCTTGACTAATTTGCTGAAACTCTATGTAGATATTATGATAGCAATGGATAATGGGGTCCCAGCAGATGTGGTGCATCTGGATTTCCAGAAAATGTTCAACAAAGAACCGGACAAAAGGCTGCTGCATAAGATAGAGGTGCATGGTGTTACAGGCAATGTATTGGCATGGATCGAGGATTGGTTAACTCACAGGAAGCAAAGGGTGGGGATAAATGAGTATTTTTCTGGTTGGTGAACAGTGACCAGTGATGTGTCTCAGGGATCTGAGCTCAGACCGCAATTGGTTATAATTTACATAGATGATTTTGATTTGGGGACCAAGTGTAATGTGGCAAAGTTTGCAGATGACATGAAGATGAGTGGTAGAGCAAAGCACGTGTGGATACTGAAAGCCTATAAGGGGATATAGGCAGGTTAGGTGAGTCAGCAAGGGTCTGGCAGATGGAATACGATGTTGGTAAATGTGAGGTCATCCAGTTTGATAGGAATAACAGCAAAATGGATGATTATTTAAATGGTGAAAAATTGCAGCATGTCTAGAGGGACGTGGGTGTCCTTGTGTACAAGTCACATGAAGTTTGTTTGCAGTTGCAACAGGTAATTGAGGCAAATGGAATATGGTCCTTCATTGCTAGAATGATGGACTTTAAAAGTAGGCTGGTTATGTCAAAGCTGTATAGGTGCTAGTGAGGCCACACTGAGAGTATTGTGTACAGTTTTGGTGTCCTTACTTGAGAAAGGATGGCACTAGAGTGTAAGCAGTAGTCTACTGGTTTCATTGCTAGACTATTAATTCAGAAACTCAGCTAATGTTCCTCACGGCAGATGGTGAAATTTGAATTCAATCAAAAAAAATCTGGAATTAAGAATCTACTGATCGCCAAGGAATCATTGTCAATTGTCAGAAAAACCCATGTGGTTCGCTAATGTCCTTCAGGGAAGGAAATCTGCTATATTCACCTGGTCTGACCTACATGTGACAAAGTGAAGTAGAGGATTATCAGACGAGTCTTGATCACATTGAATTGTCGATCAGACTCAATGAGTCGAACGGCTTCCTTTTGCAATTAAGTCTTACAGTCTTAACAAAAGGTTTGAATCCCACCATGGCCGATGGTGGAATTTGAATTCAATAAATATCTGGAATTAAGAACCTAATGATGATCATGAATCTAGTTTGACTGTTGGGGAAAACCCATCTGGTTCACTAACATCCTTTAGGGAAGGAAACTGCCATCTTTACCTGGTCTGGCTTACATGTGACTCCAGACCCACAGCAATGTGGTGGACTCTGAACTGCCTTTTGGGCGATTAGGGATGGGCAGTAAATGCTGCCTAGCCAGAAACACCTTCATCCTGTGAACGAATAAAGGAGTATTCTAGGCTTTGTTAATAAGGATACATCATTTGAGAACAGAGAAATTGCACCAAACTTGTAAATGCATTGGAGAGTGCGTAGAAGCAATTTATAAGAATGGCTTGTGGATAAGGATTTTATGAGAAAATATTGGACAGGTTAGAATTGCTTTCCTTGAAGAATAGACAGCTGAAAGAAGTTTGATAGCGGTTTTCAAAACATGAGAACTCTGGACAGAGTAAATGTGAAAAACGCATATGCCCTAGTGAAAGAATCAAGGTCAGGAGTTTTAAACATCTAAAGAGTCATACCAATCTCCAAATGTTAACTGTTTCTGTCTCTGCAGAGTTGATGACTTTTTACAGCACTCTCTGTGTTTGAGGTTGCTGACTTGCTTGCTGAGCTGGCGTATTTTAGTTCAGACATTTTGTCACCATGCAATGTAACTATAGTAGCCCAAGCCAAACACAGACACGGACGGGAATTCCTAGAGGCATGGCTCTCCACCCATAACACAATCAGCAAACACGTAGAATTGGACCCCGTATACAAACACATACAGATCAAAACAGGAAATGACACAACTCACCATAATGGACTGGACAGAATAAATTCCAAATGGAGTAGAATAACATCCATCGTTTCATCAGAGGCTTCACTAACGATGTTACCGAGCATGGTGACAAAACGTCTGAACAAGGACAAGCCAGCTCCGTGAGCAAGTCAACAACCTCACTCACAACCCGAGCTGTAAATCTTTGCTAAAACTTTAAATTCTCTGTGTTTGTTACAGCTTTAAAATAATTAGTACAAGAAACAGGAGTGACATGAGGAACAATGTTTACATTGGGTGGTGAGGATCTTGAATCTACTGCCCGCAATGTCAGTTGAGACATTCAAGTGGAGATTAGAAAGTTATTTGAAAAGGGAAAATGCACAGTTAACTGGAGAAGCTGGAAGAATAGTACTAAAAGAAATGTTAATTCAGAGTGATGTAACCATAATAACCTCCCTCTGCACTGTAACAATTCAGCAAGTCCATGAAGTCTCCAGTATTTATCGCCAACTTTAGGTACATTTAAGTCATCATTGGCAAGCATATGGACGTACATGGAATAGTGTAGGTTAGATGGGCTTGAGATCGGTATGACAGGTTGGCACAACATTGAGGGCCGAAGGGCCTGTACTGTGCTGTAATGTTCTATGTTCTATTTGTAACTTTTCACCATTCAGTAACTTCCCTGTTCGAATCCTTTTACCCACCATTTAGACGCCCTTACAATTCCCAGGATTGAAATCCATTTCAATCCATTGAACATTGAACAGTACAGCACAGTACAGGCCCTTCAGCTCATGATGTTGTGTCAAACTTTTACCCTAAACCTAAAGTCTCTCTAACCTCCACCCCTACCTTATACTATCATCCATATGCCTATCTAATAGCCGCTTAAATTCCCCTAATGAGGCCGACTCCACTATCCTCTCCGGTAATGCATTCCACGCCCCGACCACTCTCTGAGCAAAGAACCTACCACTGACATCTCCCCTATATCTACCTCTACTCACTTTAAAACTATGCCCCCTTGTAATAGATACCTCCATCCTAGGAAAAAGTCTCTAGCTGTCCACTCTATACCTCTGATCATTTTGTACATTTTGTACATTGAAACCCATGTTTGTCTTCCATATTCACAGAATCAATTGATATCTCATTGTGATTTTATGTTTCTACGTCCACTGCTTCTATATCACCCAGCTGTATATCACAGGCAGTGGTTTCAATTCCATCATCTATGTGAACAGTATGCCCCAATACTATCATTATGGGACTCCAGTTACATCATTCTCCCATCTCTGTTTCCTGACACTTTCCGAAAATTTAAATTTTAGTAAACTTGTATTGAATTCTATTAATTTTACTTTTAGATTATTGTCTAATATGGGGGACTTTTATCGAATGTCTTCTGGAAGTCCTCAAAAATAACCTCCATAGACAGTGCTTGGTATCTCACTATTCTCGTTTCTTCAAATAATTCAGTCAGGCCTGACCACCTCTTTACAAATCCACACTGGCTCCATCTGATCAACGGGACATCTTCAAAGTGTTCAGTTCCCATGTCCTTCGTCACTGCCTTCAGTAATTCCATGATTTCAGAAGGCAGAGTAATTTGTCTAAAATTTCCTCGATTCCCTCTCTCACCTTTCTCAAATATAGAGAGACTTGCACAATTTTCAAATCTAATCAATTCAAATCAGTTGAAAGATTATAGTTAGGGCATCTTCATTGTTCTCATTAACATTCCATAAAACCGTCTTGCCTTTGGGATTTGTCACATTTTAGTGACATTATTTTTTCATTACTGACATTGTGTGCTTTGAGTAGTTTGAATGAGCCCTTCATCCAATTTTACTTCTCTCTGATGTCTGCAATGCTGATCGTTTCTAAATTGTAAATACGGAGCAATGTGATTATTCAACAAGTGTAACATTTCCTTTTCATCCATTTCCAATATTGCCGTTACCATTTCTCAATAGTCCGACATCATTAACCAATCTCTTCTGCTAATGAATTGAGAACATTTTTATGTTGATTGAATCTTGTTATATTTTGTAGCCCCAGTGATAATTTGTCACCTCATTTATTCTTTGTATCATTCCAAATTGCAAGGATTGGGATCGCTGCATTAATTTCTTTCTCTGCTGCCTCTGACCTCTTTGGTTTTTATTTGAAGAGCCATGTGGACAGTGTCAGGAAGTTTGGGGCGTTGGATCTCAGGGGTTTCTGTCCGCAGTGAGAAGTGTCTCTATCTGAAAAAGGGCAGTGTCTCGGACTCTATATCTGTATTGGGCATTGACTTGAGGCTCTCTATCTATGCTGGGCACAGTCTCAGGGTCCCTATCTGCATTGAGCAGTGTCTCAGTGGTCTCTACATTAGGCAGCGTCTCAGGGGTTTCAATTTGCAATGGGTAGGTTTCAGAGTCTATATTTATATTACACAGTGTTTCTGCCAGACCTCAAACTAATTTCCCTTGACTGGATATTTGACTTTTTAAGATTTGGATAGGTTTTTCACTCTTTCAAATCAAACTTAATAAAGGACTTACCAGAAGTGTGAAGTGATGAAAACTCTGGGTCAGTTGTAATTCTGAAGCTGGTTTGCACTGTGTGCTCCAGTCAGGCCACTTCACGAAGCTCTCACTACCAAGCACTAACTGAACTGTCAGCATTGATTTCCTGAACAAGGAGCAATGTTCAGAGCCCTGGGGAGGAGACTGAGCTCGGTCATCATCATTCTGAACAGGAAAGACAGGCTGAGCAGGAGCCAGGTTCAGGTGGTGAGGAATTACATGCAGATTCATAGAACATAGAACATAGAACAGTACAGCACAGAACAGGCCCTTCAGCCCACAATGTTGTGCCGACCATTGATCCTCATGGATGCACCCTCAAATTTCTGTGACCATATGCATGTCCAGCAGTCTCTTAAATGACCCCAATGACCTTGCTTCCACAACTGCTGCTGGCAACGCATTCCATGTTCTCACAACTCTCTGCGTAAAGAACCTGCCTCTGACATCCCCTCTATACTTTCCACCAACCAGCTTAAAACTATGACCCCTCGTGCTAGCCATTTCTGCCCTGGGAAATAGTCTCTGGCTATCGACTCTATCTATGCCTCTCATTATCTTGTATACCTCAATTAGGTCCCCTCTCCTCCTCCTTTTCTCCAATGAAAAGAGACCGAGCTCAGTCAACCTCTCTTCATAAGATAAGCCCTCCAGTCCAGGCAGCATCCTGGTAAACCTCCTCTGAACCCTCTCCAAAGCATCCACATCTTTCCTATAATAGGGCGCCCAGAACTGGACGCAGTATTCCAAGTGCGGTCTAACCAAAGTTTTATAGAGCTGCAACAAGATCTCACGACTCTTAAACTCAATCCCCCTGTTAATGAAAGCCAAAACACCATATGCTTTCTTAACAACCCTGTCCACTTGGGTGGCCATTTTAAGGGATCTATGTATCTGCACACCAAGATCCCTCTGTTCCTCCACGCTGCCAAGAATCCTATCCTTAATCCTGTACTCAGCTTTCAAATTCGACCTTCCAAAATGCATCACCTCGCATTTATCCAGGTTGAACTCCATCTGCCACCTCTCAGCCCATCTCTGCATCCTGTCAATGTCCCGCTGCAGCCTACAACAGCCCTCTACACTGTCAACGACACCTCCGACCTTTGTGTCGTCTGCAAACTTGCTGACCCATCCTTCAATTCCCTCGTCCAAGTCATTAATAAAAATTACAAACAGTAGAGGCCCAAGGACAGAGCCCTGTGGAACCCCACTCACCACTGACTTCCAGGCAGAATATTTTCCTTCTACTACCATTCAGAGAATGAGACAAACTCAGACACTGCACAAATTCTGCCTTTGCTTGTGCATTTGAAAGAAGTGACAAGAACGAGCCTGGAGTTTGGAGATTTGAGTCACCAACCAACCAGCTCTTGCCATTCATGGGATGTATGAATTCTGGAAATGTCAGCATTTATTACCCATCCTCACTTGCCTTAGATCTCAGTGGCTTATTTTGCCATTTCAGAAGGCAGTTAAAAGTCAACCACGTAGCTGTGATTCTGAAATCACATGTGTGCCAGCAAGGTAAGGATGGCAGATTTCCTTTTCTGTGGGCCATTGGGGAATTGGATACGTTTTTGCTTCAATTAATAGTTTTTTTTATTCACTCATGCGATGTGGACGTCGTTGGCTGGGACAGCATTTGTTGCCCATCTCTAGCTGTCATAGAGTCATAGAGTCCTACAGCACAGAGACAGGCCCTTCGGCCCAAACTGGCCCATGCCGACCAAAATATCCATCCACGCTAACCCCATTTCCCTGCACATGGCCCGTATCCTTCTAAACCTTTCATTGTCCATGTAATCATCCAAATGCCTTTTAAATGTTGTTAATATACCCGCCACAAACACTTCCATTGGCAGCTCATTCCGTATGCACGACACCCTCTGTGCCCCTCAGGTTCCCATGTATTCTTTCCCTTCTTACCTTAAGCTGATGCCCTCAAGTCCTCGATTCCCCAACACTGGGAAAAATACTGAGTGCATTCACCCTATCCATGCCTCTCATGATCTTATTCACTTCTGTAAGATCCCCGTTCAGTCTCTTACGCTCTAAAGAGCTAGTCCAACTCTCCCTATAACTCAGTCCCTTGAGTCCTGGCAACATCCCTGTAAATTTCTTCTGCACACTTTCCAGTTTAATAACATCCTTCCCACAGCAAGGTGACCCAAACTGAACACAATACTCCAAGTGAAGCCTCACCAATGTCCTGTACAACTGTAACATAATGTCCCAGCTTCTACACTCAATACCCTGCCTGATGAAGGCCAGCATGCCAAAAGCCTTCCTCACTGCCCAGTCTACCTGTGACTCCACTTTCAGAGAACCCTGCTCCTGAACTCCAAGGTTCCACTACGCTCCTTAAAGCCCTACCATTCACCGTGAATCTCCTACCTTGATGTGACTTTCCAAAATGCAACACCTCACACCTATCTGTATTGTACACTGTTTACCATTTATCAGCCCACTCCCCCAGCTGATCAAGATCCTGTTGTAGTTTCTGATAACATTCCTCACTGTCTATGACAGTTATCTGCAAACTTACTAATCATACCTTGTACATTCTCATCTAAATCATTGATTATAGATAACAAGCAGCCCTTACCCCTGAGGCACACCACTAGTCACAGGCCTCCAGCCCGACAAACATCCTTCCACAATTACTCTCTGCTTCCTACCATCAAGCCAATTGTGTATCCAATTTGCCAGCTCTCCCTGGATCCCATGTGATCTAACCTTCCAGAGCAGCCAACTGTGTGGAACCTTATCAAAGGCCTTACTGAAATCCATATACACTATACCTACTGCCTTGCTCTCATCAACCTATATTGATCAAGGAACCAATTAAAGCAGCGAGAAGGAATGATATCTTGGTGCAATCATCAAATTAGGTCATATGGGTAGAAGTTAAAAGGACGGAAGGGGCAAACATGCTGTTCAATGTGTACTGTCGGTCCCTCAAACAAGAGACAGAGTATCATAGACGCAATCAAATTACAGAGAAGGTTATGAATAATAAAGTAGTACTAGCATGGAATTATAACACCCAAATATTAACTAGGGTAGTTTTAATGTGCAGGATAGTTGGGGGAAAGTTCTTGAACTGCATCAAATATTTAGAAAGCCCAGCAAGGAAGGAGACCGTTCCGGACCTAATAGTTGGAAACAAGCCTGGGCAGGTGGAAGTACGGGCAATGCCAGCCAGCGATGCCAATGTCTCATGAGTGAATAAAAGCAAATATCAGAAGGGGAACATTTTGGAGATAGTGACCAGAACTCAGTGAGATTTAGGATTATTATAGTAAAGACAAGGATGGACCAAGAGCAAAACTCCTAAACTGGGAAAGGGTGAATTTTTCAAATAAAAGGTACAATTTAGCCCAAGGAGACTTCAGCTACTTGTGGATAGAGCAGTGGGAGGCGTTCAGGGTGAAAATAGCACAGGGGAGATATGACCTCATGAAAAAAAATGGTGGGACCAAGAGCAGAAAACCTTGGATGGAAGGGGATATAAAGATTAGCGTAAAGAAAACAAGAAAAGCCTTTGGCATTTACTCAAGGTTCAATACAGGGGACTCCTTAGAGGACTAAAAAAGTACAGGGCAATCTTTAAAAGGAAATCAGGAAAACTAAGAGACTGTAAGCAGTGGCAGATAGAAAAAAAGAAAACTCAAATGGGTTTTTTAAAAATATCAAACAACAAGAACATACTTAGTAAAAGGTTAGGGTATGTCAGGGACCACAGAGGTAATTTGTGAGTGTATCTGCAGTCGATGAATACCTTATATTGGACTTCACATTGGTAAAGAACAATGCAGGTACAGGCATCAGGACCTAGGAGAGTGGAGGGAGATGACTGAATTATTAGAAGAAATCAGGGAGAGAAGAGGGAGGTGGTATCATTGGTTTAGCAGCCATAAATGTGAAGAAATCTGCAGGCCTGGATGGGCCATACAGTCACCAAATCATAGAATTGTACTGTACAGCGCCACCAAAAACAAACTATTATCTACACCATTTCCAATCATCCCCCACAAGGCCCATTGCCTCAAAGGTTATTTCGGTTCAAATGCCTATCCAAGTACATTTTAAAGATTGTGAGATATTGTGCCTCAACTACCTTCTGGGCAAAAGAGATTTTCCTTAAATCCCCTCTAAACCTTCTGCTTTTCACTGTAAAATTAGTCCATTGTTATTGACCCTTCAACTAAGTGGGGCAACTACTTTCTATCCACCTGCCCATGCTGCTCACACTCTTATGTACCTCGATCAGGCCCCCTCTCAAAGTTCTCTGCTCCAAAGAAAACAACACCAGCTAATCCAGCTCTGCTCATAACTAAAGTGATCTATCCCGGTCAATCTCCTCTGCACTCCCTCCATTGCAATCACATCCTTCCTATAGTGCAGGGACTCCAACTGCAGCTGTGGCCTACTCAAAATCCTTTTCAGCTCCAACATGCCCTCCCTGCCCTTATAATCTATGCCATCACTGATAATGGCAAGCAAAGATCAAAGGACAATACAGCACAGGAACAGGTCCTTTGGCCCATCTAACCTGCACTGAGACATGACGCTGTTTGCCTCTGTGCAGTCCGTATCCCTCTATACCCCATATATTCAAGAATCTGTCAAGGTGCCTCTTAAATGATGAAGAGTTACTGGGCTTGAAACATTTACTCTGATTTCTCTCCACAGTTGCTGCCAAAAGTGCTGAGTTTTTCCAGCAGTTTCTATTTTTGTTTCTGACTTCCAGTACCAACAATTCTTTTTGCCCTTTAGATGTTGTTAATACTTCTGCTTCAACCACCTCCACTTACTGTCCTCTGCGTAAAACATTTGCCTCCAACATCTCCTTCAAACTTTCCCCTTTTACCTTAAACCTACGACCTCTAGTAAATGACACCTTGACCCTAGGGCAACGTGTCTGACAATCCATTCTATCCATGTCTTTCATAATTTTGTAAGCTTCAATCAGGCTGCACCTCAGCATTTAACACTCAAATGAAAACAAACTAAGTTTGTCCAATCTCGCTCCTCATAGCTAATACCCTCCAAACCAAGTAACATCCTGGTAAACCATTTCTGTACACTCTCCAATGCTTCCACATATTTCTGGTAGTGTGCCAACCAGAACTGTACATAATATTCTAGGTATTGAGTGTATCTTCTTAACTACCCTGTGGTCCTGCCCTGCTACCTTCAGGGATCTGTGGACAAGCACCGTAAGATCCTTCAGTTCCTCTGAACTTCCTTGTGTCCTGACATTCATTGAGTGCTCCCTTATTCCTTTTACCAAAGTACATCATCTCAGAGTTAAATTCCATCCATCATTGACCTGCCCATCTAACCAATCCACTTATGCAGTCTGTAAGCTAAGATCTCTGAGGTTTTTAAGGTGAAAGAGGAGGGGTACAATAAGGTCCAAAGGGGAAATTTTCTCACACAGTGTGCGATGAGTATCTAGAGCAGGTGGCCAGAGGAAGTGGTCGGGGTGAGTACAATTTTGTCATTTAATAAGCATTTAGATGGGACTTGGGTACATGGATGGGATAGATGTGGGTGAGGATATGGACGAAATGCAGGCAAATGGGACTAGATTAATTGTGAAAACTGAGTGGCATAGACAAGTTTCCATGCTGTAAAACCTCTATGACTCTGTGACTCTACCTTTCTCTGCACTGTTAACCACCCGGTCAATGTGTCATCCACAAACTTACTTTCATCACTCCCACAATTTCATCTACATCATTTGTGAGTATCACAAACAGTAAGGGACCCATCACTGATCCCTGTGCTATGCCACAGGACATTGTCCTTCAGTCAAACAGTCTCCAACCATTACCAAGATAACAAAGTGTGGGGCTGGATGAACACAGCTGGTCAAGCAGCATCTCAGGAGAACAAAAGCTGACATTTCGGGCCTAGACCCTTCATCAGAGAGGGGGATGGGGAGAGGGTTCTGAAATAAATAGAGAGAGAGGGGGAGGCGCACCGATGATGGAGAGAAAAGAAGATAGAACGAGAGGAGAGTATAGGTGGGGACGGAGGGAGGGGATAGGTCAGTCCAGGGAGGACGAACAGATCAAGGAGGCGGGATGAGGTTAGTAGGTAGGAAGTGGAGGTGCGGCTTGAGGTGGGAGGGGGGGATAGTTGAGAGGAAGAACAGGTTAGGGAGGCGGGGACAAGCTGAGCTGATTTTGGGATGCAGTGTGGGGAGGGGATGTGCTGGGCTGGTTGTGTGGTGCAGTGGGGGGAGGGGACGAGCTGGGCTAGTTTTGGGATGCAGTGGGGAAGGGGAGATTTTGAAGCTGGTGAAGCCCACATTGATACCAATGGGCTGCAGGGTTCCCAAGCGGATTATGAGTTGCTGTTCCTGCAACCTTCAGGTGGCATCATTGTGGCACTGCAGGAGGCCCATGATGGACGTGTCATCTGAGGAATGGGAGGGGGAGTTAAAATGGTTTGCGAATGGGAGGTGCAGTTGTTTATTGCGAACCGAGCGGAGGTGTTCTGCAAAGCGGTCCCCAAGCCTCCGCTTGGTTTCCCCAATGTAGAGGAAGCCACACCGGGTACAGTGGATACAGTATACCACATTGGCAGATGTACATCAGCTTTAGTGCTCCTGAGATGCTGCTTGGCCTGCTGTGTTCATCCAGCTCCACACTTTGTTATCTTGGATTCTCCAGCATCTGCAGTTCCCATTATCTCCAACCATTACCGTCTGCCTCCTATGATAAAGTGAATTTTGGATTGAACATGCCAAGTTACTCTGGATCCCATGAGCTTTTACCTCCTTTATCAGCTTCCCATATAGGACCCTGTCAAAAAGACCTTGCTGAAATCCATACAGACTGCTTCACCTGCTTGACCTTCATTCAATTACTTGGTCTCCTCTTTAAAAAATTCCACTAGCTTTATCAGGCATGACCTCCCTCTGACATCAGTGGGAGGGAAATCATTGGAGAAGATTCTTAGTGACAGGATTTACTCACAATCGGAAAAGAATAGACTTGTAAGGGTTAGTTCCGCATGACTTTGTGTGGGGGAGGCCTTCTCTCAGAAATTTGATTCAAATTTTTGAGGAATTGACGAAGATGATTGATGCGGGTGGTGCACAGTGGATGTTGTCTAAGGACTTTATTAAAGCATTTAACAAAGTCCCTCATGATAGGCTAGTCCAGAAAATTAAGTGACATGGGATCTATGGTGACTTAGTAAGTTAGACACAAAATTGACTTGGTCATAGAAGACATAGATATATTGAACAATACAGCACAGGAAGGAACCCTTTGACCTACCACATCTGTGCCAACCATGATGCCATTCTAAACTAATCCCATCTGCCTACAAATAGTCCTTATCCCTCTATTCCCTGCCTGTTCATATGTCTGTCTAAATGCCTTCTAAACCATAATAATGCTCCTGCTTCTACCACCTTCTCTAGCAGCATGAATCCAGGCATATACCATCTTTTGTGTAAACCTTTTCTTGCACATAGAACATAGAACATAGAACAGTACAGCACAGAACAGGCCCTTCAGCCCACGATGTTGTGCTGACCATTGATCCTCATGTATGCACCCTCAAATTTCTGTGACCATATGCATGTCCAGCAGTCTCTTAAATGACCCCAATGACCTTGCTTCCACAACTGCTGCTGGCAATGCATTCCATGCTCTCACAACTCTCTGTGTAAAGAACCTGCCTCTGACATCCCCTCTATACTTTCCTCCAACCAGCTTAAAACTATGACCCCTCGTGCTAGCCATTTCTGCCCTGGGAAATAGTCTCTGGCTATCAACTCTATCTATGCCTCTCATTATCTTGTATATTAGGTCCTCAATTAGGTCTCCTCTCCTCCTCCTTTTCTCCAATGAAAAAAGTCCGAGCTCAGTCAACCTCCCTTCATAAGATAAGCCCTTCAGTCCAGGCAGCATCCTAGTAAACCTCCTCTGAACCCTCTCCAAAGCATCCACATCTTTCCTATAATAGGGCGACCAGAACTGGATGCAGTATTCCAAGTGTGGTCTAACCAAAGTTTTATAGAGCTGCAACAAGTTCTCACGACTCTTAAACTCAATCCCTCTGCTAATGAAAGCCAAAACACCATATGCTTGCTTAACAACACTGTCCACTTGGGTGGCCATTTTAAGGGATCTATGTATCTGCGCACCAAGATCCCTTTGTTCCTCCACACTGCCAAGAATCCTATCCTTAATCCTGTACTCAGCTTTCAAATTCGACCTTCCAAAATGCATCACCTCGCATTTATCCAGGTTGAACTCCATCTGCCACCTCTCAGCCCATCTCTGCATCCTGTCAATGTCCCGCTGCAGCCTACAACAGCCCTCTATACTGTCAACGACACCTCCGACCTTTGTGTCGTCTGCAAACTTGCTGACCCATCCTTCAATCCCCTCATCCAAGTCATTAATAAAAATTACAAACAGTAGAGGCCCAAGGACAGAGCCCTGTGGAACCCCACTCACCACTGACTTCCAGGCAGAATATTTTCCTTCTACTACCACTCGCTGTCTTCTGTTGGTCAGCCAATTCTGTATCCAGACAGCTAAGTTCTCCTGTATCCCATTCCTCCTGACCTTCTGAATGAGCCTACCATGGGGAACCTTATCAAATGCCTTACTGAAGTCCATATACACCACATCCACAGCTCGACCTTCATCATCTTCTCCTTTAAATTTTCCCTGCTCACACCTTAAATCTATGCCCAATAGTATTTAACAATTCCACAATGAGAAAAAGACTCCACTATCCATCCTGTCAATACCTTTCATAATTTTATATCTTTCTGCCAGGCCAACCCTTAGCCTCTGATGCTTTGGAAAGGGTGCAAAAGAGGTTTACTTGGTTGTTGCCAGGATTCGGGAGCCTAAACTATAATGAGGGTTTTGGAAGAACTTCTATTGCTTTCTCTAGACCTTCAGAGGTTGAGGGGAGATCTGATAGAAATATATGAAATGATGGTGTGGATAAAGAACAAAGAACAAAGAAAATTACAGCACAGGAACAGGCCCTTCGGCCATCCAAGCCTGCGCTGATCAAGATCCTCTGTCTAACCTGTCATCTGTTTTCTAAGGGTCTGTGTCCATTTGCTCCCTGCCCATCCATGTACCTGTCCAAATATATCTTAAAAGACCCTAACGTGTCTGCGTCTACCACCTCCGCTGGCAACACGTTCCAGGCACCCACCACCCTCTGTGTAAAGAACTTTCCACGCAGATCTCCCTTAAACTTTCCTACTCTCACTTTGAACTCATGACCCCTAGTAACTGAGTCCTCCACTCTGGGGAAAAAGCTTTTTGCCATCCACCCTGTCTATACCCCTCATGATTTTGTAGACCTCAATCAGGTCCCCCCTCAATCTCCGTCTTTCTAATGAAAATAATCCTAGTCTACTCAACCTCTCTTTATAGCTAGCACCCTCCATACCAGGCAACATCCTGGTGAACCTCCTCTGCACCATCTCCAAAGCATCCACATCCTTTGGGTAATGTGGCAACCAGAACTGTAAACAGTACTCCAAATGTGGCTGAACCAAAGTCCTATACAACTGCAACATGACCTGCCAACTCTTGTACTCAATACCCTGTCCAATGAAGGAAACCATGCCATATGCCTTCTTGACCACCCTATTGACCTGCGTTGCCACCTTCGGGGAACAATGGACCTGAACACCCAGACCTCTCTGTTCATCAATTTTCCCTAGGACTTTTCCATTTACTGTATAGTTTGCCCTTGAATTTGATCTTCCAAAATGCATCACCTCACATTTGCCTGGATAGTTGGAGTCTTTTTCCCAGGGTGGAAATATTAAATACTAGGGGACATAGGTATAAGCTAAAGAGATATGCAAAGGAAATGTTTTGAACAGAGGCTGGTAGGTGCCTGCAACATGTTGCCTGGGGGATGGCCGAAGCAGATACAATAGTAATATTTAAGAGGCATTTAGACAAACACATGACTAGGCAGGGATAGGAGGCATATGCATCTTGTGCATACAGATGGGATTAATTTAGAATGGCATCATGGTTGGTACAGATATGTTGAACCAAAGGGCCCGTTCCTGTGCTGTATGCTTCCATGTTCTGTAATATATGTTCTGACAAAGCCATACTGACTATCCCTGATCAAACCTAATTGCTCGAAATGGAGATTAATAGAATTCTCTCCAATTCTTTCCTTACGACTGTTGTGAGACTTATTAGTCTACAGTTCCCTGGTCAATATCAACCACCCTTCTTAAAAAGTACTGCGATTAGCTGTCCTCCAGTATTTGGGCACCTCCCCTGTGGCTAGAGACTCCTGTAATTTCCTGCCTTGTCTCCCACTGTAGCTGGGGATATAACGGATCCAGATTTGGGAATTTATCCACTTTTAAACCCATCAAACCTTTCTATACCTCCTGACTCCTTATATCCATCTGGTCAAGAACTTCACATACCATCTTCTCAAAATCTGCATTTGCATCCTCCTTCTCCTGAGTAAAAACAAATATGAAGTGCTCATTTAAAACTTGATCAATGTATATGGATTTCAGCAAGGCGTTCGATAAGGTTCCCTACAATAGGCTATTGTCCAAAATGCGGAGGAATGGGATTGTGGGAGATATAGCAGTTTGGATCGGAAATTGGCTTGCTGAAAGAAGATAGAGGGTGGTAGTTGATGGGAAATGTTCATCCTGGAGACCAGTTACTAGTGGTGTACCGCAAGGGTCGGTGTTGGGTCCACTGCTGTTTGTCATTTTTATAAATGACCTGGATGAGGGCGTAGAAGGATGGGTTAGTAAATTTGCAGACTACACTAAGGTTGGTGGAGTTGTGAATACTGATGAAGGATGTGGTAGGTTGCAGAGAGACATAGATAAGCTGCAGAGCTGGGCTGAGAGGTGGCAAATGGAGTTTAATGCAGACAAGTGTGAGGTGATGCACTTTGGTAGGAGTAACCAGAAGGCAAAGTACAGGGCTAATGGTAAGATTCTTAGTAATGTAGATGAGCAGAGAGATCTTGGTGTCCATGTCCACAGATCCTTGAAAGTTGCCACCCAGGTTGACAGAGCTGTTAAGAAGGCATACAGTATTTTAGGTTTTATTAATAGAGGGATCGCGTTCCGGAACCAAGAGGTTATGGTGAAACTGTACAAAACTCTGGTGCGGCCGCACTTGGAGTATTGTGTACAGTTCTGGTCACTGCATTATAAGAAGGATGTGGAAGCTTAGGAAAGGGTGCAGAGGAGATTTACTAGGATGTTGCCTTGTATGGAGGGAAGGTCTTATGAGGAAAGGCTGAGGGACTTGAGGCTGTTTTCATTAAAGAGAAGAAGGTTGAGAGGTGACTTAATTGAAACATATAAAATAATCAGAGGGTTAGATTGGGTGGATAGGGAGAGCCTTTTTCCTAGGATGGTGACGGTTAGCACGAGGGGCCATAGCTTTAAATTGAGGGGTGAAAGATATAGGACAGATGTCAGAGGTAGTTTCTTTACTCAGAGAGTAGTAAGGGAATGGAACGCTTTGCCTGCAATGGTAGTAGATTCGCCAACTTTAGGTACATTTAAGTCGTCATTGGATGAGCATATGGACATACATGGAATAGTGTAGGTTAGATATGCTTGAGATCGGTATGACAGGTCAGCACAACATTGAGGGCCGAAGGGCCTGTACTGTGCTGTAATTTTCTATGTTCTACGTTTCATCCTGACAGGGACATGCTAGATTTGTACACTCCATCACCCTGCCCTCCCATCACCATTTCTATTTTGAGTGCATCCCAATGTTCTTCCGTATTTTTTACCTTTGAGTAGCTGCTCCCACTCTACTTTAGCCAGATCTTGCCTTATTTCAATAAAACCTGCCCTACTACAATCAAAAACACTTCCTTTTTCAGACTAACTTTCTCTTTTTCCACAACAAACTTGATATGTACAGTGTTGGGATCGCTATCACTAAAACGTTCCCGTACCGTCACCTTGTCTTGCAGTCTGGCTTCATTCCCCAGAGTTCAGCCCCACACTGCACAGTCCCTTGTTGGACCATCTACGTGGTGACATAAAATACTGTCCTGGACATATTTCAAGAAATTTTCCACCTCTAAACACTTTACACCATGTTTGAAATTGTTGAAATCCCCTAATCTTACCCTGTTATTTTTATGCACTTTAGTGAATGGACTAAGAAGGGTTTAGGACTGAAACGTCAGCTTTCCTATTCCTCTGCTGTTGCTTGGCCTGCTCTGTTCATCCAGCTCCACCCCTCGTTATCTTGTCCTCAATTGCCTGCTGACTGCCTGGGGTCCTATAATGCATTCCTAACAGTGTGACTGCCTTCTTTTTATTTCTCAATTTTAAGTTGAGGAGTATATTTTTCACTCAGAGGGTGGTAGGAGTCTGGAATTCACTGTCTGAAAGTGTGTGAGTCGAAAAACTCTTGTAACATTAAAGCAATATTTGTTTAGTTGTTCTGAAACAGTAAGTTCTCGATATGTCTGTTTGTAAACCTGTTTGTCATTTTCAAGTAATTTGAAACTACACTACTGAGCGATCCAATTTGTTAGTCATAATTTTTGCATTATAGGGATGACAGATAGATTTGTTTGACAGTGAGAATGGAATGTATAAAATACTCAAGTTGATCTGAGGGTGGAGCTCACAGTGGAAGAATTTGAAAGCGCCTGGTACTGTCCAGTGGGAATGTGATCGCATGTCTGTGCTGGGGATAACAAAAACTATTGTATTGCAGCAAATGTGGTTTTATTGATATATTCATTCGCACATCTGTTTTCCCAGTTCTGTAGTTCATTGTATGTTTAATGGTTTGTTTTGGAGGGTGTATGGAGTGCTGGATATTTGGCATGAGAGACTGAGAGAGCACACTGCTGGCATGCTACAAGGTATAAGATTTATCTCCACAGGGAGGTGATTCTGAAAGAGAAACCCATGTGAATAAAATGTAAAGTAAGTGAGCAGCTTGAGTTACTGGGTGAGAGCTGATTTACTGACACTGTACATGGGAACTGTGAGGACGATTGTTATTCCACTGAGTGTTAGAATCAACAAGGTGCAGAGATGCTGAAAGAGAATGAGATCTGAATATTGAAGCAGTTGTCACAGAGAAAGAGGTAATGGGGAGTTTAAATTATAAGAACATAGAACGGTACAGCACACTACAGGCCCTTCGGCCACTATGCTGTGCTGACGTATTATCCTAATAAAATCAATCTATCCTGCATACCCTACATTTTACTATCCTCTATGTGCCTAGCCAAGAGTCGCTTAGAAGTCTTTAAAATATCTTACATCACTACCATTGCTGGTAATGCATTCCACACGCACCCACCACTCTGTGTGAAGAACCTACCTCTGACATCTCCCCATACCTTCCTCCAGTTATGCCCCCTCGTAATGGTCATTTCCATCCTGGGAAAAAAGTCTCTGACTGTCCACTCTATCTATGCCTCTCATCATCTTGTAAACCTCTAATAAGTCACCTCCCATCCTTCTTCGCTCCAATGATAAAAGGCTTAGCTCCCTCAACCTTTCCTCATAACACCTGCCCTCCAGTCCAGGTGGCATCCTGGTAAATCTCCTCTGCACCCTATTTTTTTCAACCACAGGTACATACTTACGTGAGGAATAAGAGAATGGTCAAAGAAAGAGTAGGGCCGATCAGGGATAGCATAGGGAACTTGTGTGTGGAGCCTGAGGAGGTAGGGGAAGCCCTAAATGAGTTTTTTGCTTCTGTCTTTACGAAAGAATCGAACTGTGTAGTGAATGAAACCTTTGAAGAGCAGGTGTGCATGCTGGAATGGATAGAGATAGAGGAAGCTGATGTACTGAAAATTTTGTCAAACATTAAGATTGACAAGTCGCCAGGCCCGGATCAGATTTGTCCTCGGCTGCTTTGGGAAGCGAGAAATGCAATTGCTTCGCCACTTGCGAAGATCTTTGCATCCTCGCTCTCCACTGGAGTCGTACCTGAGGACTGGAGAGAGGCAAATGTAATTCCTCTCTTCAAGAAAGGAAATAGGGAAATCCCCGGCAATTATAGACCGGTAAGTCTCACGTCTGTCGTCTGCAAGGTGTTAGAAAGGATTCTGAGGGATAAGATTTATGACCATCTGGAAGAGCATGGCTTGATCAAATACAGTCAACACGGCTTTGTGAGGGGTAGGTCATGCCTTACAAACCTTATCGAGTTTTTTGAGGATGTGACTAGTAAGGTTGATGAGGGTCGAGCTGTGGATGTGGTGTATATGGACTTCAGTAAGGCATTTGATAAGGTTCCCCATGGAAGGCTCATTCAGAAGGTCAGGAGGAATGGGATACAGGGGAACTTAGCTGCTTGGATACAAAATTGGCTGGCCAACAGAAGACAGCGTGTGGTAGTAGAAGGAAAATATTCTGCCTGGAAGTCAGTGGTGAGTGGGGTTCCACAGGGCTCTGTCCTTGGGCCTCTACTGTTTGTAATTTTTATTAATGACTTGGACGAGGGAATTGAAGGATGGGTCAGCAAGTTTGCAGACGACACAAAGGTCGGAGGTGTCGTTGACAGTGTAGAGGGCTGTTGTAGGCTGCAGCGGGACATTGACAGGATGCAGAGATGGGCTGAGAGGTGGCAGATGGAGTTCAACCTGGATAAATGCGAGGTGATGCATTTTGGAAGGTCGAATTTGAAAGCTGAGTACAGGATTAAGGATAGGATTCTTGGCAGCGTGGAGGAACAGAGGGATCTTGGTGTGCAGATACATAGATCCCTTAAAATGGCCACCCAAGTGGACAGGGTTGTTAAGAAAGCATATGGTGTTTTGGCTTTCATTAACAGGGGGATTGAGTTTAAGAGTCGTGAGATCTTGTTGCAGCTCTATAAAACTTTGGTTAGACCGCACTTGGAATACTGCGTCCAGTTCTGGGCGCCCTATTATAGGAAAGATGTGGGTGCTTTGGAGAGGGTTCAGAGGAGGTTTACCAGGATGCTGCCTGGACTGGAGGGCTTATCTTATGAAGAGAGGTTGACTGAGCTCGGTCTCTTTTCATTGGAGAAAAGGAGGAGGAGAGGGGACCTAATTGAGGTATACAAGATAATGAGAGGCATAGATAGAGTCGATAGCCAGAGACTATTTCCCAGGGCAGAAATGGCTAGCACGAGGGGTCATAGTTTTAAGCTGGTTGGTGGAAAGTATAGAGGGGATGTCAGAGGCAGGTTCTTTACGCAGAGAGTTGTGAGAGCATGGAATGCGTTGCCAGCAGCAGTTGTGGAAGCAAGGTCATTGGGGTCATTTAAGAGACTGCTGGACATGCATATGGTCACAGAAATTTGAGGGTGCATCCATGAGGATCAATGGTCGGCACAACATTGTGGGCTGAAGGGCCTGTTCTGTGCTGTACTGTTCTATGTTCTATGTTCTATGTTCTATGTATATCTTGTCCCTGAAGTGAGGGAACTCAGATAGGCGCAGCCTGTGTTTGGTGACAAAGGTAGCTCCACGAACATTTCTACAAAAATGCTGCCGAGAGTACCAATTCTCTTCACCTTACTAGCATCAGGCTGAACTAGTAGGTCGGAGGATAGATAATACACCATTAAACTGTGAAATGTTGAAGCACGCTTTAGAAAAGTTGCTTTTCCCCTCTAAAGCCCCAGACAACAGAGTATTGTTTGATTTCCTTTTTACTCCGTTCCTCACTGACAAAAGTGAATCATGTTCTTCAAACTCTAGCTTTTGGGCTAAAATGTTCAGATGAAAAATCCTATAAAATAAATTAAAAATTGGGTTTATTAACAAGACATTGAAAACATGAGGGACTTGCTTCACTAGTCCACACACATGCAGGAAATTAGGGAAGACAGCTGAGGAAGTGAAAATGTTTGCTGATGATTCCATTATGAGCAACACCATTAGCGAGTCCTCAGATACTGAAGCAAACCGTGACCAAATAGAATAAAGAACAAAGAAAATTACAGCACAGGAACAGGCCCTTTGGCCCTCCAAGCCTGTGCCGATCCAGATCCTCTATCTAAGCCTGACACCTATTTTCCAAGGATCTGTATCCCTCTGCTCCCTGCCCATTCATGTAGCTGTCTAGATACATCTTAAATGACGCAGTGGTGCCCTCCTCTACCATCTCCGTTGGCAACCCATTCCAGGCACCCATCACCCTCTGCATAAAGAACTTTCCACGCATATCTCCCTTAAACGTTTCCCCTCTCACCTTGAAATCGTCACCCTCAGTGATTGAGTCACCCACTCTGGGAGAAAGCTTTTTGCTATCCACCTTGTCTATACCCCTCATGATTTTATAGACCTCAATCAGGTCCCCCCTCAATCTCAGTCTTTCTAATGAAAATAATCTTAAACTACTCAATCTCTCTTCATAGCTAGCACCCTCCATACCAGGCAACATCCTGGTGAACCTCCTCTGCACCCCCTCCAAAGCATCCACATCCTTTTGGTAATGTGGTGACCAGAACTGTACATAGTACTCCAAACGTGGCCGAACCAAAGACCTAAACAACTGTGATATCAGTTGAGCTCTCTGATGAAGGGTCTGGACCCGAAACGTCAGCTTTTGTGCTCCTAAGATGCTGCTTGGCCTGCTGTGTTCATCCAGCTTCACACTTTGTTATCTCGGATTCTCCAGCATCTGCAGTTCCCATTATCTGTGACCTAAACAACTGTAACATGACCTGCCAACTCTTGAACTCAATACCCCGTCCAATGAATGAAAGCATGCCGTATGCCTTCTTGACCACCCTATTGACCTGCGTTGCCACCTTCAGGGTACAATGGACCTAAACACTCAGATCTCTTTGTTCATCAATTTTCCCCAGGACTTTTCCATTTACTGTATTGTTCACTCTTGAATTGGATCTTCCAAACTGCATCAAGATCTGTACAATATCCATGATTGGACTGAAACTAATATGTAATATTCATGCCATACAAATGACAAGTTAAAATTGTCTCCAACAAGAAAGAATCTGACTATTGCCTCTTAACATTGAATGATGTTACCATCACTGAATCTCCCACTATTGACATACTGGGGATTACCATTGACCAGAAACTGAACTGGACTCACCACATAAACACAGTGGCTACAAGAACAGGTCGGAAGCTGGGAATCCTGCAACAAGTAACTCACCTCCTGACTCCCCAAAGCCTGTCCACAAGGCACAAGTCAGGAGTGTGATGGGATACTCCCCACTTGCCTGGATGGGTGCAGCCCCAACAACACTGAAGAAGCTCGACACCATCCAGGACAAAGCAGCCGCTTGATTGGCACCACATCCACAAGGATCCATTCCCCTCACCACCGACACTCAGTAGCAGCAGTGTGTACCATCTACAAGATACACTGCAGGAATTCACCAAAGATCCTCAGACAGCAACTCCCAAACCCATGCCTACTTCCAGCTGGAAGGACAAGGGCAGCAGATACGTGGGAGCACTACCCATAGAACATAGAACATAGAACATTACAGCACAGTACAGGCCCTTCGGCCCTCGATGTTGTGCTGACTTGTCATACCGATCTCAAGCCCATCTAACCTACACTATTCCATGTACGTCCATATGCTTGTCCAATGACGACTTAAATGTATCTAAAGTTGGCGAATCTACTACCGTTGCAGGCAAAGCGTTCCATTCCCTTACTACTCTCTGAGTAAAGAAACTACCTCTGACATCTGTCCTATATCTTTCACCCCTCAATTTAAAGCTATGCCCCCTCGTGCTAACCGTCACCATCCTAGGAAAAAGGCTCTCCCTATCCACCCAATCTAACCCTCTGATTATTTTCTATGTTTCAATTAAGTCACGTCTCAACATTCTTCTTTCTAATGAAAACAGCCTCAAGTCCCTCAGCCTTTCCTCGTAAGACCTTCCCTCCATTCCAGGCAACATCCTAGTAAATCTCCTCTGCACCCTTTCCAAAGCTTCCACATCCTTCTTATAATGCAGTGACCTGAACTGTACACAATACTCCAAGTGCGTCCGCCCCAGAGATTTGTACGTCTGCAGCATAACCTCTTGGTTCCGGAACTCGATCCCTCTATTAATAAAAGCTAAAACACTGTATGCCTTCTTAACAGCCCTGTCAACCCGGGTGGCTACTTTCAAGGATCTGTGTACATGGACACCGAGATCTCTCTGCTCATCTACACTACCAAGAATCTTACCATTAGCCCTGTACTTTGCCTTCCAGCTACTCCTACCAAAGTGCATCACCTCACACTTGTCTGCATTAAACTCCATTTGCCACCTCTCAGCCCAGCTCTGCAGCTTATCTATGTCTCTCTGCAACCTACAGCATCCTTCGTCATTATCCACAACTCCACCAACCTTAGTGTCGTCTGCAAATTTACTAACCCATCCTTCTATGCCCATATCCAGGCCATTTATAAAAATGACAAACAGCAGTGGACCCAACACCAACCCTTGCGGTACACCACTAGTAACTGGTCTCCAGGATGAACATTTCCCATCAACTACCACCCTCTGTCTTCTTTCACCAAGCCAATTTCCGATCCAAACTGCTATATCTCCCACAATTCCATTCCTCCACATTGTGTACACCCCCTGCAAGTTCCCCTCTAATCCCTGACTTTTTCTCTTTACTCATTCATGGATGTGAACATCACTGTAAGGCCAACATTGGTTGCTTATCCCAAATTGCTCAACTTCTGAGTACCTTGTTTGATCATTTCAGAATTCAATTAAGAGACAACAACACTGTTTTTGTATGATGTTGCAACTAGACCAGAGCCAGAAAGGACAGCATATTTCCTTCTATTAAGGACAAAAGTGAACCAAATGGGGTTTTGTGACAATCGACAGTGGATTCATGCTATAAATTCCAGAACTTTTAATTAAATTTAAACTTCTGCCATGATAGGATTAAAACACATGTCCACAGAACATTGTATCAGTGATAATGGGAACTGCAGATGCTGGAGAATCCAAGATAACAAAGTGTGGAGCTGGATGAACACAGCAGGCCAAGCAGCATCTCAGGAGCACAAAAGCTGATGTTTCGGGCTCTGCAGTGACAGGCGTGATGAACGTGTGGTCCCTTTAAAAGATGTTGTG
Organism: Stegostoma tigrinum; assembly: GCF_030684315.1. Lineage (NCBI taxonomy): Eukaryota > Metazoa > Chordata > Chondrichthyes > Orectolobiformes > Stegostomatidae > Stegostoma > Stegostoma tigrinum. The sequence goes on from NC_081356.1 coordinate 139,246,357, forward strand.
TTTTCTCTAGGCCTGGTGATTTTTAAAAAATGTTTAGGACAGAGACCTCCTGCAATTAAAACACTGTATCAAAAGGCTATACTGTTAGCAGGCAAAGCAGCATTTTTAGCAAGACAACAGGGGTTTGAACTTAGTCAATTAATTTAAACCAGTCTCTGAATACCAAAACCCAATTAAATTTAAATCTGATGGTTTTGACAACCTAGGACCAACCGTGGTGTAAGAAATTGTTAGATCATCAAGGGTGTAGAAATGAGGTTATTTGAAAATTGGTATGAGAGCGAGCTGCAAATTGAAGAGAAACTCACTGGCTTTCACAGAAAACTCTAAGCTCTCAGAGTAAGTGCCACCTAAACTAAAGGTACTACAGCACTCTTAGCTAATATTCCTGACACAAGAATTCAACACAGGAAGGTATTCCTGACTGGAGGACAGTGGAGAAGGCAAAGAATATTCCGGAAGTCTTATCCTGACTGTAATTTCAAGCAACAAAGCTTTAATTTTTTTTTATTAATTTGGTTTATGTAAGTGGTACTTATATCTATTGGAACACCATACAATTAGAATTTTGTTTTATTCAGGAACAGTTAGTAGTTAAGGGGGAACTGTTCAGTTTATTGGCAGTTCTGGTAATTTGTTAAATGTTAGAGTTAGATAAATAAATTGCTACTTGTTGATTGTAGAGTGACTGTCAGGAGTTCATTTCATTTAACTTCCCCTTTTTAACAGATTGGGAGGTGAGAGGCAGGTTATACCACTTTTCACATTTACTTCAGTCAATTATGAGGTGAGGCGAGCTTCTCCAGGTTTTTTGGTTTTCTTTTCCCTATTCATTTTGTGGGATATGGGTATTCCTGGCTGGCCAGTATTAATTGCCCATCCCTTGTTGCCTTTGAGAAGGTGGTGGTGAGCTGCTTTCTTGAACTGCTTTAATTATGAGTGAGGTGTCAACCTCCCCATTGTAATGGCTACTAGGGATGGGCAATTAGTACTGGCCCAGCCAGTGTCACACATATTCCCTGAACTAATTTTAAAATGCTTCTCTGTTCCTGTGTATCATTTAAAGTTAGATGTTTTGTTTGCCATTGCCTCTCCTCAATGTTTGCATTTAGTCGAATCACTTCATACATCCCTGCATTTAATTTCATCAGTAACTGATCAACACATTCCTCTCCATCCTCCTTATCTGTTTGCTATTGTTCATTATGTTATGGTAACTATTTATTATCATTTGTTGTATATTCTTTTCGAGTTTCTTAATGCCTGGAAGCATGACATTTTTCCTGTGTATCCATGTTCAAAAGATCAATTTTGACTGATTTGAAACTAACCTCTAGTGACACCACAAAATACTCCACTGCTCTCAGATTGAAGTACCTTTGGCAATCTCATGTCCATAGTTTCAACTGTTCCCTTCATCCCTTTCCTTCAGGTTTGCTAACAACTTTTTTTAAATTAACATTTTTCAGTTTGTGAAATTTCTCTTGAAAGTTCATAGACACAACATTAACAGCATGTCCATCAACATGTGGATGGACGTGCTTGGATAGGGAATTGGCTTACCAATAGAAGGCAGAGTTGGGATAAGGGGAGGCATTTTCAAGATGGTAACCCATAACTAGTAGTGTGCCGCAGGGATCAGTGAAGGAGGCACAGTCATTTACATTATTACATTAATAACTTGGATGAGGAAAGTGAAAGTACTATCGTCAAATCTCCTCTCAGTCTTTTTCTGTCTAAGGACAACTGTCCTAAAGTCTTCCATCTATTCCCATATCCAAATATCTTAATTCCCAGAATTACCATGTTTCTCTGTTCCTTCATACCCTTTTGAATAGCACCCCACTTTATATTGTCTTTCGATGTTCTTAGTGGAAAAAAATTTTGGAATTGGTATCCCCTACCGTGAAGGTTGGTGCTTTGTAAGTATTCAACCCTTAGAAACAGAATGTTGGAGCAGGCCGAGGCTATTCAGCCCCTCCAGACTGCACTGCTCTTCATTATGATTATGGCTGATCATTCAACTCAATAGCCTGCCCCTGCTTTTTCCCACATATCCTTTGATCCCTTTAGCCCCAAGCATTAGATCCAACTCTTCTTTGAAATGTTTTGGCCTCAATTGCTTTCTTCAGCAGCGAATTCCACAGGATCACCACTCTCTGGGTGAAGACATTTCTCCTCATCTCAGTTTATCCCTTATCGTTTGACTGCTTCAGGACTTCCCTATTATAGAAAACATCTTTCCTGCATTTACCTTGTCTGGTCCTGTTAGAATTTTATAGCTTTCTATGAAATCTCCTCTCATTCTTCCAAACTCTGGCAAATAGAATCCAAATTTGCAGAGTTGAGGAGAAACTTCTTCACCCAGAGCATGGTGGATATATGGAATGCTCTGCCCCAGAAGGCAGTGTAGGCCAACTCTCTGGATACTTTCAAGAAAGAGATAGATAGAGCTCTTAAAGATAGTGGAATCAAGGGTTATGGGGATAAGGCAGGAACAGGATACTGACTGTGGATGATCAGCCATGATCATAATGAATGGTGGTGCTGGCTCGAAGGGCCGAATGGCCTAATCCAGCACCTATTGTCTATTGTCTATTGTCTATAAATTGATTCAACCTTGCCTCATATGTCAGCCCCGCCATCCCAGGAATCACTCTGGTAAACCTCCCTTCTGCAGCAAGAACATCTTTCCTCAGACAAGAAGACCAAAACTACATACAATATTTCAGATCTGGTCTCACCATCATCCTATACAATTGCAGCAAGCTATCCCTGTCCATGTACTTGAATCCTTTCACTATGAAGGCCAACATGCCATTTTCCTTCCTGACTGCCTGCTGCACCTGCATCCTTACCTCCAGTGACTCGTGTACGAGGACACCCTGGTCTTATTGCACATTCCACTCTCTCAATTTACAGCTATTCTGATAAATAATCTGCCATCCTGTTTTTGTGACCAAAAGTTTTCAAATAAGAGTGCTACACTTGCAGATTTCCAATCTTCTAGATCTTATCCAGAATGTGAGGATTCTTGATTAACATTAGATCCACTATCTCTGCAGTTACTTCCTTTAATATCTTAGTTGCATCCCATCAAATCCATGGGACTTATTGTCCATTGGCCCCATTAGCTTTCCTCACAATTTTTGTTATAATAGACATTGTATTTGTTTCCCCTCCTGCTGCTGTCCTCTATTATTTAGTAGTTTTGGAATTAGTGGATGACAGAGTTGAATCAGAGTCACAGAAATGTTAAGATGCAGGAGGCTATTCGGGCCATTGTAAAAAATACCTCATTCTCCTTCATATTGTAGTGCCCGGTGCATTAAAATCATACTTTAAATGTTTCTACAGTCTCCACACAGCTCATCCTCTCGGCTTTGTCATCCACAAATTTGGAGATATTACATTTAGTACCTCAAGCAAATCATTAATAACTATTGTAAAAAGGTAGGTGCCTGACAGTAATGCTTGTGGTGCTTCCCTAGTCACTGCCTGCCATTCAGAAAAAGAATGGTTTATTCCTTCGCTTTGGAACTACTACTACTGTTCTATCCACTTCAATACACTGCCAGCAGTGCCATGTGCTTTAATTTGCCGAAATCCTTTAAAAGCCGACTTCAGTTGTTGGTAAAGTGTTGGAAAAGGTTATAAGAGATAGGATTTATAATCATCTTGAAAAGAATAATTTGATTAGGGATAGTCAACACGGTTTTGTGAAGGGAAGATCGTGCCTCACAAACCTTATGGAGTTCTTTGAGAAGGTGACCAAACAGGTAGATGAGAGTAAACCGGTTGATGTGGTGTATATGGATTTCAACAAGGCGTTCGATAAGGTTCCCCACAGTAGGCTATTGTACAAAATGCGGAGGAATGGGATTGTGGGAGATATAGCAGTTTGGATCGGAAATTGGCTTACTGAAAGAAGACAGAGGGTGGTAGTTGATGGAAAATGTTCATCCTATAGGCCAGTTACTAGTGGTGTACCGCAAGGGTCAGTGTTGGGTCCACTGCTGTTTGTCATTTTTATAAATGACCTGGATGAGGGCGTAGAAGGATGGGTTAGTAAATTTGCAGACGACACTAAGGTCGGTGAAGTTGTGGATAGTGACGAAGGATGCTGTAGGTTGCAGAGAGACATAGATAAGCTGCAGAGCTGAGCTGAGAGGTGGCAAATGGAATTTAATGCAGACAAGTGTGCGGTGATACATTTTGACAGGAGTAACCGGAAGGCAAAGTACTGGGCTAATGGTAAGATTCTTGGTAGTGTAGATGAGCAGAGAGATCTCAGTGTCCATGTACACAGATTCTTGAAAGTTGCCACCCAGGTTGACAGGGCTGTTAAGAAGGCATACAGTATTTTAGCTTTTATTAATAGAGGGATCAAGTTCCGGAACCAAGAGGTTATGGTGAAGCTGTACAAAACTCTGGTGCGGCCGCACTTGGAGTATTGTGTACAGTTCTGGTCATCGCATTATAAGAAGGATGTGGCAGCTTTGGAAAGGGTGCAGAGGAGATTTACTAGGATGTTGCCTGGTATGGAGGGCAGGTCTTATGAGGAAGGGCTGAGGGACTTGAGGCTGTTTTTGTTAGAAAGAAGAAGATTGAGAGGTGACTTAATTGAGACATATAAAATAATCAGAGGGTTAGATAGGGTGGATACAGAGAGCCTTTTTCCTAGGATGGTGACGGCGAGCACGAGGGGGCATAGCTTTAAATTGTAGGGTGAAAGATATGGGACAGATGTCAGAGGTAGTTTCTTTACTCAGAGAGTAGTAAGGGTATGGAACGCTTTGCCTGCAACGGTAGTAGATTCGTCAACTTTAAGTACATTTAAGTCGTCATTGGATGAGCATATGGACGCACATGGAATAGTGTAGGTTAGGTGGGCTTGAGATCGGTATGACAGGTCAGCACAACATCGAGGGCCGAAGGGCCTGTACTGTACTGTAATGTTCTATGTTCTATGTTCTAAAATCCAAATAAACCACATCCACTGGCCCCTCCTCATCATTTGTAGTAGCTGCATCCCCAAAGCATTCCTATAGATTTGTCAAAGCATAAATTCTCCTTCATAAATCAATGCTGATTCTGTCCAATCCTGCCGCTGCTTTCCAAGTGCTCATCTTTAAATTTTAATTGTGGACTCTAATGTTTTTCCCAGTGCCAACATCACCGTTCCCTGGTTCCCCATTCTTATTTTCCCAACATTATTTTCCAAGGGCTGTGTGTCCACTTTGGCCTGCCCTGTCCTTCTTATATTTTTTAAAATGATCTTCCGGTCCATTTTTGTTTCACTTGCAAGTTTACCCTCAGAGTTTATCTTCACTCTTTTTATTATTTTTTGGTCATCTTTGTTGATTCTTAAAACATTTCTGATCTTTTTTTTATCACTAATCTTTGCATTCCACATTGCATTGCTACTCTTTCAATTTGATGCAATCCTTAACTTCTCTGGTGAACCATGGTTACTTTGTTCCCTTACGAGAATCCTCCTTTCTCACTGGGATATATGTATGCTGTTGGTCGTGAATTATTTTCTTAAATGCCGTCCTTGGTCCTCAACCATCTTTGCTGCTAAACCCCTCTGGTTCACTGCAACTATTAGTACCCTTTACTAGCAAGTTTTGAGAAGATTTGTAGCTCAGGTTGAGGTTCTGGATGTGAGTTTGCTCACTGAGCTGGAAGGTTAGTTTTCAGACGTTTCGTCACCATTCTAGGTAACATCATCAATGAGCCTCCAACGAAGTGCTGGTGTTACGTCCCGCTTTCTATTTATCTGTTTAGGTTTCCTTGGGTTGGTGATGTCATTTCCTGTTCTTTTTCTCAGAGGATGGTAGATTGATTTGGAGCCAACGTGTTTGTTGATGGAGTTCCGGTTGGAATGCCATGCTTCTAGGAATTCTCGTGTGTGTCTCTGTTTGGCTTGTCCCAGGATGGATGTGTTGTCCCAATCAAAGTGGTGTCCTTCCTCATCTGTATGTAAGGATACTCGTGACAGTAGGTCATGTCATTTTGTGGCTAGTTGATGTTCATGTATCCTGGTGGCTTGCTTTCTGCCAGTTTGTCCAATGTAGTGTTTGTCACAGTTCTTGCAAGGTATTTTGTAGATGACGTTCGTTTTGCTTGTTGTCTGTATATTTGGAACACCAATTTACAGATTAGCCAAGGAACTACACCAAAGACTAAAACACCTCGTAGAAGACTCACGCCACTCCATTCGCTCCACCCAAGAATTCCTGAACACCATCAAAGACACCAAGATAGAAAAGAATGAAATAATGGTCTCCTTTGACGTAACAGTCCTGTTCACATCCATCAACATCAACCTGGCCAAAGAAACACTGACTACACTATTAGAAGAACCAAAGACACATACACCAGACACCACCAACCTCATCAGCAAGGACAACATCATCAAGCTAGTGGACCTATGCCTTACCACCCACTTCACTTTCAATAACAAAACCTACAGACAAACCAACGGTACACAAATGGGATCGCCAATATCAGGGTTCTTAGCAGAGGCAGTAATGCAGAGACTCGAACAGCTCTGCCAATCATCCAACCCAAACTTTGGGTCCGCTATGTGGATGACACCTTTGTCATCACTAAACAAAACAAATTAGAGGAAACCTTCAAGACCATCAATAATACCCTTACTGGCAAAACATTCACAAAAGAGGAGGAAAACAACAGCAAACTGCCATTCCTAGATGTCACAGTAGAGCGAACAGCCAATGGGGAACTTCAAACCAGCGTCTACAGGAAAACAACACATACGGACCAAATACTGAACTACAGGAGCAACCATCCCAACACCCACAAACGAAGCTGCATTAGAACATTATTCCAATGAGCCACCACACACTGCAGCACAGAGGAACTATGCAGAGCAGAAGAAAATCACCTATACAGCGTATTCAAAAAGAATGGGTACCCTATGAACACAGTCCGCCGATTCCTCAGCAACAAACCCAAACAAACAGACAAAACGGGCTCAGAAACCATAACCACTCTCCCCTACATCAAAGACATTTCCGAAATGACTGCCAGACTACTCGGACCTCTTGGCATCAGGGTAGCCCACAAACCCACCAACACACTAAAACAGCAGCTAATGAACTTAAAAGACCCTATACAGACAACAAGCAAAACAAACGTCATCTACAAAATACCTTACAAGAACTGTGACAAACACTACATTGGACAAACTGGCAGAAAGCCAGCCACCAGGATACATGAACATCAACTAGTCACAAAACGACATGACCCACTATCACTCGTATCCTTACAAACAGATGAGGAAGGACACCACTTTGATTGGGACAACACATCCATCCTAGGACAAGCCAAACAGAGTCACGCACGAGAATTCCTAGAAGCATGGCATTCCAACCGGAATTCCATCAACAAACACATTGATTTGGAGCCCATCTACCATCCCCTGAGAAAAAGAACAGGAAATGACATCACCAACGCAGGAAATGACATCATCAACCCCAGGAAACCTAACCAGATAAATAGAAAGCGGGACATAACACCAGCGCTTCGTCGCAGGCTCACTGATGATGTTACCTAGAATGGTGATGACACGTCTGAAAACTAACCTTCCAGCTCAGCGAGCAAACTCACATCCAGTACCCTTTGCCCTTGCACTTATTTAAGTTTAACTCAGTTGTTTATGGCTCAGGTCCCTTCCTTTCAAACTGAATGCTAATTCTACCATAGATTACACGGTGTGGAGCTGGATGAACACAGCAGGCCAGGCAGCATCAGAGGAGCAGGAAAGTTGATATTTCAGGTCGGGACTCTTCTTCAACTTTCCTCCTCCTCTGATGCTGCCGGACCTGCTATACTTCTCCAGCTTCACACTGTGTATTCTTGGACTCCAATATTGGCAGCTCTTGCTATCTCTGAGCTAATTCTACCATGTTATGTTTCCAAGGGGACCTTTTACTCTGACATAATTTATGAAACCTGCCTCATTACACGTCACCTGAGCCAAAATAACCTGATTCATGGTTACTGTTTTAGGAGACTGCTCTATGAATTCTTCTTCATGGAAACCTCTACCAATCTGATCATCCCAATCCACCTGATGATTAAAGTAAACCATGATTAGTGCACTGCTCTTTTTACGTGCCCTTATTATCTCCTAATTTATTCGCTGCCCTATCTACCCGGCTAAGATCTACTTTTACCGCTGTCTTCATTACCTTGCTTTTGTTAACCTCCACACTTATGGATTTTATAAGTTCTCATCCAAAACCATTTCTTGCAATCATACTTGTGCCATCCTGTACGAACAGCAAACTCACCAACCTTTTTGTCTCGCCTCTAATGTGGAAAAATTAATCACCTCTGAATATTTAGTTCCCAGCTTTGATCTCCTTCTACCCATATCTCTGTAACAGCTACAAGATCATACTCATTAACCTGTAATTGTACCATTATTTCTCCAATTGGTCATTATTTTTCTCTTCGAAGGACAAAGGCAGCAACTACATGGGAACACTATGTTGCAAAGTGTGTGATTTATAGATATCAATATAATTTATTTTAAGGTTTAAATTTTGAACTAGTGGCATGTGTATTTGGTTAGTGCACATGAAAATGTTTATTAATTAACTTGTCATTCTGCTTGGAACCACGACTTATAAACAAGCATATGTGCCAGAGTAGCCCCTGGAAAATTAATGGGAATTTGTTTTCATTGCAAGAGCTGTATGATCGAAGAGTGGAAGCATTAATAATGTTAGCTCACTTTTGGTTTAAAAGAATCAAGATTTGATTTATTTTACCTGTGGAAAAAGCTCATAGATTGGAAACATTTTGGTTTCAGTTTGAAGGACACCTGGTTAAGGTTAGATGCAAGAAGAGTTTCTCCCACAGAAAACACCAAGAAAGGAGACAATAAATTTAAAAGAGTACAGAGAGTGAGAACACAGCGCCAACTGAACATAGTGAGGTGAAATATGAAAAAAAGTGATGCCATAAGAAACCTGTAAAGTTATTAGTTCCAGAGATGTTTCTGTTAAGGAAGAAATTGAAATTGTTTTGAACTAATTGTTATTAAAAAGAAGTAGCAGCTACTTAGATTTCAGGAAGGAATGTTAGCAAAAGAGAGATAAAATCAAGTCAAAATAAATTAAGTAATAGCATATGATAAAGTAATAATAAAACAAAACTGAAGGAAAATAAAGTGAGCAAAAGTTGTGTAAAGTTAAAATACTAACAAGTTTTTCGAACAAGTTTATATTTATTCCAAGGGTAACAGTTAGATTTCAGTTACAGGATGGCAAGTTGGCTAAAAAACGCAAAGTATATTCTGCAGTGTAAAAAGTGTGGGGCAGGATGAACAAAGCAGGCCAAGCAACATCTTAGGAGTACAAAAGTTGATGTTTCGGGCCTAGACCCTTCATCCGAAAACCTTCGAGGGTCTAGGCCCGAAACATCAGCTTTTATGCTCCTAAGCTGCTGCTTGGCCTGCTGTGTTCATCTAGCTCCACACTTTGTTATCTTGGATTCTCCAGCATCTGCAGCTCCCATTATCCCTGCAGTGTATGTTCTGTTATAGATGTAGTCTGTGTTGCAGACAGACACATCAGCGGGAAGTGATATTCATATAAATCACAAGGAAAGAGTCTTGTAATGCAGGTGACACAGTTATCATGGGTGACTTCAATCTGCATACAGAATGGGTCAACGAATTGAAAACTCAAGCTGTGAAAGGCCAGCCTATGGAATGGCTATCCAGAGCAGTATGTTGAGGAGCCAATGAGAGGACAAGCTAGTTTAGATCACATATTATGGATTTGAGTTAGAATATGAATTAGGTTTGCTGTCACAGGTACTCAAACGAGTACAGTGAAAAGTTTGCAAGTCACTACTCACAGTGCCATCGAAGAGACAAAGTTACCCATGTACAGAATCTTAGGTACAAAGTAGAAAAATGAGGAAAACAAAGTTAAAAAGTTAAATATTACGCTCCTTTTTACGAAGTGGAACAACAAAGGAACACAGTTAACAGTTCGATACGACAGTCCATAAGTGCCCAGCTATACTGAGCGCGGACTCCTCACAAGCGCAAAGGGCTCAACTTCACCCTGATCCCGAGATGCCTGCTCCCACTCTCACTGCCAGCTGTCCCCATCCCGAGCTGCTTGCTCCCACTCTCACTGCCAGCTGTCCCCATCCCGAGCTGCCTGCTCCCACTCTCACTGCCAGCTGTCCCCCTCCCGAGCTGCCTGCTCCCTCTCTCACCGCCAGCTGTCCCCACCGTGAGATGCCTGCTCCCACTCTCACTGCCATCTGTCCCCACCGTGAGATGCCTGCTCCCACTCTCACTGCCAGCTGTCCCCACCGTGAGATGCCTGCTCCCACTCTCACTGCCAGCTGTCCCCACCAGGAGCTGCCTGCTCCCTCTCTCACCGCCAGCTGTCCCCACCGTGAGATGCCTGCTCCCACTCTCACCGCCAGCTGTCCCCATCCCGAGCTGCCTGCACCCACTCTCACTGCCAGCTGTCCCTACCCCAAGCTGCCTGCTCCCATCATTGCCACTGGCCACCCATAATGTAAGGAAAAAAGAATGTGACAGAATTTTTTGGGATGCGTGAACAAAATCTATTAGACACTTTAAATGATGTTTGAAAGTGAAATATTTCAATCTGAAGCAAGGGATTAAATTTGAATCAGCAATATTCTGAAAGTGTGAGACCCAGATTAACTGAGATAATGGTAACTGCAGATTCTGTGGAATCCGAGATAAAGTGTAGACCTGGAGGAACACAGCAGGCCAAGCAGCATCTTGGGAGCACAAAAGCTGACATCATCTGATGAAGGGTCAATGCCCGAAACGTCAGCTTTCCTGCTCCTAAGATGCTGCTTGGCCGGCTGTGTTCATCCAGATCCACACTTTGTTATCTTGAACACACAGGTTAGCTGATCTGGTTTTGGAAAATATGTTGGAATAGAAATGGAATTAGAATTTGATTTTTAGTCACTGTGTATAAAAATGCCAGGAGAAGTGTTTTCTTCATGTGCAACAGGCAAAGTGTTATGATGCTCTGGCACTGTCTTGAAACACCAAAATAATCCAAGATTCATCTTTCCCTCTTCTCCTTGTTAACCTTTGCAGCTCGCCTGCTCGCTGCTTGCCATCGGCCAGTGTCTCTGTAACAATGTATTTATAATAGTTTACAAATGTAGTCTACCAAAAACAAACAGAAATATTGGCAGTAAAAGTCCAGTGAAAAAAAGTACTTAAAAAAAAAATTTCGTTGAAAGAAATGTTTCCATCAACATCAGAGTTGGCGAATTTGTAATGAGGAATATAGAAATGGCAGAGAACCTAAATGAGTTTTTTATTTGTTTTCACAAACGAAGACACAAGAAATCTCCCAAAATTAGAGATCCAAGTGAATAAGGAGAATCAGGAGTTGAAAGAAATTCAATGAAGGAAAGGAACAAGAAGGTTGTACTGTAGAAATTAATGGTGCTAAGGATTAATAAATCTTCAGGATATGGTAATCTACATCCCAGAGTGTTGAAGGAAGTGGCTGTGGACATAATTAATGCTTTAGATTAGATTCCCTACAGAGTGGAAACAGGCCCTTTGGCCCAACAAGTCCATACCGCCCCTTGAAGCAACCCACCCAGACCCACCCCCCTATAACCCACACACCCCTGAACACTACATGCGATTTAGCATGGTGGATCCACCTAGCCTGCACATCTTTGGAATGTGCGAGGAAACTGGAGCACCCGGAGGAAACCCACGCAGACACGGGGAGAATGTGCAAACTTGGTTTGTTCTCTCTAGAACTTCAAAGGATGAGGAACAACCTGATAGAAATTTACAAAATTATGACAGGCATGGATAGAATGGATCATCTTTACCGAGGGAAGAGATATCAATTACTTGGGCTATGGTTTAACAACATAAAAGGGGAAAAGTTTAAAATAGATGTGAGAGGCAAGTTCTTTTTATACAGAGGATAGTAAGTGTCTGGCATGTGCTGGTGGAGGAGGTGAACACAATAGTGACATTTAAGAGGAATCTTGACAGATATTTGAATAGGCAGGGAATATTGGGATTATGGACTGCATAGAGACAAAACATTTTTAGTTCAGAAAAGCATCATGTGTGAGTGTAGTCCTGTACCTGTGCTCTACTGTTCTTTGTTCTGTCTTTGTATGGCAGATGGAATATAATGTGGAGAAATGTGAGGTTATCCATTTCAGTAGGAGAAACAGATGTACATTGTATTTTTTAAACAGTGAGAGGGCAAGTGTAGATATACAAAGGAACTTGTCAACAGGTCTCTAAAGACTCACAAGCTATTGGGAAGTCCTGTGGAATGTCAGCCTTTATTGCCAAGAGGATTCAAGAACAGGAGTGCTGAAGTCTTGCTTCAGTTGTATATAAGTTTGGTTAGTTTTCACCTAGAGTGGCGTGTACTGTTTTGGGCGTCTTATCTCAGGAGAGATATTATTGCCGTTGAGGAAGTGTAATGAAGGATACAGGAAACAGAGGGTGGGGATAGAAAGCTGTTTGTATGACTGGATTCCTGGGTACAGTGTCACACTGCAGGGATCAGTGCTAAGTCTCTTATTTTTCATGATATACATATGACATAGAGGAAAATATGGAGTAGGGTGCTGATAGGTAACTTTGTGGCTGACACAAAAATTTTCCATAAGACCATAAGACATGAGAAGAAATTAGACCATTTAACCCATCACGTCTACATTGCCAATCAATCATGGCTGATAAGTTCCTCAACCCCATTCTCCTGCTTTTTCCCCGTAACCCTTGACAATCAAAAACCTATCTATCTCCATTTTACATATAATCAATGGCCTGGCATCCACAGCCTTCTGTGGCAGCGAATTCCACTGATTCACCACTCTCTGGCTGAAGAGGTTTCTCCTTTTCTCCGTTCTAAAATGTAAGGCTGTGTCCTCAGGTCCTAGTTTCTCCTATCAATGGAAACATCTTCCTAACAGACAGTCTGCCCAGGCTATTCAGTATTCTGTAAGTTTCAATTCAATCCCCCGCTTTTCCTTTGAAACTCCAATGAATCTCACCCCACAGTCCTCAAATGATCCTCATATGTTAAGCTGTCCATTCCTGTGACCATGCTCATGAACCTCCTCTGAACCCGCTCCAGGGCCAGAAAAAACCTGCAGACAATACTCCAAATGTGGCCTAACTGTAGCCTTATAGAGCCTGAGAAGTACATCCCTGCTTTTATATTCGAGTGCTCTCAAAATAAATGCCAACACTGCGTTTGCCTTCAAGACTAATGACTCAACCTGCAAGTTTACTGTGATAGAATCCCGGACTAGAATGCCGAAGTCTCTTTGCACTTCAGACTTCTGAATTTTCTCCCCATTTAGAAAACAGTCCATGCTTCTATCCTTTGAACCAAAGTCCATGACCTTACACTTTCCCATGTTATACTCCATCTGCCACATCTCTGCCCATTCCCATAGCCTGTCCAAGTCCTTCTGCAGCCTCCCTGCCTCCTCAGCACTACCTATCCCTCCACCTATCTTTGTATCATCTGCAAACTTAGCCAGAAATGCCCACAGTTCCTTCATCTCAATCATTAATGTATAAAGTGAAAAATTGTGGCCCCAGCACTGACCCTTGTGGAACACCACTTGTCACCGGCTGCCATCCTGAGAAAGTCCCATTTATCCCCACTCTCTACTTTCTGGCAGACAGCCAATCTTCTATCCATGCTAGCACCTTGCCTCTAACACCATGGGCCCTTCTTACTCAGCAGTCTCCTGTGCAGCACCTTGTCAAAGGCATTCTTGAAGTCCAGGTGGATAACATCCATTGGATCTCCCTGGTCTAACCTGCTCATTATTTCCACAAAGGATTCTAACAGAATCTTACCCACAACCCAGGCTAGGCTAATTCACCCATAATTTTCTTTTGCCTTATACCCTTTTTAAACAGGGGTGTCACGTTAACAATTTTTCAGTCGTCTGGGCCCTCTCTGAAAGATCACCATTAACGCCTCCATTAACTCACCACTACTGTCTTTTCTGCTATCTCCTTAAGGACTCTGGGGTGCAGTCCATCTGGCCCAGGTGACTTATCCACCTTCAGGCCATTCAGTTTTTCTAGCACCTTCTCCTTGGTGATGGCCACCATACACAAATCTGCCCCCTGGCTCTCTTGAATTTTTGGGATATTACTCACGTCTTCCACCGTGAAGACTGACGAGAAGCAATTATTCAGTTCCTCAGCCATTTCCTTGCTCCCCATTACTGTCTCTCCTGTGTCATTTTCCAGTGGTCCAATGTACACTTTTGCCTCTCTTTTGCCCTTTATATACCCAAATACACCTCCTCCCACTCACCTTCCTGCAAAAACTCCATCCCCAATTCCCAATTCCTTCACCTCCACCACATCTGCTCCCAGGATGAGGCATTCCACTCCTGCACATCCCAGATGTCCGCATTCTTCAAGGACCGCAACATCCCCCCCAACCCCCGCAGTGGTCAAGAACGCCCTCGACCGTGTCTCCCGCATTTCCCGCAATTCACCCCTCACACCCCGCCCCCACAATAACTGCCAAAAGAGAACACCCTCGTCCTCACTTACCACCCCATCAACCTCCAGATACAACGCATCATCCTCCGACACTTCCGCCATCTACAATCCGACTCCACCACTAAAGGCATTTTTCCATCCCCACCCTTGTCTGCCTTCCGGAGAGACCACTCTCTCCGTGACTTCCTTGTTTACTCCACACTCCCCTCCAACCCCACCACACCCAGCACTTTCCCCTACAACCGCAGGAAGTGCTACACTTGCCCCCACACCTCCTCCCTCACCCCCATCCCAGGCCCCAAGATGACTTTCCACATCAAGCAAATGTTCACCTGCACATCCGCCAATGTAGTATACTGTATCCATTGTACCCGGCATGGCTTTCTCTACATTGGGGAAACCAAGCGGAGGCTTGGGGACCGCTTTGCAGAACACCTCTGCTCGGTTCGCAATAAACGACTGCATCTCCCAGCCGCGAACCATTTCAACTCCCCCTCCCATTCCTTAGACGACATGTCCATCCTGGGCCTCCTGCAGTGCCATAATGACGCCACCTGAAGGTTGAAGGAACTGCAACTCATATTCCGCCTGGAAACCCTGCAGCCCAATGGTATCAATGTGGATTTCACCAGCTTCAAAATCTCCCTTCCGCCCACTGCATCCCAAAACCAGCCCAGCTTGTCCACTCCTCACTAACCTGTTCTTCCTCTCACCTATCCCCTCCATTTCCTACCTTCTAACCTCATCCCGCGCCCTTGACCTGTCCGTCGTCCCCAGACTGACCTATCCCCTCCCTACCTCCCCACCTATACTCTCCTCGCCACCTATCTTCTCCTCTATCCATCTTTGATCCGCCTCCCACTCTCTCCCTATTTATTTCAGAACCCTCTCCCCATCCCCCTCTCTGATGAAGGGTCTAGGCCCGAAACGACGGCTTTTGTGCTCCTGAGATGCTGCTTGGCCTGCTGTGTTCATCCAGCCTCACATTTTGTTACCTCGGAAACTCTTACTGTCTTCATTTATATTACTGGCTAGTTTAACCTTCATATTCAACCTTCTCGCTCCTTTTTTTTGTTGCCATCTGTTGGTTGTGTAAGCTTCCCAACTCTGAATTGGAGGGCAGGTCTTATGAGGAAATATTTTGGGAGCTAGTGCTTTTTCATTGAGGTCGAGAATAAAGAACAAAGAAAATTACAGCACAGGAAGGGCCTTTCAGCCCTTCAAGCCTGCGCCGATCAAGATCCTCTGTCTAAATGGTGCCTTCCATTTCTGGTCGCAGCAGCAGCGCGAGCGGGAGCTTGGACCAGGGGCCTGTCGGGAAGCCGGTGAGTCACTGTTTTTGAATCTATAAAGAGCTTACCTCGTGAATAGTCAGAGGGACGCTGAGCAGGAGCTGACATGGGACTGGTGAGTGAGTGAGGTCATATATTTGTGTGGTTGCATTACCCGAAACACGACCCGGGTTGTGTCTCCCATCCATCCTCTTCCTCTAAGCAAAAAAAAAAGGTTCTGTGTGCTTGACTGGTAAGGTAACAAGTTTATTTGTTATTCTTTATTTTTTAAGTCTTGGGAATTTAGAATAATGGGAACGGAGGTCAGGGCAGTTGAATGTTCCTCCTGCAGAATGTGGGAGGTAAGGGTCACCACTAGTGTCCCTGCTGACTACATCTGCGGGAAGTGCACCCAACTCCAGCTCCTCGAAAACCGCGTTAGGGAACTGGAGCTGGAGCTGGATGAACTTCGGATCATTCGGAAGGCAGAGGGGGCTATTGAGAGGAGTTACAGGGAGGTAGTCACTCCTCAAGTACAGGAAAAAGGCAGATGGATTACGGTCAGGGGACGGAAAGGGAAGCGGCAGGCAGAGCAGGGATCCCCTGTGGCCATTCCCCTCAACAATAAGTATACCGTTTTGGATACTGTTGGGGGGGGATGACTTACCAGAGGAAAGCAGTGGGGCACAGGTCTCTGGCACAGAGTCTGTCCCTGCTGCTCAGAAGGGAAGGGGGAAGATGAGCAGAGCAGTAGTCATTGGGGACTCCATAGTTAGGGGGACAGATAGGAGGTTCTGTGGGGACGAGAGAGACTCACGGTTGGCGTATTGCCTCCCAGGTGCCAGGGTGCGTGATTTCTCTGATCGTGTTTTTGGGATCCTTAAGGGGGAGGGGGAGCAGCCCCAAGTCGTGGTCCACATTGGTACCAATGACCTAGGTAGGAAGAGAGATGGGGATTTAAGGCAGAAATTCAAGGAGCTAGGATGGAAACTGAGAGCTAGGACGAACAGAGTTGTTGTCTCTGGTTTGTTGCCCATGCCACGTGCTAGTGAGGCGAGGAATAGGGAGAGAGAGGAGTTGAACACGTGGCTACAGGGATGGTGCAGGAGGGAGGGTTTTGGATTCTTGGATAATTGGGGATCTTTCTGGGGTAGGTGGGACCTTTAGGGGCAAGATGGCCTTCACCTGAACCAGAGGGGTAGCGACATCCTGGGGGGGAAATTTGCGTGGGCTGTTCGGGTGGGTTTAAACTAATTCAGCAGGGGGATGGGAACCAAAATTATAGTTCGAGTACAGAAAAGGTTGAGAGTAGGGAGGTCCAAAATAAAGTTTCAGGGAAACAAGATGGCACCGGCAAGCAAGAAGTTGGTTTGAAGTGTGTCTACTTCAATGCCAGGAGCGCCCGGAATAAGGTGGGTGAACTTGCAACATGGGTTAGTACCTGGGACTTCGATGTTGTGGCCATTTCGGAGACATGAATAGAGCAGGGACGGAATGGTTGTTGCAGGTTCCGGGATTTAGATGTTTCAGTAAGAACAGAGAAGATGGTAAAAGAGGGGGATGTGTGGCATTGTTGGTCAAGGACAGTATTACAGTTGCAGAAAGGATGTTTGGGGACTCATCAACTGAGGCAGTATGGGATGAGGTTAGAAACAGGAAAGGAGAGGTCACCCTGTTGGGAGTTTTCTCCAGGCCTCCGAATAGTTCCAGAGATGTAGAAGAAAGGATAGCAAAGATGATTCTCAATAGGAGTGAGAGAGACAGGGTAGTGGTCATGGGGGACTTCAACTTTCCAGGTATTGACAGGGAACACTATAGTTCGAGTACTATAGATGGGTCAGTTTTTGTCCAGTGAGTGCAGGAGGGCTTCCTGACACAGTCTGTCGATAGACTAACAAGGGGTGAAGCCATATGAGATTGGTACTGGGGACTGAGCCCGGCCAGGTGTTAGATATGGAAGTAGGTGAGCACTTTGGTGATAGCGATCACAATTCTAGGTAATAAAATGTGAGGCTGGATGAACACAGCAGGCCAAGCAGCATCTCAGGAGCACAAAAGCTGACGTTTCGGGCCTAGAGCGATCATAATTCTGTTATGTTTACTTTAGTGATGGCAAAGGATAGATGTATACAACTGGGCAAGAGTTATAGCTGGGGGAAAGGCAATTACGATGACATTAGGCAAGATTTAGGGAGCATAGAGTGGGGAAGGAAAGTGCAGGGGATGTGCACATTAGAAATGTGGAGCTTATTCAAGGAAAAGCTGCGTGTGTCCTAGATAAATATGTACCTGTCAGGCAGGGAGGAAGCTGTAAAGTGCGGGAGCCGTTGTTTACAAAGGAGGTGGAATCTCTGGTCAAGAGGAAGAAGAAGGCTTATGTTAGGGTGGGATGTGAAGGCTCAGTTAGGGCACTTGAGGGCTACGAGGTAGCCAGGAAAGACCTAAAGAGAGAGCTCAGAAGAGCCAGGAGGAGACGTGAGAAGTTGTTGACAGATAGGATCAGGGTAAACCCTGAGGCTTTCTATAAGTATTTAAGGAATAAAAGAATGACAAAAGTAAGATTAGGCCCAATCAAGGATAGTAGTGGTAAGTTGTGTGTGGAGTCAGATGAGATAGGGGAAGCACTAAATGAATATTTTTCAACAGTATTTATTCTAGAAAACGACAATGTTGTCGAGGAGAATACTGAGATACAGGCTACTAGACCAGGTGGGATTGAGGTTCAAAAGGAAGAGGTATCAGAAATCCTTCAGAGGGTGAAGATAGACAAGTCCCCTGGGCTGGATGGGATTTATCCTCGGATCCTCTGGGAAGCCAGGGAGGAGATTGCCGAGCCTTTGGCATTGATCTTTAACTCGTCATTGTCTACAGGACAGCCCTGGTAATTATAGACCAGTGAGCCTTACCTCAGTTGTTGGTAAAGTGTTGGAAAAGGTTACAAGGGATAGGATTTATAATCATCTAGAAAAGAATAAATTGATTAGGGATAGTCAGCACGGTATTGTGAAGGGAAGGTCATGCCTCACAAACCTTATTGAGTTCTTTGAGAAGGTGACCAAACAGGTAGATGAGAGTAAACCGACTGATGTGGTGTATATGGATTTCAGCAAGGCGTTTGATAAGGTTCCCCACAATAGGCTATTCTACAAAATGAGGAGGAATGGAATTGTGGGAGATATAGTTTGGATCGGAAATTGGCTTGCTGAAAGAAGACAGAGGGTGGTAGTTGATGGGAAATGTGCATCCTGGAGCGCAATTACTAGTGGTGTCCTGCAAGGGTCGGTGTTGGGTCCACTGCTGTTTGTCATTTTTATAAATGACATGGATGCGGGCGTAGAAGGATGGGTTAGTAAATTTGCAGATGACACTAAGGTCGGTGGAGTTGTGGATAGTGACGAAGGATGCTGTAGGTTGCAGAGAGACATAGATAAGCCACAGAGCTGGGCTGAGAGGTGGCAAATGGAGTTTAATGCAGGCAAGTGTGAGGTGATGCACTTTGGTAGGAGGAAGCGGAAGGCAAAGTACAGGGCTAATGGTAAGATTCTTAGTAGTGTAGATGAGCAGAGAGATCTCTGTGTCCATGTACACAGATCCTTGAAAGTTGCCACCCAGGTTGACAGGGCTGCAAGAGGTTATGGTGAAGCTGTGCAAAACTCTGGTGCGGCCACACTTGGAGTATTGTGTACAGTTCTGGTCACTGCATTATAAGAAGGAGGTGGAAGCTTTGGAAAGGGTACAGAGGAGATTTACTAGGATGTTGCCTGGTATGGAGGGAAGGTCTTACGAGGAGAGGGTGAGGGACTTGAGGCTGTTTTCACTAGAGAGAAGAAGGTTGAGAGGTGACTTAATTGAAACATATAAAATAATCAGAGTGTTAGATAGGGTGGATAGGGAGAGCCTTTTTCCTAGGATGGTGACGGCGAGCACGAGGGGGCATAGCTTTAAATTGAGGGGTGAAAGATATAGGACAGATGTCAGAGGTAGTTTCTTTACTCAGAGAGTAGTAAGGGAATGGAATGCTTTGCCTGCAACGGTAGTAGATTCGTGAGCTTCAGGTACATTTAAGTTGTCATTGGACAAGCATATGGATGTACATGGAATAGTGTAGGTTAGATGGGCTTGAGATCGCTATTACAGATTGGCGCAACATCGAGGGCCGAAGCGCCTGTACTGTGCTGCAATGTTCTACGTTCTATGTCCTAAAAGCTCCTGTGTGTCCTAGATAGGTATCTACCTGTCAGGCATGGAGGAAGCTGTAGAGCACTAGAGCCGTGGTTTACGAAGGATGTGGAATCTCTGGTCAAGAGGATGAAGAAGGCTTATGTTAGGATGAGGTGTGAAGGCTCAGTTAGGGCACTTGAGGGCTACGAGGTAGCCAGGAAAGACCGAAAGAGAGTGCTCAGAAGAGCCAGGAGGAGACAGGAGAAGTTGTTGGCGGATAGGATCAGGGTAAACCCTAAGGCTTTCTAAGGTATTTAAGGAATAAAAGAATGACGAGAGTAAGATTACGCCCAATCAAGGATAGTGGTGGGAAGTTGTGTGTGGCTTCAGAGAGGATGGGGGAAGCACTTAATGAATATTTTTCTACAGTATTCACTCTAGAAAATGACAATATTGTCGAGGAGAATACTGAGATACAGGCTACTAGACTAGGTGGGATTAAGGTTCTCAAGGAAGAGGTATTAGAACTCCTACAGAGTGTGAAGATAGATAAGTCCCCTGGGCCGGATGGGATTTATCCTCGGATCCTCTGGGAAGCCAGGGAGGAGATTGCCGAGCCTTTGGCATTGATCTTTAACTCATCGTTGTCTACAGGAATAGTGCCAGATGACTGGAGGATAGCAAATGTGGTTCCCCTGTTCAAGAAGGGGAGTAGAGACAACCCTGGTAATTATAGACCAGTGAGCCTTACCTCAGTTGTTGGTAAAGTGTTGGAAAAGGTTATAAGGGATAGGATTTATAATCATCTAGAAAAGAATAAATTGATTAGGGATAGTCAGCACGGTTTTGTGAAGGGAAGGTCGTGCCTCACAAACCTTATTGAGTTCTTTGAGAAGGTGACCAAACAGGTAGATGAGAGTAAATCGGTTGATGTGGTGTATATGGATTTCAGCAAGGCGTTCGATAAGGTTCCCCACAATAGGCTATTGTACAAAATGCAGAGGAATGGACTTGTGGGAGATATAGCAGTTTGGATTGGAAATTGGCTTGCTGAAAGAAGACAGAGGGTGATGTTTGATGGGAAATGTTCATCCTGGAGCGCAGTTACTAGTGGTGTACCGCAAGGGTTGGTGTTAGGTCCACTGCTGCTAGTCATTTTTGTAAATGACCTGGATGCGGGCGTAGAAGGATGGGTTAGTAAATTTGCAGACGACACTAAGGTCGGTGGAGTTGTGGATAGTGACAAAGGATGCTGTAGGTTGCAGAGAGACATAGATAAGCTGCAGAGCTGGGCTGAGAGGTGGCAAATGGAGTTTAATGCGGAAAAGTTTGAGGTGATGCACTTTGGTAGGAGTAACCACAATGCAAAGTATTGGGCTAATGGTAAGATTCTTGGTAGTGTAGATGAGCAGAGAGATCTCGGTGTCCATGTACACAATCCTTGAAAGTTGCCACCCAGGTTGCCAGGGCTGTTAAGAAGGCATAGAGTCTTTTAGCTTTTATTAATGGAGGGATCGAGTTCTGGAACCAAGAGGTTATGCTGCAGCTGTACAAAACTCTGGTGCGGCCGCATTTGGAGTATTGCGTACTGTTCAGAGGATTTCCCTGATGAAGGGTCTAGGCCCGAAACGTCAGCTTTCGTGCTCCTGGGATGCTGCTTGGCCTGCTGTGTTCATCCAGCTCCACACTTTGTTAACTATTTTCCAAGGATCTGTATCCCCCTGCTCCCTGCCTATTCATGTATCTGTCGAGATACATCTTAAATGACACTATTGTGCTCACCTCTATCACCTCCGCTGGCAACATCTTCCAGGCACCCACCACCCTCTGCATAAAGAACGTTCCACGCAGATCTCCCTTAAACTTTCCTCCTCTCACTTTGAACTCATGACCCCTAGTAATTGAGTCCCCCACTCTGGGAAAAAGCTTCTTGCTATCCACAGTGTCTATACCCCTCATGATTGTGTAGACCTCAATCAGGTCCCCCCTCAACCTCTGTCTTTCTAATGAAAGTAATCCTAATCTACTCAACCTCTCTTCATAGCTAGTGCCCTCACTACCAGGCAACATCCTGGTGAACCTCCTCTGTACTCTCTCCAAAGCATCCACATCCTTCTGGCAATGTGGTAACCAGAACTGTACACAGTACTCCAAATGTGGTCGAACCAAAGTCTAATACAACTGTAACATGACCTGCCAACTCCTGTACTCAGTACCCCGCCCAATGAAGGAAAGCATGCCGCATGCCTTCTTGACCACTCTATCCACCTGCGTTGCCACCTTCAGGGAACAATGGACCTGAACATCCACCTACACCTTCCTCCAGATCATTTACATATATCACAAACAACAGTGGTCCCAGCACAGATCCCTGTGGAACACCACTGGTCACAGTTCTCCATTTTGAGAAACTCCCTTCCTCTACTACCCTCTGTCTCCTGTTGCCTAGCCAGTTTTTTATCCATCTAGCTATTATACCCTGGAACCCATGTGACTTCACTTTGTCCATCATCCTACCATGGGGAACCTTATCAAATGTCTTACTGAAGTCCATGTACGTGACATCCACAGCCTTTCCCTCATCAATCAACTTTGTCACTTCCTCAAAGAATTCTATCAAGTTGGTAAGACATGACCTTTCCTGCACAAAACCATGTTGCCTATCACTGATAAGCCCATTTTCTTCCAAATGGGAATAGATCCTATCCCTCAGTATCTTCTCCATCAGCTTCCCTACCACTGACGTCAGGCTCACTGTTCTATAATTACCTGGATTATCCTTGCTACCCTTCTTAAACAAGGGGACAACATTAACAATTCTCCAGTCCTCTGGGGCCTCATCCGTGCTCAAGGATGCTGCAAAGATATCTGTTAAGGCCCCGGCTATTTCCTCTCTCGCTTCCCTCAGTGACCTGGAATAGATCCCATCCGGATCTGGGGACTTGTCCACCTTAATGCCTTTTAGAATGCCCAACACTTCCCCCTCTTTGTGCTGACTTGACCTAGAGTAATCAAACATCTACCCCCAACCTCAACATTTGTCATGTCCCTCCCCTCAGTGAATACCGATACAAAGTACTCATTCAGAATCTCACACATTTTCTCTGACTCCTTGTACAACTGGGAAGGATAACTAAGACTCTTTACATCACTCAGAAGGATGAGAGGTGACTTAATAGAGGCGTATAAAAAGATGCGAGGTATAGATAGAGTGGATGATCAGAGACTTTTTCCCAGGGCAGAAATGACTGATACGAGTGGGCATAGTTTTAAAGTGATTGGAGGAAGGTATAGGGGAGGTGTCAGAGGTAGATTCTTCACACAGAGGGTGGATGTGAGGAATGCACTGCCGGCAGTGGGAGTGGAGTCAGATACCTTAGAGACTTTTAAGTGACTCTTGGGTAGGTACATGGAGGATAGTAAAATGTAGGGTATGCAGGGTAGTTTGATCTTAGTGTAGGATAATAGGTCGGCACAACATTGTGGGCCAAAGGGCCTGTCCTGTGCTATACTGTTGTGTGTTCTATGTTCTACAGAAAGATCCATTTATTTCAACTCTCTGCTTTCTGTTGGTTATCCAACTTTCTATCCAAGCTAATATATTAACCCCAGCCCCATGAGATCTTACCTTATGTGGCAAACTTTTATGCTTCAAATTGCTTCTGGAAGTCGAGATCCACTACATCTACTACATCCCCCTACACACTTTGCTTATTAGGTCTTTGAAGAACTCTTAGCAAAGTAGTCAAGTACAATGTACCCTTCGTAAAACCATGCTGACTCTGATGGTGAAGTAACTCCACACAGAGGCTGGTATCCCTTCAGCAATCCACTCTTTCTTCACACATGAATAGTCCTTGACTCTAGTACCACCTCTTCAGAGTTAGCTATCAGAGTGTCAGTATCTCTAACACTCTCTTCTCTCTGTCAACTAGGGCTCCCTGATTGGTCCAGATTAACAGCCTCAATAAGGGAATTCAGCTCCTTAATAGAACTCCACTCTCTTCTTCTGGTGTTAAAAGCATTGAGGTGGCTTCGTCCATCATATCTGTCTCTGATTCTGAGGACTTGTCAACATCTAATGGAGAGGATGAACCCATGGGTTCTGGCAGCCTTTCTGACTGTTCTGACGGGCAGGGCATGCTTTGATCCTGCACCATTTGCAAATTTGCAGCTTTCATATGGTCCATATTTCATATGGCCATGCACCTGAATTTTATACATCACTGGTACTAAACTCACGAACATCATTCCTCTTATACATGTGGGGCCCTTTCCATAATTTTTACACCAAACTTTGCCTCCTGTGTCAAACAGCCTCTGTCACTTAGCGGAGTCTTGTGTCTGGGATTGGTGTTCCTGATGCCGCTTTGTCCTCACACCTCAGATCCAGGAAGATTCAACCTGGTGCAGAGTCTTCTCCCCATTAGCAACTCTACTAATACTATCCATGTAGTTGCATGTAGGGTGGTCCTATAAGTAAACAAGAATGCTGACAGTTTGGCATCTGGAGGGGCTGTTGGCTGTTTCTTCAAACCAATCAGGGAACTCATATCCTAGTTGGCTGACTGCGTTATAATCACTACGGATGGATTGCTTTTTGATTTTCCAAATATCCTATCACTATTTCCTTAATTGGCTTGACTTAACTTAGTTGGCTGGATACTAGTTTGTGATACAGAGTGATGCCAAAAATGTGGGTTAAATTTCTTCACCAGCTGAGGTTGTAATGTAGGTCCCACCTTCACATCCTCCATGCCTCAGACAACATTACCTTACCTTTACTTTGGGGAGGCAATGGCTGAGTGGTATTATCACTGGGCTGTTAATCCAGAGACCCAGATAATGTTCTGGGGACCCGGGTTTAAATCCCACCAAGACAGATGATGAATTTGAATTCGACAAAATATCTGGAATTAAGAATTTAAAGATGACCATGAATCTGTTGTGGATTATCAGAAAAACCCATCTGGTTCACTAATGTCCCTTAGGGAAGGAAACTTCCATCCTTACCTGGTCTGGACTACACGTGACTCCAGACCCACAGCAATGTGGTTGACTCTTAACTGCCCCCTGGGCAATAAATGCTGCCTGGCCAGTGACACCCTCGCCCAGTGAATGAATAAATGAAATGGATAATGGATTCTAGCAATTTCCGAACAACACATAAAACTAGAGATATTGGCATTTCTTTCAATCCACTGGACCTGTACCTAGGGAAGATTAAAATGGTTATAATCAATGAGTCAAGAGTCATAGAGATCTCAGCACAGTAAAAGGCCATTCAGCCCACTCATAAGCATTCCTACCACCCTTGGGGTGAAAAAGGCTTTTCCTCACATATGGCCGAAGTGCAGGTAGATAGGATTGGTATAGTTTGGTGTTTCTTAGTCAGCATAGATGCGATGGGCGAGTGGAAATGTTTCTATGCTATATGACTCTAAATCTTCCTCTCCTACCTTGTATCTATGCCACCTGGTCCCTCCATTAAGAGGAAAAGTTTCTTCCTGCCTTCCCTATCTATGCCCCTCATAATTTTACTCGTCTCCATCTTGTCCCCTCAGAATCTCATCGAATCCAATGAAAATAACACTGGTCTGTCCAGTTCCACTTTGTTACTGAAACTGTACAGCACTGATAACATCCTGGGGAAATCTCCTCTCCAGTACTATCACATTCCCTCCTAGAATGTGGATTCCACAACTACACACAACACTCGAGCTGTGACCCAACCAACATTTTATACAGTTCTAGCGTAATTTAAAATGATTTAGATTTAGAATTCTTATAGTGTGGAAATAGGCCGTTCAGCCCATCAAGTCCAGCCAGACCATCAGGGCAGCCCACCCAGACCCATTCCCCTATAACCCATGTAATCTACACATCCCTGGGCACTATGGGCAATTTAGCCAGTCCACCTAACCTGCACATCTTTGGACTGTGGGAGGAATCCTGAGCACCCGGAGAAAACCCACACAGACACGGGGAGAATGTGTAAACTCCACACAGTCGCCAGAGGGCAGAATGAAACCCGGGTCCCTGGGGCTGTGAGGCAGCAGTGCTAACCACTGAGCCACCGTGCCACCCCTGCTCCCTGTTCTTCAATGCAGTCTCTAGACTAATACCCCATATGCTTTCATAATGATTTAATCCAATTGTCCTGACATCTTAATGGACTGGTGCACATGTACATTAAGGTCCCTCTGATCCTTACTGAAATCTGAAAAATGCTGGACATCACAGCAGGTCTGACAGTATGCTAATGCTTCAAATTGAGATGTCTCTTCGGAGCTCTGATGAAGAATCATCTCGATTCAAAACATTAACTTGCTCTGTCTCCAAGGATGCTGCCTGACCCGCTGTGATCTCCAGCATTTTTTGTTTTCAGTGCAGATTCCAGCATCTCCTGTCTCTGATCCTTGATGCTTCCCAGTGTCCTACTGTTTATCATCTTTCCCTTGCCTTGTTTTCCTGCCCAAGTGTATCACCTCACATTTATCTGGATTGAATTCCACTTACAACTGATCAGCCACCTGACCAGCCTGTCTATATGCTTCTGTAATCTAAGGCTATGCTCCTCACTATTTACCACCTCACTAATTTCCTTATCATCCACAGACTTTCTGATCAATCCTCCTACATTCAAGTCCAAATTATTCCTAACAACCACAACCTAGTAACTCACTTCCTGACTCCCCAAAGCCTGCCCACCATCTACAAAGGCACAAGTTAGAAGTGTGATGGGATACTCCCCCCACCGACACTCAGTAGCAGCAGTGTGTACTATCTACGGGATGCGCTGCAGAAATTCACCAAAGATCCTCAGACAGCACCTTCCAAACCCACGATCACTTCCATTTAGATTTCCCCACCAAGACATTCACCTTCCTGACTCGGAAATATATCCCCGTTCCTTCACTGTAACTGGGTTAATATCATGGAGTTCCATTCCAAACGGTATTGTAGCAAATGGACTGCAGCAGTTCAAGAAGGCAGTGTGCCGCCACCGTCTCAAGGACAACTAGGGACAGATAATAAAAATGCTGGCCAGCCAGCGTTGCCCACATCCCACGAATGAATGAAGTCAAACTCCATTAGGACCTGGGGACTTCTAACTCACAGTCTAACAATTTACTTGGTATCATTTCCCTGGGAATTTTCTTGAGTTCCTCCTTGCCTTTTGTGTGATTGTAATGAAGTCAGTCAGGTGGACCTCGTAAAATATGAGTTCCCTGATTGGGCCTGTTTATCTGGTCTATTCAGGGAGCCCTGGCTGACAGATAAGAACAGGAGTGTCAGACACTCTGACAGCAGGCTCTGAGGGAGCTGGATCAGTGTCAAGTGCTTTGTACGTGTAAGTAAAATGTGACTTGGTGATGGGACACTGGCCTTTGTGGACTTAGTTCATATTTCAGGTCTTGATGTACAGCTATTTCCAAGAATATACTTGTATTTTCTCTCATGAAGACTGATGTAAAGTATTTGTTTGATCTGTCTGCCATCTCTTCCTCCCCATTACTTATTCCCCGGTCTCATTTCCTACAAGGCCAGCACTTACTTTGTTCAATCTTTTCTTAATTAAATGCCAGAAAAAACTTCTCCTATCTGTTTTTATATTTTTGGCTAACTTCTTCTTACACTCTAATTTTTGCTCATTACTAATCTTTTCATAATTCCCTGCTTTTTTTTGTATTCTCGCCAAGCTTCTGACTTGTCACCTGTAGTTGTACGATTGTATGTATTTTCTTTAAGTTTGATACTAACTACAAGACCAACCAGAATCAAAATGTGATCCTTTATGCAGGTTGGGTAACACTAGTGTCTAGTGGTTCATCAAAATAATTGTCTGACATCTCTCCATGATTATCTTTGCCGGATGTGTTGCTTCTTTCCAGGGAATACTCACCAAGAAAATAATTCAGATTCTCAGAGTTCAAGCACTGGTTTCCTCACCCTGAACATCTTTCCTTTCTCATTGTGTCCTCTACAATTAGGCAAAACCATGCAGACAACATGACAACCGATGAATAGACACCACACAACAATTGCCAGACAGGAACACTTCAGTGATCAAAGACATTTGGCCGTGGATCTTCGGGTAAATGTCCTCCAATGTGGATTTTAGGATACACAACAAGGCAGAGTTGCTGAGCAGAGGCTGATAGCTAAGTTCAGTCCCTGTAAGGATGGCGTCAACCAGGATCTTGTGTTTATATTACACTACAGGTGATCCCACCACAGTACACACTCTCACAAACACACTTGCACATACAGATACGTGCACACACTCACTCACACAAACACACTCACACACATCCTCCCTCAAACACACACACACTTCCCCACATAATTGTGCATGCACACACATACATACAGTCTCTCTCTCTCACCACCCCCCAACACACACACACACACACCCATACGCTCTCTCTCCCACACACATGCACACATTCTTTCTCGCACACAAACACACACACACACACACACACATACACACATGAATCTATTGAGTGAATTTGTATTTGCAGATACATTCTATTTTGTTCAAAAAGCACACAAATCATAGATAGTCAGTCAATGTCATGTTTGCAAATTCCTACTTTAGAAATAAAATCTGACTCCAAACGAAAACACAAACAGATTCTAAACTAGGCCACACACCTAAAATGCATTGTCTGACATAAAAGGTCATCTCTTCTTTACACTGATAAAACTTATAATTCTCTCAGGACAATGACTTGAAAGGAAATCAGGGATTTACATGTATATATTAATCAATTAAAACCTTCTAACTGCTTAAAGATTTAACAGCATCTTAAGTTTGTTTAATACATCCTCATCAGTGGTGTGACGCTTTGATCTTTAACTTATAAATTCTGGGTCTGATATTATCTCTCTCACTAACACCTGGAGGAGCAGCGAGGCTCCAAAAGCTTGTGTTTTCAAACAAACCTGTCGGACTGTAACCTGGTGTCGTGTGGTTTCTGACCTTGTCCACCCCAGCCCAACACCGGCACCTCCACATCATGTCCGCAATGATAACATTCTTAAAGTATTTATTTCCACGTGCTGATATTAAACACACGCTTTTCAAGTCTTTTCTGCTGCTCGGTGTGATTTTGGATACAAACAGCTTGTAGCACTCATTCCCCAGCAACCCTGAAAAGTGTGAGGTGCTTCATTTTGGAAGATCAGATTTGAAGGCAGAATACAGGGTTATTGGCAGGATTCTCGGCAGTGTGGAGGAACAGAGAGATCTTGGGGTCCACGTCCATAGATTCCTCAAAGTTGCCACCCAAGTTGATTGGGTTGTAAAGAAGGGATATGGTGTGTTGGCTTTCATTAACAGGGGAATTGAGTTTAAGAACCTTGAGGTTATGCTGCAGCTCTATAAAACTCTGGTTAGACCACACTTGGAATATTGTGTTCAGTTCTGGTCACCTCATTATAGGAAAGATGTGGAAACTTTAGAGAGGGTGCAGAGGAGATTTACCAGGATGCTGCCTGGACTGGACAGCAGGTCTAATGAGGCAAGGTTGAGGGAGCAAGGGCTTTTCATTGGAGCGAAGAAGGAAGAGAGGTGACTTGATAGAGGTTTACAAGCTGATGAGAGCATTGATAGAGTGGATAGTAAGAGGCTTTTTCCCAGGGCACAAATGACTATTAGGAGGGGGCATAGCTTTAAGGTGATTGGAGGAAGGTATAGGGGAGATGTCAGAGGTCATTTCTTCACACAGAGTGGTGGGGTGTGGAATGTGCTGCTGGCAGTGGTCGTGGAGTCAGATACTTTAGGGACATTCGGGCAACTCCTGATTAGGCTCATGGAGGATAGTAAAATGTAGGGTATGCAGGGTAGATTGATCTTAGAGTAGGATTATAGGTCGGCACAACATTGTGGGCCGAAGGGCCTGTACTGTGCTGTACTCTTCCATGTTCCATGTTCCGTGCTCTGTGTTCCATGTTCCATGTTCTGTGCTCTGTGTTCCATGTTCCATGTTCCGTGTTCTGTGCTCTGTGTTCCATGTTCCATGTTCTGTGCTCTGTGTTCCATGTTCCATGTTCCGTGTTCTGTGTTCCATGTTCCATGTTCCGTGCTCTGTGTTCCATGTTCTGTGCTCTGTGTTCCATGTTCCATGTTCTGTGCTCTGTGTTCCATGTTCCATGTTCCGTGCTCTGTGTTCCATGTTCTGTGCTCTGTGTTCCATGTTCCATGTTCCATGTTCTGTGCTCTGTGTTCCATGTTCCATGTTCCGTGTTCTAGCAGAGTTGCTGTTGACGTTGTATTCTTGCTCACAGAGCCGGTGTGTTTGATCGCAGACGTTTTGTCACCCTGCTAGGTAACATCGTCAGTGTGCCTTCAGTATAAAACGGAGCTGCATCAGGACAATATTCAAATCAGCCACAACACACTGCAGCTATCCAGAATTCTGCAAAGCGCGGAAAAGGAGCACTTATACAGAGGTTTTAAAAGGAATGGAGACCCAAAAAGCACAATCCGCTGTTACCACCATGACATACTACAGCAAGAAGGCCCATCACAGCCAGACACACTAGTCACCCTGCCATACATCAGAGACATATCAGAGATGACCACACGACTACTCAGACTCTGAGGTATTAGTGTCGCTCACAAACCAACAACCACCTGCCACAGCTACTGATGAACGTGGAGGATCCCATACGCACAGCCAATAAAATGGCTGTAATATACAAAATACCATGCAAGGACTGTGAGAAGCATTACATAGGCCAAACTGGAAGAAAACTGTTAATAAAGATACACAAACACCAACTAGCCTCTAACAGATATGACCAATTCTTACTGATTTCAATACACATGGACAAAGAAGGACACAAATTCGACTGGCACAGCATGTCCATAATAGCACAAGCCAAACAGAGACATGCCTGGGAATTCCTGGAGGCATGGCGTTCCGACCAGAACTCCCATCAACAAACACATTGAACTGAACCTAAAAAACTAACCACTGAAAAACAGAACTGGAAGTGATGCCAACCACCCCAGCAAACCGAAGCGCATAAATAACACATGGGACAGAACACCAATGTTTCACCGGAGATGCAGTGACCATGTTACTGAGCAGGGTGACAAAATGTCTACAATCAAACACAGCATCTTGGGGAGCAAGTCTACAACCTCATCCACAATCCGAGCTACAAATCTTCTTGAAAATTTTACCGTTGTTGTTATTATTTGTTAAATTTTTCTGTTTGTGGTCATTTCACAATTTTGCCTGAAAGAACCTCAAATTGCCTTTTATCTCCACAGGAGCAAAGACTAGAAAATTCACAGCCATATTGACACACTCAGCAGTGCCGATTCACTGAAATCAGTTATTTCAGCTCCTCTGCTGCTTTTTAAAGAAGCTGCTCCTTTCTAACACTATGGTTCATGTACAAGTCTCCATGGTTTCTGCCTCCAAATTGAAAGCAACCGTGCCAGAATTCAGATAACAAGGTGTAGAGCTGGATGAACACAGCAGGCCAAGCAGCATCTTCGGAGCAGAGGAGCTGACGTTTTGGGCCAAGACCCTTCTTCATTTCTGCTCCTCTGATGCTGCTTGTCCTGCTGTGTTCATCCAGCTCTACACCGTGTTATCTCAGATTCTCCAGCATCTGCAGTTCCTATTATTTCTGTGCCAGAATTCACGTGTCTAAGGCAAGTCACAATGTGAGTTCTACAAATTCTCCAAACGCTTTACAAATTTCTAGAATGGTGGCTGAATCAAGTAATAACCTGAAAGTTTTTGTTACCAGGTCATGGGGATGGGTGAGTAATGGGCATCGGAAGCAGATGCAAAAGTAGTCTTCAAAAGAGAACAGGGTAAAGATTTGAAGGGAGAACAAGGGGTGGGATTACAGGGCCACTGGAAAAGTACAGGAGAACGGCATTAATCTGGTGGTTAATTTGGTAGCTTCAAAGAACCAGCACAGGCCTGACAGGCTGAATGCCCACCTATAAAATATCCACTGTTCTATGATTTCATCAGTCCCTAAGATCAGTATAATTTTTCATCCTGTATATGGCTGTGATTCCTGTACAGAGTTTGAGGATTTTGTGTATGACACATAAGAGTGATCATAATGATCTCTCTTAGGTAACTAATACACAGAACACTTTAAACGTTAATCCACCTGAAGTCGAAAAGGTATAAACACAGGCTGATTGTTCTCTGGCCTTTTTCTGACCTTTGTGTTTTGATTGATTCAGACAAATCTCAAGGGTTTGGACACTCCCTAACTAACTGAAAGAGTTGAGTTGGGGATAATAAGAAGAAGATCTTTTTACACAGATGCTGGGGTGGGACTCTCTCACATCGGAAAGGAATCTGATTCCCACTGAATCCAGAGCTTCATTTGAACAGATCAGGACTGCTTTTCATCTCTAAAATTAAGGTCTTCAGCGAATCCTTTGTGATTTAGTACACACAATAAGTGGAACAAATTAAAACATATCAAAATAAAAGTAGTATTGGAGTTTATGAAATGAAAATGCAAACAAGAACTGGGTGTTTTATCTATAGAGACTGAAAGTCATCAGTGAGATGCTCAAGGGAGGAATTACAAAGAATTATCAGGGCTGACATGAATAGGTGAGAAAATGAACAATGAATCTAAATAGTGGTCTGGTAACATCATTGGATTTCATAGCCACATATTGTAGGTTGTTTTAGGAGTTTAACAATTCTCAGAGTCTTCTCCAAAAGTAAGACAGAGACTGCATTGTCAACAAGAACCCTGGTGTCACAGAAACAGGGAAACATAGGAACCAGGAGCAAGCCACTCTGTCCATCAAAACTACTCTGCCATTCAATATTCTCCCCTTACTCCCATAATCCATCATGTCTTTAACATCTAGCAGGCGGGAGGCGATGGCCCAGTGGTATTATTGCTGGACTGTTAATCCACGGACCCAGAAAACATTCTGGCGACCCAGGTTCGAATCCTGCCATGACAGACGGTGGAATTTGAAATCAATAAATATATCTGGAATTAAGAATCTAGTGATCACCATGAATCCATTGTCGATTGTAGGAAAAACCCACCTGGTTCACTAATGTCCTTAAGGGAAGGAACCTGACATCCTTACCTGGTCTGGCCGACATGTGACTCCAGATCCATTGCACTGTGATTGACTCTTAACTGCCCGCTGGGCAATTAGAGATGGGCAGTAAATGGCCAGTAATGCCCTCGTCCCGTGAATGAATAAAGTAAAGGACTTGACCTCCGCAGTCTTCTGCGATAGACAATACCACTTGTCAGCCCAAACCAGGATATTGTCCAGATCTTGTTACATTTAAACATAGTTCGTTTGTGGATTGAACTTCCAGAGGGTGTGATGAGTTGAGTACAGTTACAGTGTTTAAAAGACATTTAGATAAGTATATGAACAGGACAGGTTTGGAGGGATATGGGCTAAGTACAGGCAGGTGGGACTAAACTAGTAAAGAAATTTCTCCCCATCTCAGTCCAAAATGGTTAAGAATGTATCCTGAGAACCCTTAACCAGGGAAACATCATCCCTTCATTTACATGCCTAGCCCTGTCAGACTTTTATGTATTTCAATGAGATCTCCTCTCATTCTTCTAAACTCTAGTGAAAACAGGCCCAGTTACCCAATCTCTCCTTGTAGGACAAACCTGCCATTCCAGGAATCAGTCTTGTGAACCTTGGATAAGGAAACCAAAACTATGCACAATATCCGAGGTGAAGTCGCTCTAAGGCTCTGTACAGCTGCAGTAAAATATCTCCACTCTAATTAAAGACTGAGATGAGGACGAATGATTCTTCTCTGAGGTTTGAGTCTTTGGAACTCTTTGTCACGGAAGATCAGACTCCTCGTGAGCTCAGATAGATAGATTCTTGATCAAAAGGAAAATTAAGGGTTTAGGGGAAAGGACAGAGGAACAACAGATCAGCCATGATCTTATTGAACACTGGAGCAGGTTCAAGGGGCAAAATAGTCTCCTTCCTGTTCCAATTTTTTTATCCTCTTATTGTACCCCAATCCACTTGAAGTGAGGTCTGCAGGCCAAATGAAATGTGGTTGACTTATTAATTTTAGAAGTATGAGGATGAGCATAGCTTTCATAAGAGTGTATAAAATCCAAACAGATCTAGAAATGGTAAACGCAGAAAGAATATTCCCTGTGATTATTGACTCAAAACTAAAGACCGTAGTCTAAGGATACAGGGCAAGTCATTTAGGTCTGAGATGAGGAGAAATTACATCATAAGTGGGGATGTCCGTCAATGATTGTACAATGTTCAGCACCAGTCATGACTTCTCAGATACTGAAGGAGTTGTAGCACAGAAACAGACCCTGCTGATCATAATTGCAAACTAAATTAGTCCCACCTGCCTTTGATTGGCCCATATCACTCCAAACCTTTCCAATTCATATACTCAATGTCTTTTAAACATTGTAACTGTACTCAATTCACCACATCCTCTGGAAGTTCAATCCCCACACGAACCATGTTTAAGTGTAACAAGATCTGGACAATATCCAGGCTTGGGCTGACAAGTAGCAAGTAATATTCACACCACACAAATGCCAGGCCATGACAATCTTCAATAAGAGTCAATCTAACCACCATCCCTTGATATTCAATGGTGTTACCAACCCTGAATCCCCCACTATCAATTGCTTAGAATTACCATTAACTGGAAACTCCATTGGACTCACTACATAGACACAGTGGCTACAAGAGCAAGTCAGAGGTTAGGAATACTGCAGCAAGTAATTCACCTCCTGACTCCCCATAACGTGTCCACCATCAATAAGGCACAGGTCAGGAGTGTGATGAAATACTCCCCACTTGCCTGGATGGGTGTAGCCCCAACAACATTCAAGAAGCTCGACACCATCCAGGACAAAGCAGCCGCTTGATTGGCACCACATCCACAAGGATCCACTCGCTCCACCACCGACGCTCAATCACAGCAGTGTGTACCATCTACAAGATGTACTGCAGAAATTCACCAAAAATCCTCCGACAGCATCTTCCAAATCCCACGGCCACTTCCATCTCGAAGGACAAGGACAGCAGATATACGGGAACACAGCCCCCTGCAAGTTCCCCTCTAAACCACTCACCATCCTGACTTGGAAATATATCGTTGTTCCTTCACTGTCACTGGGTCAAAATCCTGGAATTCCGTCCCTAAGGGCATGGTGGGTCAACCTACAGCACATGGGCTGCAGTGATCGAAGAAGTCAGCTCACACCATGTTTTCAAGGAGCAACTAGGGACAGGCATTAAATACTGGCCCAAACATCACGATTGCCAAAGAGTGGTGAGCCTGTGGAAATTGCTACCTCAGAAAGAGGCCAAAGCTTTGACTGCTTCCCTGAAGCAGTTATAGTCCTTGGATCTAATGGGACCAAAGGGTATAGGATAAAAGTGGGAAGAGAGTATGGAATTGGATGATCAGACATGTTTTTTTTAAATGTTAGCGTAGGCTTTCAAGTTGAATGGACTATTCTTGCTCCTATTTTCTGCTTCTAAGCCATGAAAGCCAACATACCATTTGCCTTCCTAATGCATGCATACTTTTGGAGTCCAATCTAGAAGGACTTGATAACTTGATAATGAGGAAAGGGCTGTGGATGTCATATACATGGACTTCAGTAAGGCGTTTGATAAGGTTCCCCATGGAGGCTGATGGAGAAAGTGAAGTTGCATGGGGCCCAGGGTGTACTAGCTGGTTGGATAGAGAACTGGCTGGGCAACAGGAGACAGAGTGTTGTAGAGGAAGGGAGTTTCTCAAAATGGAGAACTGTGACCAGTGGTGTTCCACAGGGATCAGTGTTGGGACCACTGTTGTTTGTGATATACATAAATGATCTGGAGGAAGGTATAGATGGTCTGATTTGCAAGAATGCAGGCGACACTAAGATTGGTGGAGTGGCAGATACTGAAGGGGACTGTTGGAGATTGCAGCAGAATATAGATAGATTGGAGAGTTGGGTGGAGAAATGGCAGATGAAATTCAATCCAGGCAAATGCGAGGTGATGCATTTTGGGAGATCCAATTCAAGAGCGAACTATACAGTAAATGGAAAAGTCCTAGGGAAAATTGATGAACAGAGAGATCTGGGTGTTCAGGTCCATTGTTCCCTGAAGGTTGCAATGCAGGTCAATAGAGTGGTCAGGAAGGCATATGGCATGCTTTCCTTCATTGGGTGGGGTATTGAGTACAAGAGTTGGCAGGTCATGTTACAGTTGTATAGGACTTTGATTCGGCCACATTTGGAATACTGCATACCATTCTGGTTGCCACATTACCAAAAGGATGTGGATGCTTTGGAGAGGGTGCAGAGGAGGTTCACCAGGATGTTGCCTGGTATGGAGGGTACCAGGTATGAAGAGAGGTTGAGTAGATTAGGATTATTTTCATTAGAAAGACAGAGGATGAGGGGGGACCAGTTTGAGGTCGGCAAAATCATAAGAAGTATAGACAGGGTGGATAGCAAAAAACTTTTTCCCAGAGTCTGGGACTCAGTTACTAGGGGTCACGATTTCAAGGTGACAGGGGAAAAGTTTAAGGGAGATATGTGTGGGAAGTTCTTTACGCAGAGGGTGGTGGGTACCTGTAACGTGTTGCCAACGGAGGTGGTAGAGGCGAGCACGATAGCGTCATTTAAGATGTATCTAGACAGATACATGAATGGGCAGGGAGCAGAGGGATGCAGATCCTGGGAAAATAGGCAATAGGTTTAGATCTGGATCAGCTTAGGCTTGGAGGGCTGAAAGGCCTGTTTCTGTGCTGTAATTTTCTTTGCTCTTTGTTCTTTGACACGCAGCTCCCTTTATCAAAGTAAATAATATTGTCATTTCTGTTTTTTTTCCCCACTGAAGTGAATAACTTTACATTTAGAGATAATGGGAACTGCAGATGCTGGAGATTCCAAGATAATAAAATGTGAGGCTGGATGAACACAGCAGGCCAAGCAGCATCTCAGGAGCACATTTACACATTTACATTTACCCATGGTATTCTGCATCTGCCATGTTTTGGCCATTCACTCAGCTTGGAGCCTCTTCAGACTGTGCTCACCAATCACACTGCGGCCAAGTTTTGTGTAGTCAGCAAGCCTAACCACGAGGGTTGCTTTACTAGCGTTCACTTTAAAAATGGCCCATGTATTCCTCCTCTCCGTTTCTTATCTGTAAACTAGTTCTTAATCACTGCTGTAAATTATCACCAATTCTACCTATGTTGGTTTTCGCCTAACATTTTCTGCGGGTCTTCATTTAAATCATCCTCTAAATCCAAATTCACCATATCTAATAGGTCTCACTTATCTATTCGACTTATGACATCCTCAAAAACTCCAGTAGAGTTGACTCACTAAAACCCTGCACAACTACAGTAAGATTTGAGTAAAGGGCTGGAGTAAAGAACATACATAGAACATACATAGAACATTACAGCACAGTACAGGCCCTTCGGCCCTCGATGTTGTGCCGACCTGTCATACCGATCTCAAGCCCATCTAACCTACACTATTCCATGTACATCCATATGCTTGTCCAATGACGACTTAAATGTACCTAAAGTTGGCGAATCTACTACCGTTGCAGGCAAAGCGTTCCGTTCCGTTACTACTCTCTGAGTAAAGAAACTACCTCTGACATCTGTCCTATATCTTTCACCCCTCAATTTAAAGCTATGCCCCTTCGTGCTCGCCGTCACCATCCTAGGAAAAAGTCTCTCCCTATCCACCCTGTCTAACCCTCTGATTATTTTATATGTTTCAATTAAGTAACCTCTCAACCTTCTTCTCTCTAACGAAAACAGCCTCAAGTCCCTCAGCCTTTCCTCGTAAGACCTTCCCTCCATACCAGGCAACATCCTAGTAAATCTCCTCTGCACCCTTTCCAAAGCTGCCACATCCTTCTTATAATGCAGTGACGAGAACTGTACACAATATTCCAAGTGCGGCCGCACCAGAGTTTTGTACAGCTTCACCATAGCGTCTTGGTTCCGGAACTCGATCCCTCTATTAATACAAGCTAAAACACTGTATGCCTTCTTAACAGCCCTGTCAACCTGGATGGCAACTTTCAAGGATCTGTGAACATGGACACCGAGATCTCTCTGCTCATCTACACTGCTAAAAATCTTACCATTAGCTCTGTACTTAGCCTTCCGGTTACTCCGACCAAAGTGCATCACCTCACACTTGTCTGCATTAAACTCCATTTGCCACCTCTCAGCCCAGCTCTGCAGCTTATCTATGTCTCTCTGCAACCTACAACATCCTTCATCACTATTCACAACTCCACCGACCTTAGTGTTGTCTGCAAATTTACTAACCCATCCTTCTACGTCCTCATCCAGGTCATTTATGAAAATGACAAACGGCAGTGGTCCCAACACCGACCCTTGCGGTACACCACTAGTAACTGCGCTCCAGGATGAACATTTCCTGTCAACTACCACCCTCTGTCTTTTTTCAGCAAGCCAATTTCTGATCCAAACTGCTTTATCTCCCACAATTCCATTCCTTTGCATTTTGTAGAATAGCCTATTGTGGGGAACCTTATCGAATGCCTTGCTGAAATCCATATACACCACATCAACCGGTTTACTCTCATCTACCTGTTTGGTCACCTTCTCAAAGAACTCAATAAGGTTTGTGAGGCACGACCTTCCCTTCACAAAACCGTGCTGACTATCCCTAATCAATTTATTCTTTGCTAGATGATTATAAATCCTATCCCTTATTACCTTTTCCAACACTTTACCAACAACTGAGGTAAGGCTCACTGGTCTATAATTACCAGGGTTGTCTCTACTCCCCTTCTTGAACAGGGGAACCACATTTGCTATCCTCCAGTCGTCTGGCACTATTCCTGTAGACAATGATGAGTTAAAGATCAATGCCAAAGGCTCGGCAATCCCCTCCCTGGCTTCCCAGAGGATCCGAGGATAAATCCCATCCAGCCCAGGGGACTTATCTATCTTCACCTTCTGAAGGATTTCTAATACCTCTTCCTTGTGAACCTCAATCCCACCTAGTCTAGTAGCCTGTATCTCAGTATTCTCCTCGACAACATTGTCGTTTTCTAGAGTGAATACTGTTGAAAAATATTCATTTAGCGCTTCCCCTATCTCATCTGACTCCACACACAACTTACCACTACTATCCTTGATTGGGTCTAATCTTACTTTCGTCATTCTTTTATTCCTTAAATACTTATAGAAAGCCTTAGGGTTTACCCTGATCCTATCCGCCAACAACTTCTCACGTCTCCTCCTGGCTCTTCTGAGCTCTCTCTTTAGGTCTTTCCTGGCTACCTCGTAGCCCTCAAGTGCCCTAACTGAGCCTTCACATCCCATCCTAACATAAGCCTTCTTCTTCCTCTTGACCAGAGATTCCACCTCCTTTGTAAACCACGGGTCCCGCACTTTACAGCTTCCTCCCTGCCTGACAGGTACATATTTATCTAGGACACACAGGAGCTTTTCCTTGAATAAGCTCCACATTTCTAATGTGCCCATCCCCTGCAGTTTCCTTCCTCATTCTATGCTCCCTAAATCTTGCCTAATGTCATCGTAATTGCCTTTCCCCCAGCTATAACTCTTACCCAGTGGTATACACCTATCCCTTGCCATCACTAAAGTAAACATAACAGAATTGTGATCGCTATCACCAAAGTGCTCACCTACTTCCAAATCTAACACCTGGCTAGGGTCATTCCCCAGCACCAAATCTAATGTGGTTTCGCCCCTTGTTTGCCGATCTACATACTGTGTCAGGAAGCCCACCTGCACACACTGGACAAAAACTGACCCATCTATAGTACTCAAACTATAGTGTTCCCAGTCAATATCTGGAAAGTTGAAGTCCCCCATGACAACTACCCAGTCTCTCTCACTCCTATTGAGAATCATCTTTGCTATCCTTTCTTCTACATCCCTGGAACTATTCGGAGGCCTATAGAAAACTCCCAACAGGGTG
This sequence comes from Stegostoma tigrinum, assembly GCF_030684315.1. Lineage (NCBI taxonomy): Eukaryota > Metazoa > Chordata > Chondrichthyes > Orectolobiformes > Stegostomatidae > Stegostoma > Stegostoma tigrinum. The sequence continues at coordinate 139,286,365 of NC_081356.1, forward strand.
ACCTCTCCTTTCCTGTTTCTAACCTCAGCCCATACTACCTCAGTTGACGAGCCCCCAAACATCCTTTCTGCAACTGTAATACTGTCCTGGACCAACAATGCCACACCTCCACCCCTTTTACCATCTTCTCTGTTCTTACTGAAATATCTAAATCCCGGAACCTGCAACAACCATTCCTGTCCCTGCTCTATCCATGTCTCCGAAATGGCCACAACATCGAAGTCCCAGGTACTAACCCATGCTGCAAGTTCACCCACCTTATTCCGGACGCTCCTGGCATTGAAGTAGACACACTTCAAACCAACTTCTTGCTTGCCGGTGCCATCTTGCTTCCCTGAAACTTTATTTCGGACCATCCTACTCTCAACCTTTTCTATAGTCGAACTACAATTTTGGTGCCCATCCCCCCGCTGAATTAGTTTAAACCCACCCGAACAGCCTTAGCAAATTTCGCCCCCCAGGATATTGGTACCCCTCTGGTTCAGGTGAAGACCATCTTGCTTGTAGAGGTCCCACCTACCCCAGAAAGAGTCCCAATTATCCAAGAATCCAAAACCCTCCCTCCTGCACCATCCCTGCAGCCACGTGTTCAACTCCTCTCTCTCCCTATTCCTCGCCTCACTAGCACGTGGCACGGGCAACAAACCAGAGACAACTCTGTTTGTCCTAGCTCTCAGCTTCCAACCTCACTCCCTGAATTTCTGCCTTAAATCCCCATCTCTCTTCCTACCTATGTCATTGGTGCCAATGTGGACCACGGCTTGGGGCTGCTCCCCCTCCCCCTCCCCCTTAAGGATCCCAAAAACACGATCAGAGGCATCACGCACCTGGGAGGCAACACACCAACCGTGAGTCTCTCTCGTCCCCACAGAACCTCCTATCTGTCCCCCTAACTATGGAGTCCCCAATGACTAATGCTCTGCTCCTCTTCCCCCTTCCGTTCTGAGCAGCAGGGACAGACTCTGTGCCAGACACCTGTGCCCCACTGCTTTCCCCTGGTAAGTCAGCCCCACCCCCCCCCCCAACAGTGTCCAAAACGGTATACTTATTGTTGAGGGGAATGGCCACAGGGGATCCCTGCACTGCCTGCCGGTTCCCTTTCCGTCCCCTGACCGTAACCCATCTGCCTTTTTCCTGTACTTGAGGAGTGACTACCTCCCTGTAACTCCTCTCAATAACCCCCTCTGCCTCCCGAATGATCCGAAGTTCATCCAGCTCCAGCTCCAGTTCCCTAACGCGGTTTTCGAGGAGCTGGAGTTGAGTGCACTTCCCACAGATGTAGTCAGCAGGGATACTAGTGGTGACCCTTACCTCCCACATTCTGCAGGAGGAACATTCAACTGCCCTGACCTCCGTTCCCATTATTCTGAATTCCCAAGGCCCAAAAAATAAAGAATAAAAAATAAACTTGTTACCTTACCAATCAGGCACACAGAACCTTTTTTTTGGTTAGAGGAGGAGGATGGGTGGGAGACACTACCTGGGTAGTGTTTCGGGTAACGTAACCACACAAATAAATTACCTCACTTACTTACCAGTCCCGTGTCGGCTCCTGCTCAGCGTATCTCTGCCTATTCACGAGGTAAGCTTTTTACAGATTCAAAAACAGTGACTCACCGGCTTCCCGACAGGCTCCTGCTCCAAACTCCCGCTCGCGCTGCTGCTGCAACCAGAAATGGAACCAAACGTCTGAACCAGGAGCAGGAGTAGGCCATCTGGCCCCTTGAGCCTGCCCTGCCATTCAATAAGATCATGGCTGATCTTTTTAAGATTCAGCTCCACTTACCCGCCCACGCACCATAACCCTTAATTCCTTTACTGTTCAAAAATTTATCTAGCCTTGCCTTAAAAACATTCAGCAAGGTAGCTTCATTGCCTGACTGGGCAGGGAATTACACAGATTCACAACCCTTTGGGTGAAGAAGTTCCTCCTGGCCTCAGTCCTACATCTGCTTCCCTTTATTTTGAGGCGATGTTTCATGTGCTAGCAGAAACAACTTCCCTGCCTCCATCTTATCTATTCCCTTCATAATCTTGTGTTTCTGTAAGATCTCCCCTCATTCTTCTGAATTCCAATGAGTATAATCCCAGTCTACTCAGTTTCTCCTCATAATCCAACCCTCTCAACTCTGGAATCGACCGAGTGAATCTCCTCTGCACCCCCTCCAGTGCTAGTACATCCCTTCTCAAGTAAGGAGACTAAAACTGCACACAGTACTCCAGGTGTGGCCTCACCAGGGCCCTATACAGCTGCAGTATAGCCTCCCTGCTTTTAAACTCCATCCCTCTAGCAATGGCAGACAAAATTCCATTTGCCTTTTTAATTACCTGCTGCACCTGCAATCCTACTTTTAGCGATTCATGCACGAGGACAACCCAGTCCCTTTGCACAGCAGCCTGCTGCAATTTTTCCCAATTATTTGGTTTAACTTGCCTAAGCTGAATCATTTTAAATTTAAATCCCATTTCTTTGTCCCTCTCTTCCTATTTTTCTGTCTTTTCTTTCTCTCTCATCCTTTTCTTTATTTTATCTGCCCTTTGGAATCCCAGTTCTGTAAGCTTTGACTCTGTTTGAAACTTCACCCCCAATTTTCTCATTTCTGTTTGTCTGAACTCAGTGTTCACTGATGCATCCAATGAACTGTCAAAACCATCTGGCCTCTCTATTTCCACAAAACCCAATTGTTACATTCTTAAGTCTATAATGTCTTAGCTTGCTCTGACAACTTTATTTTCAATTTTCAGGCTAACTCTGCTAGTTTATCTCTGGTCATGCCCTAGAAATGCACCACAGAAACATATGATGTTCAAAAATATTTTAATAATTTCCAGTGCCATCTTAAGTCTGAATACAAACCTGGTGTCTGATTACCCACGCTAGGGACCAAAATACAATTCCAGACTTAGACTGTTTACATTTTAAGACTCAAGATTATGTTGTGATGCAGAGACACTCAAAGAACAAAGAAATCTACAGCACAGGAACAGGCCCTTTGGCCCTCCAAGCCTGCGCCGATCAAGATCCTCTGTCTAAGCTGTCATCTATTTTCTAACTGTCTGTGTCCATTTGCTCCCTGTCCATCCATGTACCTGTCCAAATATATCTTAAAAGACGCTAACGTGTCTGCGTCTACCACCTCTGCTGGCAACGCGTTCCAGGCGCCCACCACCCTCTGTGTAAAGAACTTTCCATGCATATCTCCCTTAAACTTTCCTCCTCTCACTTTGAACTCATGACCCCTAGTAATTGAGTCCCCCACTCTGGGAAAAAGCTTTTTGCTATCCACTCAACCAAACCAAACCAGTCTTTTTACCTCTGAATTCACGACACAGTAAATTTAAAACCTCCAAAGACCCTCAAAGTTGACTCAATAGTACCTAACCAGACTTTTTGAATAACCAGTCGAGACATTGTGAATTATCAACAGCTGACACCACGTTTGAAGCTTAAACAAGAGACTTACCAATTTACTCACAAGACTAACTCTCGCAGAGCAAAAGTAAAACAACAGAGGTATCTAATTCTGAGTTCTGAGGAAGTGTCACCGGGATCTGAAACGTTAACTCTGTTTTCTCCCCCATAGATGCTGCCAGACCTGCTCAGCTTTCCCAGCAATTTTGTTTTTGTTCCTGATTTACAGCATCTGCAGTTCTTTTGCTTTTTATTAGAGATATCTAATCGGTGTATGCAATGGAGTATGTTTTCAGCACTATTTAAGGAAATTATGTTCACTTTGATGCCAGATAACAAGGTGTGGAGCTGGATGACCACAGCAGGCCAAGCTGCATCAGACGAGCAGGAAAGCTGATGTTTCAGGCCTGGACCCTTCTTCAGAAATGGGGGAGGGGAAGGGGGAATCTGAAATAAAGAGACAGAGGGGAGGTGGATAGAAGATGGATAAAAGAGAAGATAGATGGAGAGGAGACAGATCAGTAAAAGAGGCGGGGATGGAACCAGTAAAGGTGAGTGTAGGTGGGGAGTTAGGGAGGGGATAGATCAGTCCAGGGAGGACGGACAGGTCAAGGGGGCGGGATGAGGTTAGTAGGTAGGAGATGGGGGGTGGGGCTTGAGGTGGGAGGAGGGGATAGGTGAGAGGAACGACAGGTTAGGGAGGCGGGGACGAGCTGGGCTGGTTTTGGGATGTGGTCGGGGGAGGGGAGATTTTGAAGCTCATGAAGTCTACATTGATACTCTTGGGCTGCAGGGTTCCTTGGATTGCCACGAAGACGCCACCTGAAAGATGCAGGAACAGCATCTCATCTTTCGCTCGGGAACCCTGCAGCCCAAGGGTATCAATGTGGACTTCACAAGCTTCAAAATCTCACCTCCCCCCGACCACATCTCAAAACCAGCCCAGCTAGTCCCCGCTTCCCTAACCATTCCTCCCACCCCCATCTCCTACCCACTAACCTCATTCCTCATCCTTGACCTGTCTGTCCACCCTGGACCCACCTATCCCCTCCCTAACTCCCCACCTACATTCACCTTCACTGGCTCTAACTCCACCTCTTGGACCTGTCTGTCTCCTCTCACCCCTATCTTCTCCTTTATCCATCTTGTATTCCCCCTCCCCAATCTCCCTATTTGTTTCAGAATCCTCCTTCCCTCCCCCATTTCTGAAGAAGGGTCTTGGCCCAAAATGTAAAACTTTCCTGCTTGGCCTGCTGTGTTCATCCAGCTTCACACCGTGTTATCTTGGATTCTCCAGCATCAGCAGTTCCCACTATCTCCAACAATGGTTTTTTCACTTTTGCGGTTACTCACTTCTACCCACACATTCTACACCATCTGACTCTACTTTGTTCCTGACTATTGATTTAATTTCAATTCTTACTAATAAGGCAACACCACACTGTCAGCCCACCTGCCTATCTTTTTGATAAGATGTATATCCGTGGATATTCAGTTCCCAATCCTGATCCCCTTGCAGCCTGTCTACATGATGCTCACACTGTCATACATGCTAATTTTGATCTGCGCCACAAGCTCATTTACCTTATTCCTTATACTGTGTCCATTTAGATATAACAGCTTCAGTCCTGTATTAACCATCCCTCTTCTCATTGTCATTTGTTTATCCAGTGTGTGTGAAGTTTGATTGCTAACACTTTCCAAACACACTGTCTTATTGTTCCTGTGCTGGAGACTTTAATAACATCTCCTTCCCTGTCATTTCTTTCATATTTTTCCACACAGTTGAATCCACCACTACTAACCTGCTGCTTTGTTTCCCACTGGAGCAAGTTTCACCATTCCCTTCCCCCCACCACTTTTTAGCTTAAAGTCCTATCGACCAGCCTATTTTCCCTTTTCACTAGAACATTGGTCCCAGCTCGATTCAGGTGGAGAACGTCTGAACGGTACAGATCCCTCCTGTTCCAATAGTGATGCCAGTGCCCCATGAAAAGGAACCCCTCTTTCCCACACCACTTTTGTAGCCACATGTTCACTTCCCTTATTCTCATGTCCCTATGCCAATTAGCATGTAGCTTAGGCAGTAATCAGGTGATTATAACTCTTGAGGACCTGTTTAATTTGGTTCCGAGCTCTTGATAATCTCTGAACAGGTCCCTTTCCTAGTTTTGCCTCTGTTGTTTGTTCTGGCATGGACCACAACAACTGGATCCTCCCCCTCCCGGTCCAATATCCTTTCGAGCCGGTCAGATATCCCTTACCCCAGCACCAGGCTCTCGATCCTGCTAACAAAGGATACCATCTGTCCCCCTAATTATAGAATCCCCTACAACTACTAGTCTTTTTGTTCCCCCCTCTTGAATGGCCTCCTGCACCATAGTGCAGTGGCCAGCTGGCTCATCCTCCCTGCAGTCTTTTTCCTCTTCCTCTCGGGAAGCAAGTACCTCGTACCTGTTGGACAAAGTCAAGAACTGAGGCTCTTCTGTTGTGGACTGAAGAATCCCTCCACCTGCTGTCCCTGGCCACTGACCAAATTTGAATTACTTAATCTACCAGGTGTGACTGCCTGCTGAAATACAGCGTCCAGGTACTTCTCCCCCTCCAGATGTGTCACAGTGTTTGAGACTCACATTCCAGCTCATCAACTCTGAGCCAAAGTTCTTCGAGCAACCAACAGTTGCTGCAGATATGGTCACTGCAGCTCACAATTATGTTGGAGCTCTCCAGGAATTTGGCTAAGTCACAGTTGGCTTACAGTGTGGGAGAGATAATGGGAACTGCAGATGCTGGAGATTCCAAGATAATAAAATGTGAGGCTGGATGAACACAGCAGGCCAAGCAGCATCTCAGGAGCACAAAAGCTGACGTTTCGGGCCTAGACCCTTCATCAGAGAGGGGGATGGGGGGAGGGAACTGGAATAAATAGGGAGAGAGGGGGAGGCGGACCGAAGATGGAGAGTAAAGAAGATAGGTGGAGAGAGTGTAGGTGGGGAGGTAGGGAGGGGATAGGTCAGTCCAGGGAAGACGGACAGGTCAAGGAGGTGGGATGAGGTTAGTCGGTAGCGGGGGGTGCGGCTTGGGGTGGGAGGAAGGGATGGGTGAGAGGAAGAACCGGTTAGGGAGGCAGAGACAGGTTGGACTGGTTTTGGGATGCAGTGGGTGGGGGGGAAGAGCTGGGCTGGTTGTGTGGTGCAGTGGGGGGAGGGGACGAACTGGGTTGGTTGAGGGATGCAGTAGGGGAAGGGGAGATTTTGAAACTGGTGAAGTCCACATTGATGCCATATGGCTGCAGGGTTCCCAGGCGGAATATGAGTTGCTGTTCCTGCAACCTTTGGTTGGTATCATTGTGGCAGTGCAGGAGGCCCATGATGGACATGTCATCAAGAGAATGGGAGGGGGAGTGGAAATGGTTTGCGACTGGGAGGTGCAGTTGTTTTTTGCGAACTGAGCGGAGGTGTTCTGCAAAGCGGTCCCCAAGCCTCCGCTTAGTTTCCCCAATGTAGAGGAAGCCGCACCGGGTGCAGTGGATGCAGTATACCACATTGGCAGATGTGCAGGTGAACCTCTGCTTGATGTGGAATGTCATCTTGGGGCCTGGGATGGGGGTGAGGGAGGAGGTGTGGGGACAAGTGCAGCATTTCCTGCGGTTGCAGGGGAAGGTGCCGGGTGTGGTGGGGTTGGAGGGCAGTGTGGAGCGAACAAGGGAGTCACGGAGAGAGTGGTCTCTCCGGAAAGCAGACAGGGGAGGGGATGGAAAAATGTCTTGGGTGCACCAGCCCAGTTCGTCCCCTCCCCCCACTGCACCACACAACCAGCCCAGCTCTTCCCCCCCACCCACTGCATCCCAAAACCAGTCCAACCTGTCTCTGCCTCCCTAACCGGTTCTTCCTCTCACCCATCCCTTCCTCCCACCCCAAGCCGCACCCCCCGCTACCTACTAACCTCATCCCACCTCCTTGACCTGTCCGTCTTCCCTGGACTGACCTATCCCCTCCCTACCTCCCCACCTACACTCTCTCCACCTATCTTCTTTACTCTCCATCTTCGGTCCGCCTCCCCCTCTCTCCCTATTTATTCCAGTTCCCTCCCCCCATCCCCCTCTCTGATGAAGGGTCTAGGCCCGAAACGTCAGCTTTTGTGCTCCTGAGATGCTGCTTGGGCTGCTGTGTTCATCCAGCCTCACATTTTATTATCTTGGCTTACAGTGTGGTTCTGGTTAACACATTATAGGAAGAATATGACTGCACTGGAGGGGTTGCAGGGAAGATTCAGCAGGATGCTGCCTGGGATGGAGCATTTTAATTACAAAGAAACGCTGGATCAGCTCAGGTTGTTTTCTTTGGAGAAGAGGAGGCTAAAGTTGGGGGGACCTGGATCATAAGATTATGAGGGGGTTGGACGGTATAAATAGAAAGCAACTGTTCCCCTCAGTTGAAGGGTCAAGAATAAGGGAGCTTAATTTTACAGTGCGAAGTACGAGTTTTACAGGGGATTTGAAGAAATATTTTACCACACAGAGGATGGTGGGGGACAGGAACACACTGCCTGGGAGGATAGCTCAGGTGAGAAACCTCACCACCTTTAAAAAGAACTTGGATGAGCACTTGAAATGCCATAACATTCAAGGTGTGGGCCTGATGTGGGAAAAGGGATCTTGTGTAGGTCGTAGTATATTGTAGTGGATTTTTGGCAGTGCAGACTGATGATGGGCATCTTCTATTCTGTATGACTCTCTGACAGATTCACAGGACAGGTACAGCAAGAGTTTGATACAGGATAAAGCAAGATAGGACATATACACAGCAGAACAGGATTGTGTTTCCATACCTCTGTAAAACAGAAGCTTGTTTTTTCTTGATAGTAAACCTACTTGTAAAAAAGTACTACCCTGCAGCATATAAGTATGTGAGAGAGTAGTTGTCTACACTAGTGTCTGACTGTGAGTGAGATTGAGCCAGTGCCCTTGATAAAATCAACGTGTCGAACCCACTCCTCAAACAATCCAATTATACCTTTATTCAATTTCTCTTTCGCAAAGTACTTTAAATTAAAACAATGAAATCATTTGTATATCAAATACATTAAAACAAGTGTATTGTACAGCACATTCTCCCTGGTGCAGTATCTTAAATGCAACAAAACTGGGCTTTGTGTAACAAGTTGAATTTCTTCTCCACAAAAAATTCTCAATAATATCCTTGAAACAGGAGGTTCATTAAATCCCTGTCATCAAGCTCTGTTATTCCAGATAACCCACTCAATATCATAGAATCCAGCTGATTGTGATCAACATGTTCTGACTGAACACTGACTTCTACAAGGGAAACAGAAAAGAATTTGAAGGTCTACCAAACATTAGATGACATCAAGTACCCAAGGAATACACTCAGCAGACTGAATAACAACCGTGCAGGGATATATATAAAAAAATCAGATGTTAAAGGATAAGATCAGTGTAGGCGGTCCAGTTTAGCTTGCAGTGATTTAAAATTTCCAATCGTAGTCTGTAAGGTGCTGGTTGGGCTCATAGACTGAAGTTCAACAAGAAATCGGCCAACTGCATCCAAGCAACTATTGGTGAATCGTCGTCTGTAACAAAGGAAAACTCAGTAAGATCCAGTTGCCACACACAGAGCAACATTCTCAGCATGTATGCAAAAGTTAAAATACTCTGCATTTCACAAGAGAAGAACAAAGCTCACCTCTCATGGGCTGGGACTTTACCGGGTTCCTGCACGTAGGCACTGAGAAGGACATGAATGCACTCCAACAAATGAAGAGGCTTTTTGACCCGCTGCCAGTAAGGATCCTAAACCAACAGCATATTAAAAAGTCAGAAATACCAGCTGCAACCACAATTTAGGTAATAGCCACAGGCTCTCAAAACCATAACCTGTAGCACTGAAAACAGGCATATGCACACTCACACATACAAGTGAACACACAAGCTAACATGATCAGTACACAATCACTGACACATAAATATTTTAAGATAGGTTAAGCACAAATATCCATATATGTTCAGATCCCATGGGCACTGCTGACATGGAGGTGGTGGCATAGTGGTAATGTCGCAGTATTAGAAATCTATAACCAGGCTAACATTCTAGGGAGATAGCAAGAATGATTTACAGGATCCGAACCCAAGTCCCCAGATCATCATCTGGCCGGGACGTGGGGGTCGTCATCTCTGGATTAATAGTCCAGTGATAATACCACTAGGCCATTACCTCCCCATAGAATGGAATGCTGGCATTTAGATTAAGAGGACTGGAGACCAAGGATGCAGCTGTGTAAAACCCTGGTTAGACCCCAGTTGGAGAATTATGAGCAGATCTGGACAGCACACCTGAGGAAGGGTACATTGGCCTTGGAGAGAGTACAAAGTAGGGGGTTTGGATTTCAGGGTTAAGTTAAGAGGAGAGATTATACAAAATTGGCCCGTTTTCTCTAGAATTTAGAAGGTTAAGGGGTAACCTCATCGAAATCTTCAAAATATTAACAGGAAAAACAGAAAGTAGATAACTATAAACTACTTCCACGTGTTGGGAATTCTAGAACTAGGCAGCATTGTCTGAAAATCAGGGTCAGATCATTCTGAAGAGATGTTACGAAACACTTCCACGTAAGAACATTAGAAATAGGAGCAGGAATGGGTCTTTAGGCCTGTTTAGCCTGCTCTGACATTCAATAAGATCATGGCAGCTCTTTTCATGGAGTCAGCTCCACGTACCCTTCTGCTCCCCCTAATTTTGAGGTTATGCCCCGTAGATCCAGTCTCACCCACCAATGGATACAACACCCCTGCTTCTATTTTGTTTATTCCCTTCATAATTTTATATGTTTCTATGCGATTCATTCTTCTAAATTGCAATGTGTATAGTCCCAGTCTGCTCAATTTCTCCTCATGAGCCAACCCTACCAGCTCTGGATTCAAGCCAGTGAACCTCCTCTGCATGCCAACCAGGCCAGTACATCCTTTCTCAAGTAAGGAGGCCAAAACTGTCCACATACAGAGGGTGGTAAAGGTTTGCGGCTCCATCCTACAGACAGCAGTTGACGCTAGATTAGATGTTAGTATTAAATCTGATGTAATTGTTTTAAACAAAGTTATTAAGGGATATGGGCCAAAGGGATATGGAGTTAAGCTTCAGATCCACCAAAACCTCATTGAATGGTGGAACAGGCTTGAGTGGCTAATTGGCCCACTCACATTCTTACGTAAGTACTGAAAAAGTCCTGGGTCAAAACTATGCGCAATCCACTTTCCAAAACTTGACTCAGAGCCTTGAATGTTAATGACATTTCAAGTGCTCATCCAAGTACATTTTTAAAGATTGAGGGATTTCCCAGCTCAACGAGGAGACAATGATGGAATCTATATTGAATGCAAAAATGCTGGAGGCCATGATGGGTCAGGCAGCATCCGTACATAGAGAGAGAAAGCAAACTAACATTTTGAATCTAGATGATTCTTCATTTGAGGTCTGTAGAGTCACCTAGAGTCGAAATGTTAACTGGTTCTCTCCCTGTGGATGTTGCCTGATCTGCTGTCATTTCCAGCATTTTTTACTTTCAGTGCTTCCCAGCTTAACTACCGATTCTAAAAGTGCATTCCAAATTCCCATCACTTGCTGGTTGAAAAAATGTTTCCTCAAGTCTCCTCTAAACCTCCAGTCTTTCATCTTAAAGTTATGGCCCCTTGTTATTGGCCCTTGAACTAAGGGCCACAACCACTTTCTATTCACCCTGTCGATGCCTTTCAATCTTATAAAGTTCTATCAGAATCACCTTCAACCTCCTCAGCTCCAAAGAAAATAACCCAAGCTTATCTGGCCTCTCTTCACAGCTTAGGAGGCATAGAATGGGGGAGCAAAATGAGGGGGATGGGGACAATCGAAATATGGAGCTGGTTTAAGGAACAGATATTGCGTGTCCTTGATAGGTATGTCCCTATCAGGCAGAGAGGAAGCAATAAAGTAAGGGAACCGTGGTTTACTAAAGAAATTGTATCTCTTGTTAAGCGGAAGAGGGAGGCTTATGTGACGATGAGACGAGATGGTTCAGATGAGGCGATGGAGAGTTACAGATTAGCTAGGAAGGATTTAAAGAGAGAGTTAAGAGGAGCACGGAGGGGACATTAGCAGGTGGAATAAAGGAGAACTCTAAAGCTTTCTATAGGTATGTGAGGAATAAGAGGATGACTAGGGTAGGAATAGGGCCAGTCAAAGACAGAAGTGGGAAGTTATGTGTGGACCCTGTGGAGATCGGTGCCCTTGTTCAAGAAGGACAGTTGAGATGACCCTGGTAATTATGGACCAGGGAGCCTAAAGTCTGTTGTCGGAAAAGTTTTGGAAAGGATTATAAAAGATTTATAAGATGACTTATAATCATTTAGCAAACAACAATTTGATTGGAGATAGTCAACACAGATTTGTCAAGGGCAGGTCATGTCTCACAAACCTCTGAGTTTTTTGAGAAGGTGACCAAGCAAGTGGATGAGGGTAGGGAAGTTGACGTGGTATACATGGACTTCAGTAAAGCTCTTGATAAGGTTCCACATGGTAGGCTATCGGAGAAAATACGGAGGCACAGGATTGAGGGAGATTTAGCGGTTTGGATGAGAAACTGGCTTTCTGTAAGAAGGCAATGAGTGGTGGTTGATGGAAAATATTCAGCCTGGAGTCCGGTTACTAGTGGTGTGCCTCAAGGATCTGTTTTGGGATCACTGCTGTTTGTCATTTTTATAAATGACTTGGACGCAGGCATAGATGGATGAGTTAGTAAATTTGCAGATGACACGAAAGTCGGTGGAGTGGTGGACAGTGTGGAAGAATGTTGCAGGTTGCAGGGAGACTTGGATAAACTGCAGAATTGGGCTGAACGGTGGCAAATGGAGTACAATGTGGATAAATGTGAGGTGATTCACTTTGGGAAGAATAATCGGAAGGCAGAATACTGGGTTAATGGAAAGATTCTTGGCAGTGTGGATGTGCAGAGGGTTCTTGGTGTCCATGTACATAGATCCCTGAAAATTGCCACCCAGGTTGATAGTGCTGTTAAAAAGGCTTACAGTGTGTTAGGTTTTATTGGTAGAAGGATTGCGTTCCGGAGCCGTGATGTCATGCTGCAACTGTACAAAATGCTAGTGCGGCCTCACTTGGGATATTGCGTGCAGTTCTGGTCGCCCCATTACAGGAAGGATGTGGAAGCATTGGAAAAGGTGCAGAGGAAATTTACCAGGATGTTGCCTGGCCTGGAGCAAAGGTCTAATGAAGAAAGGTTGCAGGACCTGGGTCTGTTCGCACTGGAGAGAAGGAACATATAGAACATTACAGCACAGTACAGGCCCTTCGGCCCTTGATGTTGTGCCGACCTGTCATACCGATCTCAAGCCCACCTAACCTACACTATTCCATGTACGTCCATATGCTTATCCAATGACGACTTAAATGTACCTAAAGTTGGCGAATCTACTACCGTTGCAGGCAAAGCGTTCCATTCCCTTACTACTCTGAGTAAAGAAACTACCTCTGACATCTGTCCTATATCTTTCACCCCTCAATTTAAAGCTATGCCCCCTTGTGCTCGCCGTCACTATCCTAGGAAAAAGGATCTCCCTATCCACCCTATCTAACCCTCTGATTATTTTATATGTTTCTATTAAGTCACCTCTCAGCCTTCTTCTTTCTAACGAAGGTGGCTAAGAGGGGATTTAATAGAGACATGCAAGATGATCAGAGGATTAGACAGGGTGGACAGTGAGAGTCTTTTTCCAAGGATGATGACTTCAGCTTGTACCAGGGGACATAGCTACAAATTGAGGGGTGATAGATTTAAGACAGATGTCAGAGGCAGGTTCTTTACTCAGAGAGTGGTAAGGGCGTGGAACGCCCTGTCTGCCAATGTAGTTAACTCAGCCACATTAGGGGCATTTAAACAGTCCTTGGATAAGCATATGGGTGATGATGGGATAATGTAGGGGGACGGGCTTAGATTAGTTCACAGGTCAGCGCAACATCGAGGGCTGAAGGGCCTGTTCTGCGCTGTATTGTTCTATGTTCTAAAGTGCTCCATCCCAAGCAACATCCTGGTGAATCTTGCATAGAATATCGAACAGTGCAGCACCGGAACAGGCTGCTAGGCCTACAGTACTGTGCTGAACAGGTCGCCAAATTAAACTCGTATCAGAGATAATGGATTCTCCAGCATCTGCAGTTCCCAAGACAACAAAGTGTGGAGCTGGATGAACACAGCAGGCCAAGCAGCATCTTAGGAGCACAAAAGCTGACATTTCGGGCCTAGACCCTTCATCAGAAAAGGGGGATGGGGACCGGGTTCTGAAATAAATTGGGAGAGATGGGGAGGCGGTTCGAAGATGGATAGAGGAGACAGACAAGTTAGAGGGGCGGGGATGGAGCCTGTAGAAGTGAGTGTAGGTGGGGAGGGGATAGGTCAGTCCGGGGAGGATGGACAGGTCATGGGGGTGAGATGAGGTTAGTAGGTAGGAAATGGAGGTGTGGCTTGAGGTGGGAGGAGGGGATAGGTGACAGGAAGAACAGGTTAGGGAGGCAGAGACAGGTTGGACTGGTTATGGGATGCAGTGGGTGGAGGGGAAGAGCTGGGCTGGTTGTGTGGTGCAGTGGGGGGAGGGGACGAACTGGGCTGGTTTTGGGATGCAGTGGGGGGAGGGGGGATTTTGAAGCTGGTGAAATCCACATTGATACCATTGGGCTGCAGGGTTCCCAAGCGGAATATGAGTTGCTGTTCCTGAACCTTCGGGTGGCATCATTGTGGCACTGCAGGAGGCCCAGGATGGACATGTCGTCTAAGGAATGGGAGCCGGAATTGAAATGGTTTGTGACTGGGAGGTGCAGTTGTTTATTGCGAACTGTGCAGAGGTGTTCCGCAAAGCAGTCCCCAAGCCTTCGCTTGGTTTCCCCGATGTAGAGGTAGCTAATTCCTTCTGCCTGCCCTTAGTCCAAATCCCCCATTCCTTGTATAATCATGTGCTTATCCAAAAGCACCTTAAATGCCCCTATTGTATCCCATTACCACTCCTGGCAGCATGTCCCAGACTCCTACCACCATTTGTGTAAAAAACTTTCCCCCTACATGTCTTTTGAGCTTTACCCCTCCAGCCTTAGATTAATATTAGACATTTCAACTCTGGGCAAAAGATTCTGACTGTCGATCTTATCCGTGCATCACATAATTTTATTGACTTCTATCAAGTCTCCTTCTTGGCCTCTGCTGTTCAAGAGGAAACAACCTGAGTTTTTCCAGCCTCTCCTCATACTCTTCAATCCAGGCAGCATCCTGGTAAATACTTTCTGCATCCTCTCCAAAGCCTCTAACTTCTTCCTGCAAAGTGGCGACCAGAACTGAATGCAATATTCTTAAGTGTGGCCTAATCTAAGTCTGATAAAGCGGTGACGTGACATCCTTACTCTTCTACTCAATGCCCCGACCAATAAAGGCAAACATGCCATGTGCCTTCTTTACCACTTTATTACTTGTAAGACCACTTTCAGGGAGCTATTGACTTGAACCTCAAGATATCTCTGTACATCAATGCTGTTCAGTGTCCTGCCATTAACTATATACTTTTCCTTAACATTTGATCTCGCAAAGTACAGCACCACGCACTTACACAGAATAAACTGCATGGGCAATTTCTCTGTCCATATCTGCAACTGATCTATATCACATTGTATCCTTTGACACCTTCTACAGTATCTAAAACTCCACTGATCTTTGTATCATCTGCAAAACTTACTAACCCACCCACCCACCTAAATTTTCATCAAAGTCATATATAACTAGTCTTAAAGAAAACACCTATCCACCCTTTGCTTTCTACGGGTAAGCCAATTCTGAATCCATGCAGCCAAGTCATCACGGATTCATACATTTGATCTTTTGGAGGAGCCTACCATGAGGGACCTTGTCAAAAGTCTTGCTAAAATCTATGTAGACAACATCCACTGCTCTGCCCTCGTTGATCCCCTTCATTACTTCCTTGAAAAATTCAGTCAAGTTAGTGAGACATGACCCACACTACAAAAAGCCATGCTGACTGCCCCTAGTTAGGCTGTGTTTTTCCAAATGCACATAAATCGTATCACTAAGAATTTTCTCCAAAGCTTCCTACCATGAATGTGAGACTCACTGGTCTGTGGTTTCCTGAATTATCCCTATTCCCCTTCGTGAACAGAGGAACATTAGCTACTTGCCAGTCCTCTGGGTTCTCTCCAGTATCAAGCAAAGATACAAAGATCTTGGTCAAGGCTCCAGCAATCTCCTCCCTGACTGCTCTCAAAAACCACTGGGGTAGATACCATCCTGCCTGGGGGCTTATCTACCTCAACATCCTATAGGAGACCCAATACCGCTTGTTCTTGATCTCAAAATAGCATATTAGCATGCTCCACCTTAATCTCACTCTCCTCCATGCCTTTATCCTGGGTGAATACTGACGCAAAATACTCATTTAGGATCTCACCCATATCCTGTCTGTCAAAGCATAAGTTCCCTTCTTTACCCTTGAGTCATCCTACCTTCTCCCTCGTTATCCTCTTATTTGGCATAGAACGTATGCACAGAATGCTTTGGGATTCCCTTTAACCCTACCTGCCAAGGGTATTTCACGGCCACTGTTTGCTCTCCTAATTTCTTGCTTGTGTACTTTCCTGCTTTCCTCACACCCCTCACCAGTCCTGTCCGATTTTAGCTTACTGAAACTTACATACGCTTTTTTCCTTTTGACTGTATTCACAACCTCCATCGTTATCCATGGGTTCCTTACCTTGCCGTCTTTGTCCTTCCTCCTTACTGGAACATGCTGGTCCTGAACTCTGACCAGTTGGCCTTTAACCAAATCCTTTACGTGAAAGGTAGATTTGCCCGATAACAGCTGCTCCCAGTTAACACTCCCTAGCTCCTGTCTAATATGATGTAATTTGCCGTCCCCCAATTTAATACCTTTCTCCAAGGTCGACTTATCCTTATTCATAGCTATCTTAAAACTTAAAGAGTTGTGATAACTGTTTCCAAAATGCTCTCCCACTGAAAGGTCAGTCACCTGGCCAGGCTCATTAGTCAACAGAAGGTCCACAATGGTCCCTCCTCTAGTTGGACTATCCACATACAGTTTCAAGAAACCCTTTTGGATGCACCGAGCAAATTTGGCATTTCTAAACCTCTTTGCTCTAAGGGAGTCCCAGTCAATACTGGAGAAGTTAAATTTACCCACTATGGCAATCCCACTGTTACTGCATCTTTCCATAATCTGCTTATATATTAGTTCCTCAATGTCTCAGTGGCCACTGGACAGCCTACAATATAATCCTGTCAGTGATTGCATCCATTTTATTTCTGAGCTCCACCCATATTACGTCATTGCTGAGCCCTCTTGTATGTCCTCTGAGTGCAGATGTGCCATTCTCTCTGAATAGTAACGCAACTCCTCTAACTCCTTCATCTCATTCTCTATCTCACCTAAAACAATGAAATCCTCAAACACTGGGCAGCCAGTCCTACTCCTCTTTGAACCAAGTCTCTGTGTAATGGCTACAACATCATAGTCCCATGTACTGGTCCAGGCTCTAAATGCATCTATCTTACTCATAACACTCCTTGCACTGAAATAAACACACTTCAGCCCATCAGTCCCACCATGTTCATTTACCTGTCTCTGCCTGTCCCTCCTTTCAGACTTAGTCGTCCTGACATCTACCTGCCCCTCAGTACCTTCATATGCTGACCTGCTGCTCTGTTCCCAGACCCCTGCCATTCTTCTCTGCGTCCCCTCCACTGCAATCACCTCCTTTCTCTTTTGTGGTGACCAGAATCGCACAGTACTCCAGCTATGGCGTAGCCAAATTCCAGTACGGCTCCAACATAACTTGTCTGCTCTTATAATCTACACTTCAACTCATAAAGGTATGCATCCTGTATGTCTTCTTAACTTCCCTACTAACCTGTCCAACATTCATGAAAATTTGTAGTTCAGGCTGTGGATGTTTTTGCTGGTTAGCTCGCCAAGCCTGTTGTTCCATGGCATGCAGACGTTTCATTATCAATCTAGGCAAAGTTATCAGTGTAACATCCTATCGAAGCGTTGGTGTTCTGCTCTGTTCCGAATAATCCTCTGGTGTGATGTGTCTTGTCACTTCTGGTTTTGTTTTTTTTAGCAGAGGTCTGTATATGGGGTCTATTTCCATATGTTTGTTAATGGAGTCCCACGTTGAGAAACAGGCTTCCAGAAATTCCCTTGCGTGTCTGTTGTTCACTTGTCCTAGTACGGTCACTTTGTCCTAGTTGAACTGATGGCCCTCATTAGCTGTGTGTATTGAGACAAATGAATATTGGTCCTGTCTTTTTACTGCCAGCTGGTGTGTTTGTATCCTGGCTGTCGGTTTCCTCTCTGTTAGTCTAATGTAATGTTTATTGCACTCGCTGCATGGGATTCACTGTTCCAATCACCATGGACCTATGGACAAACACTCAAAGATCCCCCTGAGCTTCTTTGTGCCCCACCCTTCGTTCAGTATTCCCTTGTCTTGTTTCTTCTTCCAAAGTGCATCACCTCAAATTTATAAGGGTTTAATTCCATTTGCCACTGAAATGTCCATCTGACCAATCAGTTTATGTCTTCCTTTAACCCCTAACACCTTCCTCCTCATTGTCAACCGACAAGCTGATCTTTGTGTCATCTACAAAATTACATCATCCTCCATCATATTTTTATCTGCAAACAATGAGACCCCTTTTGGCATGTCACTAGTCATTGGCTTCCAGTCACACAAACAATCTTCTACCGCCACCCTCTGCCTCCTGTCATCCTTAGCTGACTGGCCTTCATGTGATTCCAAGCTCACAGCAACGATAGTTAACTCTTAACTGCTCTTTGGATGATTATGGATGGACAGTACATGTTGTTCTGGTCAGCAGTGCCCACCTGCCAAAGAATAAATAGAAAATAATTCTTCAATCCAGCCTTACCCGTGTTTTAAAGAGCTGATTATACACTTGCAGCAGTCTGGGTAAACTTATTCCAATCTCTTGCATGGTGAAGGTGACAAAACCAGTGTCCCAACTGAGCACACAGGATTGCTGCTCTAGGTACTGGACCAGAAACTCTAGAAAAGTAATGAGAACAACGACGCATAATCTACTTGACTCCAGTTCACATCAGACACTTTGTTTAATTCTCCAGATCTAACAGCAGTTTCTAATCTCAGCTATGGCCTGATGTAGGACTCTACATCTATTGAAAATGTGTCCAGGCATGAGACTGGAGGTGGACAGTGTGAGAGGTGGAGAAGAGATAGGGTTTAAGAGACTAATGATAGCAAAGTCCCTAGAAAGACAGTGTCTCTTTAGGAGACAAAGGGTCTCCATCTGTATTGTGACAGACAAACTATCTCCATTTAATAACACAAACATACCCAGTGGAAAATAACGAGGAGTCCCTGCATATAGTTTTCCCAAAGAGACAAGCTTCATACTCAGGGTTTGCATCCGATCCATGCAACTCATTAACCTGCTGTCAGCCAATTCTGAAAAACAGGAACAGAAAGAATCAGAGGAACACAGAAAGAAAAACAGAAAGGAAGGAGATTTGAGCTTTCCCACAAAACTCACCTTTCTCAATTATTTCTTGCCAAAGGGTTTGCACGAGGATGGTGTCTGAGTGACCTGCACAATGGATGATAGCCAGCTTACACTCCGAGAGACGGAAATGGTCAGCAAACTCTCCATACAACTGAGAAAAGCAGAGGAGAGAATCGGCATAACGTTATTACACAGCACTGAAGCAAGTTATCTGCCTTGTTGTAAAATAAGTCCCTTTGGTCCTGTTCTTCATCCTGCCCTCTCATTGAATAAAAAACACAGAAAACGATGATTTGGTCCATGAATCTGCCAGGACTCTTTGAAAACTTTTACTTAATTAATTTAGTTGAGTGTTATATTGAGGTAACGTACAAGGTTAAGGAGGGCAAAGTGGTGGATGTGGTGATTACAGACTTCCAAAGGAGGCCACCTATAAATGTCCAACAAATCAGGATTGTCAGCAAAGCTGAAGTCTGCAGTAGAAGGGATCAACACATGGTTTCACAACTGATTCAAGCAGTGTGCTGGAAATCAACTTCCACTAATCCTGAGGCTGTCACAATGTGAAAAGGTTTAATCAAACCGTCCAGAGTCTCCAATTTATCTGACCAATGAACCCAGGTCATAAGAAAACACAAACTAGATTTCAGTGCCTAACTGGGAAAGACTATTTAAAACAGATTGTATCAATTCGATGGCAGAAATGAAACATGATATACTAACTTACAATTACAGCTTAAACTCTACCCCTTTTAAAAAACATTCCTAATCACATGCAGAAACAAATGTTAACAGGTGGGGAAGAAACAAAAACGTCAGTGGCGCACTGTACTCTGAGGTAATCTTCTTTGCTCTCCACTGCACCTCCAATTTTGGTGTCATCCATAGAATCCCTCGTGTGGAAACAGGTCATTTGGCCCATTGAAGGGCCCTCAATTCCTCTTTCGTGCCTTTTCCCCACAAGCTTCGACTCCCTTCCTGCTAAAAAAATCTATCTCAGCCTTCAGTATATTTAATGACCCTCAGAGCATCCCACCCAGACCCATGCTCCTATAACCCATATAATCTACACATCCTTGAACACAACAGGCAATTTAGCATGGCCAGGCCACCTAACCTGCACATCTTTGGACCATAGGAGGAAACCCGCGCAGACACGGGGAGAATGTGCAAACTCCACAAACAGTTGTCGAAGAGTAGAATCAAACCTGGGTCCCTGGTGCTGTGAGGTAGCAATGCTAACCACTGAGCCACCGTGCCGCCCATCTGCAAACCAACTAACCATATTTCCTATGTTCACATCCAAATCGTTCATATAAATGACAAAAAGCAGTGGACCCAGCGCTGATCATTGTGGCACAAATCTAGCAGTTCAAATCTGGGTATCAAAGAGGTTCTGAAGGCCGTCAGTAGTAGCAGAATTGTACAAAGCTCTGCTACTGTTATATTGCAACCACATAGTCCAGCATATCCCACAATCCAAAACTACCATCTAGCCTGGTTCAATGAAGAGTGCAGGAGGGTATGCCAGCAGCAGCATCAGGCACACATGGAACATAGAAAAGTACAGCACACTACAGGCCCTCCGGCCCACGATGTTGTGCCGTGGATTAATCCTAATCCAAAAATAAAATAACCTAACCTACATTCCCCTCAATTCACTGCTGTCCATGTGCATGTCCAGCAGTCGCTTAAATGTCACTAATGACTCCGCTTCCACGACTACCACTAGTAAACTATTCCATGCGCTCACAACTCTCTGGGTGAAGAACCTCCCTCTGACGTCTCCTCTATACCTTCCCCCTAACACTTTAGAACTATGACCCCTCGTGGCAGTCAATCCTGCCCTGGGGAAAAGTCTCTGGCTATCGACTCTATCCATGCCTCTCATTACCTTGTACACCTCGATCAGGTCACCTCTCTTCCTCCTTCTCTCCAGAGAGAAAAGTCCGAGCTCAGTCAACCTCTCCTCGTAAGACAAGCCCTCAGTCCAGGCAGCATCCTGGTAAACCTCCTGTGCACCCTCTCCAAACCCTCCACATCTTTCCTATAATACGGCGACCAGAACTGGACACAAATATTCCAAGTATGGTCTCACCAGGGTTTTGTACAGCTGCAGCATAACCTCGCGGCTCTTAAACTCGATCCCACTGTTAATGAAAGCCAAAACACCATATGCTTTCTTAACAACCTTATCCACTTGGGTGGCAACTTTGAGGGAGCTATGCACTTGAACACCAAGATCCCACTGTTCCTCCACACTGCCGAGAATCCTGCCTTTAATCCTATATTCAGCATTTAAATTCGACTTTCCAAAATGCATCATTTTGCATTTACCCAGGTTGAACTCCATCTGCCATTTTTCAGCCCAGCTCTGCATTCTGTCAATGTCTCGCTGAAGCTTGCAATAGCCCTCGATACTGTCAAAGGCACCACCAACCTTTGTGTCATCAGCAAACATACTAACCCACGCCTCAACCTCCTCATCCAAGCCATTTATAAAAACTACAAAGAGCAGAGGTCCACGAACAGAGCCCTGCGGGACACCACTCAGCACTGACCTCCAGGCAGAATACTTACCATCTACAACCACTCTCTGCCTCCTGTCAGCCAACCAATTCTGAATCCAGACAGCCAAATCACCCTGTATTCAATACCTCCTGACTTTATGAATGAGCCTGCCGTAGGGAACCTTATCAAATGCCTTGCTGAAGTCCATGTACACCACATCCACTGCACGACCCTCATCAACCTGCTTCGTGACCTCCTCAAGAACTCAATAAGATTTGTGAGGCATGACCTGCCCCTGACAAAGCCATGCTGACTCCCTTTAATCACGCTATGCTTTTCCAAAGAGTCATAAATCCTATCCCTCAGAATTCTTTCCAAAACCTTGCTGACCACAGACGTAAGACTGACTGGTCTGTAATTTCCAGGGATTTCCCTATTCCCTTTCTTGAAAAGAGGAACAACATTTGCCTCCCTCCAATCTTCCGGTACGACTCCCATGGAGAGTGAGGTAGCAAAGATCTTCGCCAGCGGCTTAGCAACCTCCTTTCTCGCTTCACGGAGCAACCTAGGTTATATCTGGTCTGGCCCTGGGGACTTATCAATCTTAATGTTTGCCAAAATTTCCAGCACATCAACTTCCTCAAAAAAGTAAGGTGCCACCTTAAGCGAAGCTACTAAACAAGACAATTTGTGTGTCAAACTGCATAAGCAGATAGATAGACAGAGATAAATAACGCCACAACAAAAAAAAAGTTCTAAAATCAGTGCTCTGAAGAGGATTTATACTAGATTCAAAACATTAACTCTACTGATCTATTACAGATTCTACCAGACTGGCTTAGTTTCTTCAGCACTTTGTTTCCATTATTGCTCTGGGACGTGAGTTTGAATCTTACCACAGCTCCGGATGGAATGACACTAATAAAAGGAACCCAGAATTCAAAGTGAGGCTGGGTAACTGTCATTTAATGGATGACTCTGTGTAATTTCAAAGACATAAATCATTTCCTGACTCAAACACAGATCAAATCTGACAAAGAGGTCGTACAAGATTCGGATGGGACTTGACAGGATTGATGTGGAAAGACCATTTCCCCTTGTGGTAGAGTCCAGTGGGCAAAATCTCAGAATAAAGAGTCACACATTCAAGTCAGAGATGAGGAAGAATTTCTTCTCTTAAAGGGTAGTGAATCTGCAGAATTCTTTACCACAGAGGTTTGTCGAGGTTGGGTCATTAAATATACTCAAGGCTGAGATAGATTTTTAATCAGCAAGGGAGTTGAAGCTTATGGGGAAAAGGCAGGAAAGAGGGATTGAGGATTACTGAAAATCTAACTGAAGATTAGACCAGCTACAATCTTATTGAATAGCAGAGCAGAATCAACAGGCGGAATGGCTTACTTCTGCACCTGTGTCTATGGTCTTAAGCACTGATTATCTTAAAAACCTGTCTGGTCCATGACTACCCAATAAGGAAGGAAATCTGTCATTACACAGTCTCGTCTCCACGTGACTCAACATTCAAGTGATGTGGGTGACTTTTACGTTCTAAAGAAGGATCAATGGACTCAAAACGTTATCTCAGCTTTCTCTTCACAGTTGCTGCATGATTTGCAGAATTTTTCAGCAATTTCTGTTTGTTTCTGATTTCCAGTTCTTTGGCTTTTTTTGTACGTGACTTTCAACTGCCTTCTGAAGTGGTTTTTAAAAAAAAGTTTAGTCATGGGACATGGACCATTGCTGGCAGTGCCAGCATTATATTGCTTGCGCATAGTTGCCCTTGACAAGGTGGTGGTCAGCTGCCTCTTGAATTGCTGCAGTCCATGCACTGTAGGTAGACCCACAATGCCCTTGGTGACAGAATTCTCGGATTTTGAACCTTAATCACTCAGTTCAAAGGCAATAGGGATAGGCAGTAAATTCTGGCCTTCCCAGTGTTACCCACATTCCATTAAAGCATAAAGAAATTGACAATATGGAAAACTGTCCCAGATTCAGGCATTTGTGGTTCCTTCTTAATTGCCCTTCAGAAGGTGGTGGTGTGTCTCCGTCCTGAAGCAGTGCAATCCATCTGATTCAGGTACTCCAATAGGACCCAAGGACAGAGCCAAGACTGACAGCGACGGTGACCAGACTGATGGAGGACAGGGCTGAGAAAGAGTATCGAACAGAGCTCTGTTAAGGTAGTTTAAGATTGAGGTTACATGGTGTAGAGCTGGATGAACACAGCAGGCCAAGCAGCATCAGATGAGCAGGAAAGCTGACGTTTCGGGCCTAGACCCTAGTTCAGAAATGGTGGAGGGGAAGGGGGTTCTGATATAAATAGGGAGAGAGGGAGAGGCGGATAGAAGATGGATAGAGAAGAAGGTAGGTGGAGAGGAGACAGACAGGTCAAAGAGGTAGGAATGGAGCCAGTAAAGGTGAGTATAGGTGGGGAGTTAGGGAGGGGATAGATCAGTCCAGGAGACCACTGGGCTGCAGGGTTCCCAAGCGAAATATGAGATGTTGTTCCTGCAACCTTCTGCAGATTCACTACCCTCTAAGAAAAGCATTCCTCAGACGACATCATGTCCATCCTGGGCCTCCTGCAGTGCCACAACGACGCCACCCGAATGTTGCAAGAACAGCACCTCATATTTTGCTTGAGAATGCTGCAGCCCAAGGGTATCAATGTGGACTTCACAAGCTTCAACATCTCCCCTCCCCCAACCATATCCCAAAACCAGCCCAGCTTGTCCCCGCCTCCCTAACCTGTCCTTCCCTCACCTATCCCCTCCTCCCACCTCAAGCCCCACCCCATCTCCTACCTACTAGCCTCATCCCACCCCCTTGATCTGTCCATCCTCCCTGGACTGACCTCCGAGACCCAAGACTCTGCTCTCCTCTCTGCAGCTGGATCCTCAACTCCCACAGATTACAATCAGCAAGGACTGATGGCAGCACTTCCTCCATAATCACCCTCAACACTGCTGCCCCCAAGGTTGCATACTCAACCCCTTACTATATGCCTTTTACTCTCAACTTGTGGGCAAATCCTGCTCCAGCTCCATTTACAATTTTGCTGATGATACCATTGTAGTGGGTCGAATCTCAAAGAACAATGAGGCAAAGTACAGGAAAGAGATAGAGAGCTTTGTGCCATGGAGGAAGGCAGTGAAACAAAAGACAAAAATCAAAAAGGACGACCTATTACAATGGTTCTAATAGAGCAATAGAAGTCTAAAAAAGGAGCCTGAGGGCTCTGAGTCTCAACACAAGGAGCATTTGAGAAAAAGTGGATGAATTAATTGCTCAAACAATTATTAATGGATATGATGTAATTGGGATCACAGAGACCTGGCTCCAGGGTGACCAAGGATGGGAACTCAACATCCAGGGTTTTTCAATTTTCAGGAAAGACAGGCAGGAAGGAAAGTGAGTTGGGGTAGCATTCCTGGTTATGGAATATGATGTAAAATACATATGGGTTGAGTTTCAGAACACCAAAGGGAAAAAGGTATTAGTGGGAGTTTTGTACAGACCACTAAATAGTAGCTGTGATACTGGGGACTGATTCAAACAGGAAATTAGAGATGCGTGTAGTAAGGGTACAGCAATTATTAAGGGTGATCACAATCTGCATGTTGATTGGACCAACCAAACTGATAGCAAATGGAGGAGAATTTCCTGGAATGTATGAGGGATGGTTTCCTTGACCAATATGACCAGGAATCAACTGGAGAGCAAGCCGTCCTAGAGTGGGTATTGTGTAATGACAGAAGGTTAATTAGTAACATTGTGGTGCAAGATCCTTCAGGGAACAGTGACCATAATATTGTAGAATTTTTCATTAAGATGGCAGGTGACACAATTAAATCTGAAACTATGGTCCTGAATTTAAAGAAAGCTAACTTTGATAGTATGAGGCATGCATCAGCTAAGATAAGCAGGCCAAAGATACTTTCGGGGATGGTGCTGGACAGGCAACGGCAGACATTTAAAGAACATCTACATAAACTTCAACAATTGTACATCCCTATCTGGCATAAGAGTAAAGCAGGAAAGATTGGCACAATTATGACTAACAAGGAAAATCAGGGACAGCGTTAAAAAAAGGAAGGAGAGAGAAAATGGGGAATTATAGGCTGGTTAGTCTGACATCAGTGGTGGGGAAATTGCTGGACTCAATCGTTAAGGATGGAATAGCTAAGTATTTGGAAAATGGTGACATAATCAGTCCTAGTCAGCATGGATTCACTAGAGGGAAATCATGCTTGACAAACCTTCTGGAATTGTTAGACAACGTGACCAGTAGAGTAGACAGTGGTGGGTCAGTAGATGTTGTATATCTGGACTTTCACAGAAGATTAGTAAACAAAATTAAAGCTCATGGTATTGCAGCTAACGTATGGACATGGATGAAGAAATGGTTGGCAGACAGGAAGCAGAGAGTTGGAACTAAGCGGGTCTCTTTCAGAGTGGCAGTCTATGATGAGTAGGTTTTCGCAAAGTCCAGTGCTGGGACCTCAGCTGTTCACAATATCATTAACCATTTGAATGCAATACCTCCAAACGCACAGACGACACTAAGCTGGGTGGAAGTGTGTGCTGAGAGGGAGGTGGTACGAGGCTGCAGCGTGACTTGGACAGACTGACTGAGTGGGCAAACACAATATAATGTGGATAAATGTGAGGCTATACACTTTGGTAAAATAGTAAGGCAGATTATCATCTGAATGGTGGCAGTTTAGGAAAAGGTGAAGTGCACCGAGACCTGGGCGTCATGGTGGATTTGTTGCTCAAGGTTGGCATGCAGCTGCAGCAGCCAGTGAGGAAAGCTAATGGCATGCTGGCCTTCATAGTAAGAAGATTTGAAGGGCCTTAGTGAGGCCACACCTCGAGGATTGTGTGCAGTTTTGGTCCCTAGTCTGAGGAAAGACATTCTCGCTATTGAGGGAGTCCAACAAAGGTTCACCAGGTGATTCTCAGGATGGCAGGACTGACATATGAAGAAAGACTGGATCGACTGGGCTTGTATTTAGAAGAATGAGGAGAGATCTCATGGAAATGTATAAAATTCTGATGAGACTGGACTGGCTAAATGCAGGAAGAATGTTCCTGCTGTTGAGCAAGTCCACAACGAGGGGTCACTGTCTGAGAATAAAGGGTAAGCCGTTCAGGGCTGAGGTGAGGAACAATTTCTTCACGCAGTGTTGTGAGCCTGTGGAATTCCCTCCCACAAATAGCTGTTGAGACAGTTCATTAATATTTAAGAGGGAGTTGGATGTGTCTCTTGTGGCCAAAGGGATTAAGGGACATGGAGAGAGGGTGAGAATGGGATACTGAGACTGCGTGATCAGCACTGATTGTATTGAATGGTGGTGCAATCTCAAAGAGCCAAATGGCCTACTCCTGCACATATTTTCTCTGTTTCTATCGTGTAAACAATCTATCCCTCAATGTTAGAATATGAAGGAGCTAGTCGTTGACTTCAGGAAGTAGAGTGGAGGGCACGTTTCTGTCTGTATCAATGGTGCTGAGCTGGAGGTGGTCACAGGTTCAAGTTCCGAGGAGAAAATATTACCAACAACTAAAGCAAAAATTGTTGGAAAAGCTCAGCAGGACTGACAGCATTGGTGAAGAAAAAAAAAAATCAGAGTTTACATTTCGGGTCCGGTGACCGACGCTTAGAACTGATATTTTCTTCACAGATGTTACCAGACCTGCTGAGCTTTTCCAGCAACTTTTGTATTTGTTGCTGAATTACAGCATCTGCAGTTCTTTCGGTTTTTATCTAATATCACCAATAATCTGTCTTGGTCCATCTACGTCGCTAAGAAAGCACACCAACACCTCTACTTCCTCAGGAGGCTAAGGAAATTTGACATGTTCACAATGACTCTTACCAATTTCCAGAGATGCATCATAGAAAGCATCCCATCCAGATGCATCACAGCTTGGTATGACAACTGCTCTGCCCAAGACTGCAAGATATTACAGAGAGTTGTGAATGCAGCACTGCCCATCACAAAAACCAGCCTTCTCCATCCACACTTCCCACTGCTTTGGGAAAGCAGCCAACATAATCAAAGAACCCTCCACCCTGGTAATATTCTCTTCAACCGGGCAGAAGATATAAAGGTTTCAAGACACGTACTAACAGATTCAAGAACAGCTTCTTCCCTGCTGTTATCGGACTTATGTATGGACCGCTCATGTGTTAGAATTGGTCTTTTTCTATCCCATCTCCATCTCTATAACACAATATTCTGCATTCTTTTCTATTACCCCGATGTATTCATGTAAAGTATGATTTGTCTGGTTAGCATGCAAAATAATACTTTTCACTGTATTTCACTACATGTGACAATAATAAATCAAATCAGACAGTGGCATGCATATTCCATGAATGAAACAAAAAATCAGATTCAGGATATTGTCCTCGTATGAGAACAGGGAACACCCAGGATGAACTACCCTGGGAGGTTATGCGTGGAGCCACAGTAAGTGGGAGAGATCCTTAATAAGTACTTTATATCCATGTTTACAATGGGAGAACATCACTGATGTTGAAGTCAGGGATAAGTGTGTGAATACTCGAGGGAATATCAAGATATTGAAAGAGGAAGTTTTGGGTAACCTAAATTGCATTAACGTACAAAAGTCTCTAGGGTCAAATGGGATTTATCCCAGGTTACTATGAGAGGCAAGGGAAGAAATAGCTGGGGCATGAGCAGACTTCTTCACATCCTCTCTGGCCACAGGTGAGGTTCTAGATGACTGGAGATTAGCCAATGTTGTTCCCTTGTTTAAGAAAGGGAACATGGATAATCTAGGAAATTATAGACTGGTGAGCCTGACATCTGTGGTGGGGAAACTCTTGGAGGTGATGAAGATAATTGATGAGGGAAGGGCTATGGATGAGCTTAGGGCTTGGATCGGTACCTGGAGGTATGATGTTATTGCTATTACTGAGACTTGGTTGAGGGAAGAGCATGACTGGCAACTAGTTGTCCCAGGATATCGATGCTTCAGGCAGGATAGAGAAGGAGGTAAAAGGGGTGGAGGAGTTGCAATACTGGTCAAAGACGATATCACAGCTATACTGAAGGAGGGCCCCATGGAGGACTCAAGCAGTGAGGCAATATGGGTAGAACTCAGAAATAGGAAGGATGCAGTAACAATGCTGGGGCTGTACTACAGGCCTCCCAACAGCGAGCGTGAGATAGAGGTACAAATATGTAAACAGATAATGGAAAGGCGTAGGAGAAACAGGGTGGTGATGGGAGATTTTAATTTTCCAAACATTGACTGGGATTCACTCAGTGTTAGGGGTCAAAACGGAGCAGAATTTGTAAGGTGTGTCCAGGAGGGTTTTCTAGAGCAGTATGTATGTAGTCCAACTCGGTAAAGGGCCATACTGGACCTGGTGCTGGGCAATGAACCCGGCCAGGTGGTTGATATTACAGTAGGGGACTACTTTGGAAACAGCGGCTACAATTCCGTAAGTTTTACAATACTCATGGACAAGGATAGGAGTGGTCCTAAAGGAAGAGTTCAAAACTGGGGGAAGGCCGACTATACCAAGATTCAGCAGAAGCTGAGGAATGTAGATTGGGAGAAACTGTTAGAAGGTAAATCCACATTTGACATGTGGGAGGCTTTTAAGGAGAGGTTGATTAGCGTGCAGGAGAGACATGTTCCTGTGAAAATGAGGAATAGAAAAGGCAAGATTAAGGAACCATGGATGACAGATGAAATTGTGAGACTAGCCAAGAGGAAAAAGGAAGCATACACGAGATCTAGGCGACTGAAGACAGACAAAGCTTTGCAAGAATATCTGGAATGTAGAGCGAATCTGAAAAAAGGGATTAAGACGGCTAAGAGAGGACATGAGATATTGCTGGCAAACATGGTTAAGGAAAATCCCAAAGCCTTTTATTCATATATAAAGAGCAAGAGGGTAACTAGAGAAAGGATTGGCCCACTTAAGGACAAAGAAGGAAAGTTGTGTGCTGAGTCAGAGAAAATGGGTGACATTCTTAACGAGTACTTTGCATCGGTATTCACCAAGGAGAGGGACATGACGGATGTTGAGGTTAGGGATAGATGTTTGCTTAGTCTAGGTCAGGTTGACATAACGAAGGAGGAAGTGTCAGCTATACTAAAAGACATTAAGGTGGACAAGTCCCCAGGTCCGGATGGGATCTATCCCAGGTTACTGAGGGAAGCGAGAGAGGAAATAGCCGGGGCCTTAACAGATATTTTTGCAATGTCCTTAGACACGGGTGAGGTCCCGGAGGACTGGAGACTTGCTAATGTTGTCCCCTTGTTTAAACAGGGCAGCAAGGATAATCCAGGTAATTATCGACCGGTGAGCCTGACGTCAGTGGTAGGTAAGCTACTGGAAAAGATACTGAGGGATAGGATCTATTCCCATTTGGAAGAAAAAGGGCTTATCAGTGATCGGCAACATGGTTTTGTGCAGGGAAGGTCATGTCTTACCAACTTAACAGAATTCTTTGAGGACGTGACAAAGTTGATTGATGAGGGAAAGGCTGTATGTCATATACATGGACTTCAGTAAGGTGTTTGATGAGGTTCCCCATGGCAGGCTGATGGAGAAAGTGAAGTCACATGGGGTCTAGGGTGTGCTAGCTAGATGGATAAAAACTGGCTGGGCAACAGGAGACAGGGTAGTAGTAGAAGGGAGTTTCTCAAATTGGAGACTTGTGACCAGTGGTGTTCCACAGGGATCTGTGCTGGGACCACTGTTTGTGATATGTGTAAATGATTTGGAGGAAGGTGTAGGTGGTCTGATCAGCAAGTTTGCTGATGACACTAAGATTGGTGGAGTAGCTGATAGTGAAGGGGACTGTCAGAAATTACAGCAGAATATAGATAGACTGGAGAGTTGGGCAGATAAATGGCAGATGGAGTTCAATCCAGGCAAATGCAAGGAAGATCAAATTCAAGGGTGAACTATACAGTAAATGGAAAAGTCCTGGGGAAAATTGATGAACAGAGAGATCTGGGTGTTCAGGTCCATTGTTCCCTGAAGGTGACAATGCAGGTCAATAGAGTGGTCAAGAAGGTATATAGCATGCTTTCTTTCAGTGGGCGGGGTATTGAGTACAAGAGTTTGTAGGTCATGTTGCAGTTGCATAGGACTTTAGTTCGGCCACATTTGGAGTACTGTGTACAGTTCCGGTCGCCACGTTACCAAAAGGATGTGGATGCTTTGGAAAGGGTGCAGAGGAGGTTCACCAGGATGTTGCCTGGTATGGACGGTGCTAGCTATGAAGAGAGGTTGAATAGTTTAGGATTATTTTCATTAGAAAGACAGAGATTGAGGGGGGGACCTGATTGAGGTCTACAAAATCATGAGGGGTATAGACAGGGTGGATAGCAAAAAGCTTTTTCCCAGAGTGGGGGACTCAATTACTAGGGGTCATGAGTTCAAAGTGAGGGGAGCAAAGTTTAAAGGAGATATGCGTTCTTTACACAGATGGTGATGGGCACCTGGAACGCGTTGCCAGTGGAGGTGGTAGACGCAGACACGTTAGCGTCTTCTAAGATATATTTGGACAGGTACATGGATGGGCAGGGAGCAAACGGACACAGACCGTTAGAAAATAGATGACAGGTTAGACAGAGGATCTTGATCGGCGCAGTCTTAGAGGGCCGAAGGGCCTGTTCCTGTGCTGTAGGTTTCTTTGTTCTTTGATGTAGTTTATATGGACTTGAGTAATGCATTTGATAAAGTCCCACATGGCTTGGTACAAAATCTAAAAATCACATGGGATTCGGGGTGGACTGACTAGATTGATACAAAACTGTTTTGATTATAGAAGACAGAGGGCAGTGATGAAAGGGTGATTTTCAGAACGGAGACCAGTAACTAGTGGTGCTTTTCAAGATCAGTCTTAGGTCCTCTGTAGTGTGTAGTATATACAAATGATCTGGAGGGAAATGTGGATGGTTTGATTAGCAAGTTTGCAGATGATATTAAGATTGGTGGAGTTGCTGATTATGCCAATGATTGTGAAAGGATACAACAGGATATATATATATAGATTGGTGACCTGGGCACAGAAATGGAATTTAATCCAGACAAATGTGAGGTGATGCATTTTGGAGGATCAAATTTAAGTGTGAATTATACTGTAAATGGCAGAACCCTAAGGAACATTAACATACAGATGGATTTGGGTGCGCAGGTCCAAATTCCCTAAAAGTGGCAACACAGGTGGCCAAGATGATTAAGGAGGCATATGGCATGTTTGCCTTCACTGGCTGAGGCATGGAGTACAGGAATTGACAAACCATGTTGCAATTTTATAAAACACTTGTTCGGCCACCTTTGGAGTACTGTATGCAGTTTTAGTCACCACATTCCCAGAAGAACATGGAAGCTTTGGAGGGGGCGCAGAGAAGGCTCACCCGAATGTTGCCTGGTCTCAAGGGCATTGGCTATGAGGGAAGGTCAAAAACACTAGGATTGTTTTGACTGGAAAGGCGGTGGCTGAGAGGAGACCTGATAGAGGTCGACAAAATTATGAGAGGCATAGATAGGGTGGATGGTCAGAAGCCTTTTTCCTGGGATTGAAGTTTCAATTGCAAGAGGGCACAGGTTCAAGGTGAGAGGAGGGGAGTTTAATGAGGATGTAAGGGAAGATTTTCACGCAGTGTTAGGAGCCTGGAATGCACTGCCAAAACAGGTGGGGGAAGCAGGCACGTTGGCGACATTTAAGGGGCATGTAGACGGATACATGAACAGGGAGATAATAGAGGGATATGGATTGAATAAGGGCAAAAGTTAGGGCATGATAAGCAGCACAGGGTTGGATGATGAGAACTGTATACAGTACTCCAGGTGTGGCAACACCAACGTCCCGTACAACCTCAACATGATGTCCCAGCTCCAACACAAAACAGTCTGAGCAATGAAGGCAAGCTTTTTATTAATTCTTCTGCTTTTTAAATTCTTCCTTTACTGATCTGTCCCCCTAATTGAGTATCCGAGTTTACTTCAGCAAATTTAGCTTAAAAGGGTGGTGAAGGCAGCCTATGGGGAACTTGCCTTTAATCAGTCAAGGCATAGATTATAAATGCATTGAGGGTATGTTGGAAGTGTACAGAGCATTGGTTGGGCCACAGCTAGAGTAATCCGTGCAGTTCTGGCTACCACAGTATATTTAGGATATGGTTGGGGAGGTGGAATTAACCAGAATGTTGCCTGGGATGGAGTAATTTAGCTGTGAAGAGAAACTAGATAAACATGGGTTGTTTTCTTTGGAGCAGGGCAGGTTTTGGAGGTGCTGTAGAGGTGAACCACCTGATTGAGCTGTATAACAATATGAAGGGCACAGGCAGGGTGGAATGAAAACAGCTGCTCCCCTGAATTAAATTATCACTAACTAGGGTCATAATTTTAAGGTGAAAGGCAGGAGTTTACAGGGGATTTGAGAAAGCATTTTTCTATCTAGAGGACGATACTCACAAGGAACAGTGACGAGGATAAACCTCCCTTTGATCAACAGTGGAGGAGGATATCTACGATTACAAAGGGATCCGGAAGAATTGGGTCAATGGGTTGAGGAGTGCCAGATGGGAGCTTAGTGTGGATAAATTCAAGGTATTGTGTTTTGGTACTTATACACTTAATGGTAGGGCCCTGGGTAGTGTGGACAAATAGAGACCGAGGGTTTCAGGTACATGGTTGTTTCAAAGTTGCGACACAACTTTGGTGGTTAATGGAATGTTTGCCATGCTTGCCTTCATTGCTCAGACTATTGGATGTCAAAGCTGGGACATCATATTGAGGTTGTACTGGACGTTGGTGTGGCCACATTTTGAGTACTGCGTACAGTTCTGGTTGACCTGCTTTAGGAAGGTTATGAAATTGGAAAGGGTTCGGACAGGATTTACCATGATGTTGCGAGGACTAGAGGGATTGAATTATAGGGAGAGGCTGGACAGACATACATACATAGAACATAACAGCACAGTACAGGCCCTTCGGCCCTCGATGTTGTGCCGACCTGTCATACCGATCTGAAGCCCATCTAACCTACACTATTCCACATACGTCCATATGCTTGTCCAATGACGACTTAAAGTACTTAAAGTTGGCGAATCTACTACCGTTGCAGGCAAAGTGTTCCATTCCCTTACTACTCTGAGTAAAGAAAATACCTCTGACATCTGTCCTATATCTTTCACCCCTCAATTTAAAGCCATGCCCGCTCGTGCACGCCGTCACCATCCTAGGAAAAAGGCTCTCCCCATCCACCCTATCTAACCCTCTGATTATTTGATATGCCTCAATTAAGTCACCTCTCAACCTTCTTCTCTCTAATGAAAACAGCCTCAAGACCCTTAGCCTCTCCTCGTAAGATCTTCCCTCCATACCAGGCAACATCCTAGTAAATCTCCTCTGCACCCTTTCCAAAGCTTCCACATCCTTCTTATAATACGATGACCAGAACTGTACGCAACTCCAACTGCGGCCGCACCAGAGTTTTGTACAGCTGCAGCATAACCTCACGGTTCCGGAACTCGATCCCTCTATTAGTATAAGCTAAAACACTGCATGCCTTCTTAACAGCCCTGTCAACCTGGGTGGCAACTTTCAAGGATCTGTGTACATGGACACCGAGATCTCTCTGCTCATCTACACTACCAAGAATCTTACCATTACTTTGTATTCCGGTTACTCCTACCAAAGTGCATCACTTCACAATTGTCCGCATTAAACTCCATTTGCCACCTCTCAGCCTAGCTCTGCAGCTTATTTATGTCTCTCTGTAACCTACAGCATCCTTCGTCACGATCCACAACTCCACCGACCTTAGTGTGGTCTGCAAGTTTACTAACCCATCCTTCTACGCCCTCATCCAGGTCATTTATAAAAATGACAAACAGCAGTGGACTCAACACCGACCCATGCGGTACACCACTAGTAACTGGTTTCCAGGATGAACATTTCCCATCAACTACCATCCTCTGTCTTCTTTCAGCAAGCCAATTTCTGATCCAAACTGCTATAACTCCCACAATCCCATTCCTCCGCATTTTGTACATTAGCCTACTGTGGGGAACCTTATCGAACGCCTTGCCAAAATCTATATACACGACATCAACTGGTTTACTCTCATCTACCTCAGACAACAAAATGTGAGGCTGGATGAACACAGCAGGCCAAGCAGCATCTCAGGAGCACAAAAGCTGACGTTTCGGGCCTAGACCCTTCATCAGAGAGGGGGATGGGGTGAGGGTTCTGGAATAAATAGGGAGAGAGGGGGAGGCGGACCGAAGATGGAGAGAAAAGAAGATAGGTGGGGAGGTAGGGAGGGGATAGGTCAGTCCAGGGAAGACGGACAGGTCAAGGAGGTGGGATGAGGTTAGTAGGTAGATGGGGGTGCGGCTTGGGGTGGGAGGAAGGGATGGGTGAGAGGAAGAACAGGTTAGGGAGGCGGAGACAGGTTGGACTGGTTTTGGGATGCAGTGGGTGGAGGGGAAGAGCTGGGCTGGTTGTGTGGTGCAGTGGGGGGAGGGGACGAACTGGGCTGGTTTTGGGATGCAGTGGGGGAAGGGGAGATTTTGAAGCTGGTGAAGTCCACATTGATACCATTAGGCTGCAGGGTTCCCAGGCGGAATATGAGTTGCTGTTCCTGCAACCTTGAGGTGGCATCATTGTGGCACTGCAGGAGGCCCATGATGGACATGTCATCTAAAGATTGGGAGGGGGAGTGGAAATGGTTTGCGACTGGGAGGTGCAGTAGTTGGTTGCGAACTGAGCGGAGGTGTTCTGCAAAGCGGTCCCCAAGCCTCCACTTGGTTTCCCCAACGTAGAGGATGCCACACCACCCCACCAACCTCCGGATACAACGTATCATCCCCTGACACTTCCGCCATCTACAATCCGACCCCACCACCCAAGACATTTTTCCATCCCCACCCCTGTCGGCTTTCCGGAGAGACCACTCTCTCCGTGACTCCCTTGTTCGCTCCACACTGCCCTCCAACCCCACCACACCCGGCACCTTCCCCTGCAACCGCAGGAAATGCTACACTTGCCCCCACACCTCCCCCCTCACCCCTATCCCAGGCCCCAAGATGACATTCCACATTGAGCAGAGGTTCACCTGCACATCTGCCAATGTGGTATACTGCATCCACAGTACCCGGTGTGGGTATCTTATCGATCTTCACACTCTGTAGAATGTCTAATACCTCTTCCTTGTGAACCTCAATCCCACCTAGTCTAGTAGCCTGTATCTCAGTATTCTCCTCGGCAACAACGTTGGTTTCTAGAGTGAATACTGTCGAAAAATATTCATTTAGTGTTTCCCCTATCCCCTCTGACTCCACACACAGCTTCCCACTATTATCCTTGATTGGCCCTAATCTTACTCTCGTCATTCTTTTATTCCTTAAATACCTATAGAAAGCCTTAGGGTTTTCCATGATGCTATCCACCAGCAACCTCTCATGTCTCTTCCTGGCTCTTCTGTGCTCTCTCTTTAGGTCTTTCCTGGCTACCTTGTAACCCTCAAGCGCCCTAACTGAGCCTTCACATCTCAGCCTAACATAAGCCTTCTTCTTCCTCTTGACCAGAGATTCCACTTCCTTCGTAAACCACAGCTCCCGCGCTCTACAGCTTCCTCCCTGCCCGACAGTACATATTTATCTAGGACACACAGGAGCTTTTCCTTGAATAAGCTCCACATTTCTAATGTGTCCATCCCCTGCAGTTTCCTTCCCCATCCTATGCTCCCTGAATCTTGCCTAATCTCATCGTAATTGCCTTTCCCCCAGCTATAACTCTTGCCCAGTTGTTTACACCTACCCCTTTCCATCACTAAAGTAAACATAACAGAATTGTGATCGCAGTCACCAAAGTGCTCACCTATTTCCAAATCTAATACCTGGCTGGGCTCACTGCCAAGTACCAAATCTAACATGGCTTCGCCCCTGGTTGGCCTGTCTACATACAGTGTCAGGAAGCCCACCTGCACAAACTGGACAAAAACTGACCCTTCTATAGTACTCAAACTATAGTGCTCCCAGTCAATACCTGGAAAGTTGAAGTCCCCCATGACAACTATCCTGTCTCTCTCACTCCTATCGAGAATCATCTTTGCTATCCTTTCCTCTACATATCTGGAACTATTCGGAGGCCTATAGAAAACTCCCAACAGGGTGACCTCTCCTTTCCTGTTTCTAACCTCAGCCCATACTACCTCAGTTGACGAGTCCCCAAACATCCTTTCTGCAACTGCAATACTGTCCTTGACCAACAATGCCACACCTCCCCCTCTTTTACCATCTTCTCTGTTCTTACTGAAACATCTAAATCCCAGATCCTGCAACAACCATTCCTGTCCCTGCTCTATCCATGTCTCCGAAATGGCCACAACATCGAAGACCCAGGTACCAACCCATGCTGCAAGTTCACCCACCTTATTCCGGATGCTCCTGGTGTTGAAGTAGACACACTTCAAACAACTTCTTGCTTGCCAGTGCCATCTTGCATCCCTGAAACTTTATTTTGGACCACCCTACTCTCAACCTTTTCTATAGTCAAACTACAATTTTGGTTCCCATCCCCCTGCTGAATTCATTTAAACCCACCTGAATAGCCTTAGCGAATATCCCCCCCAGGATATTGGTACCCCTCTGGTTCAGGTGAAGACCATTCTGCTTGTAGAGGTCCCACCTACCACAGAAAGTGCCCCAATTATCCAAGAATCCAAAACTCTCCCTCCTGCACCATCCCTGTAGCCACGTGTTCAACTCCTCTCTCTCCCTATCCCTTGCCTCACTAGCACGTTGGCACGGGCAACAAACCAGAGACAACAACTCTGTCAATCCTCGCTCTAAGCTTTCAACCTAGCTCCCTGAATTTCTGCCTTAAATCCCTATCTCTCTTCCTACCTATGTCGTTGGTGCCAATGTGGACCACGGCTTGGGGCTGCTCCCCCTCCCCCTTAAGGATCCCAAAAACACCATCAGAGACATCACGAACCCTGGCACCTGGGAGGCAACACACTAACTGTGAGTCTCTCTCGTCCCCAGAGAACCTCCTATCTGTCCTAACTATGGAGTCCCCAATCACTACTGTTCTGCTCCTCTTCCCCCTTCCCTTCTGAGCAGCAGGGACAGACTCTGCACCAGAGACCTGTGCCCCACTGCTTTACCCTGGTAAGTCGTCCCCTCCAACAGTATCCAGAACGGTATACTTATTGTTGTGGCTCTTTTCCACGGGAGCACAGGTGGTTTAGGGTTGACCTTGGAGAGGTTTATAAAATCATGACGAGTACAGATAAGGTGAATAGCAAAGATCTTTTTCCCTAGGGTGGGTGAGTTCAAAACTTGGGAACAGATTTTTAAGGTGAGAAGAGAAAGATTTAACGGGAATCTGACAGGTAACATTTTCACACAGGGGGTGGCTTGTATGTGGAACAAACTGCCAATGAAGCGGTAGGTGCATTTACAACATTTAAAAGACATTTGGACAAGTAAATTAATAGGTTTTGAGGGATATGGGCCAAATGCAGGCAACTGGAACTAATTTAGTTTGGGAAACTTGGTCGGCATAGATAGGTTGGACCAAAGGGTCTGTCACCACACTGTATGACTCTATTCACAAAGGATAACTCTCCTCTGATAATTCCAGACAAGTGTTGGGGAATAAGTCTCTCTGCTGCACACAAGAAAGCACTGATGTTGAATGTGAGTTTCCTTGCTGAGCTGGAAGGTTAGTTTTCAGACATTTCGTCACCATTCAAGCTTCGTCGGAGGCTCACTGATCATGTTACCTAGAATGGTGACGAAACGTCTGAAAACTAACCTTCCAGCTCAGCAAGCAAACTCACATCCAGAACCTCAACATGAGCCTCAAATCTTCTCAAAACTCACTGATGTTGAAGTTGTAAAACTCATTCATCAGCCATACAACATTTTACAGTTATATGAATTCCACTGAGGATTCGACACAGATCCTGAATCTTGGTCAAGACATTGCAAGCTGACCTGTGGTTTTGTGTCCCCCAGAGTAGTCTGGTCCTGTCAGTGGTATGCTCATGCACTTACCTTGGTGATGTCCATAAGCTCTGCATCGAGTTGAGAGATTGCTTCTTGCACTGAGGGATGCTGAGAATAATTGCGTGCCAAGGTGTCCTGAATCTGCAGCTGGATCCTGGCCACCTGTTGAGGGTGAAGGACAGAGGGATAGTAATTAGGGAACATTTTCACGAAAGCAAAACTCTGAATATATTGCAAACCTGAATTAAGATCAGAAAATGCTAGAAATAGTCAGGCGAGGCTGTACAATGGAAGGGAAATAGTTACAGCCTCAGGCTGATGACCTTTTGTCATAATCATAGAACCCCTACAGTTTGAAAACAGCCCTTCAGCCCAACAAGTCCACAGTGACCCTCACAGCATCCCACCCAGACCCATATAAAACACCTAATATACACACCCCTGAAAACTGTGGGCAATTTAGCATGGTCAATCCACCTAAACTGCATACTTTTGGACTATGGGTGGAAACTGGAGCAGCTGGAGGAATCCCATGCAGACACAGGGAGAATGTGCAAACTCCACACAGATAGGCACCTGAGGCTGGAATCGGACCCAGATCCTTGGCGCTGAGGCAGCAGTGCCAACCACTGAGCCACTGTAGCACCCCGTGAGATATGCAGGTATTGGTCTTTGGAATGAAAAAGGAACAAAAGAATGAACACATGGGAGGCAGAAGTGTTTTAAACTATCTCCTTTTATTATTCCGAAGACCATTGCCTCCAGATCTCTTCAAACACCTCAACAACTCCATTCTCTTCAAAACCCGTTGACCTCAAATATTAATTCTGGAGAAACATGGCTTCATCCTAAATGAAATAAAATGGAGAAAAGTGGATGATGAAGACCTGAAACAAAAACAGAAATTATCAGTGAAACTCAACCCTGGCATCAGAACGCTGAAGATGAGTCACTGGACTCCAAATGTTAACTCTACTCTCTTCCCATAGCTGCTGCCAGACCTGTTGAGTTTCAGCAGCAATTTCTGGTTTTGGTCCGCTCCTTACTGTTGCACCAGCTGCACATGCATATATCCTTGATAGTTTTGGTGAGTGAGACCATGGCACAGTCCTATGGAAACAAGTCTTGTCTTTATATTCAGAATGCCAGTAAAGGATATTCTGTTCTCCATTATGCTGCGTAGCACAAATTCTGAATGGGACAGAATTTGAACAGATGTACCAACTCAAGGCTGGGCATCTATGCAGTGCTGAGAGCCGTAAACAGTAGTAGAATGTGTTCTAGAATAATCTGATCCTCATGGCCTGGCCATCAATCAACAATTACCATCAATCCTGGGTATCAACCCTGTTTCAATGGAGAATACAGAAGGGGAATGCCAAAAACAGCACTCGGCATACCATAAAATGAGGTGTCATCCTGGTGAAGCTGCTAAACATCATAAGTAGCAAGTAATAAGTCAGTTAAGTAATCCCACAAACAACAGGTCAGACCCGAGCTCTGCAGTCCATGCCACATCCAGTTGTGAATGGTGGTGGTCAATTAAACAACTCACTGGAGGAGGCGGCTCCACAAACATCCCCGTTGGTAGTGATGTAAGAACCCAACATACCAGTGCAAAAGATAAGGCTGAATCATTTGCAGCAATCTTCAGTCAAAAGTGCCGAGTGGATGATCCATCTTGGCCTCCTCCAGTGGTCCCCAGCACAGATACCAATCCGCAGCCAGTTCAATTCACTCCATGTGACATCAAGAAATGGATGGAGGTACTAGACACTGCAAGGCCATGGGCCCTGACAACATTCCAGTGGAAGTACTGAAGACTTGTGCTCCAGAATTTATCGCTTCCCTAGCCAAGCGGTTCTAGTACACAGTCACAACACTGGCTTCTACAACACAATGTGGAAAATT
This sequence comes from Stegostoma tigrinum, assembly GCF_030684315.1. Taxonomy (NCBI): domain Eukaryota; kingdom Metazoa; phylum Chordata; class Chondrichthyes; order Orectolobiformes; family Stegostomatidae; genus Stegostoma; species Stegostoma tigrinum. The sequence continues at coordinate 139,326,851 of NC_081356.1, forward strand.
GACCATGTATAATCAGGTACACTAAAAGCAGGTCAAATCCAACCCAGCCAATTACTGCCCCAACTATATAATGGACTTCAGCAAGGCATGTAGAACATAGAACATAGAACAGTACAGCACAGAACAGGCCCTTCAGCCCACAATGTTGTGCCGACCATTGATCCTCATGGATGCACCCTCAAATTTCTGTGACCATATGCATGTCCAGCAGTCTCTTAAATGACCCCAATGACCTTGCTTCCACAACTGCTGCTGGCAACGCATTCCATGCTCTCACAACTCTCTGCGTAAAGAACCTGCCTCTGACATCCCCTCTATACTTTCCACCAACCAGCTTAAAACTATGACCCCTCGTGCTAGCCATTTCTGCCCTGGGAAATAGTCTCTGGCTATCGACTCTATCTATGCCTCTCATTATCTTGTATACCTCAATTAGGTCCCCTCTCCTCCTCCTTTTCTCCAATGAAAAGAGACCGAGCTCAGTCAACCTCTCTTCATAAGATAAGCCCTCCAGTCCAGGCAGCATCCTGGTAAACCTCCTCTGAACCCTCTCCAAAGCATCCACATCTTTCCTATAATAGGGCGCCCAGAACTGGACGCAGTATTCCAAGTGCGGTCTAACCAAAGTTTTATAGAGCTGCAACAAGATCTCACGACTCTTAAACTCAATCCCCCTGTTAATGAAAGCCAAAACACCATATGCTTTCTTAACAACCCTGTCCACTTGGGTGGCCATTTTAAGGGATCTATGTATCTGCACACCAAGATCCCTCTGTTCCTCCACGCTGCCAAGAATCCTATCCTTAATCCTGTACTCAGCTTTCAAATTCGACCTTCCAAAATGCATCACCTCGCATTTATCCAGGTTGAACTCCGTCTGCCACCTCTCAGCCCATCTCTGCATCCTGTCAATGTCCCGCTGCAGCCTACAACAGCCCTCTACACTGTCAACGACACCTCCGACCTTTGTGTCGTCTGCAAACTTGCTGACCCATCCTTCAATTCCCTCGTCCAAGTCATTAATAAAAATTACAAACAGTAGAGGCCCAAGGACAGAGCCCTGTGGAAGCCCACTCACCACTGACTTCCAGGCAGAATATTTTCCTTCTACTACCACTCGCTGTCTTCTGTTGGCCAGCCAATTCTGTATCCAAGCAGCTAAGTTCCCCTGTATCCCATTCCTCCTGACCTTCTGAATGAGCCTTCCATGGGGAACCTTATCAAATGCCTTACTGAAGTCCATATACACCACATCCACAGTTTGACCCTCATCAACCTTACTAGTCACATCCTCAAAAAACTCGATAAGGTTTGTAAGGCATGACCTACCCCTCACAAAGCCGTGTTGACTGTATTTGATCAAGCCATGCTCTTCCAGATGGTCATAAATCTTATCCCTCAGAATCCTTTCTAACACCTTGCAGACGACAGACGTGAGACTTACCGGTCTATAATTGCCGGGGATTTCCCTATTTCCTTTCTTGAAGAGAGGAATTACATTTGCCTCTCTCCAGTCCTCAGGTACGACTCCAGTGGAGAGCGAGGATGCAAAGATCTTCGCAAGTGGCGAAGCAATTGCATTTCTCGCTTCCCAAAGCAGCCGAGGACAAATCTGATCCGGGCCTGGCGACTTGTCAATCTTAATGTTTGACAAAATTTTCAGTACATCAGCTTCCTCTATCTCTATCCATTCCAGCATGCACACCTGCTCTTCAAAGGTTTCATTCACTACACAGGTCGTTTCTTTCGTAAAGACAGAAGCAAAAAACTCATTTAGGGCTTCCCCTACCTCCTCAGGCTCCACACACAAGTTCCCTATGCTATCCCTGATCGGCCCTACTCTTTCTTTGACCATTCTCTTATTCCTCACGTAAGTGTAAAATGCCTTTGTGTTTTCCCCGATTCCTTCTGCCAAGCCTTTCTCGTGCCCCCTCCTGGCTCTCCTCAGACCATTTTTGAGCTCCTTCCTTGCCTGCATGTAATCCTCTCTAGCTGAACTTGACCCTAGCTTCCTCCACCTTATGTAAGCTACCTTCTTACTTTGCACTAGAAGCTCTAGAAGCATGTGATAAGGTTCCCCATGGCAGGCTCATTCATAAAGTCAGGAGGTATGGGATACAAGGTGATTTGGCTGTCTGGATTCAGAACTGGTTGGATGACAGGAGGCCGAGAGTGGTTGTAGATGGTAAGTATTCTGCCTGGAGGTCAGTGCTGAGTGGTGTCCCGCAGGGCTCTGTTCTTGGGCCTCTGCTCTTTGTAGTTTTTATAAATGACTTGGATGAGGAGGTTGAGGGATGGGTTAATATGTTTGCTGATGACACAAAGGGTGGAGGTGTCATTGATAGTATCGAGGGCTATTGCAGGCTTCAGTGAGACACTGACAGTACGCAGAGCTGGGCTGAAAAATGGCAGATGGAGTTCAACCTGGATAAATGCGAGGTGATGCATTTTGGAAGGTCGAATTTAAATGCTGAATATAGGATTAAAGGCAGGATTCTCGGCAGTGTGGAGGAACAGCGGGACCTTGGTGTTCAAGTGCATAGCTCCCTCAATGTTGCCACCCAAGTGGATAAGGTTGTTAAGAAAGCATATGGTGTTTAGGCTTTCATTAACAGGGGGATCGAGTTTAAGAGCCGTGAGTTTATGCTGCAGCTGTACAAAACCCTGGTGAGACCATATTTGGAATATTGTGTCCAGTTCTGGTCGCCCTATTATAGGAAAGATGTGGAGGGTTTGGAGAGGGTGCAAAGGAGGTTTACCAGGATGCTAGATAATAAAATGTGAGGCTGGATGAACACAGCAGGCCCAGCAGCATCCCAGGAGCACAAAAGCTGACGTTTCAGGCCTAGACCCTTCATCAGGATGCTGTCTGGACTGGAGGGCTCGTCTTACGAGGAGAGGTTGACTGAGCTTGGACTTTTCAGCAGAATTCACTGCCACGAGGGGTCATAATTTTAAGGTGTTAGGAGGAAGGTATAGAAGAGACCATCAGAGGGAGGCTCTTCACCCAGAGAGTTGTGAGCGCATGGAATAGTTTGCCAGTGGAAGTCGTGGAAGCGGAGTCATTAGTGACATTTAAGCAACTGCTGGACATACACATGGACAGCAGTGAATTGAGGGGAATGTAGGTTAGATTATTTTAATTTTGGATCAGGATTATTCCACTGCACAACATCATGGGCCGAAGGGCCTGTACTGTGCTGTACTTTTCTATGTTCTATATAGTACAGATCATCAGTAAACTGTCAGAAGGTGACACTAACAATGTTATCAAGCAGCACTTGCTCAGCAGTAAGTGGGGAGGCTGCAGAAAGATTTAGACAGTTTAGGAGAGTGGTCCAGGAAATGGCTGAAGAAATTCATAGTGAGCAAATGAGGTTTTGCACTTTGGAAAAAGGAATACAGGCATGGACTATTTTCTAATTCGTAAAGCAGAAGTACAAAGGGATCAGGGAATGTTGGTGTAGGATTCTTTAAAGGTTAACTTGCAGGTAGAGTCTTTGATTAAGAAAGCAAATGCAATGTTGTCGTTTATCTCAAGAGGGTTGGAATATAAAATGAGTGAGTTAGGCCCCAGTTAGAATACTGTGTCCAATTTTGGGCCCCACACCTCAGGAAGGATGTACTGATGCTGGAGCGTGTCCAGCGGAGATTCACACGGACGATCCCTGGAATGGTAGGTTTAACATACGATGAACGGCTGAGGATCCTGGGATTGTACTCATTAGAGTTTAGAAGGTTGAGGGGAGATCTAATAGAAACTTACAAGATAATGAATAGAACATAGAACAGTACAGCACAGAACAGGCCCTTCAGCCCACAATGTTGTGCCGACCATTGATCCTCATGTATGCACCCTCAAATTTCTGTGACCATATGCATGTCCAGCAGTCTCTTAAATGACCCCAATGACCTTGCTTCCACAACTGCTGCTGGCAACGCATTCCATGCTCCCACAACTCTCTGCGTAAAGAACCTGCCTCTGACATCCCCTCTATACTTTCCACCAAACAGCTTAAAACTATGACCCCTTGTGCTAGCCATTTCTGCCCTGGGAAATAGTCTCTGGCTATCAACTCTATCTATGCCTCTCATTATCTTGTATACCTCAATTAGGTCCCCTCTCCTCCTCCTTTTCTCCAATGAAAAGAGACCGAGCTCAGTCAACCTCTCTTCATAAGATAAGCCCTCCAGTCCAGGCAGCATCCTGGTAAACCTCCTCTGAACCCTCTCCAAAGCATCCACATCTTTCCTATAATAGGGCGCCCAGAACTGGATGCAGTATTCCAAGTGCGGTCTAACCAAAGTTTTATAGAGCTGCAACAAGATCTCACGACTCTTAAACTCAATCCCCCTGTTAATGAAAGCCAAAACACCATATGCTTTCTTAACAACCCTGTCCACTTGGGTGGCCATTTTAAGGGATCTATGTATCTGCACACCAAGATCCCTCTGTTCCTCCACGCTGCCAAGAATCCTATCCTTAATCCTGTACTCAGCTTCCAAATTCGACCTTCCAAAATGCATCACCTCGCATTTATCCAGGTTGAACTCCATCTGCCACCTCTCAGCCCATCTCTGCATCCTGTCAATGTCCCGCTGCAGCCTACAACAGCCCTCTACACTGTCAACGACACCTCCGACCTTTGTGTCGTCTGCAAACTTGCTGACCCATCCTTCAATCCCCTCGTCGAAGTCATTAATAAAAATTACAAACAGTAGAGGCCCAAGGACAGAGCCCTGTGGAACTCCACTCACCACTGACTTCCAGGCAGAATATTTTCCTTCTACTACCACTCGCTGTCTTCTGTTGGCCAGCCAATTCTGTATCCAAGCAGCTAAGTTCCCCTGTATGCCATTCCTCCTGACCTTCTGAATGAGCCTACCATGGGGAACCTTATCAAATGCCTTACTGAAGTCCATATACACCACATCCACAGCTCGACCCTCATCAACTTTTCTAGTCACATCCTCAAAAAACTCAATAAGGTTTGTAAGGCATGACCTACCCCTCACAAAGCCGTGTTGGCTTAGAAAGGGTGGACGCTGGGAAGCTGTTTCCGTTAGGCGGGGAGACTAGGACCCGTGGGCACTGCCTTAGAATTAGAGGGGGTAAATTTAAAACGGAAATGAGGAGGCATTTCTTCAGCCAGAAAGTGGTGGGCCCGTGGAATTCATTGCCACGGAGCGCAGAGGAGGCCGGGACGTTAAATGTCTTCAAGGCGGAGATTGATAAATTCTTGATCTCACAAGGAATCAAGGGCTACAGGGAGACTGCAGGGAAGTGGAGTTGAAATGCCCATCAACCATGATTAAATGGCGGAGTGGACTCGATGGGTCGAACGGCCTTCCTTCCACTCCTATGTCTTATGGTCTTAATAACCTGCTCCCCTTACACCCAGTTTGTGTTCCACCAAGGCCACTCACCTCCAGACTTCATTAGACCCTTGGTTCAAACACAGACAAATGCTTTAATTCGAGAGGTGAAATGAGTGACAACAATTGTCAAGAAGGTCACAAGTGACCAAATGTGGCATTAAAGAGCCTTAGGAAAATTGCAGTCAATCAGAATCAGGGAGCAAACTCTCCTCTGGTTGAAGCCATACCTGGCACATAGGAAGGCAGCTTTGGTTGTTGGATGTCAGTCACCTCAGCTCCAGGAAATCTCTGCAGGGGTTCCTCAGAATATTACACACATCTGGAACAGGTGGAACTTCAACTTTGGTCTTTTGGCTCAGAGGTGGGATGGTAGGGTAGCTTACCTAGGGTTCCTTGATATCACATTCAGTGGAACGTGGTCTTCATGTCAATTGTTGTCATTTTCATCTCAACTCTCAAATTCAAAGCATTTGTCAGTGTTTGAACCAAGGCCACTATGCCAGAACAGCCCTGAATTCCTCAGGGTAATGTCCTAGGTACAAACATTTTCAGCTGCTTCAATGACCTTCCCTCCATCATAAAGTCAGAAGTGGGGGTGTTCACCGATGATTGCATGACATTCAGCACCATTTATGACTCCACAGATAGTGAAGCAGTTTATGCTCAAATGCAACAAGATCTGGACAATGGCATGTAATATTTGTGCCACACAAATGACAGGCAATGACCACCTTCAATAAGAGACAACATAGCAACTGCCCCATGATATTTAATGGTGTTACCATTATGGAATCCTCCACTACGAACATCCTGGGGGTTGCTATTGACCAGAAACTGAACTGGACTCGCCACATAAACACAGCGGCTACACGAGCAGGTCAAACGTTGGGAATGTTGTGACGAATAACTCACTTCCTGATTCTCCAAAGCCTGTCCACCACCGACACGGAACATGGACTGCAGTAGTTCAAGAAGGTACCTCACCATCACCTTCTCAAGGGCAACAATACTTGTCAGCAGCAACGCCCATATCCCACAATTGACTTAAAAGAAAACATCAATGCAAGTTTCAGAGATAGCAGGAACTGCAGATGCTGGAGAATCTGAGATAACAAGGTACACAGTTGGATGAACACAGCAGGCCAAGCAGCATCAGAGAAGCAGGAAGGCTGACGTTTCAGGCCGAGACCCTTCTCCAGTAAAAATGAAAAAAAAATTTCTGAAGAAGGGTCTAGGCACGAAACGTCAGCCTTCCTGCTCGGCTTGCTATGTTCATCCAGTTATGCACCTTGTTATCTCATCAATGCAAGTTTACTTGTTTGAATGTGGTGTGCTGAATTTACTGCTCCCAATGTAATATCCCATTTACTTTAGGGACACTAAATGCATACTTGATGATTACACTTGAACCACCTTTGTTCAGTGCCAAGCTGACTCTTGCTTTCTATTCACCTGTCATTTCAATTTTAAACTCCCTGTGATTTTTCATCAGACTCCTGCATTGTTGAGCGACAGTGGGCTCAAGAAACAGTGCCTCAGATTGCGGCCTGCAGGGTTTAGTGAAAGAAAATACTGCAAACACTCAACAGGACAAGCAGCATCTGTGGAAACAAAACAAAGTGAACTTTTCAGATCAATGACCTTTCATGAAACTTTAGATCAACAGTGAAACTATAACTCTGCTTTTCTCCACTGATGCTGCTACTCCTGCTGAATGTTCCTGGCATTTTGTGTTTATTTCAGAATCATCTGTATTTTGCTTTTGTATTGGATTCAACAATTTCAGATCATAACATCTCCAATTTTTTGGGTAACATATGTTAACAATGCCACTCTCATCCTCTAGACCCATCTTTCATTTCTCTCCATAACCTTCCCTTTTCCCTTGCACTATTGTTTCGTCATTTAATCTCCCCTGCCTTTCAGAGACCCTTCTCAGACCTTTTTTGTTTTCACCTGCCTTTCACTTGGCTTGTTTCTGAAATTGTCACATGGCTAACTTTTTCCAGTTATGACAAAAGATCACAGCCTGAAATGTTAATTCTATCTCTCTTCATGGAAACTGCCAGAACTGCTGGGTTTCATACAACAGTAAAACTTGGTTGTGAAGTGCTTTCAACTGCCCACAGATCATGAAGGACATGATCTTAAAACATTTTGCCATTTGTTGGACACATTTCAGAGAGATTGCCCAACACCATACCCTTATCTCTTTTAATAAGTGACTCACCTCCATTTTCTCCTCCAACTCGTGCAAAAACTCACCATCAGCAGCCTGTGATGACGTTGCAGTGGAGCTTTTTGCACTGAGGATGGCCCGAGATATATATTCGATCCTTTGCTGCAGTGAGATTTCGGTGCTGATTTAAGAGGGGGGAAAGAAATCATTACCATCAAAGTACTGATAGCCTACAAAATAGACACAACTGAACAAACAGTGACTTTGCAAAGTATTAGCTATCATGAGCAGTCAATTCCCTGAAAAAAACCTCAAGCAAAGCCGTTCTAATGGAGCTACGACACTAGTATCAATGTGTCAAATTGCAAAACAATGTCCAGTTTGAATTAGCTGAGAAATCCTATTCCACCAAATGTCGTTCATTAGTCTATTCTCAATAGTCAGTGGTGGAGTTGCTGTCATATGAGGTCCTTAGTGATTTTGTAGTCATTTTGGGATGACAGTGGCATGGCGGTAAGATCACTTGACTAGTAATCCAGAAGTCCAGGCTAATTTTCAAATCCTTTCCCTCACCACAGTCCAAACCTGGAACTGAAAGGTCTCCAATCTCAGTAATAGTAACCACTGACTGTTGTAAAAACCCATCTGGTTCATAAGCATCTTCAGGGAAGGAAATTTGTTACATAGAACGTAGAACATAACAGCACAGTACAGGCCCTTTGGCCCTCGATGTTGTGCTGACCTGTCATACCGATCTCAAGCCCATCTAACCTACACTATTCCATGGACGTCCATATGCTTGTCCAATGACGACTTAAATGTACCCAAAGTTGGCGAATCTACTACCGTTGCAGGCAAAGCGTGCCACTCCCTTACTACTCTCAAGGTAAAGAAACTACCTCTGACGTCTGTCCTATATCTTTCACCCCTCAATTTAAAGCTATGCCCCCTCGTGCTCGCCGTCACCATCCGAGGAAAAAGGCTCTCCCTATCCACCCTATCTAACCCTCTGATTATTTTATATGTTTCAATTAAGTCACCACTCAACCTTCTTCTCTCTAATGAAAACAGCCTCAAGTCCCTCAGCCTTTCCTCCTAAGACCTTCCCTCCATACCAGGCAACATCCTAGTAAATCTCCTCTGCACCCTTTCCAAAGCTTCCACATCCTTCTTATAATGCGGTGACCAGAACTGTACACAATACTCCAAGTGCGGCCGCACCAGAGTTTTGTACAGCTTCACCATAACTTCTTGGTTGCGGAACTCGATCCCTCTATTAATAAAAGCTAAAACACTGTATGCCTTCTTAACAGCCCTGTCAACCTGGGTGGCAACTTTCAAGGATCTGTGTACATGGACACCGAGATCTCTCTGCTCATCTATACTACTAAGAATCTTAACATTAGCCCTGTACTTTGCATTCCGGTTACTCCTGCCAAAGTGCATCACCTCACACTTGTCTGCATTAAACTCCATTTGCCACCCTCTCAGCCCAGCTCTGCAGCTTATCTATGTCTCTCTGCAACCTATAGCATCCTTCGTCACTATCCACAACTCCACCGACCTTAGTGTAGTCTGCAAATTTACTAACCCATCCTTCTACGCCCTCATCCAGGTCATTTATAAAAATGACAAACTGCAGTGGACCCAACACCGACCCTTGCGGGACACCACTAGTAACTGGTCTCGAAGATGAACATTTCCCATTAACGACCACCCTCTGTCTTCTTTCAGCAAGCCAATTTTCGATCCAAACTGCTATATCTCCCACAATTCCATTCCTCCGCATTTTGTACAATAGCCTATTGTGGGGAACCTTATCGAACGCCTTGCTGAAATCCATATACACCACATCAACCGGTTTACTCTCATCTACCTGTTTGGTCACCTTCTCAAAGAACTCAATAAGGTTTGTGAGGCACGACCTTACCTTCACAAAACCGTGCTAACTATCCCTAATCAATTTATTCTTTTCTAGTTGATTATAAATCCTATCCCTTATAACCTTTTCCAACAACTGAGGTAAGGCTCACTGATCTATAATTACCAGGGTTGTGCTGACTATCTCTAATCAATTTATTCTTTTCTAGTTGATTATAAGTCCTATCCCTTATAACCTTTTCCAACAACTGAGGTAAGGCTCACTGGTCTATAATTACCAGGGTTGTCTCTATTCCCCTTCTTGAACAGGGGAACCACATTTGCTATCCTCCAGCTTTCTGGCATTATTCCTGTAGACAATGACGAGTTAAAGATCAATGCCAAAGGCTTGGCAATCTCCTCCCTGGCTTCCCAGATGATCCAAGGATAAATCCCATCTGGCACAGGGGACTTATCTATCTTCACACTCTCTAGGATTTCTAATACCTCTTCCTTGTGAACCTCAATCCCACCTAGTCTAGTAGCTTGTATCTCAGTATTCTCCTCGACAACACTGTCATTTACTAGAGTGAATACTGTTGAAAAATATTCATTGAGCGCTTCCCCTTTCTCATCTGACTCCACACACAGCTTACCACTACTATCCTTGATTGGGCCTAATCTTACTCGTCATTCTTTTATTCCTTAAATACCTATAGAAAGCCTTAGGGTTTACCCTGATCCTATCCGCCAACAACTTCTCATGTCTCCTCCTGGCTCTTCTGAGCTCTCTCTTTAGGTCTTTCCTGGCTACCTCGTAGCCCTCAAGTGGCCTAACTGAGCCTACACATCTCATCCTAACATAAGCCTTCTTCTTCCTCGTGACCAGAGATTCCACCTCCTTCGTAAACCACGGCTCCCGCACTCTACAGCTTCCTCCCTGCCTGACAGGTACATACTTACCTCGGACACACAGGAGCTTTTCCTTGAATAAGCTCCATATTTCTAATGTGCCCATCCCTTGCAGTTTCCTTCCCCATCCTATGCTCCCTAAATCTTGCCTAATCTCATCGTAATTGCCTTTCCCCCAGCTATAACTCTTGCCCAGTGGTATACACCTATCCCTTTCCATCACTAAAGTAAACATAACAGAATTGTGATCGCAGTCACCAAAGTGCTCACCTACTTCCAAATCTAACACCTGGCCAGGCTCATTACCCAGTCCCAAATCTAATGTGGCTTCGCCCCTTGTTGGCCGATCTACATACTGTGTCAGGAAGCCCTCCTGCACACACTGGACAAAAATTGACCCATCTACAGTACTCAAACTATAGTGTTCCCAGTCAATATTTGGAAAGTTGAAGTCCCCCATAACAACTACCCAGTCTCTCTCACTCCTATTGAGAATCATCTTTGCTATCCTTTCCGCTACATCTCTGGAACTATTGGAGGCCTATAGAAAACTCCCAACAGGGTGACCTCTCCTTTCCTGTTTCCAACCTCAGCCCATACTACCTCAGTTGACGAATCTCCAAACATCCTTTCTGCAACTGTAATACTGTCCTTGACCAACAATGCCACACCTCCGCCCCTTTTACCATCTTCTCTGTTTTTACTGAAACATCTAAATCCCGGAACCTGCAACAACCATTCCTGTCCCTGCTCTATCCATGTCTCCGAAATGGCCACAACATCGAAGTCCCAGGTACCAACCCATGCTGCAAGTTCACCTACCTTATTCCGGATGCTCCTGGCATTGAAGTAGACACACTTCAAACCAACTTCTTGCTTGCCAGTGCCACCTTGCTTCCCTGAAACTTTATTTCGGATCACCCTACTCTCAACCTTTTCTATGGTCGAACTACAATTTTGGAGCCCATCCCCCTGCTGAATTCGTTTAAACCCACCCGAATAGCCTTAGCAAATTTCCCCTCCAGGATATCAGTACCCCTCTAGTTCAGGTGAAGACCATCCTGCTTGTAGAGGTCCCACCTACCCCAGAAAGAGCCCCAATTATCTAAGAATCCAAAACCCTCCCTCCTGCACCATCCCTGTAGCCACGTGTTCAACTCCTCTCTCTCCCTATTCCTCGCCTCACTAGCACGTGGCACGGGCAACAAACCAGAGACAACAACTCTGTTGGTCCTAGCTCTAAGCTTCCATCCTAGATCCCTGAATTTCTGCCTTAAATCCCCATCTCTCTTCCTATCTATGTCATTGGTGCCTATGTGGACCACGACTTGGGGCTGCTCCCCCTCCCCCTTAAGGATCCCAAAAACACGATCAGAGACATCACGCACCCTGGCACCTGGGAGGCAGCACACCAACCGTGAGTCTCTCTCGTCCCCACAGAACCTCCTATCTGTCCCCCTAACTATGGAGTCCCCAATGACTAATGCTCTGCTCCTCTTCCCCCTTCCCTTCTGAGCAGCAGGGACAGACTCTGTGCCAGAGACCTGTGCCCCACTGCTTTCCCCTGGTAAGTCGTTCCCCCCCCCCCCAACAGTATCCAAAACGGTATACTTATTGTTGAGGGGAATGGCCACAGGGGATCCCTGCACTGCCTGCCGGTTTCCTTTCCGTCCCCTGACTTTAACCCATCTGCCTTTTTCCTGTACTTGAGGAGTGACTACCTCCCTGTAACTCTTCTCAATAACCCCCTCTGCCTCCCGAATGATCTGAAGTTCATTCAGCTCCAGTTCCCTAACGCGGTTTTCGAGGAGCTAGAGTTGGGTGCACTTCCCACAGATGTAGTCAGCAGGGACACTAGTGGTGACCCTTACCTCCCACATTCTGCAGGAGGAACATTCAACTGCCCTGACCTCCGTTCCCGTTATTCTGAATTCCCAAGGCTTAAAAAATAAAGAATAAAAAATAAACTTGTTGCCTTACCAATCAGGCGCACAGAACCTTTTTTTACTGGTTAGAGGAGCGGGATGGGTGGGAGACACAACCCGGGTCGTGTTTCGGGTAATGCAACCACACAAATATATGACCTCACTCACTCACCAGTCCCATGTCAGCTCCTGCTCAGCGTCCCTCTGACTATTCACGAGGTAAGCTCTTTATAGATTCAAAAACAGTGACTCACCGCCTTCCCGACAGGCTCCTGCTCCAAGCTCCCGCTCGCGCTGCTGCTGCAACCAGAAATGGAAGGCACCGGCACTCGAGATAATTCTTTATAGATTCAAGAACAGTGACTCACCTGTTGTCCTCACCTACACTTTATTCTAGATGCACAGCAAGGTGGTTGACTCTGAACTATCCTCTGAAGTTATTTAGCAATTCACTCATTTGAAGGACATCATTTTAAGGCAGAGATTGCGATAGGGTTACTGACCTTACCAGTGATGCCCAAATCTCATGAAAGGAGGTTTGGGCTCTTCCAGGGCCACTTGGAGGCTGACTTAATTTGTTTCTGAAGAGTCATTGGTCTCAAATGCTAACTTTATTTCTTTCTCCACAAATACTGCCAGGTCTGTTGAGTTTCTCCAGTGTTTCAGCTTTTATTTCAGACTCCATTACTGCCTTGGTCCAAACACAGACAAAAGAGTGGAGCTCAGCAGATGTGGTGTGAGCGACTGCCCTTGACCAGGCATGGTGTCAAGGAGATAACACGGTGTGAAGCTGGATGAACACAGCAGGCCAAGCAGCATCAGAGGAGCAGGAAAGCTTGACGTTTCGGGTCGGGACCCTTCTTCAGAAAAGATGGGCCCCCACCCGAAACGTCAAGCTTTCCTGCTCCTCTGATGCTGCTTGGCCTGCTGTGTTCATCCAGCTTCACACCGTGTTATCTCAGATTCTCCAGCATCGGCAGTTCCTACTATCTCTATGGCATCAAGGAGCCTTACCAAAACTGGGATCAATGAGAATCGGGGAAAGCTCTTTGTTGGTTCGAGACATATCTAGCTCGAAGGAAGATGGTTGTAGTTGTTGCAGGTCAGTCATTTCAGCTCCAGGGCACCTCTGCAGGAGATCCACAGTAATGTCCCAGACTCAACCATCTACAGCTGATCATCGAGGACATCCCTCCATCATAGTGTCAGAAGTGCAGATATTCTCCAATGATTGCACAATGTTCAGCACCAATCATGATTGCTCAGATTCTGAAGCGGACCATGTCCAAATATAGCAAGAACTGTATAATATACAGGCTTGGGCTGAGAGTAACAAGTAACACCTGAGCCATATAAATGCCAAGCAAAAACCATATCCAACAAGAGACAATCTAAGCATCAACCTCGAACATTCAATGGTGTTACCACCATTGAATCCCCCAACTAACAACCTTTTGGAGGTTATCACTGACCAGAAACTGAACTGGACTATAAGTACTGCAACAAGTGCGGATCAGAGGCTAGGAATTCTGTAGCAAAAAACTCACATACTGACTTCTCAAAGCCCCCACTATCTACAAGGCACAAGTCAGGATTATGTTGGAATACTTCCCACTTGCCTGGGTGAGTGTGGCTCCAACAATACTCAAGAATACACAGATCCTGTACAGGCCAGTTGGCAGACGTATTCACTGACATCTTAAACCTCTCCCATCTACATAGTGAAGTCCCAACCCGTTTCAAAGAGATGACCATCATCCCAGTACCAAAGAAAGCACATGCAACGTGCCTTAATGACTACTGACCAGTGTCTCTGATCTCCATATTCATCAAGTACTTTGAGAGGCTGGTCATGGCCTACATCATCTCTACTCTCACAGCTTGCCTCAGTCCCCTGCAATTTGTCTACTAATGTGATAGGTCTGCAGCAGATGCCATTTCTTTAGCCCTACACTCATCCCTGGAACATCTGGTTCCTACTCATTGATTACAGCTCCACTTTCAACACCATAAGCCCCTGCAGACTAATCTCAAAACTCCAAGACCTAGGTCTCGGCTCCGTCCTCTGCAACTAGATCCTCAGCTTCCTGACCAACAGATTGCAATCAACGAAGGCTGCGCCTCCTCCATGATGACCCTCACCACTGGAGACCTTAAGTATGCGTTCTCAGCCCCCTACTGAACTTCCTGTATACCCATGACTGTATGGTCAAATTTCGAATGAACGCCATCTACAAGTTTGCTGAGGACACTACCATGGTAAGACAGATATCAAACAACGATGAGTCAGAATACAGAAAGGAGACAAGGGGCTTGGTGTTGTGGTGCAATGATAACAACCTCTCTCTCAACATCAGCAAAGCTAAACAACTGAGCATTAACTTCAGGACGAAAGTAAGCGAACACACCCCTACTTACATCTGATGATAACCAACCTGTCCTAGACTTCCCACATAGACAATTCCTCTTCCTCAGGCAGCTTAGGAAACTTGGCTTGCCCAGAGGGAGCTTCACCAATTTTTACAGATGCACCACAGAAAGCATACCATCTGGGTGTATAATGGCCTATACGGCAACTGCTCTGTCCAGGACTGTAAGAAGCTACAGAAGGTTGTGTCCGCAGCCCAGACCACCATGGACTTCAAATTCCCATCCATGGTCTACATAAACTTCTCATTGCCATGGAAAGGCAGTCAACATCATCGTAGACCCCGTCAACATCATTGTAGATCCCTTCCACCCTGATAATGCTCTCCTACAATCTCTTCCGGCAGGCAGAAGGTACAAAAGCTTGAACACATACACCAACATGTTCAAGAACAGTTTCTTTCCAGCCATTATTACGCTGATGAATGGACTCGATAATTTCAAGTAATGTTGATCTGTTAAAGTTGATCTTGCTTTGCGTACCTCCTGTGCAGTGTAACCTGTATGTCTCACTCTGTCTAAGTGCCCTATGATCTCTATGTCCTTGTTTACTATGAACTGCCTGTATAGCTCGCAAGCAAAGCTTTTCACTGTACTTAGGTACAGCATGTCCAGAAGGACCCTCACCAACTTTTACAGATGCACGTAAGAAAACGTTCTATCTGGATAGAGCATGGCTTGGTATGGCAACTGCTCTGCCCAAGACCGTAAAGAACTACAGAAGGTTGTGAACATAGCCCAGACCATCACACAAGCCAACTTTCTGCCCATTGACACCATCTACAATTACTGCTACTGCAGGAAGGGAAACCAATATTATCAAAGATTCCTACCAGCCCGGTTATAATCTCTTCCAACTTCTTCTGTCAGGCAGAAGATACAAAAGCTTCAGTACACATATCAACAGGTTCGGGAACAACTTCTTTCCCACTGTTATTAGACTTCCGAATGGACTTCTCAAATTTCAAACCTAATGTTGATCTTGCTTTTCATGCACCTCCTTTGCAGCCACAACTTTGCATTCCTCGTGATGTTTAATCACCCTAAGATCTTTGTATGATATGAACTGCCTATACTGTATGCAAAACAAAACTTTTCACTGTACCTAGGTACATGTGACAATAATAAATTAAATCCTAATGACATTATCAGTCTACCTACTGCACATGACCTGCAGTGGTTCAAGGTGGCAGTTCACCAACACGTACTCAAGGGCAACTAGGGACACACTGTAATTTCTGACTCAGCCAATGATGTCCATATCAAGCGAATGAATAGAAAAGAACATCACTGTCTTCTCAACCTGTTGCACCTTCAAAATTCCAAGTTAACTTGGCCCAAATGTTTCTTTCTCAAGATTTCCCAATGGCAAATTTAAACTGACTGGCTGAAATTTGCTGGGATGACCTTTGCATGCTTTTGAACAAGGATGTAACATTTACAATTCTCCAATCTACTGGCACCAATCCAAGTCCAAGGAAAATGTGAAAATTACAGGCAGTGCCTCCATAATTTCCACTCCTGCTGATTAGATAGAGTCAATATGGATTTATGAAGGGTAGTCATGTTTGACAAACCAGATAGAGCTTTTTGAGATGCTGCTGGCAGAGTTGACGAGAGGCAACCAGTCAATGTGATGTATGTGGATTTTCAGAGAACATGTTACCACCGACTAAGAACTGCTTAAGAAGCGAAAAGAAGAGCAGGAATAAATGTGTCATTGTCAGGGTGGGTGATTGCGACCAGTGGGTATATCACTTGGACCTTAGCTGTTCATGTTCTATTTGAATAATCTGGATACAGACGCGAATTACACTGTTTCCAAATTATCAGATCATACAAAACATAGCAGGAATGAGAAATACGAGGATGCAATAAGTGTCAGCACAGTGCGTCATCTTGGCAAGATGCCCAATCAGTTAAATACTTGTCAAGGGCTATTACACTCACTTCACCTCCTCTAATCGCCTCACCTTAAATAGCTACCAGCTCTGTATAGTTACAATCAGTGAGCCTTACCCCGAACAGACAGGGTTCTGTGGGTGATAAATATGCTTTGCTCCCTACCTGTGCATGTCTGCAAGGCGAGCCAGAATTCTTGCAGCATTGCTGAAGTTGCGGTTCTTCTCATAATACCTCCAAAGCAAGTCCATGTAACGAACTTTGTTCTGATCTTGCTTTGCCATACGGACCAAATATGGCTCAAGAAATGGAGAATTAACCTGTAAAGAAACATTGAGCACATTAAGTCCTCACTTAAAACTGTGGTTCAGTTCTTTAAAAACGCAAATTTAAGTAAAACAATTTTAAGTGAATCATGGGTTGCCACAGAATTCATTGCGAAAACTGGGCTTGATGGTGTCAGATGGTGTGGCACTGAGCTATTAATCCAGCAAACCAATGCTCTGGGAAACACGTTAAATCCCGTCACAGCGGCTGTGCAATACAAACTAAATTAATAAATCTATAATATAAATATTCTAATGTTGATCACAAAACCTATCGATTGCAGTAAAAACCCATCTAATTTATGAGTGCCCTTTAAGAAAGGAAATCTGCCTATGTGACTCTGGACCCAAAACAATGTGGTTGACTTTTAAATGCCCTCTGAAATGGCCCAAAAACTCAAGGCATTGGCAACAAATGTCTATATCCCATGAAAGAATAAAGAATGCCCCCCACATCCAATACACAAAGTTAACCCCTTCCCCCAAATCCCTGAACATCCAACCCTCTCAACTCCAGACCACAGACGTAGATTTAAGGAAATTGGAACAAGAAACAGGGTTACATAACTAATTTTACTTTAAACATGGGATTTGGTTGTGATCTTGAAACTACTGAAATTTTTCAAGGATGTAACGAGTAAAGTTGATAAGTGGGAACTAGTAGATGTGGTCTACGTGGACTTTCAGAAGACTACTGATAAGGTCCACAATTAGTGATTAGCATATAAAATTAAAGTGCATGGGATTGGGAGTAGAGTTATAAGATGGAGAGAGAACAGGGTGGCAAACAAGAAACGAAGGATGGGACTAAATAGGTCTTTTTCAGAGTGGCACGCAGCTAATGACAATAATTTATTCATGATTTAGACAAGGGAAATAAATGTAATATTGCCGCAGTTGTGCAGGGCACAAGAGTGTGTGTGTGTATATATACATATGTGTGCATGGGAGGACGGATGGGGAGGTGATGGTGGTTGTGGTGGTAATGGCGGTGGTGAGCAGTGAGGAGGATGCAAATTTGTTTCAATGTGATTTAAACAAACTGAGTGGGCAAAATACACGGCAGATTGGAAAAAATTCTGAAGGACGGGATGAATCAACACTTGGAAAAGCAGGGCTTGTCGGTATACATTTGTTAGAGGGAGATCCAGTCTGATTATTTAATGAGTCACCTTTATATTAAAAAAAATTCATTTGATGTGATTAACACTGACTTCAATAAGGCCTTGAAAGGTCTCACTCAGAAGCGTGGTCGAAAAGGTAGGAGCCCATGGAATCCAAGACAAGTTGGCAAACTGAATCTAAAATTGGCTTGCAAACAAGGGAGGATTGTTTCTGTGTTTGGAAACCTGTGACCAACAGCGTACCATAGTGATTGGTGCTGGGACCCTTGCTGTTTGTTATGAAGGTGAATGCAGAAGGTATAATTAGGAAGTTTGGTGACACAATAAACTGGGGGTACTGATCATGAAGAGGTCCCATACTATAGTTTGATATTGATCAACTGGTAGATTAGGCAGTTGGAATTTAATCCTGATAAATGTGAAGTGAAGCATTTCAGGTAAGGCGAATTGTTCCATTTCTGGTTGCAGCAGCAGCGCGAGCGGGAGCTTGGACCAGGGGCCTGTCGGGAAGCCGGTGAGTCACTGCTTTAAAAACTTACCTCGTGAATAGGCGGAGGTACGCTGAGCAAGAGTGGACACGGGACTGCTGAGTAAGTGAGGTAATATATTTGTGTGGTTTTGTTACCTGAAACACTACTCGGGTAGTGTCTCCAACCCATCTTCCTTCTCTAACCAAAAAAAAAGGTTGTGTGTGCCAGATTGGTAAGGTAACTAGTTTATTTTTTAACAGACTCTTTGGGAAGTTAGAATAACGGTAACGGAGGTCAGGGCAGTTGAATGTTCCTCCTGCAGAATGTGGGAGGTAAGGGTCACCACGAGTGTCCCTGCTGACTAGATCTGCGGGAAGTGCACCCAACTCCAGTTGCTCAAAAATCACGTTAGGGAACTGGAGCTGAATGAACTTCGGATCATTCGGGAGGCAGAGGGGGTAATTGAGACGAGTTACAGGGAGGTAGCCACTCTTCAGGTACAAGAAAAAGGCAGATGGGTTAAAGTCAGGGGACGGAAAGGGAACCGGCAGGCAGTGCAGGGATCCCCTGTGGCCATTCCCCTCAGCAATAAGTATACCGTTTTGGATACTGTTGGGGGGGGGGGGGGGGGGGGGGGGGGGGGGGGGGGGAACGACTTACCAGGGGAAAGCAGTGGGGCACAGGTCTCTGGCACAGAGTCTGTCCCTGCTGCTCAGAAGGGAAGGGGGAAGAGGAGCAGAGCATTAGTCATTGGGGACTCCATAGTTAGGGGGACAGATAGGAGGTTCTGTGGGGACGAGACAGACTCACGGTTGGTGTGCTGCCTCCCAGGTGCCAGGGTTCGTGATGTCTCTGATTGTGTTTTTGGGATCCTTAAGGGGGAGGGGGAGCAGCCCCAAGTCGTGGTCCACATAGGCACCAATGACATAGGTAGGAAGAGAGATGGGGATTTAAGGCAGAAATTCAGGGATCTAGGATGGAAGCTTAGAGCTAGGACGAACAGAGTTGTTGTCTCTAGTTTGCTGCCCGTGCCACGTGCTAGTGAGGCGAGGAATAGGGAGAGAGAGGAGTTGAACACGTGGCTACAGGGATGGTGCAGGAGGGAGGGTTTTGGATTCTTAGATAATTGGGGCTCTTTCTGGGGTAGGTGGGACCTCTACAAGCAGGATGGTCTTCACCTGAACCAGAGGGGTACCGACACGCTGGGGGGGAAATTCGCTAAGGCTATTTGGTTTAAACTAATTCAGCAGGGAGATGGGAACCAAAATTGTAGTTCGAGTACAGAAAAGCTTGAGAGTAGGGGGGTCCAAAATAAAGTTACAGGGACGCAAGATGGCACCAGACAGCAAGAAGTTGATTTGAAGTGTGTCTACTTCAACGCGAGGAGCATTCGGAATAAGGCAGGTGAACGTGCAGCATGGGTTGGTACCTGGGACTTCGATGTTGTGGCCATTTCGGAGACGTGGATAGAGCAGGGACAGGAATGGTTGTTGCAGGTTCTGGGATTTAGATGTTTCAGTAAGAACAGAGGAGATGATAAAAGAGGGGAAAGTGTGGCATTGTTGGTCAAGAACAGTATGACAGTTGCAGAAAGGATGTTTGGGGATTCATCAACTGAGGTAGTATGGGCTGAGGTGAGAAACACGAAAGGAGAGGTCACCCTGTTGGGAGTTTTCTCCAGGCCTCCGAATAGTTCCAGAGATGTAGAGTAACGGATAGCAAAGACGATTCTTGATAGGAGTGAGAGAGACAGGGTAGTTGTCATGGGGGACTTCAACTTTCCAAATATTGACGGGGAGCACTATAGTTCGAGTGCTATAAAGGGGTCAGTTTTTGTCCAGTGTGTGCAGGAGGACCTCCTGACACAGTATGTAGACAGGCCAACAAGCGGCGAAGCCACATTAGAAATGGTACTGGGTAATGAGCCCAGCAAGGTGTTAGATTTGGAAGTAGGTGAGCACTTTGGCGATAGCGATCACAATTCTGTTATGTTTACTTTAGTGATGGAAAGGAATAGATGTATACAACTGGGCAAGAGTTATGGCTGGGGACAAGGCAATTACGATGAGATTAGGCAAGATTTAGGGAGCATAGGATGGGGAAGGAAACTGCAGGGCATGGGTACATTAGAAATGTGGAGCTTATTCAAGGAAAAGCTCCTGTGTGTCCTACATAAGTATGTACCTGTCAGGCAGGGAGGAAGCTGTAGAGCGCGGGAGCCGTAGTTTACTAAGTAAGTGGAATCTCTGGTCAAGAGGAAGAAGAAGGCTTATGTTAGGATGAGATGTGTAGGCTCAGTTAGGGCGCTTGAGGGTTACAAGGTAGCCAGGAAAGACCTAAAGAGAGAGTACAGAAGAGCCAGGAAGAGACATGAGAAGTTGTTGGCGGGTAGGATCAGGGTAAACCCTCAGGCTTTCTATAGGAATTGAAGGAATAAAAGAATGACAAGAGTAAGATTAGGGCTAATCAAGGATAGTAGTGGGAAGTTGTGTGTGGAGTCAGAGGAGATGGGGGGGCACTAAATGAATATTTTTCAACAGTATTCACTCTAGAAAACGACAATGTTGCCGAGGAGAATACTGAGATACAGGCTAGTAGACTAGGTGGGATTGAGGTTCACAAGGAAGATGTATTAGAAATCCTACAGAGTGTGAAGACAGATACGTCCCCTGGGCCAGATGGGATTTATCCTCAGATCCTCTGGGAAGCCAGGGAGGAGATTGCCGAGCCTTTGGCATTGATCTTTAACTCGTCATTGTCTACAGGAATAGTGCCAGAAAACTGGAGGATAGCAAATGTGGTTCCCCTGTTCAAGAAGTGGAGTAGAGACAACCCTGGTAATTATAGACCAGTGAGCCTTACCTCAGTTGTTGGTAAAGTGTTGGAAAAGGTTATAAGGGATAGGATTTATAATCATCTAGAAAAGAATAATTTGATTAGGGATAGTCAGCACGATTTTGTGAAGGGTAGGTCGTGCCTCACAAACCTTATTGAGTTCTTTGAGGTGACCAAACAGGTAGATGAGAGTAAACCGGTTGATGTGGTGTATATGGATTTCAGCAAGGCGTTCGATAAGTTTCCCCACAGTAGGCTATTGTACAAAATGCGGAGGAATGGGATTGTGGGAGATATAGCAGTTTGGATCAGAAATTGGCTTGCTGAAAGAAGACAGAGGGTGGTAGTTGATGGGAAATGTTCATCTTGGAGACCAGTTACTAGTGGTGTACCACAAGGGTCGGTGTTGGGTCCACTGCTGTTTGTCATTTTCATAAATGACCTGGATGAGGGCGTAGAAGGATGGGTTAGTAAATTTGCAGGCAACACGAAGGTCGATCCTGTTATGGATAGTGACGAAGCATGTTGTACGTTGCAGAGAGACATAGATAAGCTGCAGAGCTGGGCTGAGAGTTGGCAAATGGAGTTTAAGGAAGAGAAGTGTGAGGTGATGCACTTTGGTAGGAGTAACCAGGATGCAAAGTACTGGGCTAATGGTAAGATTCTTGGTGGTGTAGATGAGCAGAGAGATCTCAGTGTCCATGTACACAGATCCTTGAAAGTTGCCACCCAGGTTGACAGGGCTGTTAAGAAGGCATTCAGTGTTTTAGCTTTTATTAATAGAGGGATCGCGTTCCGGAACCAAGAGGTTATGCTACAGCTGCACAAAACTCTGGTGCGGCTGTACTTGGAGTATTGCGTACAGTTCTGGTCACCGCGTTATAAGGAGGATGTGGAAGCTTTGGAAAGGGTGCAGAGGAGATTTACTGGGATGTTGCCTGGTATGGAGGGAAGGTCTTAGGAGGGAAGTCTGAGGGACCTGAGGCTGTTTTCGTTAGAGAGAAGAAGGTTGAGAGGTGACTTAATTGAGACATATAAAATAATCAGTGGGTTAGACAGGGTGGATAGGGAGAGCCTTTTTCCTGGGATGGTGACGGCGAGCACGAGGGGGCATAGCTTTAAATTGAGGGGTGAAAGATATAGGACAGATGTCAGAGGCCTTCAACGGTAGTAGATTCACCAACTTTAAGTGCATTTAAGTCATCATTGGACAAGCATATGGATGTACATGGAATAGTGTAGGTTAGATGGGCTTCAGATTGGTATGACAGGTCGGCACAACATCGAAAGCCGAAGGGCCTGTACTGTGCTGTAATGTTCTATGTTCTATAAACAATGAATGGTAGGCGTCTACGGAGTACTGAGGAACAAGTTCGTAGATCTATGAGGATGTCAGCATAGGTAGACAGGTTGGTGAAGAAGGCACATGGGATGCTTGCCTTCATTAGCCAGGACGTTTTGTTATAACTTCAGGAATCATTGGCTAGGCTACAGATGGAATACTATGTGCAGTTCTGATGGCTGCACTATCTGAAGGTGGTGACTGCATTGGAAAGAATGAAGGGATTCACCAGGAAAGTGCCTGCGATGAAAAGTGATTTGAAGAACTGTTTCAAAGAACTCAGAGAACAGACTGAATGGCCTTTCTCTCTGTTATTCCATTCTACAGACTTAGGCTAGAGAAAAAAATACACCACATCTATTGATGGAAATCTTTGCAAAGAGATTATGGGTTTGCTGTGGGGCTTATTGTCACAGGTGGCATTGGTCAGAACATGGAGGGCAGAATTTGGAACTATTTTGGACTTGTTGGATAAGTAGTCAGAACTTGGGGTTCCACAGGGCTCTGTCCTTGGGCCTCTACTGTTTGTAATTTTTATTCATGACTTGGATGAGGGGATTGAAGGATGGGTCAGCAGGTTTGCAGATGACACAAAGGTCGGAGGTGTCGTTGACAGTATAGAGGGCTGTTGTAGGCTGCAGCGGGACATTGACAGGATGCAGAGATGGGCTGAGAGGTGGCAGATGGAGTACAACCTGGATAAATGCGAGGTGATGCATTTTGGAAGGTCGAATTTGAAAGCTGAGTACAGGATTAAGGATAGGATTCTTGGCAGTGTGGAGGTACAGAGGGATCTTGGTGTGCAGACACATAGATCCCTTAAAATGGCCACCCAAGTGGACAGGGTTGTTAAGAAAGCAAATGGTGTTTTGGCTTTCATTAACAGGGGGATTGAGTTTAAGAGTCGTGAGATCTTGATGCAGCTCTATAAAACTTTGGTTAGACCGCACTTGGAATACTGCATCCAGTTCTGGGCGCCCTATTATAGGAAAGATGTGGATGCTTTGGAGAGGGTTCAGAGGAGGTTTACCAGGATGCTGCCTGGACTGGAGGGCTTATCTTATGAAGAGAGGTTGACTGAGCTCGGTCTCTTTTCATTGGTGAAAAGGGGGAGGAGAGGGGACCTAATTGAGGTATACAAGATAATGAGAGGCATAGATAGAGTTGATAGCCAGAGACTATTTCCCAGGGCAGAAATGGCTAACACGAGGGGTCATAGTTTTAAGCTGGTTGGAGGAAAGTATAGAGGGGGTGTCAGAGGCAGGTTCTTTACACAGAGTTGAGAGAGCATGGAATGCGTTGCCAGCAGCAGTTGTAGAAGCAAGGTCATTGGGGTCATTTAAGAGACTGCTGGACATGCATATGGTCACAGAAATTTGAGGGTGCATACATGAAGATCAATGGTCAGCACAACATTGTGGGCTGAAGGGCCTGTTCTGTGCTGTACTGTTCTATGTTCTAACTGTTCAGGTTGGGTATGGATAGTTAAAAGGAATTGGTGTTTTGGAAACAGGTGAGGTGGCACCTAGGGTTAAAGGTGAATGTAGCTGTTATATAGAACACTAAGGATTAGAATAAGAGTCAGAGAATAATAATTGTGACGTAAACAAATACTGAAAGAATTGCAGATGCTTTAAATCAGAACACAGAGGGAGGATCACTGGGCCTGAAATGTTAACTCTGATTTCTCTTCACAAATGCTGCCAGACCTGCTGAGCCTTTCCGGGAATTTCAGTTTTTGTTTCTGATTGCAGTGTAAAGACTGGGACCATGGGAAGTTGAGATTACAAAGGAGAGAAATGAAGTCCAAATGTTGCACGAACAGCAGCCATGGTCAGTTAGTATTTCTGACCTGGCACATAGGAGCCTAAATGGTCACAACCTTCAATCAGGTGAGCAGCTCATTATAGTCAGAGCTGGTCTCCAGTCATAGCTCAATTCCACTTCACCTCAGTTGCCTTACTTACCTCCAGCAGCTTGTCCATCAGATCAGCCTGGATCAGCCAATTAAATAAAGCAATGTTGAAGAGTTCATCTGTTGACCTCTGAGCAAGCTTCAACATTTGTTCGAACTGGGAGAAAGTGAAGAAGCAAAATAAAGTCCAAATACCACATATAGGTACTCTTACACTCATTTTTACCAAAACACACTGACACCATCCATCACCATTACTTGTACATCAATCCTCCCCCACAATTTGTGCACACACCAGCCTAGACCACCACACACAACCCCCAAATCAGACACCAACACTTGATGCACACAACATACCACATACACACATGCTCAATTAGATATTCACGTGACTATCCACTTAAGCTCAGAAGACTCGTGAAATTGTGAGATAACGGAATAGAATGGTGCTTACAACAGGGATTTAACAATCAGGGATAGCTAGTGTCTGTTGCAGCCACAAACTAAAGTTCCGAAGGATGTGCAACCTACCAATGCCAGGTTGATCAGAGAAGAATTTTGAAAAAGTAGTAAATTATGTTGAGTTAGGAATTAAAATAAAAAGCATGATCTTGGGACCAAAAGGGATGCCTCGGATCAAGTCTATAGGATTCTCTTTCGCCCTGTTGCCTTGCACATTTTTTCTATTCAAATAATCATTCAATATCCTCTTGAATGTTTCAACTGAACCTGCTATATTTCCAGGCAGTATATTCCAAATTCCATCTACGGAGTGAAGATGTTCCCTCGCTCAACATTTCCATCTTTTTCAAATCTGTGCTCTCTTGCTGTTAATAATTTTCCAAATGGGAATAGCTTCTCTCCATCTACTCTATCCAGCCTGCTCATGATTTTAAAAAAAATCACAAACTCTCAAATCTATCCTCATAAGTGTAGCTTCTCAACCCTGGAAAGATTCTTGAAATTTGGAACAGTAATATATTTCTAACTCAGGATGGTTAGTGGCTTGGAGTGGAGCTTGCAGGTGGCTACTGCCCTTGACCTTTGACATGGAAGTGGTCAGGGTTTGGAAGGTGCTGAAGGAGCCTTTGTGAATTTGTGCGGTGCATCTACAGATAGTACACAGCGCTGCTATTGAGTGTTAGTGGTGGAGTGGCTGAATGATTCTTGATGTGGCGCCTACAAGTGGGCTGCTTTATCCTGGCTTGTGTCATGTTACATCCATTCAGATAAATGGAGACTATTCCATCATACCACTCACTTGTGGCTTGGAGACGACGGACAGGCTTTGGGGTATTAACAGGTGATTAACTCACTGCAGTATTCCTAGTCTCTGAGCCCCTCTTGTAGCTGCCATATTTATGTGGTGAGCCCAGTTGAATTTCTGATCAATTGTTATCGCCAGTATATTAATAGTGGGAGATTCAGTGACAGTAACATCATTACATGTCAAGGAGCCGTGGTTACATTATCTCATAATGCAAATGGTCACTGCCAGGTATTCCTGTGGTGTGAATGTCACTTCCCACTTGTCAGCATAAGCCCAGATGATGTCCAGATCTTGTTGCATTTGATGCATTTGACATGGACTGCTTAAGTATGTAAAGATTCACAAATAGTGATGAACATTGTGCAATCACTGGCAAACATCCCACCTTATTAATTCATGCTGGATGAAAGACTGTTTGGACTGAGGACACTACACCGAGGAACTCTGGCAGACGTGTCCTAAGGCTCAGATGACTAAACCCAACAGCCACAATCATCTTTTTATACATCAGGTATAACTCCAACCTGTGAAGAGGCTGCGCCCTGATACCGATTGACTCCAATTTTGCTCGGGCTCTTTGATGCCACACTCGGTCAACTGCAGCCTTGATATCAAGGGCTGCCACTCTCACCTCACCTCTGGAATTCAGCTGTTTTGTCCATGTTTGAACCAAGGTTGTAATGAGGTAAAGAGCTAAGTAGCCCCGATATGACCCAAACTATACATCAGTGAACAAAACTGGCTGTTTCTCAATTACATATGTGATGCAACTGTATATGTAACACACACACCAGATTAGATTAGATTAAATTAGATTAGATTAGATCAGATTCCCTACAGTGTGGAAACAGGCCCTTCGGCCCAACCAGTCCACACTGCCCACCCAGACCCATGCCCCCATAACCCACACACCCCTGAACACTGCGGGCAATTTAGCATGGCCAATCCACCTAAGCTGCACATCTTTGGACTGTGGGAGGAAACCGGAACACCCGGAGGAAACCCACGCAGACACGGGGAGAATGTGCAAACTCCACACAGACAGTCGCCCGAGGCGGGAATCGAACCTGGGTCCTGGCGCTGTGAGGCTGCAGTGCTAACCGATGTAGTCATACAGCTCACCCTAAACCTGGTATGCTTGACAAGAGAGAAGTATGTGCACTATCCAGATACTAACATGCTGTGCTGCCTCCTCATTACTCAACATGTTGGGGTCAGATGACAGTACTGGAGGACCTGGTAGTTTGGGGACGCTGGGAGACTGTGGAGCAGCTTTACTCTGGTTCACCAGCTCCTGCAGTGTGTCCGAGATGCATTTGTAGCAGTTCAGCCTGAAGAACACAACATAACTCAGGGTCAGCAATTAGGTCGACAATGAATTCAGCAGTGTTTGGAGCTTGGGACTAAGGAGGTCAGAGGTTCCAGGGTTAAAATTAAGGTTTGCAAGATAAGTAAAGAGACATCATATCAGGAGTCAGACAGCCCAATTTGTGTATATAGACGGTATATATTGGATGAGAGCATAAAAATTTTGCGCAGAAGGGAATAGCTGCTTTTTGCTTACTTCCTTGAAGCCCATGATCAGGGGCCCAACACAAAATGAGTGACATCACAGGAAAATCATTTCTTCATTCATTGATAATAGTTGTTATTTGACTCTAATAGGTTACTTTCAGGTTGAAGGTAAATAGTTATTTGCAGATTACAAACTAAAAGATCAGTAGGATGTTTTTATAAACCAAATTAAGAACAAATTATATTAAATAGAAATGCAAGGTTGTCACCTGACAAAGGAGCAGCGCTTCAAAGGCTTGTGATTTCCAATAAACCTGTTTGGACTATAACCTGCTGTCATGTGAGTTCTGAATTTGACTCAAAGATTGGTATGGAGAAAAACAGGTTCAAATACATGGGACATTGGCACAAGTACTGGAGAAGGAAGGAGCTGTTCCAATGGGATGGCCCTCCACCTGAATCATGTCGAGACCACAGTCCTGGTGGATTGCATAACTAGGGCTGTGGATAAGGTTTTAAACTAAGTAGTGGTTGGGTGGGGTGCATTCAGCTACAAGGAAAATTATGGAAAAACTTAAGGGTAGCAGAGGGCTCAGCAGAGATTATCAAAGTTTACAAAACAAGTAAATAAGATACTGTCAACTCAAGATTGAGGCAGTTGTACTCAGATACATGCAGTGCGTGAAAAAAAGTAATTGAGTTTATAGCAGAGATTGAAATCGGTGCATACAAAATGGTAGGTATCACAGAGATAATGGGAACTGCAGATGCTGGAGAATCCAAGACAACAAAATGTGAGGCTGGATGAACACAGCAGGCCAAGCAGCATCTCAGGAGCACAAAAGCTGACGTTTCGGGCCTAGACCCTTCATCAGAGAGGGGGATGGGGGGAGGGAACTGGAATAAATAGGGAGAGAGGGGGAGGCGGACCGAAGATGGAGAGTAAAGAAGATAGGTGGAGAAGGTGTGGGTGGGGAGGTAGGGAGGGGATAGGTCAGTCCAGGGAAGACGGACAGGTCAAGGAGGTGGGATGAGGTTAGTAGGTAGATGGGGGTGCGGCTTGGGGTGGGAGGAAGGGATGGGTGAGAGGAAGAACAGGTTAGGGAGGCGGAGACAGGTTGGACTGGTTTTGGGATGCAGTGGGTGGAGTGGAAGAGCTGGGCTGGTTGTGTGGTGCAGTGGGGGGAGGGGACGAACTGGGCTGATTGAGGGATGCAGTTGGGGAAGGGGAGATTTTGAAACTGGTGAAGTCCACATTGATACCGTTAGGCTGCAGGGTTCCCAGGCGGAATATGAGTTGCTGTTCCTGCAACCTTCGGGTGGCATCATTGTGGCACTGAAGGAGGCCCATAATGGACATGTCATCTAAAGAATGGGAGGGGGAGTGGAAATGGTTTGCGACTGGGAGGTGCAGTTGTTTGTTGCGAACTGAGCGGAGGTGTTCTGCAAAGCGGTCTCCAAGCCTCCGCTTGGTTTCCCCAATGTAGAGGAAGCCACACCGGGTACAGTGGATGCAGTATACCACATTGGCAGATGTGCAGGTGAACCTCTGCTTAATGTGGAATGTCATCTTGGGGCCTGGGATAGGGGTGAGGGGGGAGGTGTGGGGGCAAGTGTAGCATTTCCTATAGTTGCAGGGGAAGGTGCCGGGTGTGGTGGGGTTGGAGGGCAGTGTGGAGCGAACAAGGGAGTCACGGAGAGAGTGGTCTCTCCGGAAAGCAGACAAGGGTGGGGATGGAAAAATGTCTTGGGTGGTGGGGTCGGATTGTAGATGGCGGAAGTGTCGGAGGATGATGCGTTGTATCCGGAGGTTGGTGGGGTGGTGTGTGAGAACGAGGGGGATCACAGAGGTATCACAGAGATGTGGCTGCAAGGGGATCACAGCTGTGAACCAAGTATACGAGTCCTATAGAAAGACTGGCTAATGGGCAGGAGGGCGAGGTTGAAATTGTACCAGTGATAATGGGGACTGCAGATGCTGGAGAATCCAAGATAACAAAGCGTGAAGCTGGATGAACACAGCAGGCCAAGCAGCATCTCAGGAGCACAAAATCTGACGCTTCGGGCCTAGACCCTTTATCTGATGAAGGGTCTAGGCCCGAAGCGTTAGCTTTTGTGCTCCTGAGATGCTGCTTGGCCTGCTGTGTTCATCCAGCTTCACACTTTGTTATCTAGGAGGGTGAGATTGCCTTGTTAGTGAGGAATTAAATTAAATCAACTGCAAGCAGTGATATAGAGTTAGACAGCATAGAATGTGCATGTGTCACCTAGAGGAACCACAAAGGAAAACAACCCTGATGCATGTTATATACAGGTCTCCTAGCAGTACAGTCATACAATTATACAGCATGGAAACGGACTCTTTGGTCCAATTAGTCCACACTAACCATGTTCCAAAACTAAACTAGTCCCACTGGCCTGCATATGGCTCATATCCCTCCAAACCATTCCTATTCATATACTTTTCCAAATGTCTTTTAAGCATTGTAACTATACCTGCATCCAACACTTCGCGTGGCAGTTCACTCCACACACTAAGCACTCTGTAAAAGGTTGCCCCTCATGTCCTTTTTAAATCTTTCTCCTCTCACCTTAAAAATATGCCCCCTAGTTTTGAACAACCCACCTTATGGAAAGGACCCTTGCTATTCATCCATCAATGCCTCTCATGATTTTATAAAGCTCTATATAAGGTCACCCCTCAACCTCCTGCATTCCAGGGAAAAAAGTCCCAGTCTGTCTTTATATCTCAAACCCTCCATTCCTGCCAACATCTTGGTAACTCATTTCTGAACCGTCGCCAATTTTTAAAAATAATATCCTTCTTATAGCAGGGTGACCAGATTGCACACAGTACTCCAGAAGATGTCTCACCAACATACTGTACACTCTCTATGTGACACCTGAACTCTTACACTCAAAAGTCTGAGCAATGAAGGAAAGTGGGCTAAATGCCTTCTTATCCACCCATCTCCCTGAGATACAAAATTTCAAACTATTATTATGTACCTGAACCTCGAGGTCTCTCTGTTCTACAACTCTTATCCAGAGCCCTACCATTAATTGTATAAGATCTGTTCTTGTTTGCTTTGTCAAAATGCAATACCTCATTTATCCAAATTAAACTCCATCTGTTAGTTCTCAGCCCATTGACCCAATCAATCAAAATCGCTTTGTAATCTTAGATGACCATCTTCACTACCCACCAGATCACCAACTTTGGTGTCATCTGCAAACTTACTAACCATGTATCCTATATTCTCATCCAATTTATTTATGTAAATAAAAGTTTCTGTGGGCAAAAAAATAAATCAAGAGATAGAAAATGCATAGAAGAGAGGCACTAATCCAATAATCATGGGGTCTTCAATATGCAGGTGAACTGTGAAAGTCAGATTGGCAGTGGGTCCCAAGTAAAAGAAATTGTGAAATGTCTATGAGATAGTTTTTTGAGAGCACTTTGTGGTACAGATCATGAGGGAACAGGCAACTCTGTATTTAGTGATGTTTAATGAAGGAGAGCTTAAGGTAAAAGAATCCCAAGTGAGCAGTGACCATAATATGGATGAATTCACCCTGCAGTTTCAGAGGGAAAAGCTAGAATCAGACGTAATGGTATTACAATTGAGTAAAGGTACCTTCAAAAACATGAGGGAGAAGCTGACCACAGTCGAGTGTAAGAGGAACCTTGCACCGAAAACAGTGGAGTAGCAATGGCAAGAGTTTCAGAAGGGTATTTCAGAAGGCGCAGCAGGAATTCATCCCAAGGAAAAAGAAACATACTAAGGAGAGTGGGTGCCAACTAAGATTGGCAAGGGAAGTTAGGGAAGGGGTGGCGATGGCCAAGTGGTATTATGACTGGACTATTAATCCAGAGACCCAGATAATGTTCTGGGGACCCGGGTTCAAGTCCTGCCATGGCAGATGATGAATTTGAATTCGAAAAAATATCTGGAATTAAGAATTTAATGATGACCACGAATCCATTGTTGATTGTTGGAAAAAAAAATTCCACCTGGCTCACTAATGTCCTTTCAGGAAGGAAACTGCTATCCTTACAGCAGAATATAGATAGGCTGGAGAGTAGGGCAGATAAATGGCAGATGGAGTTCAATCTGGGCAAATGCAAGGTGATGCATTTTGGAAGATCAAATTCAAGGGCAAACTATACAGTAAATGGAAAAGTCTGAGGGAAAATTGATGAACAGAGAGGTTTGGGTGTTCAGGTCCATTGTTCGCTGAAGGTGACAACGCAGGTCAATAGGGTGGTCAAGAAGGCATATAGCATGCTTTCCTTCATTGGACGGGGTACTGAGTACAAGAGTTGGCAGGTCATGTTGCAGTTGTATAGGACTTTGGTTCGGCCACATTTGGAGTATTTTGTTGAGTTCCGGTCGCCACATTACCAAAAGGATATGGATGCTTTGGAGGGTGCAGAGGAGGTTCACCAGGATGTTGCCTGGTATGGAGGGTGCTAGCTATGAAGAGAGGTTAAGTAGATTAGGATTATTTTCATTAGAAAGATGGAGATTGAGGGGGGACCTGATTGATGTCTACACAATCATGAGGGGTATAGACAGGGCGGATAGCAAAAAGCTTTTTCACCAGAGTGGGGGACTCAATTACTAGGGTTCATGAGTTCAAAGTGAGAGGAGGAAAGTTTAAGGGAGATATGCGTGGAAAGTTCTTTACACAGAGGGTGGTGGCTGCCTGGAATGCGTTGCCAGCGGAGGTGGTAGACGCAGACACGTTAGCGTCTTTTAAGATATATTTGGACAGATACATGGATGGGCAGGGAGCAAATGGACACAGACCCTTAGAAAATAGATGACAAGTTAGACAGAGGATCTTGATCGGCGCAGGCTTGGAGGGCCGAAGGGCCTGTTCCTGTGCTGTAATTTTCTTTGTTCTTACCTGAAGTGGCCCATATGTGACTCCAGGCCCACAGCAATCTGAACTATCTTCTAGGCAACTACGGAAGGGCGATAAATGCTGCCTAGTCATGATGCCCTCATCCACTAATGAATGTTAAAAAACTCTAAATTAAACTCCATCTGCCACTCCAACTGACCCACCTGATCAAGGTCAATTTGTCCGAGGCAACTACCTTGGCTGTCCACTACATTACCAATTTTGGTGACATCTGCAAACTTAGTCACCATGCCTCCTACATTCACATTTATATAAATGACAAAAAGCTGTGGACCCCGCAAAGACCTTACTGAAGTCCATATACATCGCATCCATCACCCTGCCCTCATCAATCTTCTTCATTACTTCTTCAAAAACGCCAAGTAAGTAGTGAGACATAGTTTCCCACACTCAAAGCCATGTTGACTATAATTAATCAGTCTTTGCCTTTTCAAACACACAAATCCTGTCCCTCAGGATTTCCGCGAACAACTTGCCCACCACTAAGTCGGGCTCACTGGTCGATAATTCCCAAGCTTTTCCTTACCACCTTTCTGACACAGTGGTACCAAGTTAGCCAATATCCAGTCTCTGGCACCTCACCTGTGGCTATCTATGACACAAATATCTCAGCTAGGGGCCCAGCAATCTCTTTCCTAGCTTCCCACAAAGTTCTAGGGCATACCTCATCAGATCCTGGGGATAATCCACCTTAATGTGTTTGAAGACATCCAACACTTCCTCCTCCATAATACAGACATTTTTCAAGAAGCTGACGTTTTTTTTTGTGAGGGGCAGGTCATGCCTCACAAACCTTATCGAGATCTTTGAGGATGTGACTAGAAACGTTGACGAGGGTCAAGCTGTGGATGTGGTGTATATGGATTTCAGCAAGGCATTTGATAAGGTTCCCCATGGTAGGCTCATTCAGAAGGTCAGGAAGAATGGGATACAGGGGAACTTAGCTGTCTGGGTACAGAATTGGCTTGCCAACAGAAGACAGCGAGTGGTAATAGAAGGAAAATATTCTGCCTGGAAGTCAGTGGTGAGTGGTGTTC
Organism: Stegostoma tigrinum; assembly: GCF_030684315.1. Classification (NCBI taxonomy): domain Eukaryota; kingdom Metazoa; phylum Chordata; class Chondrichthyes; order Orectolobiformes; family Stegostomatidae; genus Stegostoma; species Stegostoma tigrinum. Next base: position 139,360,201 of record NC_081356.1, read on the forward strand.
CATAGGGCTCTGTCCTTGGGCCTCTACTATTTGTAATTTTTATTCATGACTTGGATGAGGGGATTGAAGGATGGGTCAGCAAGTTTGCAGACGACACAAAGGTCGGAGGTGTCGTTGACAGTATAGAGGGCTGTTGTAGGCTGCAGCGGGACATTGACAGGATGCAGAGATGGGCTGAGAGGTGGCAGATGGAGTTCAACCTGGATAAATGCGAGGTGATGCATTTTGGAAGGTTCAATTTGAAAGCTGAGTACAGGATTAAGGATAGGATTCTTGGCAGTGTGGAGGAACAGAGGGATCTTGGTGTGCAGATACATAGATCCCTTAAAATGGCCACCCAAGTGGACAGGGTTGTTAGGAAAGCATATAGTGTTTTGGCTTTCATTAACAGGGGGATTGAGTTTAAGAGTCGTGAGATCTTGTTGCAGCTCTATAAAACTTTGGTTCGACCGCACTTGGAATACTGCGTCCAGTTCTGGTCACCCTATTATAGGAAAGATGTGGATGCTTTGGAGAGGGTTCAGAGGAGGTTTACGAGGATGCTGCCTGGACTGGAGGGCTTATCTTATGAAGAGAGGTTGACTGAGCTTGGACTTTTTTCATTGGAGAAAAGGTGGAGGAGAGGGGACCGGACCTAATTGAGGTATACAAGATAATAGGAGGCATAGATAGAGTTGATAGCCAGAGACTATTTCCCAGGGCAGAAATGGCTAACACGAGGGGTCATAGTTTTAAGCTGGTTGGAGGAAAGTATAGAGGGGATGTCAGAGGCAGGTTCTTTACACAGAGAGTTGTGAGAGCATGGAATGCGTTGCCAGCAGCAGTTGTGGAAACAAGGTCATTGGGGACATTAAAGAGACTGCTGGACATGCATATGGTCACAGAAATTTGAGGGTGCATACATGAGGATCAATGGTCGGCACAACATTGTGGGTTGAAGGGCCTGTTGTGTGCTGTACTGTTCTATGTTCTATTTTCCCAGGTTCTCTAGCTTCTATATCCATCTCCATAGTAAACACTGATGTAAAACACTCATGTAGTCGTTTCCCTAACTCCTGTGGTGCCACACATAAGTGACCTTACTGATCTTTAAGGGGCCCTATTCTTTCTCTAGTTATATTTGGATTTTCAGACAAGGTGCCACATAGTAGTCTGCTAAGGAAGACAAGAGCTCATGGTGTTAGGGGCAAGGTACTGGCATGGATAGGGGACTGCTGACTGGCAGAAAGCAGAGTAAGTAAAATGGGGCGAGAGTTTCTGGGTCAGACAGGGTGTGTGTTCAGGGTCAGGTGAGGCTTGGATTCAGGGGATCAGGTGTGCTCTCACTTCAGGAGAGCCGAGCAGGATTCAGGGGGCGGACTAAGTGTCAAACAGGTCATCAAATCTGAATTCCAACCTGAAGGTTAAACATCCCAATATCGCATTCGCTCACCTCTCCTGGAAGGCTTGCTGCCCAACTGGATCCTCTTCTGGCTCTCCATTCTTATAATAATGAAGACCCAGACCCTGTGGATCCTTCTTATCAGCAGCAGAAAGGCTCAACTCAGCCACAGCCTCATAGTAACGCACTGAAAATGTACAGAGAACAGGAGCATCATCCAATATTGCCAGAATTACTATTGCATGCATTCTCAACCAGATAACATACCTAACTCACACAAACACAACCTCCTCTTTGTCCCCTGATGTTCTCACCTTGCCTGAATTGTGTACAGACACTGGGAAGGTCAACCTGGTGCCCGATCTCCTGATACAGACGTAGTGACTCTCTCATGGCTTTCTCCTTCTCTGCCTTGTTCTGAACCTGTCGTGCACTCTGCAGCAACTCATTTGCCTGGAAAATAAGACAATGTGAGGTTCTGGAGTAGATCTGTAGCTTGGGTTGAGGGTGTTGAGGTTGGTTGGCTTGCCGAGCCGGTTTATTGTTCTGCAGAGGTTTCGTTACCGTGCTTGGTAACATCCTTAGTGCAGCCTCTGATGAAGCGTCGCTGTGTTTTCCCACCTGGTTTTTACCACGCCTGGTGCGAACACTATTTAAAAGGACAACAATACACTGCAGCAACACAGGACTACACCAAGAGGAGGAGGAATACCTCTTCCAAGTGTTCAAGAACTGGGTCAGGAGGTGCCTACGGGAACTGCATCAGAAAGATTCTACATGCCCCAACACACTCATCACACTACCCTACATCAGGAACACATCAGAACTGACCACAAGCCTTCTACGACCGCTGGGCATCAGAGTAACACACAAACCCACATCAACCCTAAGACAGCTGCTCGCTCGATCTAAAGACCCACTTCCTGCCATGGACAGTACCAATGTCATCCATAAGATCCCCTGCAGGGACTGCAAGAAACACTACATCAGATAATCAGGAAGGAATCTAACAACAAGAGTACATGAACACCAACTGGCTACAAAAAGACAACCAATACTCATTCATCTCAATCCACATGGACAAGGAGAACCACGACTTCGGCTGGGACAACACCAAAATCCTGGGACAGGCCAGGCAGAGACAAGCATGAGAATTCCCAGAAGCAAGGCACTCCACAAAACATGCTATTAATAAACACATTGAACGCAACCCGTAGACATTCGACTACGGAGGAAACCCGGAAGTGAGGCAATTCGTCACAACGGACTCCAGAGTTTAAAAACCAGGCGGGAAAATACACGATGCTTCATCAGAGGCTGCACTGAGGATGTTACCAAGCACGGTAATGATACGTCTATGGAACAACAAACCAGCTTGGCGAGCCAGCCAACCTCAAAATAAGACAATCAGAAATGCATAAATAATAATATCTATTCAATAAAACAGAATGGTCAATAGATCTTGCACCATTCACAATTCCTCAGACGCCAAAGCAGTCCATGTCCAAAAGCTGTAAGTCCTGGAGTAACATTTGTGTCATAGAAGTGCCAAGCAATGACAATCTCCAACAACACTCAATAAACTTGACACCATCTTGAACGAAGCAGGCACCACATCCACAAGCATCCAGTCCTTCCACCACTGATGCTCAGTCGCAGCAGTGTACACAATTGACATGTTTTATTGCAGAAATCCATGCAGGCTGTTTAAACAGCACCTTCTAATCCCAAAATCACTGCCATCGCAAAGGACAATGGCAGTAAATATGTGGGGATAAATCCACCTTCAAGACTCCCTCCAAGACACCCAACCACCCTGACTTGGAAACGTAAACATTCCTTCACTGTCACTGGGTCAAATACTGGAACTCCCTTCCCAGCCCAAGGACTGCATTTCAAAAAGGCAGGTCACCACTAAATTTGTCAGTGAAATTAGAGACAGGAACAAATGCTGGCCCAGCCAACATGTACATCCCTGTGATTGGGAGAAGACAGTTGGCTAATGGCTAGGCTGTTTAAGGGAGCTAAAATATTCATATCTCTAAGGGTTTAGAGTAGATTTGTAGCTGGGGTTGTGGACGTTGAGGTTGGTTGGATCATTGAGCAGGTTTGTTGTTCCGCAGACATGTCATTACCCTGATGGGTAACATCATCAATGCAGCTGCAGGATAATGTCTGTGGAAGAACGAACCAGCTCAGCAAGCCAACCAACTACAATATTCATATCTATTGTTTCTTCAGCTCCAGTTTCCATTATCTGTAACATTCTGCCTTTAGTTTTAAGTTTCAATGAAGGTTTGTTGGGAGGGAGTGCAGTCCTCAGGATTACAGATGTTGGTCAGTTCAGGGATTACATGTCAGATAAGAAAGTAAATCAGAGACCTTGTGCCATAACTGATACCATGCCTTCAAGTCCCTGAGCCCGTCGCCTTATTCACCATACCTTGGAACACACTGCATCGTCGTTGCTGTAGAGCAGGGGGCAAGTGTCCCTCAGGTGCTTACTGATGGCATCTACCGAGGCATTGTCCCCAATGTATCGGTTAATAAGCGAAGTTATGAGTGCCCCACATAATTCCTTCCCTCGGATAACCAAATCTCGGAATGGAGTTGATTTCAACTGTTCCTGGAGTTCCTGCAAAAAGGAAACATACCTAGCATTGGTATTCAAATTCCAAATGGATTTTATCCCCACAAGGTTTAAAACAATTGACAGGTTTTACACACCGATCTGTTCATATTCTTCAATGGGAACAAATGCATTGGGTTTAGGATTGGGAGGGACAGAGTTGGAACTCAGATAATTAAACTGGATCATAAGAATCATAAGAAAGCAGGCAAATCTGGGCCAATTAGCTTAACATTTGCCATCAAAATATATCAAAAGGAGTAGGCTCGGAGGGCCAAAGGGCCTGTTCCTGTGCTGTAATTTCCTTTGTTCTCTGTAGCTTCACTGCATGAACCTTGGTGATTAACAAAGTAGCTTACCACAATGTGCAACTAGAATGGGTGATGCATTTTGACCTTCTGTAACTCGCACATTCCACGAATAAATTAAAGATACCTTTTGTAAATCTGCGATGATTACGCCAAATTGGTGATCACAGAGCATCTTCCAGAGAGTTAGAGTCTGACAGGTGTAATGGATCAGTTGCTGCATACCTTGCAGTGACAGCTTCTCATAAGCCTGTGCTTCGGCTAAGGGAAAAAGCAGGTTAGTCCTGAGGTCAGGTTTGAAGCTTGCAAAGTTCAGAAATTAATTATATCACACACAGAAACATGAGCAGGCTATTCAGCCCATTAAACCTACTCTGCCATTCAACACTATCATAGACGATCGAACCCTTCAGTGACTTTATTCACCCCATCTAACTGGTAATCAGAAATCAATCTCTACTTAAAACATGCTCAGAGTTTCCACAGCTCCACGGCAGAGAATTCCGAAGATTCACAACCTTCTGAGTTAAAAAAAACTTTTCATCCTCAACTTAAGTGGTATGCCCTTATTTTTAAATTATTTCCCCTGGCTCTAAACCTCCATGGGAGAAGAACAGTGATATACTCAAATTATAGACAGAGAGGAGGCCCTGAGTTGTCTAGCAGACTTTCAATTTGGTAAATGAAGAAAAATGTGAGAAAGCTGCAAAACAAAGGGCCTTGGGAAAATTTGTGGATGAAACAGAGAAAGCTGGCACATGGTGCAGCAGACAATCAGCAAGGCTAATGGGGTTATGTCACGGGGGTTGGAGTAGAAGACTAAGGAAACCACTCCAAATGTACAAGGAGCTGTTGAGACCACATCTGGAGTAATGTGAACAAATTTGGTTCATTTATTTTTGGTGAGGTATCATTTCAGGGAGGCAGTATAGAGAAAGTTCACTTGGACAATGCCTTATATAAACAGATTGTCTTAAGAGCTACGGCTGAATAGACTGGGAATCTACTCACCAGAGTTGAGATGAATGAGAGGTGATCTCATTGGAACATAGAGGATTCTTAAGGGGCTTGGCATTGTAAACGCTGACAGAATGCTGGGGGAAATGATGGCCTAGTGGTATTATTGCTGACCTTTCCATAGTGAGAGGAACTGAAAGGGGTTTCTGTGACAACAGATGGGATTTGAGGATGGCGCGTTGCCTTCCTGGTGCCAGGATCCAGGACGTCACCGACAGAGTGCAGAGAGTCCTCAAGGGTGAAGGTGAAGAGCCAGAGGTGGTGGTGCATGTCAGCACAAATGACGTCGGGAAGAAAAGGAGGGACATTCTGCAGCAGAACTCGGAAGAAGGCTGAAAAGCAGGACTTCCAGGGTGGTTATCTCCAGTTTGCTTCCAGTTCCTCGGGCTGGAGAGGGTAGGAACAGGGAGATAGTGGACTTGAATGTGTGGCTGAGGAACTGGTGCCAGAAGCAAGGACTTAAATCCTTGGATCACTGGGTTATGTTTTGGGGTAAGGATAAACTGTACAAGAGGGACGGGTTGCATCTTAATAGGTGGGGGACCAGCATTCTGGCAGGCAGGTTTGCCACTGCAACACAGGTGTGTTTAAACTAAGTTTTTTGGGGGGGGGGAGAGGAAAACTGTAAGAAGGAAGTTAAAGGGAAAGTGAAAATAAGAGAAGTTAAGAAAGACAACAGAATCACCCGAGCAGAAAACTCAAGAAGGGTTCATACAGAATGGTCAGGTGAAATAGGGATTGATAGGAAGGATGCGGGGAGTAACAAATTAAAAATATAATATATGAATGCACAAAGCATAAGAAATAAGGTGGATGAGCTTGAGAAAATTGGCAAGTATGATGTTGTGGGAATAACTGAGATTTGGGTTCAAGTGGACAGGGCCTGGGAAATGAATATTCAAGGCTATACGTGCTATCGAAAGGACAGACTGATAGGCAGAGGGGGTGGGGTGGCCCTGTTGGTGAGGAATGATATTCAATCCCTTGCAAGGGGGGACATAGAATCAGGAGATGTAGAGTCAGTATGGATAGAGCTGAGGAATTCTAAGGGTAGAAAGATCATAATGGGAGTTATCTACAGGCCCCCAAACAGTAGTCAGGATGTAGGGTGTAGGTTGAATCAGGAGTTGATATTGGCCTGTCGCAAAGGTATTACTACAGTTGTTATGGGAGATTTCAACATGAGGGTAGACTGGGAGAATCAGGATGGTACTGGAACCAAAGAAAGGGAGTTTGTGGAGTGCCTCCGAGATGGATTCTTAGAACAGCTGGTACTGGAGCCTACCAGGGAGGCGGCAATTCTGGATCTGGTGTTGTGCAATGAGCCGGATTTGATCAGGGACCTCAAAGTAAAGGAGCCATCAGGAGGTAATGACCATAATATGATAAGTTTTAATCTGCAATTTGAGAGGGAGAAGGGAGAATCAGAAGTGTCAGTATTGCAGTTGAACTAAGGGAACTATGGAGCTATGAGGGAGGAGCTGGCCAAAGTTCAATGGTGCAATACCCTCACAGGGATGGCAGAGCAACAACAATGGCAGGTATTTCTGGATATAATGCAGAAGGTACAGGATCAGTTCATTCCAAAGAGGAAGAAAGATCCTAAGGGGAGGCAGGGGCAGCCGTGGCTGATGAGGGAAGTTAAAGACTGTATAAAGATAAAAAAGAAGTATAACATAGCAAAGATGAGCGGGAAGCCAGAGGACTGGGAAAGTTTTAAAGAGCGACAGAGGATAACTAAAAATGCAATATGTGGAGAAAAAATGAGGTACGAAGGCAAACTGGCCAAAAAGACAAAGGAGGATAGTAAAAGCTTTTTTAGGTATGTGAAAATAAAAAAAATGGTTAAGGCTAAAATTGTGCTCTTGAAGACAGAAACGGGTGAATTTATTGTGGGGAACAATGAAATGGCAGAGGAGTTGAATAGGTATTTTGGATCTGTCTTCACTAGGGAAGACAAAAGCAATCTCCCAGATGTGGCTGAAGGATCTGGGGTAATGGATGAACTGAAGGGTATTTATATTAGGCAGGAAATGGTGTTGGATAGCTTGTTAGGTCTGAAGGCTGGTAAGTCCCCGGGACCTTATGGTCTGCATCCCAGGGTACTTAAGGAGGTGGCTCTAGAAATCGTGGACGCAATGGTAATTAGTTTCCAATGTTCTATAGAGTCAAGATCAGTTCCTGCGGATTACAGGGTGGCTAATGCTGTCCCACTTTTCAAGAAAGGTTGGAGAGAGAAAACAGGGAATTATAGACCAGTTAGCCTCACGTCAGTGGTGGGAAAGATGCTGGAGTCAATTATAAAAGATGAAATTACGAATCATTTGGATAGCAGTAACAGGATAGGTCAGAGTCAGCATGGATTTACAAAGGGGAAATTGTGCTTGACTAATCTTCTGGAATTTTTTGAGAATGTATCTATGAAGATGGACAAGGGAGAGCCAGTGGATGTAGTATGCCTGGACTTTCAGAAAGCCTTTGATACCGTCCCATATAAGAGATTAGTGAGCAAAATTAGGGCACATGGTATTGGGGGCAAAATGTTGGCTTGGATTGAAAATTGGCTGGCTGACAGGAAGCAAAGGGTAATGATAAATGAGTCCCTTTCAGAATAGCAGGCAGTGACCAGTGGGGTTCCACAAGGTTCGGTGCTGGGACCGCAGCTATGTACAATATACATTAATGAAGGCATTAAAAGTAATATTAGCAAATTTGCTGACGACACAAAGCTGGGTGGCAGGGTGAAATGTGAAGAGGATGTTATGAGAATACAGGGTGACTTGAACAGGCTAGGTGAGTGGACGGATGCATGGCAGATGCAGTTTAATGTGGATAAATGTATGGTTATACACTTTGGTAGCAAGAACAGGAAGGCAGATTATTATCTAAATGGAGTCAAGTTAGGAAAAGGGGAAGTACAACGAGATCTGGATGTTCTTGTACATCAGTCAATGAAAGCAAGCATGCAGGTACAGCAGGCAGTGAAGAAAGCTAATAGCATGCTGGCTTTCATAACAAGAGGAATTGAGTATAGGAGCAAAGAGGTCCTTCTGCAGCTGTACAGGGCCCTGGTGAGACCGCACCTGGAGTATTGTGCGCAGTTTTGGTCTCCAAATTTGAGGAAGGACATTCTTGCTATTGAGGGAGTGCAGCGTAGGTTCACGAGGTCAATTCCCGGAATGGTGGGACTATCATATGTTGAAAGATTGGAGCGACTTGCCTTGTATACACTTGAGTTTAGGAGGATGAGAGGGGATCTGATTGAGGCGTATAAGATAATTAAAGGATTGGACACTCTGGAGGCAGGAAGCATGTTTCCGTTGATGGGGGAGTCCAGGACCAGAGGACACAGTTTAAAAATAAGGGGTAGGCCATTTAGAACAGAGTTGAGGAAAAACTTCTTCACCAAGAGAGTGGTGGATACATGGAATGCTCTGCTCCAGAATGCAGTGGAGGCCAAGTCTCTGGATACTTTCAAGAAAGAGATAGATAGAGCTCTTAAGGATATTGGAATCAAGGGTTATGGGGATAAGGCAGGAACAGGATACTGATTGTGGATGATCAGCCATGATCATAATGAATGGTGGTGCTGGCTCGAAGGGCCGAATGGCCTACTCCTGCACCTACTGTCTACTGTAATGTTCTGAGGGACTAGGTTCAAATCCTGCCTAGGCAGATGGCAGAATTTAAATTCAATAAAAATCTCGAACTAACAGTCTAATGATGGCTATAGAATCCATTGTCGATTGCCAGAAAAACCCACCTATTTCATTTCTGAAGAGGGGTTTAAGCCCAAATCGTCAGCTTTCCTGCTCCTCTGATGCTGCTTGGCCTGCTCTGTTCATCCAGCTCTACAGCTTGTCATCTCACCTATTTCACAAATGTGTTTGAGGGAAGGAAACTGCCATCCCTACCTAATGTGGCCTACAGGTGACTCCAGACCCACAACACTGTGGCTGACACTGAACTGCCCTCTGGGAAATTAGAGATGGGAAATAAATGTTAGCTGTGTCAGCGACACCCTCATCCTCAGAGTGACCAAAAGTCTCCCTCAGGGTCTCAGAATAAAGAGACACAAATCTAAGACTGAGATAAGAAGCAATTTTGTCTCTCAAAGATTTGAGTCTTTGGAACTCCTAGCCACAAAGAGTTGTGTGGGCACGGTCCTTACATACATTTAAGGCTGAAATAGATAGATTCTTGGGAAGTAGGGGAAACAAGGGTTGTGGGTAAAATTCAGAAAGTGGGTGTGAGGAATGTGAAATCAGCCATGGTCTTCTTGAATTGTGGAGCAGGCTCGAGGGGCCAAATGGCCTACTTCTGTATCCATTTCATTTACAGCCATACAATTATGCGGTACAGAAGCAGGACCTTCGGCCCACCACGTGTAGGCCAACCAACAAACGCCGAACTATACTAATCCCATTTACATTTATTTGGTCCATAACGGATAATGTCTTGGCATTTTAAGAGCTCATCCAAATGCTTCTTAAATGTTGCAAGAGTACCTGCCTCCACCACCCTGTCAGGCAGTCCGTTCCACATTTCTTCCATGCTCTGGGCGGAAAAACTTCTCCTCAGATTTTCTATAAACCACTTATTCCTCATCTTAAACTTACGTCTTCTGGTCTTATAAATCTCTTTCAGCCAGCCGAAACGTATCCCAAACTTTTGAGTGAAGCAAGAAAAGAACTTTCAGGAGTACTGACAGTAATTTTCAATTCCTCTCTGGCCACAGAAAAGGGGCCAATGGACTGGAGGACAGCCATTATGGCATAACTATTCAAGAAAGGTACAAAGGATAAATCTGGAAACAAGAGGCCAGTCAATCTAACCTCAGTAGTGGGGAAACTATTGGAAACAATTCTGAGACACAGAATCAATCTGCACTTGAACAGACAAGGAAAAAGCAAGAAGAGCCGCCATGGGAGGCCATGGATGACCAACTTGATTTAATTTTCAAAAGAGGTGGCCAGATGTCTAGGTGAGGACAATGCGCTCAATATAGTCTACGTGGACTTTCGCAGACTTTCGATCAAATCGCACACAACGGACTGATGGTGAAGCCAACAGCCCATGTGATCCAAGGAAATCTGGCGACTTGGATCCATCATTAGGTGATCAGCAGGAAACAGAAGGTGATGTCAAGTGGTATTTGTGTGACTGGAAGCCTGTGTACAATGGGGTTCGATAGTGATCAGTGTCAGGGTCCTTGCTGTGGTCTATATAAGTGATTAGAACTTGAATGTAGAATGGTTGAGCGGTAAGTTTGCAAATGATATAAAACTTGGCAGGGTAATAAATATGCGACAGAAGGACGTAGATGGACTTGTGAGATTGGTCATCTGTGATAAATGGAATTTAATCTGAATAAGTGGGAGGTGATGCACTTGGGCAGGACAAGCAGTCACAGGAATACATGACAAATGGTCGGAGTCTGGGAAGGACTGAGGAATACAGGGACCTTGGTAAGCACATTCGCTGGTCCTCCAAAATAGTGGGACAGATAGATGAAGTGATTACATGAAATAGGATACTCGCCTTTATCAATCAAGGCCTAGACTTTAAGAGCAGGGAGGAATCAAGTTCTAATCACTTATATAGACCACAGCAAGGACCCTGACACTGATCACTATTGAACCCCATTGTACACAGGCTTCCAGTCACACAAACTTAGCTAATGTTCTGGGGAGCTGGGTTCAAATCACAACACAGCAGATGGTGGAATTTGAATTCAATAAAAAAAATCTGGAATTAAACGTCTAATGGTGATGATGAAACCACTGCTGATCATCAGAAAATCCAATCTGATTCAATAATGCCCTGTAGGGAAGGAAATCTGCCATCCTCACCCAGTCTGGCCTACATGTGATTTCAGATCCACAGCAATGCTGTTGACTCTTAATTTCCCTCTGAAGTGGCTCAGCAAACCAGAGTTGTTCCAATTGCGACCAAGTCTCTACAAATAAATGAAACTGGCTCGACTAACTGACATCAAACCTGGCACTGGAAAAGACAACAAAAGAAACAGTCTTGTTGATCATGCAAAGTCCTCCTTACTAACATGTGTGGATTCATACCAAAACTAGGAGTGTTGGCTCACAGTCTACTCAAGAAATAACATGAAGTAGTCATAATCACGCAAGTGTCTTAGAGACAATTCACTGCAGAAAGTGGTTTCACAAATATCCTCATCTGTAACGACAGGGGAGCTCAACATATTAGCCCAAAACTATAAGGCTGAAGCATTTGCAACAATCTCTCATCAGAGAGCTGAGCAGGTGATCCATCTTGGCCTCTGCTAGAGGTGTCCAGCATCACAAATACCAGGCTTCAGACAATTTGATTCACTCCAATGTGATAACAAGAAATGGTTGGAGATGGTGGATACTAAAACGTCTATGGGCCTTGACAACACTCAAACAAGGGCACTGAAGATTTGTCCAGCCTGGCCAATTGCTGCCTGATCAGTTTACTACTGATCGTCAGAAAAGTGTTGGAAGATATCATCAACTATCAAGTGGCATCTGCTTGGCGATACCCAGTTTGGGTGCAGTCAAGGTGCCTCAGCTCTTGACCTCAATAACAGTCTTGATTCAAACATGGGCACAAGAGCTGAATTCCCAGAGGACAGGTGACCGTGACCGTGACTATCCTTAAAATCAAAGTTGTATTGGACCACATATGGCCTCAACAAAACTGGAGTCATTTCTGTGATGAGCAGTGAATGAGTATGGATAATATTCATGCTGCATTTGATTGAATGTAGCATCCAGGACCCCAACCAAAACTGTGGTCAAGGGAATCAGAGGCCAGAAGATCTCGGTGCATTAGAAGACAGTTGTCGTTTTGGAGGTCTGTCATGTCGGCTCCAAGAAATCTCTGCAGGAGTTCCTCAGGGGAGTGTCTGAGGCCCAACTATTTTCAGCTGCTTCAAAAGTGAACTTCCTCCATCACAAAGTCAAATATGAGGATGCTTAGTGAGGAATGTGCAATGTTCAGCTACATTCACGACTCCTCAGACACTAAAGCATTCTATGTCCAAATGCAGCAAGGCCTAAACAATATCCAGGCTTGGACTGAAAAATAGTAAGTGAAATTGTGCTGGGCAATGACCATCTCCATTAGCAGTCCTATTCTGGCCCCCACCAATAACTCTGTCTCCGAAAGATCAAAGATATCATCAGTGCTGCTTCCCACCTCTCTCCGGAATTGGAAATGTTCATTGACTTCGCTTCCAATTTCCACACTGTCCTCACTGTCACCTGATCTATCGCTTGACTCCTCCCTTCCCTTCCTTGACATCCCTGTTTCCATTTCTGGGGATAGACTGGCCACTATGAACTCACCAACTTCCACAGCTACCTGGACTATACATCCTCACATCCCATTTTCCTGTAAAGACTGTCTTCCATTCTATCAGTTACTCTGTCTCCATCACATATGTTCTAACGAGGTCAACTTCGACAAGGGAGCCTCTAAAATGTCCACCTTCTTCCTCAACTATAGATTCCCCAGCACCGTTGTCGACAAGGCCCTCAACCTGGTCCATCACATCTCCTGCTAAAAAAATACAGCAATGGGGTTCTCCTTGTTCTTACCTACCATCCCACAAGCATCCACATCCAGAAGATCATCAGACATCATTTCTCCCCCATCCAGCAAGATGCTACCACCAGACACATATTCCCCTTCCCTCCCTTGTCTGCCTTCCACAGGGACTGTTCCCTCCTGGACACCCTGGTCCACTCTTCCTTCACCCCCAACACTGCCCCACAGCCCCAGGGCACCTACCACTGCAACCCCCCGACAGGTGTAACGCTTCCTCATTTAATACCTGCCTCATTATCCAAGAGCCCTAACATGCTTTCCAGGTGAAGCAGTCCTTTACCTGTACTTCTCATAATCTGGTCTACAACAATTTAAAAGAGAAGACGTTGAAGGTGAGGCCAAGCTCAGCCAAGCGAAGGAGGGTGGTTGTGGTTCAGGCCTTTGCTCCAGGAAGATGTGGACGGTCCCGAGACCATCCTGGTAGGAGATGCACAAGTAAAGGAATTGCATGTCCACGGTAAAGAAAAGGTGGCTGGAGCCTGCAAACTGAAAATTCTGAAACTGGCGTAAAACGTCAGAGGAATCACAGATGTACATGGGCAAGGAATTGGATGAGAGGAGAAAAGACTAAGCCAAGATGGGAAGAGATGAATTATTTGGGGGGGCAGAAGCCGGCTGAAACAATTGGTCTGCCTGAGTGGTCACGACAGTTGCCATTAACAGCTCGTCATCCTCCCAGCCAGATTGTTATCGATTCCTTTAGCTGTCCTACCGTTCTTCTCTCTCTTTGAGCTCTGATTCTGCTCTGACTGGGCAACAGGAGACAGAGTGTTGTAGTGGAAGGGAGTTTCTCAAAACGGAGACCTGTGACCAGTGGTGTTCCACAGGGATCAGTGTTGGGACCACTGTTGTTTGTGATATACATAAATGATCTGGAGGAAGGTATAGACGGTCTGATTAGCAAGTTTGCAGATGACACTAAGATTGGTGGAGTAGTGGATCGTGAAGGGGACTGTCGGAGAATGCAGCTGAATAAGATAGATTGGAGAGTTGGGTGGAGAATTGGCAGATGGAATTCAATCCAGGCAAACGCGAGGCGATGCATTTTGAAAGATCCAGTTCAAGAGCGAACTACATGGTAAACGGAAAAGCCCTGGGGAAAATTGATACACACAGACAGATCTGGATGTTCAGGTCCATGGTACCCTGAAGGGGCAAAGCAGGTGGATAGAGTGGTCAAGAAGGTGTACAGCATGGTTTAATTCATCGGACGGGGTATTGAGTACAAGCGTTGGCAGGTCATGTTACAGTTGTATCGGACTTTGGTCCCACCACTTTTGGAATACTGCATTCAGTTCTGGTTGCCACATCACCAAAAGGATGTGGATGCTTTGGAGAGGGTGTAGAGGAGGTTCACCAGGATGTTGCCTGCTATATAGGGCGCTAGCTATGAAGTGAGGTTGAGCAGATTAGGAGCATTTACATTAGAAAGATGGAGTTTGAGGGGGGACCTGATTGAGGTCTACAAAATCTTGAGAGGCACAGACAGGGCGGACGGCAAAAAGATCTTTCCCCCCAGAGTTGGGGACTCAATTACTAGGGTTCATGATTTCAAGGTGAGAGGGAAAGATTTAAGGGAGATATGCGTGGAAAATTCTTTATACAGAGGGCGGTGGGTGCCTGGAAAGCGGACGTGGTAGAGGTGGGCACGATAGCGTCATTTAAGATGTATCTAGACAGATACATGAATGGGCAGGGAGCAGAGGGATACAGATCCTTGGAAAACAAGCGACAAGTTCAGATAGAGGATCTGGGCTGGCGCAGGCGTGGGGGGGGGGGGCCGAAGGGCCTGTTCCTGTGCTGTAATTTTCTTTGTTCTTTGTCCTTATCTATTGGTTATCCCTTACCCCTCCTCCTACCTTATCTTCTGCATATAAACCAACGTATTCCTAGCTACCATTAGTTCCGATGAAGGGTCACCAGATCCAAAACACTAAATTTGATTTATTTTCGCAGATGCTGCCGGACCTGTTGAGCTTTTCCAGCAACACTTGTTTTTATTTCTGATTTACAGCATCCGCACTTCTTTCATTTTTATTGAGTACCAACATGGATATAAATCTGGCTCAGTGAGAGGAAACAAAGCTGGACTTGAAGAAGGTTTCACAGTGTCTTAGATTTGTTACAGGGCAAGTGGGAGGACATTCGGCCCGTTGTGCCAGCACTGGTTCTATTTTCCAGTGTCAATTTCCTGTTTTTCCTCCTTAACCCGCACACCATTTGTACCGAAATAACCATGCAATGCTCTCTGGAATGCCTCAGTTGAACATGCCTCCATCACATTTCCAGGCTTGGTAGCTTGGCTACTGTTTACTATTGCTTTTAGAGGAGCTACAATTTAAGAACAAGTTAATTGAAATATGCAGTGTAAATCATAACTCGAGTGTGAAACAAAATCAACCCTTAACATAGAACATAGAACATTACAGCACAGTACAGGCCCTTCGGCCCTTGATGTTGTGCCGACCTGTCATACCGATCTCAAGCCCATCTAACCTACACTATTCCATGTACGTTCATACGCTTATCCAATTACGACTTAAATGTACTTAAAGTTGGCGAATCTACTACCGTTGCAGGCAAAGCGTTCCATACCCTTACTACTCCGTGAGTAAAGAAACTACCTCTGACTTCTGTCCTATATCTTTCACCCCTCAATTTAAAACTATGCCCCCTCGTGCTCGCTGTCACCATTCTAGGAAAAAGGCTCTCCCTATCTACCCTATCTAACCCTCTGATTATTTTCTATGTTTCAATTAAGTCACCTCTCAACCTTCTTCTCTCTAACGAAAACAGCCTCAAGTCCCTCAGCCTTTCCTCGTAAGACCTTCCCTCCATACCAGGCAACATCCTAGTAAATCTCCTCTGCACCCTTTCCAAAGCTTCCACATCCTTCTTATAATGCGGTGACCAGAAGTGTACACAATACTCCAGCTGCAGCCGCACCAGAGTTTTGTACAGCTGCAGCATAACCTCTTAGTTCTGCAACTCGATCCCTCTATTAATAAAAGCTAAAACACTCTATGCTTTCTTAAGAGCCCTGTCAACTTGGGTGGCAACTTTCAAGGATCTGAATACATGGTCACCGAGATCGCTCTGCTCACGTACACGACCAAGAATTTTACCATTAGCGCAGTACTTTGCCTTCCAGTTACTCCTACCAAAGTGCATCACCTCACACTTGTCTGCATTAAACTCCATTTGCCAACTCTCAGCCCAGCTCTGCAGCTTATCTATGTCTCTCTGTAACCTACAACATCCTTCATCACTATTCACAACTCCACCGACCTTAGTGTTGTCCGCAAATTTACTAACCCATCCTTCTACGCCCTCATCCAGGTCATTTATAAAAATGACAAACAGCAATGGACCCAACACCGACCCTTGGGGTACACCACTAGTAACTGCGCTCCAGGATGGGCATTTCCCATCAACGACCACCCTCTGTCTTCTTTCAGCAAGCCAATTTCTGATCCAAACTGCTATATCTCCCACAATTCCATTCCTCCGCATTTTGGTCAATAGCCTATTGTGGGGAACCTTATCGAATGCCTTGCTGAAATCCATATACACCACATCAACCGGTTTACTCTCATCTACCTGTTTGGTCACCTTTTCAAAGAACTCAATAAGGTTTGTGAGGCACGACCTTCCCTTCACAAAACCGCGCTGACTATCCCTAATCAATTTGTTCTTTTCTAGATGATTATAAATCCTATCCCTTATAACCTTTTCCAACACTTCAGCAACAACGGAGGTAAGGCTCACTGGTCTATAATTACCAAGGTTGTCTCTACTCCCCTTCTTGAACGGGGAACCACATTTGCTATCCTCCAGTCATCTGGCACTATTCCTGTAGACAATGACGAGTTAAAGATCAATGCCAAAGGCTCGGCAATCCCCTCCCTGGCTTCCCAGAGGATCCTAGGATAAATCCCATCTGGCCAAGGGGACTTATTTATCTTCACACTCTGTAGGATTTCTAATACCTCTTCCTTGCGAACCTCAATCCCACCTAGTCTAGTAGCCTGTATCTCAATATTCTCCTCGACAACATTGTCGTTTTCTAGAGTGAATACTGTTGAAAAATATTCATTCAGTGCTTCCCCTATCTCATCTGACTCCACACGCAACTTACCACTACTATCCTTGATTGATCCTAATCTTACTTTCTTCATTTTGGAAGGTCGAATTTGAAAGCTGAGTACAGGATTAAGGATAGGATTCTTGGCAGTGTGGAGGAACAGAGGGATCTTGGTGTGCAGATACACAGATCCCTTAAAATGGCCACCCAAGTGGACAGGGTTGTTAAGAAAACATATGGTGTTTTGGCTTTCATTAACAGGGGGATTGAGTTTAAGAGTCGTGAGATCTTGTTGCAGCTCTATAAAACTTTGATTCGACCGCACTTGGAATACTGCGTCCAGTTCTGGTCACCCTATTATAGGAAAGATGTGGATGCTTTGGAGAGGGTTCAGAGGAGGTTTACCAGGATGCTGCCTGGACTGGAGGGCTTATCTTATGAAGAGAGGTTGACTGAGCTTGGACTTTTTTCATTGGAGAAAAGGAGGAGGAGAGGGGACCTAATTGAGGTATACAAGATAATGAGAGGCATAGATAGAGTTGATAGCCAGAGACTATTTCCCAGGGCAGAAATGGCTAGCACGAGGGGTCATAGTTTTAAGCTGGTTGGTGGAAAGTATAGAGGGGATGTCAGAGGCGGGTTCTTTACACAGAGAGTTGTGAGAGCATGGAATGCATTGCCAGCAGCAGTTGTGGAAGCAAGGTCATTGGGGTCATTTAAGAGACTGCTGGACATGCATATGGTCACAGAAATATGAGGGTGCATACATGAGGATCAATGGTCGGCACAACATTGTGGGCTGAAGGGCCTGTTCTGTGCTGTACTGTTCTATGTTCTACGTTCATTCTTTTAATCCTTAAATACCTATAGAAAGCCTTCGGGTTTACCCTGATCCTACCCACCAACAACTTCTCATGTCTCCTCCCGGCTCTTCTGAACTTTCTCTTTAGGTCTTTCCTGGCTACCTCGTAGCCCTCAAGTGCCCTAACTGAGCCTTCACATCTCATCCTAACATAAGCCTTCTTCTTCCTCTTGACCAGAGATTCCACCTCCTTCGTAAGCCACGGCTCCCGCCCTCTACAGCTTCCTCCCTGCCTGACAGGTAAATATTTATCTCGGACACACAGGAGCTTTTCCTTGAATAAGCTCCACATTTCTAATGTGCCCATCCCCTGCAGTTTCCTTCCCCATCCTATGCTCCCTAAATCTTGCCTAATCTCATCGTAATTGCCTTTCCCCCAGCTATAACTCTTGCCCAGTGGTATACACCTATCCCTTTCCATCACTAAAGTAAACATAACTGAATTGTGATCGCTATCATCCAAGAGCTCACCTACTTCCAAATCTAACACCTGGCCAGGCTCATTACCCAGTACCAAATCTAATGTGGCTTCGCCCCTTGTTGGCCTGTCTACATACTGTGTCAGGAAGCCCTCCTGCACACACTGGACAAAAACTGACCCATCTATAGTACTTGAACTATAGTGTTCTCAGTCAATATTTGGAAAGTTGAAGTCTCCCATGACAACTACCCTGTCTCTCTCACTCCTATCGAGAATCATCTTTGCTATCATTTCCTCTACATCTCTGGATCTATTCGGAGACCTATAGAAAACTCCCAACAGGGTGACCTCTCCTTTCCTGTTTCTAACCTCAGCCCATACTACCTCAGTTGACTAGTCCGCAAACATCCTTTCTGCAACTGTAATACTGTTCTTGACCAACAATGCCACACCTTCCCCCCTTTTACCATCTTCTCTGATCTTACTGAAACATCTAAATCCCGGAACCTGCAACAACCATTCCTGTCCCTGCTCTATCCATGTCTCTGAAATAGCCACAACATCGAAGTCCCAGGTACTAACCCATGCTGCAAGTTCATCCACCTTATTCCGGACGCTCCTGGAGTTGAAGTAGACACACTTCAAATCAACTTCTTGCTTGCCGGTGCCATCTTGCGTCCCTGAAACTTTATTTCGGACCTCCCTACTCTCAACCTTTTCTGTACTTGAACTACAATTTTGGTTCCCATCTCCCTGCTGGATTAGTAACCCACCCGAATAACATGACGGATGCTGAGGTTAGGGATAGATGTTTGATGACTCTGGGTCGTCAGCATAAGGAGGGAGGAAGTGTTGGGTATCCTAAAAGGCATTAAGGTGGACAGGTCCCCAGGTCCAGATGGGATCTATCCCAGGTTACTGAGGGAAGCGAATGAGGAAATAGCCAGGGCATTAACTAATATCTTTGTAGCATCCTTGAGCACGGGTGAGGTCCCAGAGGACTGCATAATTGCTAATGCTGTCCCCTCGTTTAAGGAGGGTAGCAGGGATAATCCAGGTAATTATCTACCGGTGAGCCTGACATCAGTGGTAGGGAAGCTGTTGGAGAAGATACTGAGGGATAGGATCTATTCCCATTTGGAAGAAAATGGGCTTATCAGTGATAGATAACATGGTTTTGTGCAGGGAAGGTCATGTCTTACCAACTTAATAGAATTCTTTGAGGATGTGACAAAGTTGTTTGATGAGGGAAAGGCTGTAGATGTCATATACATGGACTTCAGTAAGGCGTTTGATAAGGTTCCCCATGGCAGGCTGATGGAGAAGTCGCATGGGGTCCAGGGTGTGCTAGCTAGATGGATAAAATACTGGCTACGCAACAGGAGACAGATCGTAGTAGCAGAAGGAGGTTTCTCAATTTGTAGACCTGTGACCAGTGGAGTTCCACAGGGATCTGTGCTGGGAGCACTGTTGTTAGTGACGTACATAAATGATTTGGAGGAAGGTATCGGTGGTCTGATCAGCAAGTTTTCAGATGACACCAAGACTGGTGGAGTAGCATATCGTGAAGGAGACTGTCAGAGATTACAGCTGAATATAGATCGATTGGAGAGTTGGGCAGATAAATGGCAGATGGAGTTCAATTCGGGGAAAATGCGAGGTGATGCATTTTGGAAGATCATATTCAAGAGTGGGCTATATAGTAAATGGCAAGTCCTGGGGAAAATTGATGTACAGAGAGATCTGGGTGTTCAGGTCCACTGTTCCCTGAAGGTGGCAACGCAGGTGGATAGAGTGGTCAAGGCAGCATACGGCATGCTTTCCTTCATCAGACAAGATATTAAGTACAAGAGTTGGCAGAGGGTGGTGGGCGCCTGGAACGAGTTGCCAGCGGAGGTGGTAGACTCAGACACGATAGTGTCTTTTAAGGTGTATCTGGACAGGTACATGGATGGGCAGGGAGCAAAGGGAAACAGACCCTTAGAAAATAGATGACAGGCTTAGACAGAGGATCTTGATCGGTGCAGGCTTGGAGGGTCAAAGGGCCTGTTCCTGTGCTGTAATTTTCATTGTTCTTTAAAAAACCTTCCCTTACCAAATTTCCCAATTTAAGAACTCTTTCAAAGTTTGTAGTGGAGCTCCCCAAAAGTCAGTGTGAGGACACACACGGTTAAAAATCTCACTCTTATTTCTGATCATTTTTTTGCTGGTTGAAAAAAAATTTCAAATCCTCAGGTTTATCACTGAGCTTTGCCACGTTACACAGTTTTACTTCAATCTGATACAATCTAAACTGCCTTGGTTGTTTGGTTAATTCCCTTTGCCAAATGGCATACATCTGTGCTGCAAGTCAAAGTCATACAGTCTGAAAACAACTAGTCTGCGCTGACCAAGATAACAAAGTGTGGAGCTGGATGAACACAGCAGGCCAAGCAGCATCTCAGGAGCACAAACGCTGACATTTCGGGCCTAGACCCTTCATCAGAGAGGCTAGAGTCTAGACCCGAAACATCAACTCGTCCCACCTGCCTCTGCTTGGCCCACAGTAAACCCCCCATACCTTTCCTCTTCATGAACTCATCCATGTGTCTTTCAAACGTTGTAAATGTACCAGCATCCACCATTTTTTCTGGCAGTTTATGCCACACACAAACCACTCACTGTGTAAAAAAAAATGCCCCTTATATCCTTTTAAAATCTTTCTCCTCTCATCTTAAAAAATTCTCCATTCACTCGAGGGAGCATCATTGAACTTATCCATGCCCCCCATGATTATATAAATCTCACTAAGGTCAACCCCTCAACCTCCTATGCTCCAGTGAAAGAAGTCCCAGTCTTTCCAGTCTATTTTCACATCTCAAACCTTCCATTCCAGGTAACATCCTGGTAAATTTTTTCTGAACCTTCTTCAGTTTAGTAATATCCACCTTATCACTGGGCGACCAGAACTGCACACAGTACTGCAGAAGAGGCCTCACTAACCTCCTGTACAACCTTAACATTTTGTACCAACTCCTGTACTCAAAGGTCTGAGGAATGAAGACAAGTGTACGAAATGCCTTCTTCACCACCCTGTCCACCTGTGATGCAAATTTCAACGAATTACGCGCCTGAACCCCTAGGTCTCTTTGTTCCACAATACTGCCCAGGGCCCTCCGATTAATTGTTTAAGTCCTGTCATGAACTATTTCTGAAACATTTGCTATCTATCCTTAACCATCTTTTCAACTAAAATCTTTCAGTCCACACCAGCCAACTAAGCCATCATTCCTTTTTAATCACCCTCAAGTTTAGCACTGTTGTTTCCAACTCGTCTGTGCTGTGACCATTTGGTGATTGCAGTTCAGGTGAATCTGTAAGTTACTCACTGTGGTACTTCCTTTGTAACTCCTGCTGAACTTGCTGCGAACCTCCATCAGGACGGATGAAACCCAGCAGCCTCTGTGGTACATTGGAAGCACTAAAACTGGAAAAGTAGATGTTAGCCAGTTCAGAAAACCAATAGTGTCAGCATGGGATAACACTCTGACCAGACAGCATGGGGTAACAATCACTGACCAGGTAGTGTAACACTCACCATATGACATAGGAATAAAAATAAGTCATTCAGCCCATCAATTCTGTTCTGCCATTCGAGATCATGAAAGATCTGACAATCCTCAAATTTCACCTTCCTGTTTCTTTCCCATAACATTTGATTCCCTGACTGATTAACAATCTGTCCATCTCAGCCTCAACAGCTCTGCGCAATAAAGAATGCCACTGATTCACAGATTCCAGACACCAATTTGATACCATGGGACAACATTCATACAAAATAGAACAGTACAGCACAGTACAGTCCCTTCGGGCCACGATGTGTCGAACTTTAACCGTAATCCTAAGGTCTATCTAACCTCCACCCCTACCTTATGCTATCATCCATATGCTTGTCTAATAGCTGCTTAAATGCCCCTAATGAGGCTGACACCATTGCCCTCTCCGGCAATGCACTCCATGCCCCTACCACCCTCTGAGTAAAGAACCTACCTCTGACGTCCCCCCTATATCTACATCCACTCACTTTAAAATTATACCCTATCATAACACCTATCTCCACCCCAGGAAAAAGTCTCTGGTTGTCTACTTTATCTGTACCTCTGATCATTTTGTACACCTCTCATCCTTTGTCGTTCTAAAGAGAAAAGCCTTCAGTCTCTCGACCTTTCCTCCTAAGACCTTCCCTCCATTCCAGGCAAGATCCTGGTAAATCTCCTCTGCATCTTTTTCAAATCTTCCACATCTTTCCTGTAATGAGGCGACCCGAACTGGACACAATACTCCAGATGTGGCCAAACTAGGCTTTTGTATCGCTGGAGCACAACTTCTCAGCTCTTGAACTCAACCCCTCTATGAATGAAAGCTAACACACCATAAGCCTTCTTAACAACTCTACCCACCTGGCAGCTTTCAGGGAACTGTGGACATGAAGCCCAAGATTCCTCTGCTCCTCCACACTGCCATTTTCTGAAGAAGGGCCTAGGCCCGAAACGTCAGCCTTCCTGATTCTCTGCTACTGCTTGGCCTGCTGTGTTCATCCAGCTCTACACCTTGTTATTTCTGCCACTTTTCAGCCCAGCACTGCATCATATCAATGTTCCTTTGTAATCTAGAACAGCCCTCCGCACTATCCACAACTTGACCCACCTTTGTATCATCCGCAACTTACTGTTCCACCCTTCCACTCCTACATCCAAATCATTTACAAAAATCACAAATAGAAGAGGACACAGAACAGGTCCTTGTGGTACACCACTTGTAGCTGAGCACTATGCTGAATATTTTCTGTCCACTACCACCCTTTTTCGATTTTGGGTCAGCCAATTCTGAATCCAATCTGCCACATTTCCCCCTCTGCCATGCCTCCTTATTTCCTGCATGCGCCGACCGGGGGAACCTTATCAAATGCCTAACTTAAATCCATGTATACCACATCCACTCTCTACCTTCATCCATGTGTTTGGTCACCTCTTCAAAGAATTCATCAAGGTTTGTGAGGCATGATCCACCCCTCACAAATGCATGCTGACCATTATGAATCAAACTGTGCCGATCCAAGTGATCATAAATACTATCTCTCAGAGCCCTTTCCAAAAATTCACCCACCACTGAAGTAAGACTAACTGGCCTGTAATTTTCAGGGTTATCCCTATTCCCTTTTTTGAAAAGGAAATGACGTTTGCCTCTCTCCAGCCTTCTGGCACTACATCCGTGGATAGTGAGGATGAAAAGATCATCGTTGAAGGCCCTGCGATCTCTTTCCTCGCTTCCCATAGAATCCTTGGATAAATCCCATCAGGCCCGGTGGACTTATTTATCTTCAACTTCCTCAAAATTCCTAGCACATCTTCCTGGCTAACATCGGCCTCCTCTAGCCTAACAGCCTGCTTTACACTGTTCTGCTCTACACCTAGGTCCCTCTCAGTTGTGAATACCGAAGAAAAGTATTCATAAAGGTCCACTCCCATCTCTTTGGGTTCCGTGCACAAATTCCCTTTACAATCATTTCTCAGGTCATTCTCTTATTCCTTACGTACGTGTAAAAAGCCTTGGAGTTCTCCTTGATCCTATCTGCCAAGGTTTTCTCATGCCCCCTTATAGCTCTCCTAAACCCTTTCTTCAGCTCCTTTCTGGATAACTTGTGTCCCTCTAGAGCCTTTTCCATTCCTTGTTTCCTAAACCTTATATGAGCATCCTTCTTCCTCTTAACCAGTCGCTCGACCTCTCTTGAGAACCAAAGCTCCCTCACTCGACTGCATCTTCCCTGTCTGCTCGGGACAAACATATCAAACACAGGCAGTAGGCATTCCTTAAACAATCTCCATATTTCTGTCATGCTCTTCCCTGACAGCATCTGTTCCCATTTTATGTTACCCAGTTCTTGCCTAACAGAATTATAATTACCCTTCCCCCAATTATAAACTTTACCCTGCTGTATGTACCGAACCTTTTCCATGACTATTGTGAAAGTAACAGTTATGATCGCTCCTGCCAAAAAGCTCTCCTACCAAAAGGTCTAACACTTGGCCCGATTCACTGCCAAGCACCAAATCCAAAGTGGCCTCTCCTCATGTTGGTCTATCTACATACTGTGTCAGGAATCCTTCCTGAACGCACTGGACAAAATCCGCTCCACCTAAACTGTTACAACTAAAATGTTTCCAATCAATATTTGGAAAGTTGAAGTCACCCATGACTACAACCCTGTGACTTCTGCACCTTTCCAGTATCTGCATCCCAATCCGCTCCTCCACTTCTCAGCAACTATTAGGGGGTCTGTAAAAACCTCAACCCAAACTGATTCTGTAGACAAATGGATTGCATGTAAGGGAAACACTCAAAAATCAGATAACATAGGTGCAGCACAAACTGAATGTATAGCCCAGAGCAACCAGACAGTGGGCAATGCTCACTGACAGTGAGCTGCTTTCTCGAGTCACACTTAGGTCTGACAAACTGAGGGCATCAGATTTCCTGTTCTAAAGGACATCAATGAACCTGATGGGTTTTTAAAACAATCAACAGTTGTTTCATGGTCAACATAAGACTGGTAATTCCCCACACACTGCAGCGTGATGGACATCATACACCGACCGTACAATGGAGGTTGAACACTGTCTGCACAGTGCAGGATGTTGCACTCTGAGCGTAGAATGACTGAGAGATTTGGAGTTGGTGCTAAATTCACTCCTGCTACCCACTCATCTTACCTTGCATTTCCCAGGGTTCCAGATCCAAATTGGGAGTTCCTGTCGAGGAATTCCCGCAATCCACTGAGTTCAAGCAGAATGCTCGCCAGACATTTCCCAGCAACACTGCTCTCAAACTGCAGGAAATTATGCATGAACCAGCATCAGCAAATTGCAAAATTAGTCCATCAAACACACCAGTAGTCGTTTCTTTACTCAGAGAGTAGTAAGGGAATGGAACGCTTTGCCTGCAACGGTAGTAGATTCGCCAACTTTAGGTACATTTAAGTCGTCATTGGACAAGCAGATGGACGTACATGGAATAGTGTAGGTTAGATCGGCTTCAGATTGGTATGGCAGGTCGGCACAACATCGAGGGCCGAAGGGCCTGTACTGTGCTGTAATGTTCTATGTTCTAAGAGCAAGAGGCTAACTAGAGAAAGGATTGACCCACCTAAGGACAAAGCAGGAAAGTTATACATTGAGTCAGAGAAAATGGATGACATTCTTAACAAGTACTCCGCATCGGTATTCACCAAGGAGTGGGACATGACGGATGTTGAGGTTAGAGATAGATGTTTGATTACTCTAGGTCAAGGAGGGGGGAAGTGTTGGGTATCCCAAAAGGCATTAAGGTGGACAAGCCCCCAGATCCAGAAGGGATCTATCCCAGGGAAGCGAGAAAGGAAATAGCTGGGGCATTAACTAATTTCTTTGCAGCATCCTTGAGCATGGGTGAGGTCCCAGAGGACTAGATAATTGCTATTGCTGTCCCCTTGTTTAAGGAGGGTAGCAGGGATAATCCAGGTAATTATCCACCAGTGAGCCTGACATCAGTGGTAGGGAAGCTGTTGGAGAAGATACTTAGGGATAGGATCTATTCCCATTTGGAAGAAAATGGGCTTATCAGTGATAGATGAGGGAAGGGCCATAGATGTCATATACATGGACTTCAGTAAGGTGTTTGATAAGCTTCCCCATGGCAGGCTGATGGAGAAAGTGAAGTCGCATGGGGTCCAGGGTGTGTTAGCTAGATGGATAAAAAAACTGGCTAGGCAACAGGAGACAAAGAGTAGTAGTGGAAGAAGGTTTCTCAAATTGGAGAACTGTGACCAGTGGTGCTCCACAGGGATCTGTGCTGGGACCACTGTTGTTTATGATATACGTAAATGATCTGGAAGAATATGTAGGTGGTCTGATCAGCAAGTTTGCAGATGACACAAAGATTGGTGAAGTAGCAGATAGTGAAGGACACTGTCAGAGATTACAGTAGAATATAGATAGGTTGGAGAGTTGGGCAGATAAATGGCAGATCGAGTTCAATCTGGGCAAATGTGAGGTGATGCATGTTGGAAGGTCTAATTCACGAGCAAACTATGCGGTAAATGGAAAAGTCCTGGGGAAAGCTGACGTTCAGAGAGGCCTGTGTGTTCAGGTCCATTGTTCCCTGAAGGTGGCCACGCAGGTCAATAGAGTGGTCAAGAAGCCATATGGCATGCTTTCCTTCATCGGATGGGGTATTGAGTACAAGAGTTGGCAGGTCATGTTACAATTGTATAAGACTTTGGTTCGGCCACATTTGGAATACTGCGTACAGTTCTGGTCGAAACATTACGTAAAGGATGTGGATGCTTTGGAGAGGGTGCAGAGGAGGTTCACCAGGATGTTGCCTGGTATGGAGGGCGCTAGCTATGAAGAAAGGTTGAGTAGATTAGGATTATTTTCATTAGAAAGACGGAGATTGAGGGGGGACCTGATTGAGGTCTACAAAATCATGAGGGGTATAGATAAGCTGGGTATCAAGAAGTTTTTCCCAGAGTGAGGGACTCACTTACTAGGGGTCATGAGTTCAAAGTGAGAGGAGGCAAGTTTATGGGTGACATGCGTGCAAAGTTCTTTATGCAGAATGTGGTGGGTGCCTGGAACACGTTGCCAGTGGAGGTGATAGACGCAGACATGATAGTGTCTTTTAAGATGTACCTGGACAGACACATGGATGGGCAGGGATCAAAGAGATCCTTAGAAAATAGGTGACAGGTTTTATCAGAGGATCTCCATCAGCGTAGGCTTGGAGGGCCGAAGGGCCTGTTCCTGTGCTGTAATTTTCTTTGTCCTATTGTCAGGTAAATGCCAGTGTTGTACATGTTCTGGAACAGCATTACGAGAGGAATGGCAAGTTCTGGAGTACAAGTCTTTCTGTACCATTGCTGGAATGTTGTCAGGTTCCACAGTCTCTGCTGCATCCAGCACCTCCAACCCTTTTCTGATATCACATGGTCTAAGTCAAATTGGCTGAAGACTGACATCCGTAATACTGGGGAGGACAAGAGGAGGCCAAGTTGGATCATCCACTCAGCACTTCTGGCTTGGCATTGATGCAAATCACAGAGTCATAGAGTCCTGCAGGCCTACAGCAGGGAGACAGGCCCTTAGGCCAAAAACTGGTCCGTGCCGACCAAATGTTCACTGACCTTAACCTCATTTCCCTGCACTTGGCCCATATCCCACTACAACTTTCCTATCCATGTTGTTAATGTTCCCACCTCAACCACTTCCACTGGCAGCTCATTCCATACGCGTACCGCCCTCTGTGTAAAAAAGTTGCCCATCAGGTTTCCCTGTATTCTTTCCCCTTCTTCCCCTCTGCCACCCAGATGGATAGAGTTGTTAAGAAGGTGTATGGTGTGTTAGCTTTCATTAATGCAGGGATTGAGTTCAAAAGCTGTCAAGTTATGCTCCAGCTATACAAAACCCGGTTTAGTTACACGTGGAGAATTGTGTCCAGTCTGGTCGCCTCATCACAGGAAAGATGAGGAAGCGTTGGAAAAGGTGCAGAGGAGATTTACCAGGATGTTGCCTGGAATGGAGGGAAGGTCGTATGAGAGTAGGTTGAGACAGCTAGGGCTTTTCTCTTTCGAATGATGAAGAATGAGAGATGACTTGATAGGGGTGTGCAAAATGATCAGAGGTATATAGAGTGAACAGCCAGAGGCCAGGGTGGAGGTAGCTATTACGAGGGGTCATAGTTTTAAAGTCAGTGGAGGTAGATACAGGGGAGATGTCAGAGGTAGGTTCTTTCCTCACAGAGTGGTAGGGGCGTGGAATGCATTGCCAGAGGGGTAGTGGAGTCGGCCTCATTAGGTGCATTTAAGCGGCTATTAGATAGGCATATGGGTGACAGTATAAGGTGGGGTGGAGGTCAGAGAGACCTTAAGTTGAGGGTAAAAATTCGTACAACTCTGTGCTCTGAAGGGCATGTACTACGCTGTACTGTTCTATGTTCTACATGATGGACAGAATTCTCAATGTGAAGGCAGGACTTCTGACTGATATCCAAGTACAGTGAAAAGTTTTGTTTTACAAGCAGTACAGGCAGATTATAGCAACCAAGGACATACAAATCATATGGTGCTTAGGCAGATCAAGGAGTACAAGGTTACGGTTGCACAGGAGATGCACAAAGCAAAATCACCTTTATCAAAATCAACATTGTTTGAAGCTACTTTCCCTCCACAAATACAATACGTTAATAATTCTTATCAATACAGTCACAGACAAATGTACCTGTAGCTGGCAGATTGGTAAGGATGAGGTCAAGTAGGTTTATCTCATCTGCTGGATCCCTCACCACATGCCCCAAACTAGCAGCTATGTCCTTTACAACCAGACCAGCTTAATTAGTAGTGTTGCTACCAAGTCATTTTGGGTGGTGGATTACGAAATGCCCCACCTCGAGTGAATTTGCAGCCCTGTCACCCTCAGTGCTTCCTTCCAGCGTTGTTCAAATACAGAGACGCATTGATTCATCAGCTGAGGCAGGACAGTCCATGGTGATCAGCAGTTGGTTTCCCTGCCCATGTGTAACCCGAAGCCATGAGACCTCAGAGGGTCCAAAGTCCATGTTAAGGACACCCAGGGCAACTCCTTCCTGACTGCATACCACTGTGCCATCATCTCTGCTGGGTTTGCCCTGGTGGCAAGACAGGATGTATCTAGGGATGGTGGCGGTTGTCTGGGGCATTGTCTGGAAGGTATGATTCTGTGAGTATGACTGTGTCAGGCTGTTGCTTGACTAGTCTGTGAGCAGGCTCTCCCAATTTTGGCACTCGTCCCATGTTAGTGAGGAGGGCTTTGCAGCGTTGGCAGGGTCTTTCCAACAACTGACAATAGTTTCACAGTCATCAGTATTATCTTAATTGCAAGTTTTTTTAAGATTTTGAATTTGAAGATTTCTTTGACTCTAGAATATTAACTAAATTTCAGGATTAATAGCCTAGTGATAATACCACTCGGCCACTACTTCTCCAGAATAACGTGCGTGGTTTCGGTTTCCCTATCTGAGGAAGAATGTTCTTGCCATGGAGGGAGTGCAACAGAGGATTACCGGGCTAATTATTTTTTAAAATTAATTCATGGGATTTATTGCTTATCCCTAATAGCATGGAATGGTAGGACTGAAATATCAAGGGCAACTGGATCAGTTAGGGCTACAATAACTGAAGTTTATAGAAATCGAGAAAATTCGAGAATTTTATACGTTTCTCTGAATTTTATAAAATTTTTATTGAATTAATGAGAACCTATAAAATTCTAACAACACTATAAGAATTGAGAACAGGAGTCGGCCATGTGGCTCCTCAAGTCCACGTCACAAGTCAATATTCCTCAAGTCCATTTTCCTGCATATCACTTGATTCCCTTGATGATCAAGAATCGATCTCAGCCTGAAAAGCACTCTGGTCCCAAAATTTTCCGTGGAAGGAGTTTCAAAGATTCTCAACCCACTACAAGAAGAAATTCCTCCTCATCTTAGTCTTAATTTGGTGCCCCTTAATTCTGAGACTGTTCTCTGGTCCTAGACTTTCCAATGAAGGCAAACATCCTCATAAATTAACCCTGTCAAGGGGCTTGAGAATACTATTTGTTTTAATTAGATCACCACCTAAGATTCTCTAGTGAGTAGAGTACTAAACTGTTTAACATTTGCCTGGAAGACAAGCCCTTCAAACCATGAATCATGCTTGTGAATCTTTTCTGAAATGCCTCCAATGTTATGCTATTTTTTCTTCAATAAGGGTTTAAAATTGCTCTCAGTACGTGTAAAGTTGCACTCAGACTTCCCTAATCAAACTCCAACCCTTTGAAAGAAGAACTAATATTCTATTAGCCTTGATGATGACCTTCTCCACCTATGTGCTTGCTTTCTGCGTTTCACACACAAGTGCCCCCAAGTCCCTTTGTGACAGTTTTCTGTCGTTTTTCTTTCTACTTAAATCATATTGTTCATTTCTTCTCCCTTCCAAAATGAACAACTTTACATTTTCTAACATTATACTTCATTTGCCAACTTACTACTCACTAGGTTCCCTAATGCTACTTGTGAGGATTTAAAATGAGTGGCAGGGGACTGGGAAGCAGAGCAGCAGGTTAGCAAGCAGAGGGACTGTGGAGAAGGTAGATGCTAGGACCAGTATGTCAGAAAGAAAGGGCTGGCAAAGAAAGGTAAAGGAACATGATGGGTCTGATAGACTGAAGTGTATTAATTTCAAATCAAGGAGTACAATAGGTAAGGCAAATGAGCTTAAGAGCCGCGATCAATGCATGGGGCTACAACATTGTGGTCATTACAGAGCTTTAGGTGAGAGGGCAGGACTGGCTGTTCAACTCTCCAGGGTTTCATTATTTTATTTGAGATAGACAGGAAGGAAAAAGAGATATAGGAGTTGCATTATTAATCAGCGAGAATGTCTAAGCTGAATTCAGAGACTACATACTAGAGGGGTCATCCATTGAAGAAATATGGGTGGAGCTCAAAAATAAGATAGGTACAATCACTCATAGGATTATAGTATATGGTCTCTGCACACCCCCACCAACAGCCACTGAGAGATTGAGCAACAAATATGCAGGCAGATTATGGAAAGATGTAATAATAACAGGGTTGTCATAGTGGGTGATTTTCCCAATACTGACTGGGACTCCCTCACAGCAAGAAGTTAGAAGGAGCAAAATATGTTAAGTGCATCCCCAAGAGGGTTTCTTGAAACAGTATGTGGACAGTCTAACTAAAGGAGGGGCCATATTGGACCCTAATTAACCTGGCCAGATGACTGACCTTACAATGGGAAAGCATTGGGAAAGAGTTTTAAGGTAGCTATTATTAAGGATAAATGAGCACCTTGCAGAAAGTTACGAGATTGCCAGCCCCCACTGATAGCCACAGGTGAGGTGTGGGAGACTGGAGTTTGGCTCACGTGGTGCCACTACTTAAGAAGGTGGTAAGGAAAAGCCAGGGAGCTGTTGAACCAGTAAGCCTGACATCAGTGGTGGGCAAGCTGCTGGATGGAATCCTGAGGGACACGATTTATATACATTTGGAAAGACAAGGACTGATTAGGGATAGTCAACACAGCTCCATGCGTGGGAAATCGTGTCTCACTAACTTGATTGAGTTATTTGAAGAAGTAACAAAGATGATTGATGAGGGCATGATTTATACGGCTTTCAGTGAGGTGCTCAACAAAGTTCTAGACTGGTTAGCAAGGTTAGATCACATGGAAAACAGGGAGAACACAAGGACAGCTATATAGATACAGAACTGGCTCGAAGGTAGAACATGGAGGGTGGTGGTGGAGGTTTGCTTTTCAGATTGGAGGCTTGTGACCAGTGTGTGCCAAAAGGATCAGTGCTGGGTCTATTGTTTTTCATCATTCATATAAATGATTTGGATGTGAACACAGGAGAAATGGTCAGCAAGTTTGCAGACGACATCAAAACTGGAGATGTAGTGGACAGTAAAGAAGGTTCCTTCGGAGTACAATGGGACCTTGATCAGATGAGCCAACAGGCCAAGGGCTGGAAGATGGAATTTAATTTAGATAATTGTGAGGTGTGGTATTTTGGGAAGGCAGATTGGGCAGGACTTGCACACTTAATGGGAAGGTCCTGGGGAGGGTTGCTGAACAAAGAAACTTTGGAATGCAGGTTCACAGGTCCTTGAAAGTGGAGGTGCAGGTAGATAGGATAGTGAAGGTAGTGCACAGTATGCTTTTCTTTATTAGTCAGTGCATGTTGCGGCTGTACAGGACGTTGGTTGCGTCACTGTTGGAATACTGTGTGCAGTTCTGGTCACCTTGCTATAGCTAAGATTTTGTCAACTTTAAAGGGTTCATAGAACATAACAACACAGTACAGGCCCTTCGGCCCTCGATGTTGTGCCAACCTGTCATACCGATCTCAAGCCCATCTAACCTACACTATCCCACGTACGTCCATATGCTTATCCAATGACGACTTAAATGTACCTAAAGTTGGTGAATCTAATACCGTTGCAGGCAAAGCGTTCCATTCCCTGACTACTCTCTGAGTAAAGAAACCACCTCTGACATCTGTCCTATATCTTTCACCCCTCAATTTAAAGCTATGCCCCCTCGTGCTCGCCATCACCATCCCAGGAAAAAAGCTCTCCCTATCCACCCTATCTAACCCTCTGATTATCTTATATGTCTCAATTAAGTCACCTCTTAACCTTCTTCTCTCTAATGAAAACAGCCTCAAGTCCCTCAGCCTTTCCTCGTAAGACCCTCCCTCCATACCAGGCAACATCCTAGTAAATCTCCTCTGCACCCTTTCCAAAGCTTCCACATCCTTCTTATAATGCAGTGACCAGAACTGTACACAATACTCCAAGTGCGGCCGCACCAGAGTTTTGTACAGCTGCAGCATAAAAGATGCTGCATAAATGGTTCAAAAAAGATTTACAAGAATGTTTACAGGGTTAGAGGGTTTGAACTATAGGGAGATGTTGAATAGACTTGGACTGTCTTCCCTGGAGAGTTGGTGGCTGAGGGGTGACCTTATTCAGCCTTACAAAATCATGAGGGGCATGAATAGGGTAAACAGACAAGGTCTTTTCCCAGGTAGGGGGAGTACCAAATTAGAGGGCATAGGTTTAAGGTGAGAGAGGCAAGATTTAAAAGGGACCTAAGAGGCAACCTTTTCACAGAGGGTGGTGCATGCAAATAATGAGTTGTCACAGTTAGTGATGGAAGCTAATACAATTACACAATTATAAGGCATCTGGATGGGTACATGAATAGGAAGGGTAGAGAGGGATATAGGCCAAATGCTGGCAGTGGGACTAGATTTATTAAGGATATCTGGTCAGCAAGGACAAATTGGACCGAAGGATATGCTTCCATGTTGTATATCTCTATGACTCTAAATTGGCGACGGGCGCAGGGGAACTGTTATTGGGCAAGTCCACATTTTACATGTGGAAGTTATTCAAAGACCTCCTGATCAGAGTTCAGGGCCTGAGTGATCCAGTAAGGAGGAAAGACAAGGAATGGCAAGGTAAAGGACCCTTGGCTAACGAGGGAAGTTGAGAATTTAGTCAACAGGGCAAGAGAAGCATACGTAAAGTTTAGAAAGCTAAAACTGTACAGGGCCCGTGAGGAATATAAAGAAAGCAGGAAAGAACTGAAGCAGAGAATTGGGAGAGCAAGGTGGTGCCTGAAATGACCTCAGCAAGTAGGGTTAAACAGAATCCCAAGGCATTCTGTACAGACATTAAAAACAAGAGAATAACTAGGGAGAAGGTAGGATCACTCAAGGATAAAGGAGGGAACTTGTGCTTGGAGGCAGAGAATGTGGGTGAGATCGTAACTGAGTATTTTGCTTCAGTAAAAACCAAAAGAACTGCGGATGCTGTAAATCAGGAACAAAAACAAAGTTGCTGGAAAAGCATAGCAGATCTGGCAGCATCTGTGGAGGAGAAAACAGAGTTAACGTTTCGGGTCCGGTGACCCTTCCTCAGAACTCAGTTGACTCTGTTTTCTCCTCCACAGATGCTGCCAGACCTGCTGAGCTTTTCTAGCAACTTTGTTTTTGTTCTTCGCTTCAGTATCCATGCAGGAAAAGGAAATAGAGGATACTGAGATTCGAGTGGAGCATGTTAAAATGCTCGAAAATGATGGCATTGGATCTCCTGAAGAGCGTTAAGATGGTGAGTCCCCAGGGGTTTTTGAGAGAGGCAAGAGTGGAGATTGCTGAGGCCTTGACCATGATCTTCGTATCCTTGCTAGCCACTGGAGGTCCTGGAGGACTGGCAAGTAGCTAATCATGTTCTTCTGCTCAAGAAGGGAAATAGGATTATCCAGGAAACTACAGACCAGCGAATCTCCCATCTCAGTGAGATTGGGAAGCTATTAGAAAGAATTCTTAGGGATAGGATTAATGTGTATTTGGAGAAGAACCGTCTAATTATGGACAGTCAGCTAAGCTGTATGCAGCACAGGTCATGTCAAACTAACCTGACTGAATTTTTTGAGGAGGTTACAAAGGTGACTGATGAGTGTACAGCAGTGGATGTTGTCCACTAGGATTTTAGTAAGGCTTTTGATGAGGTCACTCACTGTAGGCTCATCCAGAAGATTAAGGTGCATGTGATTCATGGTAATTTGGCCCTTTGAATTCAGAGTTGGCTTGTCATAGAAGGTACAGGGTTGTGGTGGAAGGGCATGTTCCTGCCTGGAGGCCCATAGTAGGACCTCTGCTGTTTTTGATACAGATAAATGACTTGGATGAAAATGTAGATGGGTGGGTTAGTAATTTTGTAGATGATACAAAGATCTGTGGCAGTGTGGATAGTGTAGAAGGTTATCAAAAGATATGATGGGATATGGATCAATTGCACATATGGGAGGAGAAATGGCAGATGGAGTTTAATCCGGGCAAGCGTGAATTGTTGCACTATTGGGAGATCAAACATTAAGGAAAAGTATACAGTTAACGACAGGAGGCTGAACTTAGATGACACCAAGTTATGGTCCAACAGGTTTATTTTCCATCACCTGACGAAGGTGCTGTGAAACCTTGTGATTTCAAAACCCTGTTGGTCGATAATCTCATGTCGTGTGACTTCTGGTTTTGTACACCCAATCCAACACCAAGATTTCCACATACTGGCTAGTATTGATGAACAGAGGGATCTTTGGGTTCAAATCCATAGCTCCCTGAAAGTGACCATACGAGCAGATAAAATAGTGAAGGTGGTGTATGGCATGCTTCTTTTTGTTGCTTATGGAATTGAGTACAAGAGTCAGGCTGTTATGTTGCACCTTTATAAGACTTTGATTAGGTTGCACTTAAAAGCATTGCCTTCAGGTCTGGTTGACACACACTCGGAAGGATGTGGAGGCTTTGGAGAGAGCAGAAGAGGTTTATCAGGATGCTGCCTGGATTAGAGAATATGAGCTATAAGGAGGGCGAGAAAAACTAGGGTTGTTCTCTCTGAAGCAGCAGAAGCTAAAGGAAAAATTTATAAAATTATGAGATGCATAGGTTAGACTGATGGTCGGAATCTTTATCCCCAGAGTTGAGTTGTCTAATACTAGGGGTCATGCCTTTAAGGTCATGGGGGAAAGTTCAAATGAGATGTGAGGGACAATTTTTTTTTTTTAAACACAGAGAGTGGGGCGAGTCTGGAACACGCTGCCAGGGTTGGTAGCAGAGACAGATACAACAGGGACATTTAAAGGATTTTAGGTAAGCACATGAATATGCAAGGAATGGAGTGATATGGACCAAGGGCAAGCAAGGGGATTGGTTGAATTTGGCACCATATTAGACACCATATTGTGGGCCGAAGAGCCCATTCCCAAGTTGTATTGTTTTATGTTCTAATATCCTCTGTCACTGACTCTCTGCAAACTGTTAAACATCTTTCTGTGTTGTCTGCAAGTGTGGCGACAGTACATATACTCCCCCCTCTTTCAAGTCACTAATATATACTGTAAATGTTGCAGTCTCAGCACTGATCTCTGTGGAACCCTACTGGTTACAGGCGCCATCCTGAAATAGAAAAGACAGGCTCAACATTGGAAGGATTTTCCTGATGACTGGGGAGCCCAGAACTAGGGATCACAGTCTAAGGATATGGGGTGGGTCACTTAGGACTGAGATGAGGAGAAATTTCTTCATCCAAACAGTGGTCAGTCTATTGAATTTTATGACTCAGACAGCGGTTGAGGGCTGAATGTTTTCAAAAAGGAGCTAGAATTACATCTTCAGGCTAAAGGGATCAAAAACATGGGATAAAATTGGGAACAGGATTCTGAGTTGGATGATCAGTTATGATCATACTGAAGATGTTTCCTCAGGTGGGGAACTCCAAAATTAAAGGGCATAATTTTATGTTTAAAGTGAGGTGGGAGGGGTAAGATTTAAAAAGTACCTGAGGGGTAGCTTTTTCACGCAGAGGGTAATGCCTGTATGGAATGAACTGCCAGAGAAAGTGTTGGAGGCTGGTACAATTATAACATTTAAAAGGCATCTGGATGAGTACATGAATGGGAAGGGTTTAGAAGGATATGGGTCAAATGGAGGCAAATGGGAGAAGGTCAGATTGGGATGCCTGGGTGGCACAGTCAGGTTGGACCCAAGGGTCTGTTTCTGTGCTTTATGACTCGGTAAATGGCAGAGCAGGCCTGAAGAGCCAAATGGGCTACTGCTCCTGTTTCTCTAGGTTCCTTCTCTATCCCTAAATCCCCTTCATGCCCAATCCTCCTCTCAACATGACTAACTTCGCTCTTATCCACATTATATTTCACTCGCCATCTCCGTGTCCAGCAATTCAGCCTGTCCTCAATCTGTTAAGGTCTCTCTGTATCATCCGATTTTGTCCCAACTGTAAACTCGGAAATATTATATTTGGATCCTATCAGTGTTAGTGTGCACTCACTACTACTACTTGTAAAATTGTGAAGTCTCTAAGCGTGCATACTTACCAGAATTTCCTGTAATATGGTAGCCTATAACAATGCATGCAATAACCATTTATGGTTGGATGATTGAGAGCATCTGCGGTTCTTTCAGTTTTGATCATGCAATAACCAGAATTGCCCGTAATGTTATACAGTGCACTCACCAGTATTGTCTGTTGTCTTGAATGGGGGACAGTCTGTTCCACTGCTATACTGCTGTCCCAGATATTCCTGCAAAACCAAAAAACCTCCTGGTTACTACGGTAATAGCTCCCTATCCCAGTACACAAGAAATTTAGCTGCTGTGTGAAGGATCAGCACATTGAGGTTGGTTGGCTTGCCGTTTCATATTGGTAACATCCTCAGCGCAGCCTCTGATGAAGCGTCAGTGTGTTCCCCCACCTGGCTTTTAAACTCTGCGGCCCTCGATGTTGTGCCAACCTGTCAAACTGATCTGAAGCCCATCTAACCTATACTATTCCATGTACGTCCATATACTGTAACACGACCTGCCAACTCTTGTACTCAATACCCCGTCCGATGAAGGAAAGTGTGCCGTATGCCTTCGTGACCACGCTATCCAACGGCATTGCCACCTTCAGGGTACAATGGACCTGAACACCCAGATCTCTCTGTGCATCAGTTTAACCCAGGGCTTTTCCATTTACCATACAGTTCGCTCTTGAATTGGGTCTTTCAAAATGCATCACCTCGTTTTTGCCTGAATTGAACTCCATCTGCCATTGCTCCGCCCAACTCTCCAATCTATATATATTCTGCTGCATTCTCTGACAGTCCCCTTCACTATCTGCTACTCCACCAATCTTAGTGTCATCTGCAAACTTACTAATCAGATTTCAGTACCTTCCTCCAGATCATTTATGTCTGTCACAAACAACAGTGGTCCCAACATGGATCCCTGTGGAACACCACTAGTCACAGTTCTCAATTTTGTGAAACTCCCTTCCACTGCAATTCTCTGTCTCCTGTTGCCCAGCCAGTTCTCTATTCATCCAGCTGGTACACCCTGGACCCCATGCAACTTCACTTTCTCCATCAGCCTACCATGGGGAACCTTATCAAATGTCATACAGATATGACATCAACAGCCCTTCCCTCATCTATCAACTTTGTCACTTCCTCAAAGAATTCTGTCAAGTTCGGAAGACATGTCCTTTCCTGCTGCCTATCACTAATAAGCCCATTTTCCACCAAATGTAAATAGATCCTATCCCTCAGTATCTTCTCCAGCAGCTTCCCCACCACTGATGTCAAATTCACCTGTCTAAGAGAAAAACATTTCCTCATCACTTTTGTAAGAATTTCAGAAATCACTTCAAATCTGATATTCAGAGGGCTCTAGATTTAGTCATCCAGTCAAACAGCATGGAAACCAACCCTTCAGTCCAACTTGTCGATGCCAACCAAATTTCCCTGTCTAAACTCAACTTATTTGTCTGCATTTGGCCTATATTCCTCTGAGCTTTTCCTATTCATGTATCTGTCCAAATGTCTTTTAAAAGTTGTAACTGCAACTGCACCTACGACTTCCTCTGGCAGTTCATTCCACACATGAACCGGCCTCTTGAAAAAGTTACTCCTCTTGTCCCTTTTAAATCTTTCTTCCCTCACCTTAAAAACTTGCCCCCTTGTTTTGAACTCCCTTAACTTTGGGAAAAGACCTTTGCTATTAACCTTATCCATGTCCCTTGTGATTTTATAAACCTGTATAAAGTTACCTCTCAACCTCTTACTGCATTTATTACCCTCCCTTTTTTGTCCCTTCAATATTTAGTAATTTTGTTGTTTTTTTGTTACCGCACAGAAGCATTCATCAAAATATAGCAGTATGTAAACATGCCAATATCAGGAATCTGGTGCAATTGGGGATTTTCTGGTGAGTGCTTCTGAGATTGCCATTTTGTTCAACCTTTAAAATTTGCTTTTGATTTCAAAAATATTGTAAAAGAACTGAAGTCACCCAGTTAACAGGAACAGTAATGAATACAGCATTTCCTAACAGCATCGTGGGTGTTGCTATATCATGAGAATTGCACCAGTTCAAGAAGGCTAGCTTATTCACCACCTTCTCCAGGGAAATTAGAGACAGATAATAATGCTTGCCCAGCCAGTGGTGCCCACATCCCATGAATTAAAATAAAAATAACTTTGTATCACTTAGAAGCCAAACATACGATTACTGTGAGGAGGTGAAGTTATTATTTATAACTTGACCGTAGCTTGGGCTTATACACAAAGATTGATCAAAGTCAAGACTTGTCTGTCGTCTGCCTTCTGAACTTTTTCACACCAGTCCAACACTAGCACCTCCATGTCATGGCTACTGTAAGTAATAGCCAAGAGTGGACCTTAGACCATTGGAAAGTGAGGGTAGAGAAGTAGAAACAGGGAACAAATAAATGGCAATTATGGGTTTCAAATGAGAAAACCTTCTTGACCAAACACTGAATTTTAAAAATTATTTGTCCTTGGGATGTGTGCTTCACAGCCTCAGCCAGCATTTCCTGCCGAATCCTAACTGCACTGGCAAAGGTGGTGGCAAGATGCCTTCCTAAACTACTGTAGTCAGCCAACATTACAGCCCTGGTTCGAACATAGACAAAAAAGCTTAATTCCAGAGGTAAGGTGAGACTGAAACAAAATTGGTAGGGTTGTAAACAATGAGGAGGACAAGCTTAAACTGTACGTGGAGAACCATATCAAACGCTTTAGTGAAATCCATATACATCACATTAACCACTTTACCCTCATTCACCTGTTTGGTCACCTTCTCAAAGAACTCAATAAGGTTTGTGAGGTACGGCCTACCCTTCACAAAACCGTGTTGACTATCCCTGATCAACTTATTCCTTGCTAGATGATTATATTCCTTTCCAACACTTTACCCATAACCGAATTTAGGCTCACTGGTCTGTAATTACCAGGATTGTCCCTCCTCCCCTTGAACAAGGGGAGATGTGCTATCTTGCAGTCTTGTGGCACTATTCCTGAAGATAATGACGACATAAAGATCAAAGTCAAAGGCTCTGCAGTCTCCTCCCTAGCTTCCCAGAGAATCCCAGGATACATCCCATCCTGCCCAGGGGACTTATCTATTTTCACACCTTCCAGAATTACATAGAACATTACAGCACAGTACAGGCCCTTCGGCCCTCGACATTGTGCCAACCTGTCATACCGATCTGAAGCCCATCTAACCTACACTATTCCATGTACGTCCATATGCTTATCCAATGACGACACGAAGGTTGGTGGAGTTGTGGATAGTGACGAAGGATGCTGTAGGTTGCAGAGAGACATAGATAAGCTGCAGAGCTGGGCTGAGAGGTGGCAAATGGAGTTTAATGCAGACAAGTGTGAGGTGATGCACTTTGGTAGGAGTAACCAGAAGGCAAAGTACTGCGCTAATGGCAAGATTCTTAGCAGTGTAGATGAGCAGAGAGATCTCGGCGTCCATGTACACAGATCCTTGAAAGTTGCCACCCAGGTTGACAGGGCTGTTGAGAAGGCATACAGTGTTTTAGCTTTTATTGATAGAGGGATTGAGTTCCGGAACCAAGAGGTTATGGCGAAGCTGTACAAAACTCTGGTGCAACCGCACTTGGAGTATTGTGTACAGTTCTGGTCACCGCATTATAAGAAGGATGTGGAAGCTTTGGAAAGGGTGCAGAGGAGATTTACTAGGATGTTGCCTGGTTTGGAGGGAA
The DNA here is from genome assembly GCF_030684315.1 of Stegostoma tigrinum. Taxonomy (NCBI): domain Eukaryota; kingdom Metazoa; phylum Chordata; class Chondrichthyes; order Orectolobiformes; family Stegostomatidae; genus Stegostoma; species Stegostoma tigrinum. Next base: position 139,400,735 of record NC_081356.1, read on the forward strand.
GATCTAACGAGGAAAGGCTGAGGGACTTGAGGCTGTTTTCATTATAGAAGGTTGAGAGGTGACTTAATTGAAACATATAAAATATTCAGAGGGTTAGATAGGGAAAGCCTTTTTCCTTGAATGGTGATGGCGAGCACGAGGGGGCATAGCTTTAAATTGAGGGGTGAAAGATATAGGACAGATGTCAGAAGTAGTTTCTTTACTCAGAGAGTAGTAAGGGAATGGAACGCTTTGCCTGCAACGGTAGTAGATTCGCCAACTTTAGGTACATTTAAGTCGTCATTGGATAAGCATATGGACGTACATGGAATAGTGTAGGTTAGATGGGCTTGAGATCGGTATGACAGGTTGGCACAACATCGAGGGCCGAAGGGCCTGTACTGTGCTGTTATGTTCTATGTTAAATGTACCTAAAGTTGGTGAATCTACTACCGTTTTGCTAAAACCTCCTCCTTATGAACCTCAATCCCTCAAACCTCAAAGAGTCAAGGAGAATTGTCTTTACTCAGACAGTGTAGGGAGTCTGGAACTTTCTGCATTAAAGATTGGTTGAGTCAAAAGCTCTTGTAACATTGAAGCAACATTTAGGCATCAAAGAACAAAGAAAATTACAGCACAGGAACAGGCCCTTCTGCCCTCCAAGCTGATCCAGATCCTCTATCTAAATGTGTCGCCAATTTTCAAAGGGTCTCTATCCCTCTGCTCCCCGTACATTCATGTATCTGTCTAGATACATCTTAAATGACACTGTTGTGACAACCTCTACCACATCCACTGGCAACATGTTCCAGGCACCCACCACCAGCTGCGTAAAAAACTTGCCATGCATATCCCCCTTAAACCTTTCCCCTCTCATCTTGAAATCGTGGCCCCTAGTAATTGAGTCCCCCACTTTGGGAAAAAGCTTCTTACTTACCACCTTGTCTACACCTCTCAGGACTTTGCAGACCTCAATCAGATTCCCCCTCAACATCTGTTTTGCTAATGTAAATAATCTTAATCTATTTAATCTCTTGTCATTGCTAGCACCCTCCATACCAGGCCATATCCTGGTCAACCACTCTGCATCCTCTCCAAAGCATTCACATCCTTTTGGTAATGTGGCAACCAGAACTGTACACAGTATTCCAAATGTGGTCGACCCAAAGTCCCATACAACTGTAACATGAAACCAAAATCCTATATAACTATAAATATTCACTTGCATTGTCACAGCCTTCAAGGTTATGGGCCAGAAAATGGATAATGGGATTAACGCAGTCAAATTTTTATTGACTGGTATGGACATGTTTGACCAAGAGGTTGCTTTTAATGCTGTAAACATCTATGAATCTCTACTGGCTGTATCTATACCTAGCTGTAGTTGTTGGTCATATTACTCCAGAGAAGTCAAATAAATGGGTTAAACATGATTCCCCCTCAACAAAACCAAACTGACACTTCCTGATCACCTGGAGTTCTGTGAAGTGCAAAGCTTTAACCCCTCTAACAATCAATTCTTTCATCTTCCACGTAACAGATTTCAAGCAAACAAACTGTTGTTTCCTGTATGCTGCCTCTCTTACTAGTTGAATAAACGGGTTATAGTTGCTACTCTGCAGTCTACAGAACCTTTCAAGAACGAGGGAATTTTGGAAAATTAACACCAACACATTTACAATCTCAGTAGCAAGTATCCTAAAGCCTTAGAAGAAAAATCCTGCTGGCTCCAGAGATTTGGCAGCACGTAGCTCCATCAGATTATTTCTCAGGTGATTGTAATATCATCAGGTTCCTCTCTTCCTCTGAATTTTAGATTTTACAGCTATTATTAGAATGTCTTTTGGATCCATTGCAGCAAGAAAAGAGCAAAATATTTGTTCATTTCCAATCCAATTCCTTATTATCTTTTGTTGACTCCATATTCTCACTTTCCAAAGGACAAACGTTCACTTATTTTTGTGTTTATATACCTGTACAAATTCTTGCTGTTTTTACATTGCGGCAGTGTCTTCTCTGATTCTAATTTCTTCTTCCTGATGAACGTTTTAGTTGTTCTCTGCCTTATATTCTGGCCAATCATTTGATCTGCCATTTAGCACTTGGCCAAAAAAATTATATGCTTTTTCCTACAATTTGATGCTTTCCCACTTTCTGTAGTAAATCACAGATAGTGGGACCATCCACCCTATACAATTTTTCTCTATCACAGAAATATACTTATCCTAAGTATTCTGAAACATTTCATTCAATGTCTGCCACTGCGGCTCTATTGCTCAAATGCCAGCCTATTATCTCAGTTCACTTCATGCTAGCAAAGCTTTCATGCCCACACAAGTGCCTTTATTTACATTTTAAATACTAGTCTTTGACCTACTTCATCCTTTCAAACTGGATTTAAACTTCAATCATACTGTGGTTGCTGCTACCTTGGAGTACCTTGACTCTGAGGTTAACAATTAATTGTGTCACATTGTACAACACCTAGTCCAAGATAACCTGCTCTCTGATCGTCACTCAATGTGTTGTTGTAAGAAACACTTGAAAGCATTCTCTAAACTCCTCAGCCAGGCAATTAATGCTAGTCTGATTTTTCCAGTTTACTTGGGGGACTAAAATCATACCATTTGCTGACTCTTTATCATAAGCATCAAACATTTATTCTTGTATACTTGTTCCTAAATGTGATTACTCCGAGGGGGGTTTGTAGAATGCACACACCACAGTTCTTTATCATCCCATGTCTCTTCTATATCCAAACCAACTTGACATCCTGACTTCCTAAATCAAAGTTATCTCTAACTATTGCACAAGTACCATTCTTTTTTCCAACTAAAAGTTCCAACGTTTAAAGAAAAACCCCAAGGCCTCCCAAATGATTTATCATCTTGTAGACTGCCGTCCTGCACCTGTCCCCAATCTCTCTTGATAAGAGTCCAGGACAAAGCATGCCACTTGAAGTCACAGTATCGTCACACACTGCTCTTCTGAATGTGGGTGATGGAGCGAGTGGATGCTTGTGAGTGTGGTGCCAATGAAGCACTGTTTTGTCCTCAATGTTGTCTAGTGTCTTGGCTGTTTTGGAGTTGCACTATCAAGGCAAGTGGCAGCTATTCCATCACACCCGAGACTTGTGCCTTGTAAAGTGGTGGACAGGCTTTGGGGAGTCAGGACGTGAGTTTCATCCTGCACTATTCCTCGCCCCTGACTTGCTCTTGCAGCCACTGTATTTATACGGCAAGTTCAGCTGAGTTTCTGGTCAATGGTAACCGCAAGGATGTTGATGGTGGCTGATTCCGTGATGGTAACACTGTTGAATGTCAAGTGACTTGTTAGATTGTTTTCTGTTGGAGATGTTCACTGCCTAGCATTTGTGTGGAGCGAACATTACTTGCCACTTGTCATATATTGCCCATTTCTTGTTTTATTTAAACATAGTCTGTTTCAGTATCTTTGAAGTCATGAATGGTACCGGACATTGTGTAATCAGTGGTGAACATCCCTACTTCTGACTGTATGACGGAGGAGTGGTCATTAATAAAACAGTCGAAAATGGCTGGGTCCAGGACAAGCAGTCCATGTACAAATGCAACAAGATCTGGACAATATCCAGTCTTGGGCTGACAAGTGGGAAATAACATTCGTGCCACACAAATGCCAGATAATGACCATTCTAATAAGAGATAATCTAATCACCACCTCTTGACATCATTGAAAACCTTACTATCAACATCCTGGGGAGTTACCATTGACTAGAACCTCAACTGGACTCTCCATATAAACACTGGTTACGAAAACAAATCAGAGGCTAGAATATTGTGGCAAGTATCTCATCTCCTGACTCCCCAAAGCCTGTCCATCATCTATAAGGCACAAGTCAGGTGTGTGATGGAATACTCTCTATTTGCCTGGATGGGTGCAGCTACAATAATATTGAAGAAGCTTAACATCATCAGGACAAAGCAACCCAATTGGGCGGCATCACGTCAACAAGCATCTACTCCCTCCACCACCAATGCTCAGCAGCAGCAGTGTGTACCATCTACAAGATGCACTGCAGAAATGTGTCAAAAATCCTTAGACTGCACCTTCCAAACCCAGGACAACTTTCATCTAGAAAGACAAGGAGAACAGATACAAAGGAACACTGCCACATGAAGAATGTTGGAGGAAACTTCGAGGGCTGAATGTTCTGAGTTGACTCTCCAAAATACGACCTGGATGAGAGCGTAGAAGGATGGGTTAGTAAATTTGCAGACTACACTAAGGTCAGAGGAGTTGTGGATAGTGACGAAGGATGCTGTAGGTTGCAGAGAGACATAGATAAGCTGCAGAGCTGGGCTGAGAGGGTGGCAAATGGAGTTTAATGCAGACAAGTGTGAGGTGATGCACTTTGGTAGGAGTAACTGGAAGGCAAAGTACTGGGCTAATGGTAAGATTCTTGGTAGTGTAGATGAGCAGAGAGATCTCGGTGTCCATGTACACAGATCCTTGAAAGTTGCCACCCAGGTTGACAGGGCTGTTAAGGCGGCATACAGTGTTTTAGCTTTTATTAATAGAGGGATTGAGTTCCAGAACCAAGAGGTTATGCTGCAGCTGTACAAAACTCTGGTGCGGCCGCACTTGGGAGTATTGCGTACAGTTCTGGTCACCGCATTATAAGAAGGATGTGGCAGCTTTGGAAAGGGTGCAGAGGAGATTTACTAGGATGTTGCCTGGTATGGAGGGAAGGTCTTACGAGGAAAGGCTGAGGGACTTGAGGCTGTTTTCATTAGAGAGAAGAAGGTTGAGAGGTGACTTAATTGAAACATATAAGATAATCAGAGGGTTAGATAGGGTGGATAGGGAGAGCCTTTTTCCTAGGATGGTGACGGCGAGCACGAAGGGGCATAGCTTTAAATTGAGGGGTGAAAGATATAGGACAGATGTCAGAGGTAGTTTCTTTACTCACAGAGTAGTAAGGGTATGGAACGCTTTGCCTGCAACGGTAGTAGATTCGCCAACTTTAAGTACATTTAAGTCGTCATTGTACAAACATATGGACGTACATGGAATAGTGTAGGCTAGATAGGCTTCAGATTGGTATGGCAGGTTGGCACAACATCGAGGGCCGAAGGGCCTGTACTGTGCTGTAATGTTCTATGTTCTAATACCAAATCCTTCCACATATGATTAGCTATACTATTAGTATAGTTAGCTTTATTTAGTTCATTTATTTAACTTCTCTTTAATCCCCTAGTTATGCTTTTTACAAATATACCGGCCCCAGCATGGTTCAAATGTGAGTAGAAATCCAGAATCCCAGGCTAACGTTCCAAGGACATGGGTTTGAATCTCACCATGGCAAATGACGAACTCCAAACTCAATTAAAAACACATTAGTCTAATGGTCAACGTATAACCACAGTCAATTTTGTCAAAACCTATCTAGTTCATTATTTTTCTGTATTAATGCCGTCCTTATCTGGTCTTTCCTTCATCTGACTCTAGGCCCACAGCAATTGTCCTCTGAGCAATTAGGTATGGGCAATAAATGCTCTCTGCGCTAGTGGTGCCCACATCTTATGAATTAAAGAAGAACATGTAACCTATGAGAGAATTACAGACACTGATGCTCCTGGCCTCCATGTCCTCTGAACTGCCACATTTGCAGTGACTTGCCTTGCCATCCCTGTCTGAACCCCCTTCAAAATGGTGCAACCATTTTCTAGTATTAAGAGTCCAGGTAACTTTCCCCTTTACTGATGCATCCAACATCTGGAATTCAATCCCTATGTCAAATTCTGAGCAGTTCCAATGCTGAACCAAATCAGAATGTTACAGAACAGGGCTTAAAATCTGAGCATGAAAGATTCATGGTGCGTTAAATGGAATCAAGCATTAAGTTTAGAGCTTGGAAACTCACCCCAAGATCCTGGTGAAATAGATACAGATGCCATTATGCTTTCCTGAAAAGACTACCTCTGGTCCAGACATTGCAGTGACTGGAGGCAGAGGGACCCCGCCATACACTCCAGGGCTTCCAGGGGAGAAGAGTGGCGTTGACACGCTGACAGGCTTCAAACCTAAGGAGTGGTGTTGGAGAAGGCAGTTGAGTAGGGAGACAGAAAGGATAGAGAAAACAAGAAGTGGGGGCAGAAGAGAGGAGGATGAGAGAGGAGAGATTACAGAGGGGGAAAGGATGAGGGAGACGCAGAAAGAGTAAGAGACAGAAAGAGAGAGCAAGAAAGAGGACAGAGTGAAAAAAAGAAAAGAGAGAGAGAAGAGAAAATGGGAGGAGAAAGAAGTGGGAGGGAGACAAAAGAAAGAGAGAGAGAGAAAGAGAAAGAAGGTGTGGGGTTGCAATCAGGGGAATCGGGAAAGAGAGAGAAAAAGAGTCAGAAACACAAACCCACAATACTCTCAGCCAAAAATTGGGTAACACATGGTAGATGGGGGAGCAGAAATCAGATAGTACATGGGACACCAGGAAAGCAGGGGACATGACATGCAACTTGCCACTTGGTAGGAACGGTGTAAAATCAGAACCTTTAACGAGCAATACCTGAGGCTGGAATAGCCGACACACTGGGACTGGAGAAAGGGCTACCAAGGGGCATCGATGGCACTGCAGCAAGGAGAGAACAGGTCACCAATGCTTGTTAGTGTATAAGAAATGAACATTTTCTCTCACAATATACATCCATAACTCCTGCATCTTGAAGTCTGTGAACAGACAGGTTCAGCAGGAACCTAATTCTCCAGTTTAAGAGAAACTGGGAGTCACTGCATAACTTCTCTTTTCATTAGGACAATGAAGTGAGATACTCCATTTCAGTTCCCAAAAACTGTGCCCAATCTCCTTGACATTTTCATTCCCCTTTCTTCCAATTAGCCACCTTAGCAAGAACAGAAAAGCAAAATAATTTCTTATTTAAATTTTAAAAGCCATAAAGTTTTTAAAAGTTGATATTTAAATTAGTTTGGCCTCCTCTCTGAAGGAAAACTGCAAATTAGGGGTTGGACAGTAATTGATCAAGAATTGAAAGGCTGTCAGAGTTTATGCCAAGGCAATTCTGTTCAAAGCAAAAAGGTAGTCCTGTGCCACTGTACAAAGCTTTGGTGACACCACACTGAAAATATAGTGTCCTGTTTTTTTCAAATTTAAGCACTATGATTATTCACTAGATTGGTTCCTGGATTGAGAAGGCTGTTCTGAAATGAGAGATTGAGCATATATAGAAACCTACATTCTTGAGAACTTAAAAGAACGAGGATTCAACTCATTAGAATTTTGAAGATTCTGAAGGGGCCAGATATGACCATAAGACACAGGAGCAGAATGAAGCTTTCACGGCATGAAGTCTGCTCTGCCATTCTATCTCAGCTGATGCACCTGTCAACCCCATTCTCCTGCCTTCTTCCTTGTAACCTTTGATCCTTCCACTACTCAAGAACCTATCTATCTCTGTTTTAAGTACATTCAATGACTTGGCCTCACAGCCTTCAATCGCCAAGAGTTCCACAGAATCACCATCCTCTGGCTGGAGAAATTCCTTCTCATCTCAGTTCTGAAGTGTTGTCCTTTCACTCCAGCTGCCCCCTCAGTAACTCATTTCTCTTACTAGTGGAAACATGTTCTCCACATCCAGTCTATAAAGGCCTCCTAATATTCCGTAAGTTTCAATGAGATCTCCCTTCATCCGTCTAAACACCAAGTACAGACCCAGAGTCCTCAAACCCATCTCCTCCAATAATCTCAGCCCAAGGATCTCTCCCACTGTGTTCCTCAGGGAAGCGTTCGGGGCAAACCATCTTAAGTGCTTCTTCAGTGATCTTCCTTTCATCATTAGGGCAGAAATGAGGATGTTCACTGATGACTGCACCATTTGCAACTCTTCAGATATTGAAGCATTCACATCCAAATGCAGCAAAATCCAAATGAGATCCAGGCTTGGGCTGACAACTGGAACATGACATTTATATCATACAAAGCATCAGGCAAAGACTATCTTCAACAACAGAGAATCTAACCATTGTTTCTGAACATTCAATGGTGTTAACATCACTGAATCTCCCAGCGATCAACATGCTGGCGTGACCAATTGATCAGAAAGTGAACAAGACCAGTTATATAAATAATGGCTACGAGAACAGGTCAAAGGTGAGGAATACTGCAGTAAGTAACTCACCTCTTGACTCCCCAGAGCTGGTTCACCATCTACAAGGTACAAGTCAGTAGTTTAACAGAATACTTACCACTCAACTGTATTCTGTTTTGTTAACCACTCTTGTACGTGGTACTTTTGTCAAAAAGATGTCTTGAAATGTCTCTTTGGACGCCCATTGCATTTAACCTCTTACTACCCAAAAAGTATCTTAATCTATCCTTTCCAGTCCAAAATGGATAACTTCATACTCGTTTACATTGAAATTCATCTGTCACAGTTTTGCCCATTTACTTAGCATAAAATTATAAAGCAATATTGATAGTCTCTCATCCAGACTGTTTACAGTGCTGCCCAACTTTGTGTCATCAGCAAATTTGGATGTACGACTTTCCAGGCCATTATTCAAGTTATGAACAAATAACGTCAACAATCTAGACCCTAACACCTTTCGGTTTTTAAAAATTTTTATCTGTAATCATTTTTGGTTTGGGGCTGCGAATTGAGAGTTTAAGGTGACCTTTGGACTGTGAGCAACAGCTTGCTTTAAAAAAAAGGAGATAAACAAACTGATGTTTGTGAGGCCAGGCCGGAAAGTTACTTACAGATTTATCATATTCAAAGTACTCTACAGACACATCAACTATGGTGAGGCATAACAATCAGAAGGCAGATGTTTCAATGCTAACAAGGGACTCTCTCAGTCTTGGATAGGCAATGATTTTTTCCCAGGGTGGAAATGACTATTACGAGGGGGCATAATTTTAAGGTGATTGGAGGAAGGTATCGGGGAGATGTCAGAGGGAGGTTCTTTACACAGAGAGTGGTGGGGTGTGGAATGCGCTGCCAGCAGTGGTAGTAGAGTCAGATACATCAGAGAGTTTTAAGCAACTCTTGGATAGCTACATGGAGAATAGTAAAATGTGGGGTATGCAGGGTAGATTGATCTTAGTAGGATAATATGTCGGCACAACATTGTGGGTTGAAGGGCCTGTACCGTGCTGTACTGTTCTATGTTCTTCGATGTTCTATGTTAAACTAGCACCTCTTTATTCTGAGACTATTCCCTCCAGTCCTAGATTCTCCCATGAGGGGAAACATCCTCTCAGCATTGACCTTGTCCAGCTCTTTAAGAATCCTCTACGTTTTCATGAAATCACCTCTCATTCTTCTCAACTCCAGTGAGTAGAGTCCCAACCTGTTTAAACTTTACTCATAAGACAATCCCTTCATAGAGGGATCATGCTAGTGACTCTCTGATCTGCCTCTAATGAAACAGTATCTAGCCTTAAATAAGGGGACCAAAACAGCTCTTCGTACTCTGCATATGGTCTCACCAGCACCTTGACAAGTTGCAGTAAAACATCTCTGCTCTTATACTCCGACCCCCATGAAAAAAGGGGCAACATTCCATGAGCTTTCCTGATTAGCTTTATTTGTGCACAAGTTCCCCAAGTGCCTATGAGCTGCAATCATCTGCATTTAAATAACGTTCTGTTCTTTTGTTCCTTCCAAAATGAACTACGCATTTCCCAACTTTGTATTCCATTTGCCAACGTTTTGCCCATATACTTAAACAATCAAAATCTCTGTAAACCGTTTGCCTTGCCACCTGTTTCAGCGACAAGCAAGGGACAATGGTTGTCATCCCATGTATCTGCTGCCCTTGTCCTGAGAAAAGAAGTTGAAACACTGGCTGTGCTGTCAAAGAAAATATTTCTGTGCAATTTACTGATAAACCACACATAACTAAACAGTTATATGCAGTGTCTCCAACCACTGATCACAGTTAGACCAATGGCAGCTATCCAAAAGTCTTTCAGGCTAAGACAAGAAAGAACACTAACCTGGGTGTGGGGTGCTGAAGGTGGGCCCCACATTCATTGGTTGCTGAATGGCTGCAGGAAACCGCATCTGTGCTTCTCCACCATACCTGAAAGAAAGGCACCATGAATTGAAACTGCCCACACAGCTGAACAAACCCTGGCCCAAAACTCACCTCTTTGCCAAAGCTTCTCATCTCCTTGGGTGACATATTTTTCATCTGTGTCTACACAGTAGCAGTGGATATTGCACCACAAAAAGCATCATTTCCAAGCCCAAATGGCCATTTACTCATCACTAGAAGTTGTTAAATTACCACTGATTGCTAATGGGACTTCGTTTAACCCAATGATGCTGATAACACTTCTAGCATCTATAATAATTCAGTTGACTCTTGGCTACAGCCTTTCAATCTGTACTGTTGTATGAACTACTATACACATCAATACAACCTCGAGGGGCTCAAAATCCCCCTTGTCCAAATATCCAAATGCAAATTTATTGGAGTCTATAGCACCCCAAAACTGCCATGTGATCTGGACGAGCATGGTCTGGGACAGGAAGCCGGGGTGGGGATGGGCAGGGGGTGATGGGCATGGTCTGGGACAGCTAACTGGGTGCAAATTGGGGACACATATGGCCTGATAAAAGCAAAATATTATGGATGCTGGAAATCTGAAATATAAAGAGAAAATTCTAGAGAAACTCTGTAGGTCTGGTAGCATTGCCGCAAGGGAAACAATATTAACTGTTCAAGTCTGATCTGACTCTGTTTCAGAACACAAGTCTGCAGTTCTCAAGAATCATACTAGACTTGAAATGCTGCCAGATCTGATGGGTTTCAAGAGACTTTTGTTTGACTGTAAATATGGCCAAACACTGAATTATACTCTGACAGAGAAGCTGGTCTCCAGATAGCAGTTCCCAGTCATGATCAATGTGAAGATTTATACAGATCCATCTCATCAGGAGATATGTAAATCCTGACTGAGGGAAGAGACTGAGCAAAGCAAAAACAGTGGTTAAAGGGAAAATAACAAAGTTAGAAAAATGAAAGGGAGGACTGTTTACTTAACAGGCCCTTCATTATTTACCTGAAGAAAGCACGAGTTGCCCAGGCTGAGACCTCCCGATCATTCGCTGCTGTTGAACAGGCAAGAATGAGACATGAAGCACATGCCTGCTCCTCCTGAACAGAAAAGACACTATAATTAAGTTAGCAGTTATCACCTATCAATAATCGGAAATTTAAGGAAATGCAAACAAAACTGTCTTCAATTTGACCAGCATAAACAAGTTTATCTGAAATGGTAAAAAGAATCCCAGAGGTCTTGGTGAAAAACAACAGCTCAAGGTCAGAGCATCACTAAAGAGAAGCTGCCGGACATTTCTTTTAGATTAGAACATAGAACATAGAAAAGTACAGCACAGTACAGGCCCTTCAGCCCACAATGTTGTGCCATGGAATAATCCTAATCCAAAAATTAAAAAACCTAACCTACATTACCCTCAATTCACTGCTGTCCATGTGCATGTCCAGCAGTCGCTTAAATGTCACTAATGACTCCGCTTCCACGACAACCACTGGTAAACTATTCCATGCACTCACAACTCTCTGGGTGAAGAACCTCCCTCTGACGTCTCCTCTATACCTTCCTCTTAACACCTTAAAACTATGACCCCTCATGGCAGTCAGTCCTGCCCTGGGGAAAAGTCTCTGGCTATCGACTCTATTCATGCCTCTCATTACCTTGTACACCTCGATCAGGTCACCTCTCTTCTCCTTCTCTCCAGAGAGAAAAGTCCGAGCTCAGTCAACCTCTCCTCGTAAGACAAGCCCTCCAGTCCGGGCAGCATCCTGGTAAACCTCCTTTGCACCCTCTCCAAACCCTCCACATCTTTCCTATAATACAGCGACCAGAACTGGACACAATATTCCAAGTGTGGACTCACCAGGGTTTTGTAGAGCTGCAGCATAACCTTGTTGGTCTTAAACTCGATCCCCCTGTTCATGATAGCCAAAACACCATATGCTTTCTTAACAACCTTATCCACTTGGGTGGCAACTTTGAGGGAGCTATGCACTTGAACACCAAGATCCCGCTGTTGCTCCACATTGCCGAGAATCCTGCCTTTAATCCTATATTCAGCATTTAAGTTTGACCTTCCAAAATGCATCACCTCGCATTTATCCAGGTTGAACTCCATCTGCCATTTCTCAGCCCAGCTCTGCATTCTGTCAATGTCTCGCTGAAGCCTGCAATAGCCCTCGATACTGTCAAAGGCACCACCAACCTTTGTGTCATCAGCAAACATACTAACCCACGCCTCAACCTCCTCATCCAAGCCATTTATAAAAACTACAAAGAGCAGAGGTCCAAGAACAGAGCCCTGCGGGACACTACTCAGCACTGACCTCCAGGCAGAATGCTTACCATCTACAACCACTCTCTGCCTCCTGTCAGCCAACCAATTCTGAATTCAGACAGCCAAATCACCTTGTATCCCATACCTCCTAAGTTTATGAATGAGCCTGCCGTGGGGAACCTTATCAAATGCCTTGCTGAAGTCCATGTACACCACATCCACTGCTTGACCCTCGTCAACCTGTCTCGTGACCTCAAAGAACTCAATAAGATTTGTAAGGCATGACCTGCCCCTCACAAAGCCAGGCTGACTCCCTTTAATCACGCTAGGCTTTTCCAAATAGTCATAAATCCTATCCGTCAGAATTCTTTCCAAAACCTTGCTGACCACAGACGTAAGACTGACTGGTCTGTAATTTCCAGGGATTTCCCTATTCCCTTTCTTGAAAAGAGGAACAACATTTGCCTCCCTCCAATCTTCCGGTACGACTCCCGTGGAGAGTGACGAAGCAAAGATCTTCGCCAGATTACCTACAGTGTGGAAACAGGCTCTTCGGTCCAACAAGTCCACACCGCCCCTTGAAGCATCCCACCCAGACCCATATCCCTATAACGCACACATCCCTGAACACTATGGGCAATTTAGCATGGCCCATCCACCTAACCTGCACATCATTAGACTGTGGGAGGAAACCGGAGCACCCGGAGGAAACCCACGCAGACACGGGGAGAATGTGCAAACTCCACACAGACAGTCACCTGAGGATGGAATCGAACTCAGGTCTCTGGTGCTGTGAGGCTGCAGTGCTAACCACTGAGCCACTGTGCCACCCCAGAATATTGTGTATCGTTTTGGGCACCTTGTTGCAAAAACAGGAAATTGTAATAGAGATAGTAGGAACTGCCGATGTTGGAGAATCTGAGATAACAAGGTATAGAGCTGGATGACCACAGCAGGTCAAGCAGCATCAGGGGAGCAGGAAAGCTTACATTTCGGGTCTGGACTCTTCTTCTGAAACGTCGGCTTTCCTGCTCCTCCGATGCTGCTGGGCCTGCTGTGTTCATCCAGCTCTACATCTTGTTATCTCAGATTGCTTTAGAAACAGCTCTGTGAAGGCTCACTTGACTGATCCTTGGGGTGAAGGATTCATTTTTTGAAGAAAAGTTGACCAGATTCAGCCTACATCCATTGTAGTTGAGAAGAATGAGTGATCGAACTGTAACACAAGACCCTGAAGGTGGCAGGGTGGACACTGGGTAGATTTTTCTTCTTGAGGGGGAAATTCAAAACAGGGAAGTTAATCGAAAACTAACAGGCTGTTCTTTTAAAACAGATGCATTTTTTTTCCCCCTGAGGGTTGCTTGTATACAATTTCTTTCCCAGAAAGTAGCGAAGGCTGGTCTTATTCAAGGCTGCGTTAGGTAGGTTTTTTTACAAACAGTTGAAAGATTATGGTGTGCAGAAGAAAGTGGAGATGAGACTACAAGCAGATCAGCCATGTTCTTATTGAATGAGGAAGTACTTTGGAGGGCCAAACAGCTCACCATTGTTCCTATGCACCTCCAGTCACCAGAACCAAAACTGGTTTTAAAGTTGGAAGGAATAGATGAGCATGGACGGAGGATTGGCATCTTTTTTATTCACTCAGACAATGTAGGCATTGCTGCCCAAGCCAGGATGTACTGCCCATCCCAAACTGCCCATAGGGCAGTTAAGAGAGCCACATTGGTATCGGCCAGTCCAGTTAAAGACAGCAGTTTCCTTCTCTTAAGGACAAGATTGGACCAGATGAGTTTTGCCCAATAGGTGACATCGATTTCATGGTCATCATTAGTCTCTGAATTCAAGGTTTTTAAAGCTGAATTCAAACTCCACCATCCATCATGGTCCCCAGAACATTACCCAAGTCTCTGATTATTAGTCTAGCAATAATGCCACTAAGCCATCATGTCTTCAGCAAACTAACTCATAGAAGACAGAGGGTTGAGACAAGGTGGTGTTTTCAGGATGTCAACCTTTCACCAGTGGATGCATTTCTAATTTGTTTGACGTTGTCCCCAACCTCAACTACTGTTTGGTGGCCTGTACACAATTCCCACTAAACGTGTTTTATCTTTTGGAGTTCCGTAGCTCCACACATACAGATTACCCATCATCCAGCTAATGTCCTTGCTTATTATTGTGGTAATCTCCTCCTTACCCAGCAACGCTACCTCACCTCCCTTTCTTTTCCATCTATCTTTCCTGAAACTTGACTACTCTGGATATTAAACTCTCATCCTTGGATGCCCTGGATCCAGGTATTTGGGATCCCAATTACATGATATCCATTAATAACTGTCTGTGTAGTTAATTCGCCTACTTTATCACAAATCTTCTCAGAGCGAGACAAGGCCTTCATATTGCCGTTTTAGAATTATGACGTAATGTGGCCCTTTTTGATTTTTGTCTTTGGTTTCTCTGCTTTCCACTTTTCACTTTACTGTCTTGGGTTATCGTCTCCACTCTACCTCCCACTGACTTCCTGACTTGGTTCCTATTCCCATGTAATATTAGTTTAAACCCTTCCTAACAGCACCAACAAACAGTCCCCACAGGACATTGGTTCCAATCCTGCACAGGTGCAGACCATCTGGTTTGTACTGGTCCCACTGACCCCACAACCAGTTCCAGTGTCTCAGGAATTTGTCACAGAGATAGTAGGGGGATGAACATAGCAACATCATAGGAGCAGGAAAGCTGAAGTTTCGGGCCTAGACCCTTCTTCTTCATTTCTGAAGAAGGGTCTAGCTCGGCCTGCTGTGTTCATCCAGCTCTACGCTTTGTTATCCCTGTAGAACACCACTGGTCACAGTTCTCCATTTTGAGAAACTCCCTTCAACTACAACTCTCTGTCTCCTGTTGGCCAGCCAGTTCTCTATCCATCTACCTAGTACACCCTGGACCCCCTGCGACTTCACTTTCTCCATAAGCCTACCACGGGGAAACTTTTCAAATGCCTTACAGAAGTCCATTTATATGGCATCTACAACCCTTCCCTCATCTATCAACTTTGTCACTTCCTCAAAGAATTCTACCAAGATGGTAAGACATAATCTTCCTTGCACAAAACCATGCTGCCGATCAATAATAAGCCCATTTTCTTCCAAATGTAAATAGATTCTATCCCTCAGTATCTGCTCCAGCAGCTTGCCCACCACTGACATTAGGCTCACCGGTCTAGAATTACCTGGATTATCCCTGCTACCCTTCTTAAACAAGGGGACAACATTAGCAATTCTCCAGTTCTCTGGGGCCTCATCCGTGCTCAAGAATGCTGCAAAGATATTTGTTCAGGCCCCAGCTATTTCCTTTCTTGCGTCCTCAGTAACGTGGGATAGATCCCATCCGGACCTGGGGACTTGTCCACCCTACTGCCTTTTTGGATACCCAACACTTTACCTGTCCTTATGCTGACTTGACCTAGAGAATTCAAACATTTAACCCTAACCTCAACTTCCATCATGTCCCTCTCCTCGGTGAATACCGACACAAAGTACTCAAAGAAAATAAGAGAAACAAAGAAACCTACAGCACAGGAACAGGCCCTTCGGCCCTCCAAGCCTGCGCCGATCAAGATCCACTGTCTAACCTGTCATCTATTTTCTATCGGTCTGTGTCCATTTGCTCCCTGCCCATCCATGTACCTGTCCAAATATATCTTAAAAGATGCTAACGTGTCTGCGTCTAGCACCTCCGCTGGCAACGCGTTCCAGGCACCCACCACCCTCTGCGTAAAGAACTTTCCACGCATATCTCCCTTAAACTTTCCTACTCTCACTTTGAACTCATGACCCCTAGTAATTGAGACCCCAATTTTGGGGAAAAAAGCTTTTTGCCATCCACCCTGTCTATACCCCTCATGATTTTGTAGACCTCAATCAGGTCCCCCCCAAATCTCCGTCTTTCTAATGAAAATAACCCTAATCTATTCAACCTCTCTTCATTGCTAGCACCCTCCATACCAGGCAACATCCTGGTGAACCTCCTCTGCACCCTCTCCAAAGCATCCACATCCTTTAGGTAATGTGGCGACCAGAACTGTACACAGTACTCCAAATGTGGCCGACCCGAAGTCCTATACAACTGCAACATGACCTGCCAACTCTTGTACTCAATACCCCGCCCAATGAAGGAAAGCATGTCATATGCCTTCTTGACCACCCTATTGACCTGTGTTGTCACCTTCAGGGAACAATGGACCTGAACACCCAGATCTCTCTGTTCATTAATTTCTCATCAATACTCATTAAGAATCTCACGCGTTTTCTCCTCGCATAACTTCCCTTCTTTGTCCTTGAATGGGCCAACCCTTTGTCTAGTTACTCTCTTACTCCTTATGTACGAATAAAAGGCTTTGGGATTTTCCTTAACCCTGTTTGCTAAAGATATTTCATGACCCCTTTTATTGGCCCTACTTTCCTGATGTTCTTCCAAAGCTTCAGCTGTTTTCAGTCACCTAGACCTTATGTATGCTTCCTTTTCCCTCTTTGCTAGCCTCATAATTTCACCTGTCAGCCATGGTTCCCTCCTCTTGACCTTTCTATCCCTCATTTTCACAGGGACATGTCTGTCCTGTGCTCTAATCAACTTCTTTAAAAGCCTCCCACATATCAAATGTGGATTTACCCCCAGACAACCGCTCCCAATCCACATTCTCCAGCTCCTGCCGAAGTTTGCTATCGTTGGGCTTCTCCCAATTTAGTACTCTTCCTTTAGGACCCACTCTCGTCTTTGTCCATCAGTATTCCAAAACTTATGGAATTGTGATCACTTTTCCCAAAGTAATCCCCTACTGAAACTTCAAACACCTGGCTGGGCTGATTACCATATACCAGTTCCAGTATTAGAGATAACAGGAACTGCAGACGCTGGAGAATCCGAGATAACAAAGTGTAGAGCTGGATGAACACAGCAGGCCAAGCAGCATTTTAGGAGCATAAAAGCTGATGTTTCGGGCCTAGACCCTTCATCAGAAATCTTTTTCTTTTGGCTGAAGAGATTACAAGAGAGTTGCAGCAGGAGAGGGATCCCCTGAGGTTTGTCCGGAGGGAGGACAGTAACTTCTTCACGTTAGGCATCCCTAGAAGAGGCTTCGCAGTGAGGTTAAAATTGTATCAGAGATAGTGGGAATTGCAGATGCTGGAGAATCAGGAATGAAGGGTCTAGGCCCAAAATGTCAGCTTTTGTGCTCCTAAGATGCTGCTTGGCCTGCTGCGTTCATCCAGCTCTACACTTTGTTAACCAGGTCCAGTATGGCCCCTCCCTGAGTTGGACGATTTACATACTGCTCCATAAAACTTTCCTGGATGGTCCTTACAAATTCTGCTCCATCTAAACCCCTAACACTAAGTGAATCCCAGTCAATATTGGGAAAATTAAAATCTCCCATCACTACCACCCTGTTGATCCTACATCTTTCCATAATTTGTCTACGTACTTGTACCTCTATCTCATGCTCATTTTGGGAGGCCTGCATTGCAGCCCCAATATTGTTACTGCACCCTTCCTATTTCAGAGCTCTGCCCATATTGCCTCACTGCTCGAGTCCTGCATAGTGCCCTCCTTCAGCACAGCTGTGATATCGTCTTTGACCAGTAATGCAACTCCTCCACCCTTTTTACCTCCCTCTCTATCCCGCCTGAAGCATCTATATCCTGGGATATTTAGTTGCCAATTTTGCCCTTCCCTCAACCAAATCTCATTAATATCAATAACATCATTCTCCCAGGTACCAATTCAAGCCCTAAATTCATCTGCCTTACCTACTATACTTCTCGTCTTAAAACAAATGCACTTCAGACCACCTGTCCCTTTGCGTTCCTCATCTGCTCTCTGCCTACTCTTCCCCTTAGTCACACTGACTTCATTATCTAGGTCCTTACAGGCTTTAGTTACTATCTCCTTATTGTCCACTAACCTCCCCATTTGGTTCCCATGCTCCTGCCACATTAGTTTAAGCCCTCCCCGACAGCATTAGCAAAAGCACCGCCTAGGACATTGGTTCCAGTCCTACCCAGTCTTGCTCGCAATCCTGAGATTATGACCTTTGAGGTCCTACTTTTTAGTTTAACTCCCAACTCCCTAAATTCAGCTGGTCAGACCTCATTCCGTTTTTTACCTGTATTGGTGGTATTCACTGGCTATTCACCCTATACCAGCAGTATGTCCTGCAGCCACTCCAAGATTTCCTTGACCCTTACATCAAGGAGGCAACATACCATCTTGGATTCTCACTACAGACAGTGGATATGCACACCAATGTCCCCCTGATTATCCATGTTTTCCAGGGTTACTCTTCATTCTGTATTCCCTTGCACTTTGGGATGACGAACAAAGCATCACCGCAGCAGTGCCTGGATTTGAGGAAGAAACAATAATACCTTTGCAATTGCAGAAATGCCTATACATTCCCTGAACAATTGAATCCCCATCACTACAGTTCTGCCAAATAAAAACTGAAAGAACTGTGGGATCTGTGAAATAGGAGGAAGATCAAATTTGCTGAACAGGCTCAGCCGGTCTGGCAGCATCTGTGGAAGAAAAAACAAGTAAAGTTTTGGGTCTCGTGACCATTCCTCAGAAGAGCTTTGCCACTTTTCCTACTGCCCTTCTGCGCATCAGAGCCATGAACTTGGCTGTTGCTGCCTTCCCCTGTCGAGCCATCTCCCCCAACAGCATCCAAAACGGTATATCTGTTTCAGAGGAAGATGACCACAGGGAACCCTTGCACTGCCTTCCTATTCTTCCTGTATCTTGTGGTCAGCCATTCCCTACCTTCCTCAGTAATTTTTATCTGTGGTGTGACCAATTAACTGAGCATGCCATCCACAATCCCCTCAGCCTCACGGATGCTCTAAAGTAAAGCCAGGCACAGATTCTTTGTCGTTAATATGTCAAACAGGAGCTGCAGCTGGACACAGTTCCTGCAAGTGAAAGAGTCAGGAACAGATGAAGGATCCCTGAATTCCCACATTGCACAGGAGGAGCATGGCACAGATCTGGGTGTTCTGCAATGACTTAACCCTCAAGTTAACTTAACCACCATGGCATTCCTGATGAGCAGGAATTCCAGCACCAGGAGTCACATTCTTGGGATATGAGCGAAGGAATTAAGGACTGAGATGAGGGAAAATTTCTTCACTCAGTAAGTATCAAGCCTGTGGAATTCTCCGGCGCAGGAAGCTGTTCAGACCAAAACAATGAATATGTTCAAGAAGGTGTTAGTTATAATTCTTAGGGCTAAAGGGATCAAAGGGCACAGGAAAAGAATGGGAACAGGGTACTAAAATTGGATCAGCCATTAACTTTTTGATTAGCAGAGCAGGCTGGAATGGTTGAAATGTCTACTCTCGTTCCTTTTTCTATGTCAGGGAGTAGATTATAAAATGAATTAATGAATCTGGATTGTCTTTTTATGGTGATTACAAGCCATCAATTGTTACAAATACCTGAAACATTCACAAATGCCCTTTTGGGAAAGAAATTTACCTCTCTTATACCATCTAACCTGCACATGACTCAGACCAACAGCAATGTGATTGACTATTAACTGTCCTCTGAGATAATCCATCAAGCCATTCAGTTGCACCAAACTACTACAATGATTAAACAAAGGAATGAAACTAGTTGGACCACATGGCAGTGATGTCGGCACTGGAAACAACAAATGGCAAAGTGAGCTCTGCTGGCCTGCAAAGTCTTCTTTCCTAACATCTTAAGCTATTGAAAAGATCAGGAGGCTGCCTCACAGGCTAGTCACGCAAAACCCTGAAATAGTCATAGACTTACACAACATGGCATGAGCCTTTTTGATTAATCATGTTTGTGTCATTCATCATCAACTCTTGCCCATTTTCCAGCACTTGGCTTGTAGCCTTGCAAATGATGGCACTTCAAGTGATCATGTAAATGTCTCTACAACCCTGCCTTGTTAACCACTTTATCTGCCTGTCCCACTATCTTGAGCGCGCTGTGGTCATGCACACCAATGTCCCCCGGATTTTCCATGTTTTCCAGGGTTTAACCATTCATTATGTATCCCCTTGCACTTTGGGATGACAAACAACCTCATATGTATAAGATAACAAAGCTGGAGGAATACAGCAGGCCAGGCAGCTTCAGAGGAATAGGAAAGCTGAAGAAGGGTCCTGACCCGAAACGTCAGCATTCCTGCTCCTCTGATGCTGCCTGACCTGCTGTGTTCCTCTAGCTCCACACCTTGTTATCTCTGACTCCAGCATCTGCAGTCTTGCCATCTCATCACCTCACGTGTCTGGATTTGTGGGAGAAACAATAGCATCAAAAGAAAAGCACAGATGGACAATAAAAGCAAAACCAACATTACGACAATGAAACTCAAATAAAGTTGATGAGTTATCTTTGTGACAACTTGTCACACCAATGCAGCTGCCAAACTAAGCTGAGCTGAAAAATGGTTCAGCATAACTGTGCTTCTGTTATACATGATGCCTTTTTGAATTTTATCCAATATCCAATTTGGCTTTTTCATATACATTGGCACTGTCAAAGATCAATCCACGTAAACCACACCCGCAGTCCCTCTGCCACTATTGCATTTGGTCAATATTGGTCCTCCTGTCCAACTTGACAAAACACATCACCTCATATTTCTCCGGACTAGATTCCATTTGTCATGTATTTATCAAGAGAGAGTCTTATAAACACAGCAGCATCCACTCTTGATACCTAGCATCTAATGCACACAATACATCCATACTTGATACCCAATGACTGATACGCACAGCATCATTCACACTCAATATCATGTGGTGTTCCTTGTGGATACAGCTTTGTCATTACCCGATGTAGTTTGAAGAATCGCTCAATATCCTCTCCCTCTCCACCTGCGTTGCTCACGAGGAGATGACGTAGTTGGTCCACAGGACGCAGTTTCTGGAAAAAATGACTGCCCTGCAACGATATAGAGGTTACAGAAGGTGGCAAGAATGAGAAGGCGTTGAAAATAGAAACACAGAAAGGTGACAGTAAGGTCATGGATCAAAGTAGCAATGGGAAGACAGAATATTTGGATTGCTGAGTCGGGGAGATGACAAAAAAGGGGAACATAAGTGTAAGGCAGAACAGGTGGGAGCAAAGTGGGCGGACGTGGAGCATGAGACAGACAAGACACAGATCTGGGTGACATGTGTCCTGCACCCAAACGCTTGTAGGTCTCAAATATTTTTGTTCTACACTGGTGAACACCTTCTCCTGTTCAAGAGAAGGGCAGGCAACTGACCAGCCTTCTGCAGATGCTTGAAGCACAAGAAGAGGAATATTGTCACATAAGATCTGATGCAAGAATACGTAGGGCTGGTCAGGGTGAATATGGTCTAGCAAGGCACCAAGTTGAGAGGAGCGTGTCCTGGCAATCTGAGCTGAAGAGGGAGACTGGTTGGCACTTCTCAAGGTGGAGCAATGTTGATCCCCATGTCATGTCAAATCTTTGCGTGAGAGACTGCACAGACAGGTCCTCCAGCTCCCAAAAACTTACTCTGGAGAGGTTGATGAGTTCCAGTTCTGAGGCAGCAGCTTCCAGCCATACAAATACTTCCCTTTAAAAAGACAAGGCATCAGATACATGGGAGCAACACCACCACCTCCAGATTCCTCTCCAAGCCAATAACCATCCTGACTTGGAAAAGTAACACCATTTCTTTATGGTACTGGTTCAAACTACTAGAATTCCCTCTCTTAAGGCATTGGGGACCTACAGCTTGTGGATTACAGTTATTCAAGAAGGCAGCTCACCATCACCTTATCAACTCAGAGAGAGAGAGACACACATACAGAAAAAAGGAACAGAGAGAATTTCATTTTTCAACCTTTTCATGGGTGGCAGCATCGCTGGCTAGACCAACATTTAATGTCCATCCGAGCTGTCCAGAAGGTAGCTAAGAGACAACCACATGCTGTGGGTCTGGAGTCACATGAAGACTCATTAATGATGGCAGATTTCCTTCCCTCAAGGACATTCAGGGCCCAGATGGGTTATAAATACATTCAATATAGACACAGAGAGAAAGACAGACTGAGAGAAATAAAGAGACAGAGAGAGAGACAGGGAATGAGAGAAGAAAGAGAGTGAGTGAGAAAGAGATATATAGACCAATCACTGAATTAGTTCCCACCACCTGCCCAACACATACCTGTGCTGTAAGTAGGATAAATCTTTTGGGAGGTGCCAAATGCTGGAATATTACAACTGGTGGATCAGTGAGGGGGACACGGTCTTTGTTGAGTGGAGTAACAATCTTTTGAAGCTGGGAGTGGTCAATGGAGGATAGTGCCCATGAGTGACCATCAATATTTGCTGTCATCTGAAAGACAAAATGCGTCAACTGAGCACAGGGAACATGTAAGATTGGAAAGGTGAACCTTACCCTAACCCTAGCCAAGGTTCAGCCCCCAACCCTCACCTCAGGTACAGAATCAGCCCTTGACCCATCCCTTCCCCCAGTCCAGTTCATGGGTCTAGAATCAGCTCCGTTCCCAAATCTGACCCTGTGCCCAGGTCTAGAAACTGCCCTCAACAACCATTCTTCTTCTTCAGTTCTGAGGAAGGGTCATTGGATCGGAATGGTTAACTCTGGTGTTTTCTTCACAGATGCTGCCAGACCTGCTGGGCTTTTTTTCAGCAACTTCCCGTATTGCTCCAGAAACTTCTCTTTTTGTCCCAGGTCTGGCCCCGGCCCAATTCTCGCCTCAAGGCCTGGACCCAGACCAACTCCAGATCCAGGTGTGTACCCAGTCAATCAATTGAAAATTTTTGGTTGATATGAATGAAAATAAACAGTCAATTAAATGGGCAGTAATGTGGCACATGAAATTCAATCTGGAAAATCACAGAATTGTACAGTAGAGGCCCAACGGCTCATCAAGGCTACAATGACAAAACTACTCTCAATCAACACAAATATCACTTTTCAGCACTTACGCAGAGTGTGACAGGATTAATTTTTGTATCAAGAATAGGGGGAAACAACATAAAACAAAAGGTACAATTCTAAAGGGGGTGCATGAGTAGAAAGACCCCGGTGTAACCGTGCCCAGATCATTGAAGGTGGTGGAAAAGGTTGAGAGCAGATAGTGTAGCATACAATATCTTTGGCTTTATTAACAGGGACATAGAACACAAGAGAAAGGAGGTTAAGTTCAACTTCTTTAAGACATTAGCCCAGGTTCAGCTGGTGCAGCGTGTCCAGTTCTGAGTGTTACATTATAGGATGGATGTGAAGGCATTGAGGACTGTGCAGGCAAAGTTACAAAAATACATCCAGGTACTGAGGAACTTCAGTTATA
This sequence comes from Stegostoma tigrinum, assembly GCF_030684315.1. NCBI lineage: Eukaryota > Metazoa > Chordata > Chondrichthyes > Orectolobiformes > Stegostomatidae > Stegostoma > Stegostoma tigrinum. Next base: position 139,424,416 of record NC_081356.1, read on the forward strand.
TGGATATATTGGAGAAAATAGGACACTTTTCCTGGGAGAAGAGAATGCCGGGATATTCAAATATGCTGGGTAAGGTTTTTTTTGGTAGTTTGGGAAAGACTGCTCACAAACCTGAAATGATTGAGCACACAAGGTAAAGCTTTAAAGTAAAAACAACACCACGGGAAAAAACCTAGCAGGACTGACAGTGTCTGTGGAGAGAGAAAATTATCATTTTGCGTTCAAAATGATTCTTCTTCAGAGCTGACAAGCGGTGGAAATATGTAAAGAAGGGGAAGTAAAAATGCTAAAGGAAAAGGAACTGCTGGGCAAAGAGTAGAAGGCAAAGATGGTGAGAAATCAGAAGTGTCACAAAGAACACAGTAATGTTGTCAATAAGGAACAACATATTTGCTCAGATGCAGTGCTGAAAGCAAAATAAAGACCATCATTGACAGAAAGCAAAAACATGAAAGCCAGATGCACAATGTAGGGGGTGGAAAGAAACAAAAATGAAGGGCACAGTTCATGGTCTGAAATTGCTGAACTCAATTATGAATCCTACAGTTTAAAAAATTATAAAATGCTAAAAAAAAGCACCTAATTGGAAAGTGAGGTGCTGTTCCCCCAGCTTGGATGGAACAGTACAGCAGGCAGAGGACAGAAATGCAAAATGGAGAACAAGATGGCAGATTGAAACAGCAAGTGACAGAAGGCTTCGGTCATACTTGCAGACTGAGCACAAATGTTCGCCAAGAGGGAAGAGTGTGTGCTTGATGAGCCATAATTTGGACAAGACCACATAGTGGGTACTGAATACAACAAACTACACATGCCAAATGCTGACTCACCCAAGTGAAGCCTTGGACAATGAGGATGGGAGATGTAAAAGGACAAATATTACATCTCTTTGTGATTGCGTTGGAAGGGGGCATTGGGAAGGGGAGATGAGAAGTTGAAAGTGTGACAGAGGAAAGGAGCAGGCTATCTCACAAATGGTCCCCACGAAATACTTGTAATTACTTCAAATAAAACTCATGTGTAGCTGAGTCACAGCAGTGCAGTGAATGTGGGGGTAAATGGCAGCAGGAGGTTCCATATAAAAACCTTAAGAGTAGTGCCCAGTTCGAGCTCACTCAGATCAGGAGTGGTGGGAGCAACAGTGGGAGAGGAGTGGAGCGCGTGCACGACACGGGGCGAGCGCGAGGGCGCGCGCGACACGGGGGGAGCGCGAGGGCGCGCGCGACACGGGGGGAGCGCGAGGGCGCGCGCGACACGGGGAGAGAGCGAGGGCGCGCGCGACACGGGGAGAGAGCGAGGGCGGGGAGGGAGAAAGCGAGAGAGAGTGAGAGCGCAGGCAAGCGGGAGAGCGCGCGTGCATGGGAGATGGCGAGAGGGCACGCGCATGCGGGAGACGGCGAGAGAGGACACATGCAGGAAGCAGCCAGACAGCACACATGCAGGAGAGCACGCAAGAGACAGCGCACGCAGGAGAACGTGAGAGAGAGAGAGAAAACACGTGGGAGAAAGTGAGCGCACATGGTAGAGGGCGAGAAAGAGACCGTGAGAGGGAGAAAGAGTGAGAGGGAGAGCGAGAAATCCACTTGGATAGTGGCTACGTTTGAGTAATTGGTGCCTAGTTTATCTTCTGTAATTGATAATGTTCACAATGGGAGGAGAACTCAGTCCCATGGAATGCTCCTTCTGCAATATGAGAGAATTCCTGGGGCACTTCCAGTATCCATAGTGACTACGTGTGCAGGAAATGTGTTCTGCCACAGCTCTGACTGACCGCATGGAGTGGCTACAGCTGTGTACAGATTCACTATGGAGCATCCATGATGCTGAGGACACCATGAATAGTATGTTTAATGAGCTGTTTACACCAGAAGTAAGGACTATACAGGCAGAAAAGCGTTGGGTGACCACCAGGAAGAGGGATACATGTGGGCAGACAATGCAGGAGGCCACTGTGGTCATCACCCTTTCAAACAAATATACCATTCTGGATACTGGTGTGCCTGTGTGTGACGGCATATGGCCTCTCTGGGGAAAGCAGCAACTGCCAGTTTTGTGCGCCGAGGTTGGCTGTGCTGCAAAACAGGCGAGGAAAAAAAGAGTTTTAGTGACAAAGGATTCGATTATAAAGAGAACTGAGACAGTTCTGTGGCAGCAAACAAGACTCTTAACATCGTATGTTATACTCCCCGATTTCAAAGTTGGGATGCCTCAATGTGGCTGCTGCGCATTCTGTACGTCAAGGCTGAAAATCTAGCGGTCAAGGTACACATCAAAACCAATGAAACAGATTAAAAAAGAAAATGTGGCCCTGGAGCTAGAACTTAGCAGGTGATGTGGCAGATTAGAAAGGATGTTGTCATTTCCAGATTACTTCCAGTGAGATGTGTTGATCAGCACAGGAATGGGGAGACGGGTCTGATGAATGCATGACGAAATGCAAGAATCAGCACAAATCAAAACGGTGGTGAAGAAGGCAGACGGGATGGTTACTTTCATTACGCGGGCATAGCATTACGAACCACTGAAAGGTCTCGGATGGAATAGGATAGAAGCAGACAATACGGGAAAATATTTAACTGGAGGAGGGGGAATTACAACATTATTAGACAAGAACAATGGAGCATACACTGTGATCAGATTTCTCAAGGAAATGCATGACAAAAATATGCAGATTGTTCAGGGAGCAGTTGCAACAGATATTGGATCGGTTTGTCCCACTGAGGCAAGCAAAGGATGGTACAGTGATGGAACCTTGGATGACAAGACATGTGGAACACCTAGTCAAGTGGAAGATGGAAGCTTACTTAAGGATGAAGAAGCAAGGATCAGACAAGGCTCTAGAGGTCTACAAGATGGTCAGGAAGGAACTGAAGAATGGACATAGGAGAGCCGGCGGGGGGGGGGGGGGGGGGGGGGGGGGGGGGGGGGTATGAGAAAGCCTTGGCTAGTAGGATCAAGGAAAACCCCAAGGCATTCTATGCTTATGTGAGGAACAAGTGGATGGCCAGAGTGAGGCCAATCAGGGACAGTGGAGAGAATTTGTGCATAGAGTCAGAGGAGGTAGAAGAGGTGCATAATGAATGCTTTGCCTCAGTATTCATAAGTGAGAGGGGCCTTGACATTTGTGAGGACAGGATGAAACAGGCAGATTTGCTTGAACAAGTTGATTTTAGGAAGAAGGATTGTGCTAGAAATTTTGAAAAACATGATGTTAGATAAGACCTCTGGGCCAGACGGGATATACCCAAGGATAGGACAGGAAGCGAGGGAAGAGAGTGCTGGTCCTTTGGCAATGATCTTTGTGTCCTCACTGTCCACTGGAGTAGTACCAGAAGATTGGAGGATGGCAAATGTCATTCCCTTGGTCAAGAAAGGGAATACGGATAATCCTGGGAATTACAGACCAGTCAGTCTTACTTCAGTGGTGGGCAAATTATTGGAGAGGATTCTGAGAGATAGTATTTATGATTATTTGGAAAAGCACAGTTTGATTAGAAGTAGTCAGCATGGCTTTGATAGGGGCAGGTGATGCCTCAAAGCCTACTGAGTTCTTTGAGAATATGACTAAATATAGTGATGAAGGTAGAGCAGTGGATGTGGTGTATACGGATTTTAGCAAAGCATTTGATAAGGTTCCCCATGGTAGGCTCATTCAGAAAGTAAGGAGGCATGGGATTCAGGGAAATTTGGCTGTCTGGATACAGAACTGTCCATCCAATAGAAGACAGAAGGTGGTAATAGATGAAAAGTATTCAGCCTGGAGCTCAGTAACCAATGGTGTTCGACAGGGATCTGTTCTGGGATCTCTGCTCTTTGTGATCTTTGTAAATGACTTGGATGAGGAGGTGGAAGGATGCGTTAGTAAGTTTGCTGATGACACAAAGATTAGTGGAGTTGTGTACAGCATGGAGGGCTGTTGTAGATTACAATGGGATACTGACAGGATGCAGAGCTGGACAAAGAAGTGGGAGATGGAATTCAGCCCAGAAAAGTGTGAAGTGATTCATTCTGGAAGGTCAAATTTGAATGCAGAATACAGGGTTAAAGGCAGGATTCTCGGCAGTGTGGAGGAACAGAGGGATCTTGGGGTCCACATCCATAGGATTCCTCAAAGCTGCTACTCTAGTCGATAGGGTTGTAAAGAAGGCATGTGGTGTGTTGGCTTTCATTGGTAGGGGAATTGAGTCTAAGCCATGAGGTCATGTTGCAGCTCTGGGGAGGCAATGCCCTAGTGGTATTATCAATGGACTGTAAATCCAGAGACCTGGATAACATTCTGAGGTCCTGGGTCCGAATCCCACCCCACCAGATGTGGAATTTGAATTCAATTTAAAAAATCTGGAATTAAGAATCTAATGATGACGATGAATCCGTTGTTGATTGTCGGAAAAACCCACCTGGTTCACTAATGTCCTTTCGGGAAGGAAACTGCTATCTTTACCTGGTCTGGCCTACATGTGGCTCCAGACCCACAGCACTGTGGTTGACTCTGAACTGCTCTCTGGTCAATTAGGGACGGGCAATACATAATGCCTAGCCAATGATGTCCTAATCCAGTTAGTGCTTTTTTAAAAAATCTATAAAACGCTCAGGTTAGTGTGTTCAGTTCCAGTCACCTCATTATAGGAAAGATATGGAAGCTTTAGAGATGGTACTGAGGAGATTTACCAGGATTCTGCCTGGACTGGATTGCAGGTCTTATGAGGAATGGTTGAGGGAGCTTGGGTATTTTTCATTGGAGCAAAGAAGGATGAGAGGTGACTTGACAGAGGTGTACAAAATGATGAGAGGCATAGATAGAGTGGATAGTCAGAGACTTTTTCCCCAGGGCGGAAATGACTATTACCGGGGCCATAATTTTAAGGGGACTGGAGGAAAGTATAGGGGAGATGTCAGACGTAGGTTCGAATGCCTGTAAAAATGGTACGGCAATTATCATGGGGGATTTTAATCTGCGTGTAGATTGGTTGAACCAGTTCGGTCAGGGTAGCCTTGAGGAGGAATTCATTGTGTGCATCCGTGATAGTTTTCTCGAACAGTATGTAATGGAACCGACGAGGGAGCAAGCTATCCTAGATCTGGTCCTGTGTAATGAGACAGGAATAATTAATGACCTCACAGTTAGGGATCCTCTTCGAAGGAGAGATCACAGTAGGGTTAAATTTAGAATACAGATGGAGAGTGTGAAGATAAAATCCAATACCAGGGTCCTATGCTTGAACAAGGGGGGCTACAATAGAATGAGGGAGGACTTGGCTAAAGTAGACTGGAAACAAAGATTTTATGGTGGGACAGTTGATGAGCAGTGGAGGACTTTCAAAGCAATTTTTCCAAGTGCTCAGCAAAAGTATATTCCAATGAATAGGAAGGACAGTAAGAAAAGGGGTTATCTGCCATGGGTGTCTAAGGAAATAAGGGAGGCTATCAAATTGAAAGAGAAGGCAAAGAAGTGGCCAAAAACAGCATGAAACTAGAAGACTGGGAAAACTTCAAAGGTCAACAGAAAGCCACAAAAAGAGCTATAAAGAAAAGCAAGGTCGAACATGAGAAAAAACTAGCACAGAATATAAAGACAGATAAGCAAAGGTTTCTACAAATATATAAAACGAAAAAGAGTGGCTAAAGTAAACGTTGGCCCTTTAGACAATGAGAAGGGGAATTTAGTTACGGGATACGATGAAATGGCCGAGGCATTGAACAGGTATTTTGCATCGGTCTTCACAGTGGAGGACACTTTTAACATGCCAGTAATTGACAAAGAGACAAAGGTTGGTTGAGAGATAATGGGAACAGCAGATGCTGGAGAATCCAAGATAACAAAGTGTGTAGCTGGATGAACACAGCAGGCCAAGCAGCATCTCAGGAGCACAAAAGCTCCTGAGATGCTGCTTGGCCTGCTGTGCTCATCCAGCTACACACTTTGTTATACTAGACGAAGGTTGGTGATGACCTGGAAACAATCATTATTATGGAAGAGGTAGTGTTGGGCAAGCTAATGGAGCTAAGGGTTGATAAGTCTCCTGGCCCTGATAGACTGCATCCCAGGGTACTAAAAGAGATGGTGAGAGAAATAGCAGGTGCACTGGAGGTAATTTTCCAAAATTCACTGGACTCTGGGGCAGTCCTAGCAGATTGGAAAATAGCAAATGTGACGCGACTGTTTAAAAAGGGAGGTAGACAAAAGATGGGGAATTATAGACCGGTTAGCTTAACCTTTGTAGTGGGGAAGATGCTTGAGTCTATTATCAAGGAAGAAATAGCAGGGCATCTTGATAGAAACTGTCCCGTTGGGCAGACCCAGCATGGGTTCATGAAGAGCAGGTCATGCTTGACAAATCTTTTGGAATTCTATGAAGGCATTACGAGCAAAGTGGACAATGGGGACCCAGTGGATGCGATGTACCTAGATTTCCAAAAGACCCTCGACAAGTTGCTGCACAAGAGGCTGCTGCATAAGATAAAGATGCATGGCGTTAGGGGTAAAGTATTAGCTTGGACACAGGATTGGTTGACGAACAGGAAGCAAAAAGCTGGGATAAATGAGTGCTATTCTGACTGGCAATCAGTGACTAGTGGTGTGCCTCAATGGATCGGTGTTGGGACCACAATTATTTACAATTTACATCGATGATTTGGAGTTTTCGGCCACGTGTAGGGTGTCAAAGTTTGCAGATGACACTAAGATGAGTGGCAGAGCAAAGTGTGTAGAGGACTGAGAAATCTTGCAGAGGAATATAGACACATTGAGTGTAGACAGAATACAATGTAAATGAATGGACGTACATGGAATAGTGTAGGTTAGATGGGCTTCAGATTGGTATGACAGGTCGTCACAACAGCAAGGGCCGAAGGGCCTGTACTGTGCTGTAATGTTCCACGTTCTATGAATGTGAAGTCATGCATTTTGCTAGGAGTAATAGTAAAAGGGATTATTACTTGAATGGTAAAAAGTTGCAGCATACTGCAATGCAGAGGGTCCTGGGTGTGACCATGAATCACAGAAGGTAGATCTGCAGGCACAACAAGTAATTGGGAAGGCAAATGGAATTTTGTCCTTCATTGTTAAAGGGATTGAGTTTAAAAAGCAGAGAGGTTATGTTTCAGCTGTACAAGGTGCTGGTGAGGCCACACCTGGAGTACTGTGTGCAGTTTTGGTCTCCTTACTTGAGGAAGGATGTACTGGCATTGGAGGGGGTGCAGAGGAGGTTCACACTAGGTTGATTCCGGAGTTGAAGGGGTTGGTTTATGAGGAGAGATTGAGTAGAGTGGGATTATATTCATTGAAATTCAGAGGATTGAGGGGGTTCTTGTAGAAACATAAAATTATGAAGGGAATAGATAAGATAGAAGTAGAGAGGATGTTCCTACTGGCAGGTGAAGCTAGGAAAAGAGGGCATAGCCTCAAGATTAGAGGGAGCAGATTTAGGACTGAATTGAGAAGAAACTTCTTCACCCAGAGGGTTGTTAATCTGTGGAATTCCTTGCCCAGTGAAGTAGTTGACGCTACTTCAGTAAGCGTTTTTAAAGCTAAGGTAGATTTGTTTCGAACAATAAAGGAATTAAGTGATACGGTGAGAACGCTGGTAAGTGGATCTGAGTCCACAAAAAGATCAGCCATGAACTTATTGAATGGCGGAGCAGGCTTGAAGAGCCAAACAGCTTACTCCTACTCCTAGTTCTTATGTTCACAGAGAGTGGTGGAGGTGTGGAATGCACTGCTGGCAGTGTTGGCGGTGTCTGATACTTTAGAGACTTTTAGGCGACTCTTGGATAGGTATACGGAGGTTAGTAAAATGTGGGGTATGCAGGGTAGACTGATTTTAGTAAGATAATAGGTCGGCACAACATCATGGGCCGAAGGGCCTGTACTGTGCTGTACTGTTCTTTGTTCTACACTCTAGTTCCGGTCACCACATTATTGCAAAGAGGGTGCAGAGTAGCTTCACTAGAATGTCGACAAGAATGGAAATTCTCAGTTATGAGGAGAACTGGTCAGGCCACGGTTTATTCTTCTTGGAACAGAGAAGGCTGACGTGCGAACTGAGATACAAAGAGTATAAAAGGCACAAACACGTTTATCGGAGAATCTCTTCCCCATAGCAGTGACGACTAAAGATTCAAGGGGCATAAGTTTGAGATGAAGAGTAAGCAGTTTAGGAGAGATTGGTGAAAAACAATTTCATCCAGACAGTGATAAGTATATGTAACATTCTGCCGAAGAGAGTGATGGACGAAGGTACTTGTGCGACATTTGAGAAGCATTGGATGGTGCCGGGTCGCAGCAGGTATGGACTAAGTGAAGGTAAATGCGTTTCGTGTAGTTTGTCAGTCAACATAGAAGAGTGAGCCGAAAGGCCTGTCCCTATGCTATATACTTCTATAATTCTATAACCCTTACAAACAGAATCAGTTTCATCAGCAGCCAAATAATAACCCTCATTAGCAGAGTCAGTCTTACCTGTACTTCCATGAGAGGTCTCTGGAATGGAAAGGAATCATGATTAATACACCAGAGGACGTCATTATCATCATTTTCAGAGGCAGCCAGTAGCAGAATACCTGTATCAATGGATATTGGATCATATCAGTTTTCCTTCTACACAGCAGTCATGCAGCATGCCTACCCTCAGGTACAAACTGAAAAGACCCATGCAATTTAACTAAAATACCTTGCAAGAACTGTGACAAACACTACATTGGACAAACAGGCAGAAAGCTAGCCACCAGGATACATGAACATCAACTAGTCACAAAACGACATGACCCACTGTCACTAGTATCCTTACATACAGATGAGGAAGGACACCACTTTGATTGGGACAACACATCCATCCTAGGACAAGCCAAACAGAGACACGCACAAGAATTCCTAGAAGCATGGCATTCCAACCAGAACTCCATCAACAAACACATTGATTTGGAGCCAATCTACCATCCTCTGAGAAAAAGAACAGGAAATGACATCACCAATGCAGGAAATGACATCACCAACCCAAGGAAAGCTAAACAGATAAATAGCAAGTGGGACATAACACCAGCGCTTCACCGAAGGCTCACTGATGATGTTACCTAGAAGGGTGATGAAACGTCTGAAAACTAACCTTCCAGCTCAGCGAGCAAACTCATATCCACAAGGGAGTTTGGCAAGGCTGAATGTTAGTTATCTTAATACAAGGAATCTGGCAAACAAGGCAAATGGGCTAAAGGCACAAATTAAAACATGAGGGTACGATGTCACTATTGTCACTAAAACATGGTTGATAGTAGGACAATATTGGCATCTCAAATATTCCAGGACACAGAGTCTTCAGTGTGTCAAGAAAGAGGGCGAAAGAGGTGGTGCTGTTGCTATTTTAATCAGGGAATCTATTAGAGCAGTAAGGAATGATTCCATCTTTGGAGGTTCCTCAAATGAAACCATCTGGGTTGAATTTACAAACTAAAACCTTTGCTGGGAGTGTACAATAGGCCCCCTGACAATCTGAGAGAAATAGAATATAAGATATGTGTGTAAATTTCATGGAAATGTACAAGTAATAGGTTGTGAGAACTGTGAATTCAATTTCCCCAACATTAACTGGGGCGGTCATAATGTTAAAGGTTTAGAGAGAGAGCAGGATTCTTGAAATGTATCCAGGAGAGCTTTCAAAGTCAATACGCAGAAGACCCTACAAGTGAGCAGCTGGTCCTGGCCTTAATTTTAGGTAATGAATATAGGCAAGTGGATTTCATATTAGTGGGGTAAGATCTGGCAGACAACAATCATTAGTCTTTAGATTCAAGATTGTTATGGAGAAGGACAAGGGTCAGCCAAATCAAAGTACTAAACATTATTTTTGCGGTGGGCGTGGCAGTGGAGACTGATTTCAACAGGATCAGATACAATCTGGCCAGAGTGGACCAAGAGCAGATATTTTCAGGTAAACACATCTCAGAACAATGGGATGCATTCATAAGGAAATATGGCAAGTATAGAGCCAACATGTTCCAATAAAGGGTAGGATCATCGAATCCTGTGAACTCTGGATAATGAGGGATTTTCATCATCAGGTTAAGAGAAAAATGCAGCATTATGTCTGATAGCGAGGGCTTACAACAGCACAGGCCCTAGACAAGTACAGAGAACGTGCAAAAATGATTTTTAAAAGAGGGCAACGAAAGTGGGGGGCAGGTAAAATAAAGCAAATTCCTAACTTGTTTTACCAGTACACAAAGGGTAAAAGGATAACGAGGAGACAAAGAGGGCCCATTCGGCACCACAAAAAGCAATCTGTAATTCACACGCTAATTGAATATTCTGGGTTGATGTTCACTGATGAGAGAGATGAAATGAGTGAAGAACTCAGGGATTTGCTCTGTGCTACAATTAAAGAAATTAGCATAGACAGAAAGGAACTTCTTCAAAGCATCTCTACAGTGTGGAAGCAGGCCATCTGGACCATTAAGTCCACACCAACCCTCCAAAGAACATTCACACAGGCCCACCCCCACACTCTATCCCTGTAATCCTGCATTTCCTTTGGCTAATCCACCTAACCTGCACATCTTTGAACTGTGGGACGAAACTGAAGCCCCCAGAGGAAACCCACGCAGACACAGGGAAGTTGTGCAAACTCCCTAGAGTCGCCCAAGGATGGAATTGTACTTGGGTCTTTCGTGCTGTGAGGCAGTAGTGCTAACCACCGAGTCACCATGGCACCACTAGGGTGGTCTGCCAGCTTGAAAGCCGGTAAGTGTCCAGGGCCAGAGGAAACATATTCCTGATTGTTCACTGAGTCAAGGGAGGAATTAGCAGGGGTACTTGCAAAAATGTTCAATTCCTCGCTTGAATCAGGAGAAGAGCCAGGGAAAGGAGGACAGCCAATGCAGTTACCGTTGTTCAATAAGGGAGCAAGGGATAAACCAGGAAACTGCAGGCCAGTCAGTCTAATCTCAACAGTGGGGAGATTTTTGGAAGCAATTCTGATGGACAGAATTAATCTGTATTCGGAGAGGCAGAGATTAATCCAGAGGCAGCATGGTTTTCTTAAGGAGAGGTCACGTCTGGCTAACTTGAATTTCCAAAGTGGTGTCTAGGTGTAATGAAGGCAATGCTTATGATGCAGTCTCCGTGTACTTCAGCATTTTTGACAAGATTCTGCATGGCAGACTGATCGCAAAGCTAAGAGTCCAAGGAAATTTGGAAAATTGGATCCACAATTGGCTGAGTGTCAAGAAGTAACATGTTGGCCTTGCACTCTCCATATTTCCTTCTTGAATGCATTCCACTGTTCTCCAGCAGATTTACCTGAAAACATCTACATGACGTGGAGGATGTTGCCTGAGGGGGTCATTTTCCACCAGGCATCTGTGGGGTCCCATAGGGATCAGTGTACAGGCTTTCGATGTTTGTGATTTATACCAATGATTTATATTTAACTACAGAGAACTCATCAGCAAGTTCATGGAATAGATGAAAATTCGTGGGATGGCAAATCATGACAGGGATAGGCTCAGAACACAGGAGGACTACAGGATTAGATGGGCTGGTCAGATAGGCTGATCAGTGGCAAATAGAATTCAATCCACACATAGGTGGTGATGTATCTACGCTGGAGAAACAACGGAAGGGAATGCATAATGAATGGTACAACCCAGGGAATCAGTTCTGATCACTACACCACTGGGAAGATGTGACTGAAATGAAAGGGCTGCAAAGGAGATTCATTCGGACATTGTCTGGGACAGAGTAATTCAATTATGAAGAGAGGTTGGATAGACTCAAGTTGTTTTTCTTCGGAGCAGAGAACGTTGGGGGAGGTGGTCAAAGATTGAAGTGTGCAGGATTTTGAGGGGCATAAGTTGGAGTTAGGTTTACAGTTAACTGCTGTTCCCTTTAGTTGAAGGGTCACAGTTTTGATGTGAAAGGCTGGAAATTCAGAGGGAATTTGAGGAAAATGATTTCACCTCACAACCTTGAAAGAGGACTTGGATGAACACCTTAAGTGTTCAAGTCTATCGGATTAGTGTGGCAAAGTGGGATAAGTCTACGTATGTCTGGTGGAACCGACTCAAAAGGCTGTAGTGCCTCTTCTGTACTGTAATTCTATGGCTACTGGCTAGGCCAGCATTTAACTCCTGATCCTCAGTTGCCGAGAAGGCAGTTAAGAGTCAACTACATTGCTGACAGTCTGGAGGCACATTGGGAGCAGAAGGAAAAGGGGAGCTGAGGCAGAAGTGTGATCACAGAGAATGGCGGAGTACATTCTGGAGACCTGTTTATGTTCTTAAGATTGATAAGACCCCAGGGCCAGAGCAGATTTCTCCTAGGTTGCTCCGGGAAGCGAGAAAGAAGGTTGCTAAGCCACTGGCAAAGATCTTTGCTTCCTCACTCTCCACGGGAGTTGTACCGGAAGATCGGAGGGAGGCAAATGTTGTTCCTCTTTTCAAGAAAGGGAATAGGGAAATCCCTGGAAATTACAGACCAGTCAGTCTTACGTCTGTGTTAGCAAGGTTTTGGAAAGAACTCTGAGAGATAGGATTTATGACTATTTGGAAAAGCATAGCGTGATTAAAGGGAGTCAGCATGGCTTTGAGGGGCAGGTCATGCCTTACAAATCTTATTGAGTTCTTTGAGGAAGTCGCGAGACAGGTTGACGAGGGTCGAGCAGTGGATGTGGTGTACATGGACTTCAGCAAGGCATCTGATAAGGTTCCCCACAGCAGGCTCGTTCATAAAGTCAGGAGGTATGGGATACAGGGTGATTTGGCTGTCTGGATTCAGAACTGGTTGGCTGACAGGAGACAGAAAGTGGTTGTAGACGTTAAGTATTCTGCCTGGAGGTCAGTGCTGAGTGGTGTCCCGCAGGGCTCTGCTTTTGGGCCTCTGCTCTTTGTAGTTTTTATAAATGACTTTGATGAGGAGGTTGAGGGGTGGGTTAGAATGTTTGCTGATGACACAAAGGTTGGAGGTGCCATTGATAGTATCGAGGGCTATTGCAGGCTTCAGCGAGACATTGACAGTATGCAGAGCTGGGCTGAGAAATGGCAGATGCAGTTCAACCTGGATAACATAGAACATAACAGCACAGTACAGGCCCTTCGGCCCTTGATGTTGTGCCGACCTGTCATACCGATCTCAAGCCCATCTAACCTACACTATTCCATCTACGTCCATATGCTTGTCCAATGACGACTTAAATGTACTTAAAGTTGGCGAATCTACTACCGTTGCAGGCAAAACATTCCATTCCCTTACTACTCTCTGAGTAAAGAAACTACCTCTGACATCTGTCCTATATCTTTCACCCCTCAATTTAAAGCTATGGCCCTCGTGCTCGCCATCACCATCCTAGGAAAAAGGCTCTCCCCATCCACCCTATCTAACCCTCTGATTATCTTATGTGTTTCAAATAAGTCACCTCTCAACCTTCTTCTCTCTAATGAAAACAGTCTCAAGTCCCTCAGCCTTTCCTCGTAAGACCTTCCCTACATACCAGGCAACATCCTAGTAAATCTCCTCTGCACCCTTTCCAAAGCTTCCACATCCTTCTTATAATGCGGTGACCACTACTGTACGCAATACTCCAAGTACGGCTGCAACAGAGTTTTGTACAGCTGCAGCATAGCCTCTTGGTTCCAGAACTCAATCCCTCTATTAATAAAAGCTAAAACACTCTATGCCTTCTTAACCGCCCTGTCAACCTGGGTGGCAACTTTCAAGGATCTGTGTACATGGACACCAAGATCTCTCTGCTCATCTACACTACTAAGAATCTTACCATTAGCCCTGTAATTTGCCTTCTGGTTACTCCTACCAAAGTGCATCACCTCACACTTGTCCGCATTAAACTCCATTTGCCACCTCTCAGCCCAGCTCTGCAGCTTATCTATGTCTCTCTGCAACCTACAGCATCCTTCGTCACTATCCACAACTCCTCTGACCTTAGTGTAGTCTGCAAATTTACTAACCCATCCTTCTATGCCCTCATCCAGGTCATTTATAAAAATGACAAACAGCAGTGGACCCAACACCGACCCTTGCGGTATACCACTAACAACTGGTCTCCAGGATGAACATTTCCCATCAACTCCCACCCTCTGTCTTCTTTCAACAAGCCAATTTCCGATCCAAACTGCTATATCTCCCACAATTCCATTCCTCCACATTTTGTACAATAGCCTATTTTGGGGAACCTTATTGAACACCTTGCTGAAATCCATATTCACCACATCAACCGGTTTACTCTCAACTACCTGTTTGGTCACCTTCTCAAAGAACTCAATCAAGTTTGTGAGGCACGACCTTCCCTTCACAAAACCGTGCTGACTATCCCTAATCAATTTATTCTTTTCTAGATGATTATAAATCCTATCCCTTATAACCTTTTCCAACACTTTACCAACAACTGAGGTAAGGCGCACTGGTCTATAATTACCAGGGTTGTCTCTACTCCCCTTCTTGAACAGGGGAACCACATTGGCTATCCTCCAGTCGAGGTGCGAGGTGATGCATTTTGGAAGGTCGAACTTACATGCTGAATACAGGATTAAAGGCAGGATTCTCGGCAGTGTGGAGGAACAGCAGGATCTTGGTGTTCAAGTGCATAGCTCCCTCAAAGTTGCCACCCAGGTGGATAAGGTTGTTAAGAAAGCATATGGTGTTTTGGCTTTCATTAACAGGGGGATCGAGTTTAAGAGCCACAAGGTTGTGCTGCAGCTCTACAAAACCCTGGTGAGACCACACTTGGAATATTGTGTCCAGTTCTGGTCACCCTATTATAGGAAAGATGTGGAGGCTTTGGAGAGGGTGCAAAGGAGGTTTACCAGGATGCTGCCTGGACTGCAGGGCTTGTCTTACGAGGACAGGTTGACTGAGCACAGACTTTTCTCTCTGGATAGAAGGAGGAAGAGAGGTAACCTGATTGAGGTTTACAAGGTAATGAGAGGCATGGATAGAGTCGATAGCCAGAGACTTTTCCCCAGGGCAGGATTGACTGCCATGAGGGGTCATAGTTTTAAGGTGTTAAGAGGAAGGTATAGAGGAGACGTCAGAGGGGGGTTCTTCACCCAGAGTTGTGAGCGCTTGGAATACTTTGCCAGTGGAAGTCGTGGAAGCACAGTCAGTAGTGACATTTAAGCGACTGCTGGACATGCACATGGACAGCAGTGAATTGAGGGGAATGTAGGTTAGGTTATTTTATTTTTGGATTAGGATTATTCCACGGCACAACATCGTGGGCCGAAGGGCCTGTACTGTGCTGTACTTTTCTATGTTCTTAATCGAGATTCACGCCACAATACCAACTCAACGACCTTCAACTACCATTACACGGAGATCCAAAAGCAATGATGATGGGAGAATGTGCAGTCTGTTAGCAGAATGAAAGAGATAACCTATGCACAGCAACTGACGTCACAAGTCGATACAGAATCCCAATGTACAAATCATATAATCTCCAATTCAGACCCTTCAGGATATGAAGGGCCCTTCGGCAAGGAGCAAGAGTCATTTTGGTTTTGTAAAATGTTCTATAGAGCAGATAAGTAACAAAGGACACTGTCGTATTTTCACCTGTGATAGACATACCTTTGGTGTAAAGAGCTTTGTGAACTTTGGAGGGTCTCTGAGGAGTGGCTGAGGCAGAAAATCCTGGTGGCAGACGGACATGTACAAGCACTAGCACACTGGGCCGTACACCTGCGTGCTTGAAGGGTGTAGTGCTGAAATACAATCGAACACCTGGATCCAAGAAAAGACAACAGTCAGTGCAGTTAGATAACATATCACCGTGGAGACAGAAGACAGTGAGCTAAACAATGGAATACAGGTGGACAGCAGGTATTGTTGCAATACTACTGACCAATTTCCCTTAGTTGGGGAGTCTCAAACCAGGGGGAGAATTTAAAAATAAGGGGGATACCACTTCGGTCCAAGATGAAGAGAACTTTTTTATTTAACTCAAGACAGCTGTGAACCTTTGGAATTCTGTACCATGGAATGAATTGGAAGCTCAGTCTTTGACTATGTTTAATGTAGAGATTGAGATTTCTGATCACCAGTGTGCACAGAGTTGTGGGGACAGAGTGAGTAAAGGGCTTTGTAAAGCTCAATGAGCCATGATCATAGTGAATGGCCTATTCCTGCTGCCATTTTGCTATGCTCTTATGCCAAATAGCCAGAGACCTTTTCCCCAGGGCAAGATTGACTGCCACGAGGGGTCGTAGTTTTAAGATGTTAGGAGGAAGGTATAGAGGATACGTCAGAGGGAGGTTCTTCACCCAAAGAGTTGTGAGCGCTTGGAATAGTTTACCAGTGGTAGTCGTGGAAGCGGAGTCACTAGTGACATTTAAGCGACTACAGGACATGCACATGGACAGCAGTGAATTGAGGGGAATGTAGGTTAGATTATTTTATTTTTGGATTAGGAATATTCCACGGCACAATATCGTGGGCCGAAGGGCCTGTACTGTGCTGTACTTTTCTATGTTATGTCAGTGCAGCTAGACTTGGACAAGTAGAGACAGCAATCTGCATTGCTAGATGATAGACTCATCAAGAGGCAGCAATGGGCCATACGTGCAGACAGCAGCCTGTGCAATTAGACAATGGGCCATACGTACAGACAGCAGCCTGTGCAATTAGACAATGGGCCATACATACAGACAGCAGCCTGTGCAATTAGACAATGGGCCATACGTACAGACAGCAGCCTGTGCAATTTGACAGTGGGCCATATGTACAGACAGCAGCCTGTGCAATTTGACAGTGGGCCATACGTACAGACAGCAGCCTGTGCAATTAGACAATGGGACATACGTACAGACAGCAGCCTGTGCAATTTGACAGTGGGCCATATGTACAGACAGCAGCCTGTGCAATTCGACAGTGGGCCATACGTACAGACAGCAGCCTGTGCAATTAGACAATGGGACATACGTACAGACAGCAGCCTGTGCAATTTGACAGTGGGCCATATGTACAGACAGCAGCCTGTGCAATTCGACAGTGGGCCATACGTACAGACAGCAGCCTGTGCAATTAGACAATGGGACATATGTACAGACAGCAGCCTGTGCAATTCGACAATGGGTCAGTGCAGAGACATCATGACAAGAAAGGAAATTATACATATTGTATAAAATTAAAAAAGAAAGTTTACAAAGTGGCCAGAAATAGTAATTAGAGAATGAACATCAGGGATGTACTACAAAAAATATACTACTAACTACACCAATTCCACTTACCCACAATAGGCTCATCGTTTTGAATGTTATGACAATAAATTGGAGGAATGGGGACTTTTTGGACAACAGCAAAGGAGAACTAAGAAAGTAATAAGGAAGAAATTGATCCACATCTAAGCCTTAAATTGCCTGCTCTGATCCTTGAAGCATAACGCCTGGGTATCCTTCCTGCATTGGCCCAGTTTAGTCCTGTTAGAATTTTATCACTTCCTATGAGACTGCCTCCTCCCATTCCCCTAAACTCCAGTGAACGTAGGCCTAAGTGATCAAATTTTTCTCCTGCTGTCCCAGTTCGGAGGACGAGTCACTCAACCTGAAACGTTAACACTGATTATTCTTCACAGGTGCTACCAGTCCTGCTGAGTTTTTCCAGCAATTTCTGTTTCTGTTTGTGTTTCTGATTTACAGCATCCGAAGTTCTTTCAGTCTGCATCTCATCTGTTTTTGGCAACTTTAAACTAAGTAGAGACAACTTATCTAATATGTTCAAAAACAGAGGGTGCTGGAAAAACTCAGCAGGTCTGGCAGCATCCATGAAGAAAAAAAATCAAAGTTAATGTTTCAGGTCCAGTGAGTCAGAGATAAGCCAGGTGAAAATGAGGGCAGAGTGGAAATTGGAAGCGAAATCGAAGAACTTTTCCAATTCTGGATGGGAAAGGGAAGCAGCATCGATGATATCATCGATATATCAGAGAAAGAGTGTGGGTGGGTGCCAGAATAGGACTGGAACAAGGAATGTTCTACGTACCCCACAAAGAGACTGGCATAACTGGGGCCCATGTGGGTACCCATGGCCACTCCTCTGGCCTGAAGAAAATGAGAGGAGTTAAAAGAGAAGTTCTTGAGGACAGTGGTGAGGGTGGTGGTGGGTGGGAACAGTTCAATTCTTTGCTCCAGGAAGAAGCGGAGAATCCTAAGACCCTCCTAGTGGGGAACAGGCGTGTAAAGAAATTGCACATCCATGATAAAGAGGAGGCAGCTGGAGCCTGTAAACTGGAAATTTTGAAACCGGCGTAAAGCATCAAAGGAATCACTGATGTATCTGGGCAGGGATTGGAGCAGGGGATGAAGACTGAGTCAATGTAAGAAGAGATGAGTTCTATGAGGCAGGAGCAGGCTGAAACAATGGGTCTGCCTGGACAGTGTTGTTTGTGGATTTTGGGAAGGAGATAGAAACAAGTTGTGCGGGGGTTGAGGGACCATGGAGGCAGTTGAGGTGGGGGGTGGAAGTACACGGATGTCATTAGATGAAATGAAATCAGTTACTGTAGTTGGGACAATGGCCTGATGTGTCATGATGAGGTCATGGTCCAGGGAAGATAGGAGGAGGTATCTGAGAGCTGGTGCACAGCCTTTGCAATGTAGAGGTCAATCCTCCAAACTACAATAGCACCATCCTTATAGATAGGCTTAATAATAAAGTCAGGGCTCAATCTCAGACCATGAAGTGCAGTCAGTTTGGAAGAAGATAGGTTGAATTTGGTGAGGTGGGGGGCAGAGAAATTGAGGCCAACTTTCACAAGGGAGCTTACAAAATGTCCACCTTTTTTCTCAACTGAGGGGGATTCCCCAGCATCGGTGTCAACAGGGCCCTCAACCAAGTCTGACCCATCTCCCGCAATTCCGCCCTCACCCCCCCATCTCTTCCTTCCTGCAACAGCGATATGATTCCCATTGTTCTTACCTACCATCCCACCAGCATCCACATCCGGAAGAGAATCAGATACCATTTCTGCCGCCTCTAGCGAGACGCCACCGCCAGACACATATTCCCCTCCCCTGTCCACCTTCCACAGGGGCCGTTCCCCTCTGGGACACCCTGGTCCACATTTCCTTCACTCCCAACACCTCCCCACAGCACCTGCCCCTGCAACTGGCTAAGGTGCAACACCTGCCCATTTACCTCCTCCCTCCCCAGTATCCAAAGGCTCAAACATACCTTCCAGATCAAGCAACACTTCACCTGCACTTCCTAGAATCTTGTCTAGTGCACTCACTGCTCACAATGTGGCCTCCGTTACATTGGGGAAATGAAGCATAGACTGGGTGACCACTTCACTGAACATTTACATTCTGGTTGCAAAAATGACCCTGAGCTTCCTGTTTCAGAGACAGTAGGAACTGTAGATGCTAGAGAATCTGAGATAACAAGGTGTAGAGCTGAATGAACACAGCAGGCCAAGCAGCTTCAGAGGAGAAGGAAGACTGACATTTCGGGCCTAGACCCCTCTTCAGAAAAAAAGAAGGGTCTTCTGAAGAAGGGTCTAGGCCTGAAACATCAGCCTTCCTGCTTCTCTGATGCTGCTTGGCCTGCTGTGTTCATCCAGCTCTACAGCTTGTTATCTGAGCTTCCTGTTGCCTGCCATGTTAACACACCACTCTGTTCCCCAGCCAACATGTCTGACTACACTCTCCACCTCCTCCAGAATTTCCAATTCCCTGGTTCACAACACCTCATTTTCACTCTGGACATCCAGTCCCTGTACACCTGCATTCCCCATGCCGATGGCCTAAAAGCTCTCCGCTTCTTCCTGTCCTGCAGACCTGACCAGGCCCCCTCCACTGACACCCTCATCAGCTTATCCGAACACAACAAATTCTCCTTTAATTCCTCCCACTTCCTACAGACAAAGGGGGCGGCCATGGGTACCCGCATGGGCCCAAGCTATGCCTGCCTCTTTGTAGGATACGTGGACAATCCCTCTTCCAAAGCTACACTGGCCCCAAACCCCACCTCTTCCTCCGTTACATTGACGACTGTTTCGGCACCGCCTCGTGTTCCCACGGGGAGCTCGAACGGTTCGAACTAACACCTTCCACCCCAATCTTAAGTTTACCTGGACCATCTCTGACACCTCTCTCTCCTTCCTGGACCCTCCTGTCTCCATCTCTGGCATCCACCTGGAAATCGATATCCATTTTAAACCTACCATCTCCCACAACTACCTGGAATATTACTCCTCTCACCCACCTTCCTGTAAAAATGCCATTCCCTATTGCCAAGTCCTTCACCTCCACCGCATCTGCTCCCGAAATGAGGCATTCCACTCCCAAACATCCCAGATGTCCTCTTTTTTCAAAAATCGCAACTTCCCCTCCACAGTGGTCAAAAATGCCCTCGATCGTGTCTCCCGCATTTCCCACAACTCATCCCTCACACCCCTATTCGCAATAACAGCCAAAACAGAATCCCCCTCGTCATCACATACCACCCGACCAACCTCCAAATCCAAATCATCCTCCAACATTTCTGCCATCTGCCATCCGACCCCACCACCAAAGACATTTTTCCCTACCCACCCTTATGTGCTTTCCGGAGGGACCACTCTCTCCTGGACTCCCTTTTCTGCTCTACACTCCCCTCCAACCCCACCACCCCTGGCACTTTTCTCTGCAACCGCAGGAAGTGCTACACCCGTCCCTATACCTTCCCCCTCACCACAATCCCAGGCCCGAGGAAGACTTTTCACATCAAACAGATGCTCACCTGAACATCTGTCAATGGTATATACTGTATCCGCTGTTCCCGTTTGGTGTCCTCTACATCGGGGAAACCAAACGGAGGCTTGGGGACTGTTTTGCAGAACACGTAAGCTCTGTTCGCAACAAACAACTACACATCCCAGTCACGAACCATTTCAATTCCGCACCGCCCCCCCCAACCCACCCCACCAACTCCTCGGACAACATGTCCAGCCTGGGCTTCCTGCATTGTCACAATGATGCCACCTGCAAGATGCAGAAACAGCATCTCATATTTCACTTGGTAACCCTTCAGCCCAAGGGTATCAATGTGGATTACACAAGCTTCAAAATCTCCCCTCCCTCGACCACATGCCAAAATCAGCCCAGCTAGTCCCCGCTTCCCTAACCATTCCTCTCACCTCAAGCCCCACCCCTATCTCCTACCCACTAACCGCATCCCGATCCCTGACCTGTCCGTCTTCCCTGGGCTGACCTATCCCCTTCCTAACTCCTCAACCTCCATTCACCTTAATTAGCTCTAACCCCACCTCTTTGACCTGTCTGTCTCCTCTCACCCTATCTTCTCCTTTATCCATCTTCCATCTGACTCCCCTGTCTCCCTATTTATTTCAGAATCCCCTTCCCCTCCCCCATTTCT
Organism: Stegostoma tigrinum; assembly: GCF_030684315.1. NCBI lineage: Eukaryota > Metazoa > Chordata > Chondrichthyes > Orectolobiformes > Stegostomatidae > Stegostoma > Stegostoma tigrinum. The sequence continues at coordinate 139,445,765 of NC_081356.1, forward strand.
GAAGGAGGGTCCTGAACCGAAATGTCAAGCTTTCCTGTTCCTCTGATGCTGCTTGGCCCGCTGTGTTAATCCAGCTTCACACTGTGTTATCTCTGTTCCCAGCTTGCTGCAGTGCTCCAGTGAAGCTCAGTGCAAACTGGAAGAACAACATCTCATTTTCTGCTTTTTTTTTTATTCATTCACAGGATGGGGGCATTGCTGGCAAGGCAGCATTTATTGACCATCCCTAAGAATCAACCACATTGCTGTGGGCCTGGAGTCACATATAGGCCAGACAAGGGAAGGATAGCAGTTTCCCTCCCTTAAGGACATTAGTGAAACAGATGGGTTTTTTTCTGACAATCAACAACGGATTCATGGTCATCTTTAGATTCTTAATTCCAAATATTTATTGAATTCAAATTCCACCACTTGCCCCGGCGGGATTTGTAATGGAGTCCCCAAAATGTTATCTGGGTCTCTGGATTAATGGTTCAGCGCTAATACCATTAGGCCATTGCATTCCCTCCCTCCTCTGGGATCCTGTAGCCCTCTGGACTCAATATCGAGTTCAATAATTTTAAGACCTAAACTCACCCATGTCCTAGACCTCTACACCACACACCAGGCCTTGTTATCAAACAGCCTGCCATTACTCACCACCTATTGTTAGTCACTAACAGTCCCCATATACTGCTATTCACCCTCCCAGCCAGAACCTTATCAACTCCTTTGTCAATCCAATTGCTCTTCTCTCTCTTTGGGATCTATCCTTTATTCTATCATTTACTCCCTACCCCACCCCCTCCTAGTTTTCTGCATATAAACCAACATTCTCCAAGCTACCATCAGTCCTGAGGAATGGTTACTGGACCCGAAACGTTAACTTTGATTTTTTATTTCCTCACAGATGCTGTCTGACCTGCTGAATTTTTTCAGCAATTTCAGTTTTTGTTCCTGATTTACAGCATTCACAGTTCTTTTGGTTTTTATCTAATACGTTCCCCTTTATCAATTTTTAGCCTACTCTGTAATAAGACCATAATAGGAGTGGAAGTAAGGCCATTCGGCCCATCAAGTCCACTCCGCCATTTAAATCATGGCTGATGGGCATTTCAACTCCACTTCCCTGCACTCTCCCCGTAGTGCAACAACCTCTCCCTTCATCCCTTTCACAATGGCTTCAGCAGCAACACCATACTTGCAAGCTAATGGCATGCTGGCCTTCATAACAAAAGGAATTGAGTATAGGAGCAAAGAGGTCCTTCTGCAGCTGTACAGGGCCCTGGTGAGACCGCACCTGGAGTACTGTGTGCAGTTTTGGTCTCCAAATCTGAGGAAGGACATTCTGGCTATTGAGGGAGTGCAGCGTAGGTTCACGGGGTCAATTCCCGGAATGGCGGTACTATCATATGTTGAAAGGTTGGAGCGACTTGCCTTGTATACACTTGGGTTTAGGAGGGTGAGAGGGGATCTGACTGAGACATATAAGATAATTAAAGGATTGGACACTCTGGAGGCAGGAAGCATGTTTCCGTTGATGGGGGAGTCCAGATCCAGAGGACACAGTTTAAAAATAAGGGGTAGGCCATTTAGAACAGAGTTGAAGAGAAACTTCTTCACCCAGAGAGTGGTGGATATATGGAATGCTCTGCCCCAGAAGGCAGTGGAGGCCAAGTCTCTGGATACTTTCAAGAAAGAGATAGATAGAACTCTTAAAGATAGTGGAATCAAGGGTTATGGGGATAAGGCAGGAACAGGATACTGATTGTGGATGATCAGCCATGATCATAATGAATGATGGTGCTAGCTTGAAGGGCTGAATGGCTTACTCTTGCACCTATTGTCAATTGCTTAAAAAGAATATAAAGTACTCATTTGATACTTCAGTAATTTCTGCTACTCCCATGTATAAATTCGCTTTTTCATTTCAATTCAATTCACACTGTCTTTCACCACATTTTTACTACTCAAGACAGTATTCCCCACCGCACTTTACTATGATTGTCTACATATTTATTCATGATTTCAATCACCTCTGCCAAATATCCTTTCAACTTAGTCTACTCTCAGGTGAAGAATTATGGTTTATTCAGGATATCTATATAAGTGAAGAATTCATCTATTGGACAATTCAGTGATCTTTTCTGCAACCTCTATGAGGTGTTCACACCATTTGGTTGCTAGAACGAATCATAGTACAGTCTCCACTAATCAGTTTTGGTGGATTCAAACTTAACCACAATGTTCGTGAAAACATCACACAATCTCTCTTAACACTGCCAATCTGGCATTAAGTATTCTCAGTACCACTGCATTACTGTATCTCAGTCTTCATTCTGTACCCAATTCCTGAGCAATAGCACTTGCACTATACTCCAGGAAATAACCAACTCTGCACTGAGCACCAGTACACAAGGTGGCCTGGTGATTCAGTGATTAGCACTGCTGCCTCACAGTGCCGGGGCCCGGGTTCAATTCCATCCTTGGACGACCATCTGCAGGAAGTTTGCACATTTTCCTGTGTCTGTGTGGGTTTACTCTGGGTGCTCCAGTTTCATCCCACAGTCCAAAGATGTGCGGCTAGGTGGATTGGCCATACTAAATTGCTCAAAGTGTCCAGGGGTGTGCAGGCTAGGTGGATTAACCAATGGAAATGCAGGGTTACAGAGGTAGGATTGGGAAGCTCTTCAGAGAGTCAGTGTGATATCGATGGGCCAAATGGCCTGTTTCCACACTGTTAGGATTCTATGATTTTGCTACATTCCATGAATTAACCTACTCTGCCCTTCTCACCTGCATGTGTCACAGCCAACAGGTGGCAATCCACGGACTCTGAGTTCTCAATCACTGCTATGTGGACAATTGGTTTGAACACAGCTCGATCTATAGTCCTAGGAAAGACAAAAGGATCATTAAGAAGAAACATCAATACTACATCACAGCATTTCCAAAGCAAAAATATCCCAGAGACAGGTGGGATACACACACCACAAATTCTAGGGAGTTATAATAAGCACCCAGGCCTAACCCTAAACCACACATGAATTTCTCAGAAATTACATGCAGACACACAGAAATATCCCAGAAAATATAATATACATGCACACAGGAACATTAAAAAGTATTAGGCATAATGACAGGAACGCCCCAGGTAGTTTCACATGTAGTAGAGGCCAGAACACATGGACACAACCTCAGAGTGAAGGGATGGTACTATAGAAATGAGATAAGGAGAAATTTCTTCAGCTATAGAGTGGTGAATTTGTTCAACTCATTGCCACAGAACGCTGTGGAGGCCAAGACATTGAATGTATTTAGGACAGAGACAGATAGATTCTAAAACATAAGTTGCTGGAAAAGCTCAGCAGGTCTGGCAACGTCCGTGAAGAACAAAATCACAGTTAACTTCAGTTCCAAGAAAGGGTCGCCAGACCCAAAACGTTGACTCATATGTTTTCTTCAAAGATGCTGCCAGACCTGCTGAGCTTTTCCAGCAACTTCTGTTTTTGTTCCTGATTTACAGCATCTGCAGTTCTTTCAGTATTTATAGATAGATTCTTGATTAGTAAGGGATTTAAGGGTATACAGTGATGCAGAAAATGGGTCGAGAAACATATCATCCATGGTCAAACGGTGGGATACATTCAGTGAGCTGAATGGCCGAAATCTGCTCCTACCTCTTATAGTCTTATGGTATATGCATACACACAGGAATATTACAGGAAGTATATACACACACAAGATTATCCCAGAAAGTAGAAGCAAGTGCGCGCACACACACACACACACACACACACACATTCAAGAGCGCATGCATACATACCAACACAAATAAACCAGAGGAGGGAAGAAACAACAAGTGTAGGTCATTTAGCCTATCACATCACTTAATATGACAATGGCTCATCACCCACTTCAGTGCCTTTGTATCAAACCACAATACCATAAAAACAGGAAAAGGGGTAGGAACTGGGAATTTAATATTCAGCGATATAAGACGTTCCGCAAACAAAGGCCAGAAGGATAAAATGGTGGGGTTGCCCACTAATAAGAGATTAAATGAATGGCATGTCACTGAGAAGCTCAGAAACAGGAATTTTGGAGTGCTTGTCCACAAACCTTGGAGGCAGCAGGTCTGGTTAATAGGAGAGTTAAGATAATTGCAAGAGATTGGCCTTTATTAGTCAAGACATACATTGTAAGTGCTGGGATGTTATACTGGAGCCATACAGGACTTAGATTAGGCCACAGCTGGAGTACTATGTGCAGTTCTGGTCACTGCACTATAGGAAGGATGTGATTACACCAGGTGAGGTGCAGAGAAAATTTAATGGAACGTTTCCTGAGATGCAGCAGTTGAGCTATGAAGACAGTCTGGACAAGCTTGTGTTTTCTTTAGAGCACAGAAGGCTGCCAGAGGACCTGATTAAGGTATATAAGATCACGAGGGACATGGGCAAGATGAATAGAAAGCAGCTGCTCCCCTGAGTTGAAGGGTCAATAACAAGGGGGTATAATTTGAAGATAAAAGGGAAGAGATTTTTTTTAGAGGGGATTTAAGGAAACACTTTTTCACTCGGAGGGTGATGGCAGCAATCTGGAATACACTGGCTGAGACGGTAATTAAGGCTGGAAACCTCACAGCCTTTAAAGAGCACTTGGATGAGCACTCGAAATGTCGTAACGTTTAGGCCAAGCCTAAGAAGTACCACTAGTGTCAATTAGTGCCTTTTTTTTGGTCAGTGCAGACTCGATCAGCTGAAGGGTCTCTTCAGTACGACATGATTCTGTGATTTTATGATTCTGCGTCACTACCAGTCCCACAGTTTAGCTGGTATTGGTACCATTAGTAGTATGGATAGTTAACAATGTAAACAGCATTCTAAAGAACTGATTTGGCAAGTTTTATGTTATCGACGGCAGGAGCAGTTGTTCTGTACTTAGTCCAGTCAACATCAATACATGTTCTTATCTTGAGGCATACTCATTCACATAGTAAACACATCCTTAACCCAACATATTTCATGATCTGGAGAGGTCCAAAGCAGCTCACAAAGCAATTCTGAAATGCAGTCACCAGATGCCGTGGTGTAGTGTAGGATCCGTGGCAGCAAACTTGTGCACATCAATATCCCAACCCCAGCCAAATGAAATCTTCTGTTTGTTCAATGACAAACAACTGGCTTAGGCACCAGGGAAAATTAACCTCCTCTTCAAAACCGTTCTGTGCAGTTATCTACATTCTCCCAGAGGACTGTTCGGTGAGTGGTAGACTGAAAGGAACACAGCAATGTGAGTGGACCAATCTGAATCAACGTTTCTGGCAGCGCAACACTCCCTTGGCACTGGCTTTCTGGCACTTCAGTAATCTCACAATATTTCCTGTTTTACATGTTTAAGTATTAAAATGGGAATTGGAATCACAGGATTTTGACCACTCTGACACGGCTGATAGATAACGTTCCACGTTGTACATGGGAGTGCCTATAATGCCCACCACCTGCAAAGATTCCACTTAAAACAGACTCAGTGAAGAAAATGCATCGCACAGAACAAACAGGAGTTCAGATTTGACATCAAGACTCTCACTCACCTGGCTATGCTGCCTGCTGCAGAAACAATGGAATTCTGAGATAAGGAAGCCACTCTGCCCATTCCCTGGCCATCAACACCCAAGTCATACACCTGAAAATCAGACAGTACCTATCACTATCAACCGGCATAATAGAAGGCACATAGTCAATGGGAAACCCACATTAGAAACAATTCTAATTCAGCAGCGAGCGCGGTTGAAGCGTGAGCCAGGAATAAAAGACTTGCTTTGTGAAGCTGAGCCAAGGCCAAGCAGGAGCAAACGCAGACATGGGGACTGCTGGGCAAGTGAACTAATATATTCGGGCATTGGCTAAACCAGAAACACTACATGTGTAGTGTCTCCCATCCATCATCCTGCTGTAACCAAAAAAAAGACTGTGTGGAAGATTGGTAAGGTGTTGGTAAGTTGTTTCAGCGGCAGGAGTCCGGAAGGAGGCGCAAGGTCAGCCTGGGAAGGCAAGCTTTCCCTTTAACAACTTACCCCCCATGTCATGAGTAGGTGGTGCGTCCACTGAGCAGGAGCGGACATGGGATGGCTGAATAAGTGAGGGAATACATTCGTGTGGTTGCATTACCCGAAACACTACTCAGGTAGTGTCTCCCACCCATCCTCCTCCTCTAACCAAAAAAAGTTCTGAGTGCCAATTTGTTAAGTTACTAGTTTTTGGGAATTCAAAAAAGTGGGAAGGGAGGATAGGGCAGTTGCATGCTCCCCCTGGAGAATGTGGGAGGTAAGGGTCACCACGAGTGTCCCTGCTGACTTCATCTGCAGGAAGTGCACCCAACTCCAGCTCCTCGGAAACTGCGTTAGGGAACTGGAACTGGAGCTGGAGCTGGATGAACTTCTGATCATTTGATTGGCTGGGGGAGTGATTGAGAGGAGTTACAGGGAGGTAGTCACACCTCAGGTACAGGAAAAAGGCAGATGGGTTACAGTCAGGGGGCCGAAAGGGAACAGGCAAACAGTGCAGGGATCCCCTGTGGCCATTCCCCTCAATAACAAGTATACCATTTTGGATACTGTTGAGGGGGACGACTCACTAGGGGTAAGCCATGGGATACAGGTCTCTGGCACAGTCTGTCCCTGTTGCTCAGAAGGGAAGGGGGGAGAGGAGGAGAGCATTAGTCATTGGGGACTCCATATTTAGGGGACAGATCGGAGATTCTGTGGGAATGAGAGACACTCACGGTTGGTGTGTTGCGTCCCAGGTGCCGGGGTCCGTGATGTCTCGGATTGTGGTGCAGGCCCAAGTCGTGGTCCACATAGGCACCAACAACATAGGTAGGAAAAGGGATGGGGATGTAAGGCAGAAATTAAAGGAGCTAGGGTGGAAGCTTAGAGCTACAAGAAACAGACTTGTTACCGCTAGTTTGTTACCCGTGCCATGTGTGAGCGAGGCGAGGAATACGGAGGGAGAGCAGTTGAACACGTGGCAACAGGGATGATGCAGCAGGGAAGGATTCAGATACCTGGGTAATTGGGGCTTAAACTGGAGTAGGTAGGACCTCTACAAACAGGATGGTCTACAACTGAACCAGAGGGGTACCAATATCCTGGGGGGAGGTGGGGAGGGTTAGTTTGTGGATGCTCTTTGGAAGGGTTTAAACCAATTCAGCAGGGGGATGGGAACTTGATTGTTGCTCCAGTGTACAGGAGGTTGAGAGTAGTGAGGTCATAAATAAGGTTTCAAGATCACAGGAATGTACCGGCAGGCAGAAAGGTGGTTTGAAGTGTGTCTACCTCAACGCCAGGAGCATCCAGAATAAGGTGGGGGAACTTGCAGCATGGGTTAGTACCTGGGACTTCGATGTTCTGGTCATTTCAGAGACATGGATAGAGCAGGGACAGGAATGGTTGTTGCAGGTTCCAGGGTTCAGATGTTTCAGTAAGAGCAGGGAAGGTCATAGAAGAGGGAGAGGTGTGGCATTGTTAGTCAAGGACAGTATTACGGTGGCAGAAAGGACGTTTGATGAGGACTCGTCAACTGAGGTAGTATGGGCTGAGGTTAGAAACAGGAATGGAGAGGTCACCCTGTTGGGAGTTTTCTATAGGCCCCCAAAAAATTCCAGAGGTTGAGAGGAAAGGATAGCAAAGATGATTCTGAATAGGAGCAAAAGGAGCAGGGCAGTTGTTATGGGGTCTTTAACCTTCCAAATATTGACTGGAAAAGCTATAGTTCGAGTACTATAGATGGGTCAGTTTTTGTCCAATGTGCGCAGGAGGGTTTCCTGACACAGTATGCAGATAGGCCAACAAGGGGCGAAACCACATTAGATTTGGTACTGGGCAATGAACCAGGCCAGGTATTAGATTTGGAATCTCTTATCAAGAGGAAGAAGGAGGCTTGTGTAAAAATGAGGCGTGAAGGTTCAGTTAGGATGCTAGAAAGTTACAAGTTAGCCAGGAAGGACCTGAAGCGAGAGAGAGGGGAAAGGAGAAGTCTTTGGCAGGTAGGATCATGGAAAACCCTAAAGCTTTCTATTAGTATGTCAGGAATAAAAGAGTGACTGGAGTAAGATTAGGGCCAGTCAAAGACAGTAATGGGAAGTTGTGCGTGGAGAGCGAAGAGATAGGAGAGGGGCTAAATGAATATTTTTCATCAATATTCACACAGGAAAAAGACAATGTTGTCGAGGAGAATACTGGGATGCAGGTTATTAGACTAGATGGGATTGAGGTTCATAACAAGGTGGTGTTAGCAATTTTGGAAAATGCGAAAATTAGTAAGTCCCCAGGGCGGGATGGGATTTATCCTAGGATTCTCTGGGAAGCCAGGGAGGAGATTGCAGAGCTTTTGGTTTGGATCATTACGTCTTCATTACCTACAGGAATAGGGCCAGAAGACTGGAGGATAGCAAATGTTATCCCCTTGTTCAAGAAGGGGAGGAGGGGCAATCCTGGTAATTATAGACCAGTGAGCCTTACTTTGGTTGTGGGTAAAGTGTTGGAGAGGATCATAAGAGATAGGATTTATAATCATCAAGAAAGGAATCAGTTGATTACGGATGGTTAACACGGTTTTGTGAAGGGTGGGTCATGCCTCACAAACCCTCTTGAGTTCTTTGAGAAGGTAACTAAACAGGTGGATGAGGATAAAGCAGTTGATGTAGTGTACGTGGATTTCAGTAAAGCATTTGATAAGGGTCTCCACGGTCGGCTATTGCAGAAAATTTGGAGGCACGGGATTGAGGGTGGTTTAGCAAAATTGGCCAGCCTGAAGAAGGCAGAGGATGGTGGTCGATGGGAAATGTTCATCCTGGAGTTCAGTTACTAGTGGTATACAACAAGGATCTGTTTTGGGGCCATTGCTGTTTGACGTTTTTATAAATGACCTGGATGAGGGCATAGACAGATGGGGTAGTAAATTTGCAGATAACACTAAAGTCAGTAGAGTTGTTGATACTGCGGAAGGATGCTGCAGGATGTAGAGGGTCATAGATAAGCTGCAGAGCTGGGCTGAGAGGTGGCAAATGGAGTTTAATGCTGGAAAGTGTGAGGTGATTCACTTTGGAAGGAGTAACAGGAACACAGAGTACTGGGCTAACGGTAAGGTTCTTGTTAGTGTGGACAAGCAGAAGGATCTCGGTGTCCACGTACGTAGATCCCTGAAAGTTGTCACCCAGGTTGACAGGGTTGTTAAGAAGGCATACGGTGTGTTAGGTTTTATTGGTAAAGGGATTGAGTTTCGGAGGCATAAGGTCATGTTGCAGCTGTACAAAACGCTGGTGTGGCCGCACTTGGAGTATTGCATACAGTTCTGGTCGCCGTATCATAGGAAGGACATGGAAGGGTGCAAAGGAGATTTACCAGGATGTTGCCTGGTATGGAGGGAAGGTCTAATGAGGAAAGGTTGAGGGACTTGAGGCTGTTTTCGTTTGAGAGAAGAAGGTTAAGAGGTGACTTAATAGAGACATACAAAGATGATCAGAGGATTAGACAGGGTGGACAGTGAGAGCCTCTTCCCTCGGATGGAGATGGCTAGCACGAGGTGCCATAGCTTTAAATTGAGGGGTGACAGATATCGGACAGATGTCAGAGGTAGATTCTCAGAGAGTAGTAAGGGCGTGGAATGCCGTGCCTGCAACAGTAGTAGACTCGCCAACTTTAAGGGCATTTAAATGGTCATTGGATAAACATATGGATGATAACGAAATAGTGTAGGTTAGATGGGCTTCAGATTGCTTTCACAGGTCGGCACAGCATCGAGGGCTGAAGGGCCGGTACTGTGCTGTCATGATCTATGTTCTACGTGAGCTTTGTTTCCCCTCTCTCTTTATCTCTTTGGCAATCTAGAGTAGACGGAATGGAAGTTATGGCAATTTTATGTCCTCTTGTAGGATGTGGGACGTAAGGGTCACTACGAGTGTCCCTGCTGACATCACCTGCGAGGAGTGCACCCAATTCCAGCTCCTCACAGACCACGTTACGCAACTGGAGCTGGAGAAACTCGGGATCATTTGGGATGCTGAGGGGATGACAGCAAGGAGTTACAGCAAAGTAGTCACACCCAAGTTACAGAATAAAGGTTGCTGGGTGACCGTCAAGGGAGGGAAAGGCAATGGGATAAGGCAGACAGTGTTGGGCTCCCCCGTGGCTGTTCCTCTCGATAACAAGTATACTGCACTTTGGATGCTGTTGTGGGGATGCCAGGGTGCTGGTGGTGAAGGACCTACCAGGGGAAAACCATAATGGCCAGGTGTCTGAGGGAAGTGGGGGAGAATAGGAGAGCTACAGTGACAGGAGATTCAATGGTTAGGGGAACAGACAGGAGATTCTGTGGTCATGAATGAGACTCCTGGATGGTATGTTGCCTCCTGGGTGCCAGGGTCAGAGATGTCTCTGTTCGAGTCTACAGGATTCTTAAGGGGCAGGGAGAGCACCCAGAAGTCGTGGTACACATCGGTACCAATAACATAACTAGGAAAAGGGATGAGAACCTGAAAAGTGAATACAGGGAGTTCGGTTGGAAGGTAAAAGGCAGGACGAGCAGAGTGGTAATCTCAGGATTACAACCGGTGCCACAGACCAGTGAGGTTAGAAACAGAGAACTGAAGAGAGACAGGAGAAGGGAGGACGAGCAGAGTGGTAATCTCAGGATTACGACCGGTGCCATGGGCTAGTGAGGCTAGGAATAGAGAGCGAGTGCAGTTGAACACATGGCAATAGAACATAGAACATTGCAGCACAGTACAGTAGGGAGGGCTTCAGATATCTGGATCGCTGGGATAAGTTATCGGGAAGGTGGGAACCGCATAAAAAGGATGGGGTGCACCTGAATGGGAGGGGCACCAATTTCCTGGTGGGAGGTTTGGAACAGCTCTTCGGGAGGGTTTAAACATAGAACATAGAACAATAAAGCGCAGAACAGGCCCTTCGGCCCTCGTTGCGCTGACCTGTGAACTAATCTAAGCCCCTCCCCCTACACTATCCCATCATTATCCAAACTAACTTGGTAGAGGGATGGGAACTGGAGCTATGGATCAAAGGATGGGGGAACTGGTAGACAGGCTGATACAGCATACAAAGAATCTGTGAGGAAGGACAGACAGTTGGTGAAGCAAAGTTGCAGTCAGTGTGACAGGTTGAAGTGTTTCTATTTTAATGCAAAGAAGAGTCAGGAGTAATTGTGATGAACTTTGAGCATGGATCAATACTTGGAACTACGATGTTGCGGCCTTTATGGAGAATTGGATAACTCGGGCAGAAATGGTTGTTGAATGTTCCGGGGTTATTTTTCTTTATTCTTTCACAGGATGAGGGCATTGCTGGCAAGGCAACATTTATTGCCCATCCCTCATGAGGGTGGCAGGGTGGTTAGCATTGCTGCTTCACAGCACCAGGGACCCAGGTTCAATTCCAGCCGCAGGCGACTGTCTGTGTGTAGTTTGCACATTCTCCCTGTGTCTGCATGGGTTTCCTCTCGGTGCTCTGGTTTCCTCCCACAGTCCAAAGATGTGCAGGTTAGCTGGATTGGCCTGCTCAATTGCCCATAGCGTTCAGGGAAGTGTAGATTAGGTGGGTTATAGGGGGACAGGTCTGGGTGGGATGTTCCGAGGTTCGGCACAGACTTGTTGGGCTGATGGGCCTGTTTCCACACTGTCGGGATTCTGTTCTAATTGCCCAGTGGGCAGTTAAGAATGAATCACGTGGCTGTGGGTTTGGTGTCACACTTATATCAGACAAGATAAGGGTAGCAGTTTCCTTCCCTCAAGGACATCAGTGAACCAGGTGCTTTTTTCCCAACAATCAACAACAGATTCATGGTCATCTTTCTACTCATAAATCCAGATATTTATTGAATTCAAATCCCACCATCTGCCAGAGCAGGGTTTGAATCCAGCTCCCTCGAACATTAACTGGGTCTCTGGATTAACACTCCAGCGATAATACCACCAGGTCATCACTCCCACAAAGGTCTGGATGTTTCAAAAGAAATAGGGAGGGAAGTAAAAGACGTGGGGGAGTGCCATTGCTAATCAGGGATGGTATCACAGCTGCAGAAAGGGAGGTCGTGGAGGAGGCTTTCTTCAGTGAGTCAATATGGGTGGGAGTCAGAAACCGGAAAGGAGCAGTCACTTTATTGGGAGTTTTCTATAGACCCCACAATAGCAGCGAGAGACACTGAAGAACAGATTGAGAATCAGATTGTGGAAAGGTGCAGAAGTAATAGGGTTGTTGTCATGGGGGACTTCAACTTCTCTAATATAGACTGGTACCTCCCTCGACCATAAAGCCCTAAGACACAGCAACAGAAATTAGGCCATTCAGCCCATCAAGTCTGTCCGCCATTCAATCATGGCTGGTAAGTTCCTCAACCCCATTCTCCCTCTTTCTCCTCGTAATCCTTGATCTCCTTGATAATCAAGAACTGATGTTAGTGCAAATAGTTTGGATGGAACAGATTTTATCAGGTGTGTCCAGGAAGGATTCCTGACTCAATATGTAGATAGGCTAACTACAGGGAGAGCCACGTTGAATTTGGTGCTTGGCAACGTACCAGGTCAAGTGTCAGGTCTCTTGGTGGGAGAGCATTTCAGTGATAGTGATCACAACTCCCTGACCTTCACTATCATCATGGAGAGGGAGAGGTGCAGACAGTATGGGAAAGTATTTAATTGGGGCAGGGGGAATTACAATGCTGTGAGGCAAGAACTGTGGAACATAAATTGGGATCAGATGTTCTCAGGGAAACGCATGACTGAAATGAGGATGTTGTTTAGGGAGCACTTGCTGCGAGTGCTGGATAGGTTTATTCCACTGACGCAAGGAAGGGATAGTAAGGTAAAGGAATCTTGGATGACAAGACATGTTGAACATTTAGTCAAGAGGAAGAAGGAAGCTTACGTAAGGTTGAGGAAGCAAGGATCAGACATGGGTCTAGATGTTTACAAGGTAGCTAGGAAGAAACTGAAGAATGGGCTGAGGAGAGCTGGGGGGTGTGGATGAAAAAGCCTCAGCAGGTAGGATTAAGGAAAACCCCAAGGCATTTTATATTTACGTGAAGAATAACAGTGAGGGGAGAGCCGATCAGGGATAATGGAGGGAACTTGTGCCTGGAGTCGCAGGAGCTAGGGGAGGTCCTTAATGAATACTTTGCCTCAGTATTCAGCAGAGAGGGGGATTTGTGAGGACAGCATGAAACCGGCTGATATGCTTGAACAGGTTAACGTTAGGAAGGAGGATGTGCTAGAAATTATGAAAAACATGAGGATAGACAAGTCCCCTGGGTCAGATGGTATATACCCAAGGTTGTATACAGGAAGTGAGGGAAGAAATTGCTGCCCCTTTGGTGATGATCTTTGCATCCTCACTGTTCACTGGAGTAGTACCACATGATTGGAGGGTGGCAAATGTCATTCCCTTGTTCAAGTAAAGGAGTAGGGATAATCCTGGGAATTACAGACCAGTCAGTCTTTCTTCTGTAGTGGGCAAATTATTGGACAGGATTCGGAGAGATAGTATTTATGATTATTTAGAACGGCATAGTTTGATTAGAAAGAGACAGTGTGGCAGTCAGAGAGGCAGGTCATGCCTCACAAGCCTCGCTGAAATCTTTGAGGATACGACAAAACACATTGCTGAAGGCAGAGCAGTGGATGTGTTGTATATGGATTTTACCAAGGCATTTGATAAGGTTCCCCATGGTAGGCTCATTCACACAAATGAAGGAGACATGGGATTCAGGGAAATTTGGCTGTCTGGATACAAAATTGGCTAACCAATAGAAGCCAGAGAGTGGTAGTAAATGGAAAGTATTCAGCGTTGAGCTCGGTGACCAGTGGTGTTCCACAGGGATCAGTTCTGGGACCTCTGCTCTTTGTGATCTTGGAGGAAGTGGAAGGGTGGGTTTGTAAGTTTGCTGACGACACGAAGGTTGGTAGAGTTGTGGATAGGGAAAGGGCTGTTTTAGGTTGCAACAAGACACTGACAGGATGCAGAGCTGGGCAATGAAGTGGCAGACGGAATTGAACCCAGAAGTGTGAAGTGATGCATTTTGGGAGGACAAATTTGAATGCAGAATACAGGGTTAATGGCAGGATTCTTGGCAGTGTGGGGGAACAGAGAGATCTTGGGGTCCACATCCACAGATCCCTCAAAGCTGTCAACCAAATGGATACAGTTAAGGCGGCATATGGTGTGTTGTCTTTCATTGGCAGGGAGATTGAGTTTAAGAACGGAGAGGTCACGCTGCAGCTCTATAAAACCCAAGTTAGGCCACACTTGGAATATTGTTTTCAGTTCTGGTTGCCTTATTACAGGAAGGATGTGGAAGCTTTAGAGAGGGCGCAGAGGAGATTTACCAGGATGCTGCCTGGACTGGAGGGCAGGTCTTATGAGGAAAGGTTGAGGGAGCTCGGGTTTTTTCCAATGGAGCAAAGAAGAATGAGAGGTGACTTGATAGAGATGTACAAGATGCTGAGAGGCATAGAGACAGTGGACAGTCAGAGACATTTTCCCAGGGCGGAAATGGCTATTAGGAGGGGGCATAATTTTAAAGTGATTGGAGGAAGGTATGGGGAGATGTCAGAGGTAGGTTCTTTACACAGAGAGTGGTAGGTGCATGAAATGCACAGCTGGGGGTTGTAGAAGAGTCAGATACATTAGGGGCATTTAATCGACTCTTGGATAGACACATCGATGATCGTAAAATGAAGGGAATGCAGGTTAGTTTGATCTTAGAGTAGGATAATAGGTCGACACAACATCGTGGGCTGATGGGCCTGTACTGTGCTGTACTGTTCTATGTTCTTTCAGCAGAGTTCCATGGTTGACAAATGATGTAAAACTAAACATTAGACAAAAAAAGTGTGTTTATAACAGGTGTAAAGCAGAAAAAAACAATTGAGAGTCAAGAGAAATATCTATGGTTTGGTAAGGTGGGGTTTGATGAAAAAGCAAATGGGAACTACGAGAAAAGTCTAACAGCTAACACAAAAGGAGAATCCCAATATTTTTAATCGGCACCTAAAAAATGACAGAGCTAAAAGAGCAGTTGGGCCAATGAGAGAACAAAAAGGGCACTGAAATATGGAGGCATCAGGTATGAACATTTTAGGCCTGTCTTTACAGAACAGGAGGATGCTGCCTAAGCGTGCCATGGTGGCAGAACTGGAAACTTTCAGGAGAAGGGTTCAAAATTATTAAATTAGTCTTGGATAGACTGTTGGTACTTAAAAGTTAACAAGGCATAGAGACTGGCTGACATGCTCCAAGGATTTTGAGGAAACTGAGGGTGGAAATTGCAGGGTCACTGGCCACAATCTTTCAGCCTTCCATGCACTCAAGGCAGATGCCATAACTCTGGTGAACTGACAACATTACAGCCTTATTCAAAAAGATTCTAAGGTTATTTGTGGCAATTACAGACCAGTTAGTTTAATTTCAGTGGTGAGGAAGCTTTTAGAAACAAGTATTTGGGACAGAATTCATAGTCACATGGAAAAAGATGCATTGAGTACAAAGATTCAGCATGGATTTCCAAAGTGAAAGTTGTGTTGAATTATTGGAGTCTTTTTGATGAGATAATAAAGAAGCTTGAAGTCAATGATCTGGATCTTGGTGTGCAGGGGACAATTTTCAAGTTTTCAAATGATACTAAATGTGGAAGAATTGTAAACCATGAGGAGGAGAGTGTCGACGTCCCAAAGGATATTGTCAAGTTCTTGGAGCAGGCTGATAGGTGGCAGATGGGGTTCTGTGCAGGGAAGTGTGAGATGATGCACTTTGATTGGGAAAGCATTGAAAGATTATATAAAATATTGAGTATAATTCAAAAGGGCATGAGCAGAGGGACCTTGGTGTGTATGTGCACAGATTACTGAAGATGGCAGGACAGATGGAGGGAACAGTAAATAAAGTGTACAACATCCTTAACTTTATGAATGGGGGCATAGACTACAAGAGCAACGAAGTGATGTTGAACTCGCACAAGACACCTGTTAGGCCTCTGCTGAAGTATTGTGCAAATGTGGGCGCCACATAATAGAAAAGATGTGAATGCAATGGGAAGAATGGTTCCAGCAATGGTTCAGTGATTAGGACAGATTGAAGAGTTAGGAATGTTCTCACTGCACAGAAGGCAGCAGTGGGGAGATTTGACTGATGTTTTCAAAATCACGAGGGGGCTGGAGACAGTAGACAGGGAGAAGTTGTTCCCACTCATAAAAGGAACAAGAGGGCAGAAGAAAGCAATATGCAAACGATGTGATGCAAGGAAAATCTTTTACACGTAATGAGTTGTTAAGACGTTGATGGAGGCAGTTCAATTGAGGCATCCAATACTTGTTTGAACAGTCAAAGCAGACACATTGCGCTGAATGGCATCCATCTGCATCAGCAATGGCATAGTGGTATTCATGACAGGGTTTCATTTGGGCGGCACAGAGGCTCAGTGGTTAGCACTGCTGCCTCAGAGCGCTAGCGATCCGGTTTCGATTCCAGCGTCAGGCGTCTGTCTGTGTGGAGTTTGCATATTATCCCCGTGTCTACGTGGGTTTGCTCCGGGTGCTCTGGTTATCTCCCACAGTCCAAAGATGTGCAGGTTAGGTGGATAGGCCATGCTAAATTGCCTGTAGTGCTCAGGAATGTGTAGCTTAGATGGGTTATAGAGGGATGGGTCGGGGGCAGTGGTCCTCAGATTGGTGTGGACTTGTTGGGCCGAATGGCCTGTTTCCACACTGTAGGGATTCTATGATTGATGATTCATAACACTTTTGTGATTGTGTGATCGAACAGAGACAACGTAGGAGATCGGCAGAGACAATCACATGAAGGAGAATTATCAAAAATTTTGCAAGTATTTCAGTGCTGACTGATGAGAAGGCTTGAAGCAACCATGCAAGAATCTAGAAGGATAGCTTGCTGTAGAACAGTCATCTGGCTTTTTCTGACATTATAAGGCAGCAAATGGGTGTCAGTGTCAGCATTGTACGGTGTCAGAGTGTCCGTGTCAAGCACTATGATGCAGTGAAGGATGTCAAGGTGACGCAGTGAATAGGTGTCAGTGTCACTGGAGTGCAGCAATTGGTTTTCAGTGTAGTCATAACATGACAAGACCTACCTGTAGCACACCCTTTTCTGAGCGTGTGTACAAGATGTTCCTGGAGTTGTCAATGGCAATCTGAACAATTGGATCTGAGGGAGAAAAGGAAAACTATTAGCATAACAAAAGGAACGACAAAGGCAAGGGAAAGGGTCAAGTAAACTTTGCAGCATCCTTAGACACGGGTGAGGTCCCGGAGGACTGGAGACTTGCTAATGTTGTCCCCTTGTTTAAGAAGGGTAGCAGGGATAATCCAGGTAATTATCGACCGGTGAGCCTGACATCAGTGGTAGGGAAGCTGCTGGAGAAGATACCGAGAGATAGGATCTATTCCCATTTGGAAGAAAATGGGCTTATCAGTGATAGGCAACGTGGTTTTGTGCAGGGAAGGTCATGTCTTACCAACTTAATAGAATTCTTTGAGGATGTGACAAAATTGATTGATGAGGGAAAGGCTGTAGATGTCATATACATGGACTTCAGTAAGACGTTTGATAAGGTTCCCCATGGCAGGCTGATGGAGAAAGTGAAGTCACATGGGGTCCAGGGGGTGCTAGCTAGATGGATAAAAAGCTGGCTAGGCAACAGGAGACAGATGGTAGTAGTAGAAGGGAGTTTCTCAGATTGGAGACCTGTGACTAGTGGTGTTCCACAGGGATCTGTGCTGGGACCACTGTTGTTTGTGATATATGTAAATGATCTGGAGGAAGGTGTAGGTGGTCTGATCAGCAAGTTTGCTGATGACACTAAGATTGGTGGAGTAGCTGATAGTGAAGGGGACTGTCAGAGATTACAGCAGAATATAGATAGACTGGAGAGTTGGGCAGATAAATGGCAGATGGAGTTCAATCTGGGCAAATGCGAGGTGATGCATTTTGGAAGATCAAATTCAAGGGCGAACTATACAGTAAATTAAAGTCCTGTGAAAATTGATGAACAGAGAGAGCTGGGTGTTCAGGTCCATTGTTCCCTGAAGGTGACAACGCAGGTCAATAGGGTGGTCAAAAAGACATATGGCATGCTTTCCTTCATTGGGCGGGGTATTGAGTACAAGAGTTGGCAGGTCATGTTGCAGTTGTATAGGACTTCGGGTCGGCCACATTTGGAGTACTGTGTGCAGTTCTGGTTGCCACATTACCAAAAGGATGTGGATGCTTTGGAGAGGGTGCAGAGAAGGTTCACCAGGACGTTGCCTGGTATGGAGGGTGCTAGCTATGAAGAGAGGTTGAGTAGATCAGGGTTATTTTCATTAGAAGGACGGAGATTGAGGGGGGACCTGATTGAGGTCTACAAAATCATGAGGGGTATAGACAGGGTGGATGGCAAAAAGCTTTTTCCCAGAGTGGGGGTCTCAATTACTAGGGGTCATGAGTTCAAAGTGAGAGTAGGAAAGTTTAAGGGGGATATGCGTGGAAAGTTCTTTACACAGAGGGTGGTGGGTGCCTGGAACACGTTGCCAAGGGAGGTGGTAGACGCAGACATGTTAGCGTCTTTTAAGATATATTTGGACAGGTACATGGATGGGCAGGGAGTAAATGGACACAGACCGATAGAAAATAGATGACAGGTTAGACAGAGGATCTTGATCGGCGTAGGCTTGGAGGGCCGAAGGGCCTGTTCCTGTGCTGTAGGTTTCTTTGTTCTCTTTGTTCTTTGTTCTGAACCACTCAGTTTATCTAATCCATTACTGACAAAGCAAAAAATAAATCGGGAACAAAAACAAAGTTGCTAGAAAAGCTCAGCAGGTCTGGCAGCATCCGTGGAGAGAAAGCATGCATAACATTTTGAGTCTAGTGACTCATCTTCAGAATTGACAGCAGCTAGGAAAAGGTGGTAGTTACACTGATGATGGAGTGGGCTGTGTATGGGGCAGTGTGTGTGTTAGGGGGTGGGAAAGGACCGCGCGCGTAGGTGGAGACGGAGCCCGGAGATAGAGAGAAAATGGTTAGGCACTCAAAAGGATCATTGATAGGAAGCCAGGGAAGGAGAGAAGCTAGGCAAGTGATAATGGGCTGCCTGTGCTGGAAGCAACCTGTTTCATTACAGGAGCTGTGATAACAGGTTGGTAGATGATGTGTAGATGTTACAGCTCTAAAATGATTCAAATCCTGAAGGGTCCACAAGTTCTCCAAGCAGAACATGAGGGAATGTTCTCTTAGCTTGTGTTAAGCCTTGCTCAAGCATTGTCGTAGGCCTGAGACAGAAATGGTGACATTGGAGCATAGTGGTGTATCAAAATAGCAGAGAAGTGGAAGTCCAGAATTAATCTTAGAGAACAAATGTAAGTGATGCACAAAGTGATCACCTAATCTGTTTCATTTCCTCAAACGTACAGGAGTTCAGAACGTAGAAACAAAGAAGATAGGAGTAGGAGATAACCATTCAGCCCTTCGAGGCTGCTCTGTCATTTTTTCACAAACATGGCTGATTGTCGACTCAATGGCTTAATATGGCTTTCTCCCCAAAACCTTTGATCCCATTCACTTCAAGTGCTATATCCAGCCGCCTGTTGAATTCACTCAATGTTCTGGCATCATCTGCATCTACCCTGGCCGGTCCTGTTAGAATTTTAGAAGTCTCTACAGGATTCCCCCGTCATTTGATTTGGGGATAGAAATGTCAGTCAGAGGGGTTAAGTGTTTCACTTGTGAGATATGGGAGATCCGCAAAACTTTCAGCGTCTCGGATGACTACATCTGCTGAAAGTGCACCCAACTGCAGCTCCTCACACTCCACATGGATAGGTTGGAGCAACAATTGGATGCACTTAGGAGCAGCAGGATGGCGGAAAGCATCATAGACAGTAGTTTTAGAGGTGTGGTGACATCCAAGGTGCAGGGAGATCGTTGGGTGACCGCTAGAAAGGGCGGGCAGGCAGTGCAGGAATCCCCTGTGGTCGTCCCCCTCTGTAACAAGTATACCGCTCTGGATACTGCTGGGGGAGGGGAGAGCACGGCCTTTCAGGGGATAACAGCAGCAACAGCTGCCAGACTGGTGGTACCATGGCTGGCTCTGTTCTGAAGAAGGGAAGGACAAGGAGCACTGCAGCAGTAGTTATAGGGGACTCTACAGTTTGGAGTACAGACAGGCGCTTATGTGGGATGTAAGAGATTCTCCAGGAATGGCATGTCGCCAGGGTCCAGGCCATCTCTGAATGGGCAGAAAGCATTCTGAAGGAAGAGGGTGAACAGCCAGAGGTTGTAGTGCGCATTGGTACTAATGAATGAGATAGGATGAGTGACAAGGTCCTGCAGCAGCAGTTCAGGGAGTTAGGTAGAAAGTTAAAAAGCAGGGCCTCCAAGGTTTTAATGTATGGATTACTCCCTGTGCCACGTGTCATTGAGGCTAGAAATAGGAGGACAGCACAGCTCAACACGTGGCTAAACAAATAGTGCAGGAGTGAGGGTTTCAGTTATCTGGGCCATTGGGATCTCTTGCAGGGCAGGTGAGACCTGTACAAGGAGGACAGGTCACATCTCAACTGGAGGGGCACAAACATTCTGGCTGGGAGCGGGGAGGTTTGCTGGTGGCACTCAGGAGGATTTAATCTACCTTGGGATGAGGGGGTGCTGGTGGTGGTTGGAATCAATGCAAAGCAGAATTGACACTCAGGCCCGAAACGTCAGCTTTTGTGCTCCATGAGATGCTGCTTGGCCTGCTATGTTCATCCAGCTCCACAGTCCATCATCATTGACTCACAGGCAACTAGGCAATCGGCCCAGAAAGATTCTGAGGAAGAGCAGGCAGGGTGGGGTTGCTGATCAAAGTGGATCTGGTGGACTGAAGTGCATCTGTTTCAATGCAAGAAGTGTAACAGGTTAAGGCAGATAAACTTAGAACTTGGATTATTACTTGGTACTATGACGTCGTTGCTATTACAGAGACTTGGTTAGGGGAGACAGGATTAGCAGCTTAATGTTCCAGGATACAGATGGTTCAGGAGCGATAGAGGGGGATATAAAAAGGGTGATGGAGGTGCATTATTTGTTAAGGATTATATCACAGCTGTACTATGGGAGGGCACCTTGGATAGCTCATACAGCGAGGCAATATGGGTAGAGCTCTGAAACAGAAAGAGTGCAATGTTTGGAGTTTACTATAAGCCCCTCAACAGCCAGCAGGAGATAGAAGAACAGATATGTAGGCAGATTTTGACAAGATGTAAAAGTAACAAGGTTGTTGTTGTGGTTGATTTTAACTACCTACTTGTTGACTGGGACTCACCAAGTGCTTGGAGCTCGGATGGGACAGAGTTTGTAACAAGCATCCAGGAGGACTTCTTGAAACAGTATGTAGATAGTCCAACAAGGAAGGGGCTGTACTGGACCTAGTACTGGGGAATGAGCCTGGTCAGGTGGTCGGCGTGTCAGTAGGGGAGCTGCTCAGGAACAGTGATCACAATTCAGTAAGATTTAAAGGTACTGATGGATAAAGATCAGTGTACTTGTCAGGTGAAAGTGCTAAACTAGAGGAAGGCTAATTACAACAACATTAAGCAGGAACTGAACAACATAGATTGGAGGCAGAGATAATAGGAACTGCAGATGCTGGAGAATCCGAGATAATAAAATGTGAGGCTGGATGAACACAGCAGGCCAAGCAGCTGCTGCTTGGCCCGCTGTGTTCATCCAGCCTCACATTTTATTATCATAGATTGGAGGCAGATGTTTGAGGGCAAATCAACATATGGTATATGGGAGGCTTTCAAGTATAATTTTTATGGAACTCGGAACCGGCACGTTGCTTTAAGGATGAAGAATAAGAATGGCAAGTTGAGGGAACTTTGGATAACAAGAGATATTGAAAGCCTAATCAAACCAAAAAGGAAGCATTTATAAAGGCTAGGAGGCTGGGAACATACAAAGCAAGGATGAAATACAAGGAGAGTCAAAAAAAAACTTAAGCAAGGATTCAGGAGAGCTAAACGGAGTCATGAAAAATCATTGGTCAACAGGGTTAAAGACAATCCCGAGGCTCCTTATACATATATAAAGAGTAAGAGGGTAGCGAAGCAGAGGGTTGGCCCACTCAAGGACTGGGAAGGGAATTTATGCATAGAGCTAGAGGAAATGAGCGACGCATTAAATGAGTACTTTGTGTTATCGGATATCGGTTTCTAGGTGGTTGCCAGAGATGGAAGCAGAAAGGTCCAGGAAGGAGAGAGGGGTATTACAGATGGTGCAGGTCAACTTCAGGTTGGGGACGAAGGTGTTGGTGAAGTGGATGAACTGTTCGAGCTCCTCATGGGAGTACGAGGCTGCACCGATTCAGTCACGAATGTAACGGAGGAAGCAGTGGGGTTTAGGGTCAGTGTGGGTACGGAAGAGGGTTTGTTCCACATAACTTTCAAAGAGGCAGGCATAGCTTCGGCCCATGCGGGTACCCATGGCCACCCACTTTATCAGTAGGAAGTGGGAGGAATTGAAAGAGAAGTTGTTGAGGATGACGATGTGATCGGCTAAGCGGATGAGGGTGTCAATGGAGGAGGACTGGTCGGGTCTGTGGGACAGGAAGAAGCGGAGGGCCTTTATGCCAGCTGTATGGGGAATGCAGGTATATAGGGACTGGACGTCCATAGTAAAAATAAAATGTTGGGGACCAGGGAATTGGAAGTTCTGGAGGATGTGGACAGCGTGGGTGGTGTCACGGAAGTAGAAAGGGAGTTCCTGGACCAAGGGGGTGAAAATGGAATCCAGATAGGTGGAGCTAAGTTTGGTGGGCAGGAGCAGGCAGAGACAATGGGTCTACCAGGGCAGTCAGGTTTGTGGATTTTGGGAAGGAGATAGAAGCGAGCGGTGTGGGATTGGGGAACGTTGAGGTTAGAGGTGTGGGTGGGAGGTCACCTGAAGTGATGAGGTTGTGAATGGTTTGAGAGATGATGGTTTGGTGTTTGGGGTTGGGGTCATTATCAAGGGGACAGTAGGAGGTGGTGTCAGAGAGTTGGCATCTGGCCTTGGCGATATAGGGGTGAGTGCACCATACTACAACTGCACCTCCCTTGTCCGCGGGTCTTATGGTGAGGTTGGGATTGGAGCGGAGGGCTGCACGTTCCGTGGGGGAGAGGTTGGAGTAGGTGAGAGGGGTGGAGACATTGAGGCGATTGATGTCACAATGGCAGTCGGAGATGAAGAGTTGAGGGAGGGTAGGGGGCCCTGGGATGGTGTCCAGGAGGAGGGGGTATGTTGGAGGCGGGAGAAGGGGTCAGTTGAGGGGGGGCTAGGCTCACGGTTAAAGTAGTAAGCGCGGAGGTGGAAGCAGCAGAAAAACTGTTCAATGCCCAAGCGTGAGAGGTATTCGTTGATGTGTGGGTGGACTGACCGTTCATCCTCAGTAAAGGGGCGGTCTGGGGGGGATGTTGAAGACTTGGCAGGGCTGGTCCTGCTGGCTCTGGAGATGGTGGGAGGAGCGAAGTTGGAGTCAGCTTCGGGCAGAGTTGGGTCGGCTGTGGCGGGCGGAGGTGCATCAGTGTTGGTAGTGGGCGGACTTCACAAGCTTCAAAATCTCCCCTCCACCTACCGCATCCCAAGATCAGCCCAGGTCGTCCCCGCCTCCCTAGCCTGTTCTTCCTCTCGCCTATCCCCTCAGGAATACGGAGTGCTAGGGACAGGAATACAGAGTACTAGGCTAATGGTAACATTTTTGGTAGTGTGGACGAGTAGAAGGATCTCAGTGTCCATGTGCATAGATCCCTGAAAGTTGCCACCCAGGTTGATAGGGATAACAAAGTGTGGGGCTGGATGAACACAGCAGGCCAAGCAGCATCTCAGGAGCACAAAAGCTGACGTTTCGGGCCTAGACCCTTCATCAGAGAGGGGGATGGGGAGAGGGTTCTGGAATAAATAGGGAGAGAGGGGGAGGGGGATAGAAGATGGAGAGAAAAGAAGATAGGTGGAGAGGACAAGAGAGTTGCAGTGGGAGAGAGATTCCCTGAGGTTGGTCCGGAGGGAGGAGGGTAACTTCTTCAGGATAGGCATCCCTGGAAGAGGCTTCTGCAGTTCCCATTATCTCTGATACAATTTTAACCCAGGTTGATAGGGTTGTTAAGAAGGTGTACGGTGTGTTTGATTTTATTGGTAGAAGGATTGAGTTTCGGCGCCATGAGGTCACGTTGCAGCTGGACAAAACTCTGGTGTGGCCGCACTTGGAGCACTGCGTACAGTTCTGGTCACCACATTATAGGAAGGACGTGGAAGGATGCAGAGGACATTTACCAGGATGATGCCTGTTATGGAGCGAAGGTCTTATGAGGAAAGGCTGTTTTCGTTTGAGAGAAGGTTAAGAGGTGACTTAATAAAAACATACAGGATAATCAGAGGATTAGATAAGGTGGACAGTGACAGCCTTTTTCCTCCAATGATGGCTAGCACGAGGGGACATAGGTTTAAATTGAGGGGTAATAAATATAGGACAGATGTCAGAGGTAGATTCTTTACTCAGAGAGTGGTGTGGAATGCCCCGCCTGCAACATTAGTAGACTCGCCAACATTAAGGGCATTTAAATGGTCACTGGATAAACATATGGATGACAACGAAATAGTGTAGGTTAGAGGGGCTTCAGATTGCTTTCACAGGTCGGCGCAACATCGACGGCCGAAGGGCCTGTACTGCACTGTAATGATCTATGCTCAATGTTGTTAGTCACTAACAGTCCCAATTAACAACTATTCACCCTCCCAGCCTGACTGTTAGCAACTCCTTTGTCTGTCCAACTGTCTTTCTCTCTCTTTGGGCTCTATCCTATTACTTACTCCCTACCCAACCCACCTCCCTATTTTCTGCATATAAACTGACTTTTTCCCAGCCACCATCAGTTCTGAGGAAGGGTCACCAGACCCGAAACTTTAACTCAGTTTTCTCCTTCACAGGTGCTGCCAGACCTGCTGAGCTTTTCCAGCAACGTTGTTTTTATTCACCCTCCTAGCCAGATGGTTATCTAATCCGTTGTCTGTCCGATTGTTCTTCTCTATCTTTGGGCTCTATCCCCATGTATTATTTACATCTTTCCCTCTCCCTATCTTCTGCATATAAACCAATATTTTCCTAGCTACCATTAGTTCTGAGGAATGACCTGAAACATTCATTAACTTCTCTCTCAGATGCTGTCAGATCTGCTAAGCTTTTCCAGCACCACCGTTTTTGTTTGTGTGTGTGAACAACACACTGGACAAAGAGAGTCCACAATTATCCGCATGTGCAATCATGGGGGAAGCCCAGCACATCACTCCAAAGGATACGACTGAAACATTTGCATCAATCTTCAAGTGGATGAGGCATCTGGATCTCCTCCAGAGGTATCCAACATCACAGATACCAGTGTTCTGCCAGTTTGATTTACTCCACATGATATCAAGAAACAGGTCGAGACACTTGATATTTCAAAAGCTTTGGGTCCTGACAACATTCCAGTAATAGGATGAAGACTTGTGCGGTAGAAGTTGCCAAACTTCTCGGCAAGCTCTTCCACTATAGCTACAAAACTAACACGAATCCAGAAATTCAAGTATGTCCAGTTATATCCTGGACAAAAGAAAACATAATAACATCCAACCTAGCCAATTACCAATTCAATCAGTCTACTCTGGATCATCAGTAAACTAATGAAAAAAATAATCAACAGCCAAAGTTTAACTTGGCTAAGTGTGAGGTTATCAATTTTGGTTGCAAGAATGAAAAGGCAAACTATCTGAACAGCAAAAAAAAAGCTGATTATAGACATGTGAAGAGAAAAAGATGAGCGAATGTCACAAAGAAGGATTGATATGGCAAGTTACGTGAACCTTGGATGATCACGGATATTACAAGCTTGATCAAAAAGAAAAAGGAAGCATACATAAGGTCTAGGGGAATGGGAACTGATGAAGCCCTTGAAGTATATAAGGAAGAACTTAAACAAGGAATTAAAAGGGCTAAAAAGGGTCAGAAAAAGACATAGTAGAAGGATAAAGGAGAATCTCAAGGGTTTTTATACATATACGAACAGCAAGAGGGTAACCAGAGAAAGGGTTGGCCTACTCAAGGACAATGGAAGGAATCTAAATGTAGAGCCAGAACAGGCACGTGAAGTGTAAATGAATACTTTGCCTCAGTATTCAGCCAAGAGAAGGAATTGGTGGAGGATGATCTCATGAAGAGACTGTCCAGTTTCTCAGCCAAGTTGCTATTAAGAAGGAGGTGTTGTGCATCTTAAAGAGTATTAAGGTAGATAAGTCCCCAAGTCGTGATGGGATCTGTCACAGAATATTAAGGGAGGCAAGAGAACAAATTGCTGGAGCACTGACAGACATCTTTGTATCCTCCTTGGTCACAGGTGAGGTCCTAGAAGACTGGTGAATTGTCAATGTTGTCCCACTGTTTAAGACAGGTAGCAGGGATTATCCTGGAAATTACAGGCCTGGGAGTGTCACATCAGTGGTAGAGAAATTATTAGAAAAGATTCTCATGGACAAGATCTATACGTGTTTAGGAGCAGATGGGTTTATTAGTGATAGACAGCATGGTTTTGTGCAGGGGAGGGTGTGTCGCATTAACTTAATCGAGTCTTTGATGAGGTGACAAAGACGACTGATGAGGGAAAAGCGGTTGATGTTGTCTACGTGGACTTCAGTAAAGACTTTGACAAGGTCCTCATGGTAGGCTGGTACAAAAGGTAAAGTCACATGGTATCAGGGGTGTCCTGGCAAGATAGATACAGAACTGGCTTAGTCAGAGGAGACGGAGGGTAGCGGTAGAAGGATACTTTTTGGAATGAAAGGTGTGACCTGTAGTGTTCCACAGGGATTAATGTTGGGATCTCTGCTATTCATGACCTACATAAGTGATTTGGAGAAAAACCTTTCTGGTCTAATTAGTAAGCTTGTAGGACAATACAAAGCTGGGTGGAGCTGTGGATAGTGAGGAGGATTGCCAGAGGCTACAGCAGGATGTAAATCTGTTGGAGACATGGGCAGAAAAATGGCAGATGGAGTTTAATCCGCACAAATGTGAGGTGATGCACTTTGGAAGGTCATGTACGGGTGGAAATTCTACAGTGAATGGCAGAGCCCTTACGAGTGTTGATATGCAGAGGGTTCTGAATATATAGGTGCACAGATCAATGTAGGTGGCAGTGCAGATAGATGAGGCTGTAAAAAAAATGGCTATTTTGTTTATGCATTTTGTGGGATGCGGGTGTCACTGGCTGGCCAGCATTTATTGCCTGTCCCGAGTTGACCTTGAGAAGGTGGTGGGAGCTACCTTCTGGAACCGCTGCAGGCCACCTGCCGTGGGTTGACCAACAATGCCATTAGGGATGGAATTCCAGGATTTTGACCCTGCAATACAGAAGGAATGGCGATATATTTCCAAATCAGGATGGTTAGTAGCTTGGAGAGGAACTTTAAGATGGTGGTGTTCACATGTTCCCATGAGATGGGGGAGAAGGGCAGCGAATCAGAGGGGACTGAGAGTCATCACAGCATTTCAGAGTGAACCTGGTGTCAAGGTGTGGTTAAACCCGAGACACTACACTGATGTTTCCCAACGTCCCTCCTCCTCTGACCACCAAAAGGACAATAAAACACTGTGAGGGCAATGACTGACAATGACTCTCTTAGTTTTAACATAGTTATGGAAAAAGACAGGACAGGTCCACAGGTTAAGATGCTAAACTGGAGGAGGACCAATTTTGGGGCCATTAGGCAGAATCTAGCAGAGGTCGACTAAGGTTTTGGAGTAGATTTGTAGCTCGGGTTGTGAGTGTTATGGTTGGTTGGCTCGCCGAGCTGGTTCACTGTAGTTTTGCAGACGTTTCATTACCCTATTGGAGTAACATCATCAGTGCAGCCTCCGATGAAACGTCAACTGGGTGAGTCTGCTTGAAGGAAAAGGAACAACTGGCGAATGGGAGGCTTTTAAAAGTGTGATATTGAGAGTCCAGAGACAGGTTGTCCCTGTTAAGGTGAAGGCAAAAGCTGGCAGGTTTTGGGTCCCCTGGCTGATGAGGGATACCGAGCCTCCGGTCAGAACAAGTTATACACTGTTCGGAGGAAGGGTCACCGGACCCAAAGTGTTAAATGTTTTCCTTACACAGATAATGCCAGACCTGCTGAGCTTTTCCAGCAACTTTGTTTTTGTTCCTGATTTACAACATTCGCAAGTTCTTTCAGTTTTTATTTGCGTTTAAGGTATCAGGTTCAAATGAATCCCTAGATGACGATAAAATGTTTGAAGCACACTTAAGTGAGAAATCAAAAAAGATGGGTTGAAATAGTATCAGAGATAATGGGAACTGCAGATGCTGGAGAATCCAAGATAATAAAATGTGAGGCTGGATGAACACAGCAGGCCAAGCAGCATCTCAGGAGCACAAAAGCTGACGTTTCGGGCCTAGACCCTTCATCAGAGAGGGGGATGGGGAGAGGGAACTGGAATAAATAGGGAGAGAGGGGGAGGCGGACCGAAGATGGAGAGTAAAGAAGGTAGGTGGAGAGAGTGTAGGTGGGGAGGTAGGGAGGGGATAGGTCAGTCCAGGGAAGACGGACAGGTCAAGGAGGTGGGATGAGGTTAGTAGGTAGCTGGGGGTGCGGCTTGGGGTGGGAGGGAGGGATGGGTGAGAGGAAGAACCGGTTAGGGAGGCAGAGACAGGTTGGACTGGTTTTGGGATGCAGTGGGTGGGGGGGGGGGGGGGGAAGAGCTGGGCTGGTTGTGTGGTGCAGTGGGGGGAGGGGACGAACTGGGCTGGTTTAGGGATGCAGTAGGAGAAGGGGAGATTTTGAAGATGGGTTGAGTTGGATATGACAAATAAGGTTAAAGATAATCCCTAGAGGTTCTACAGCTGTATTAAGAGCAAAAGGATGGCGACCTGGACGTTAAGGTCTGTGTCAAGGTGCCGTACAGGAAGCTGGTCAGTAAGGGTCCACAGTGTTACAGGCAAGGTGCTAGCATGGATAGAAGACTGGAGTGGCGATAAAAGGGTATTCCTCAGGGTGGCAGCCGATGACAAGTGGTATTTCGCAAGGGTCAGTGTTGGGACCACAACTTTTCACTTTATACATTAATGATCTAGATGAAGAAACTGAGGGCATTCTGGTTATGTTTGCAGACGATACAAAGGTAGGTGGAGGAACAGGTAGTATTGAGGTGGTGGCGAGGCCGCGGAAGGACTTGGACAGGCTAGGAGAGTAGGCAAACAAGTGGCAGATGGAGTATAGCATTGGGAAGTCTGACGTCATGCACTTTGGTAAGAAGAATAAAAGCATGGACTATTTTCTAAATGGGGAGAAAATGCAGAAGCCTGAAGTGCAAAGAGACTTGAGTGTTCTAGTCTAGGATTCTCTCAAGGTAAACTTGCAGGTTAAGTCAGTAGTCAGGAAGGCAAATGCAATATTGGCATTTATTTTGAGAGTACTTGTTAATAAAGCCAGGATGTACTACTGAGGCTTTATAAGGCCCTGGTCAGGCCACATTTGGAGTATGGTGTGCCGTTTTGGGCCCCATATCTCAGGAAGGATGTAGTGGCCCTGGAGCAGGTTCAGTGGAGGTTTGAGGGAATAGTCCCAGGAATGAAAAGCTCAACATCCGAAGAACGTTTGAGGATTCTGGGACTGTACTCTTTGGAGTTTAGAAGGATAAAGGGGGATCTAATTGAAATTTACAGAATACGGAATGGCGTGGATATAGTGGATGTTGGGAAGATGCTTCCACATCCTTGTCCTAGATAGGTATGTCCCTGTCAGACAGGGAGGAAGTGATAAGATAAGGGAACCGTGGTTTACTAAAGAAATTGTATCTCTTGTTAAGTGGAAGAGGGAGGCTTATGTGACGTTTAGACGAGATGGTTCAGATGAGGCGATGGAGGGTTACAGATTAGCGAGGAAGGATTTAAAGACAAAGTTAAGAAGAGCAAGAAGGGGACATGAGCAGACATTAGCAGGTGGAATAAAGGAAAACCCTAAAGCTTTCTATAGGTATGTGAGGAATAAGAGGATGACTAGGGTAGGAATAGGGCCAGTCAAAGACAGATGTGGGAAGTTGCATGTGGACCCAGTTGAGATCAGAGAGGTGCTAAATTAATATTTCCCATCTGTTTTCACTCAGGAAAAGGAGAATATTGTAGAAGACTGAGTTACAGGCTACTAGAAATGAAAGGATTGAGGTTAGTAGGGAGGAGGTGTTATCAATTCTAGAAGGTGTGAAGGTAGATAAATCTCCTGGGCCGGATGGGATTTTTCCGAAGGTTCTCTGGGAAGGTAGGGAGGAGATGGCGGCGCCTTTGGCCTTGATCTTTCGGTACTCATTGTCTACAGGTTTAGTACCAGAAGATTGGAAGATTGCAAATGTTGTGTCCTTGTTCAAGAAGGGCAGTAGAGATGACCGAGGTAATTATAGGCCAGTGAGCCTTACGTTTGTTGTAGGAAAAGTTTTGGAAAGGATTACAAGAGATAGGATTTATAATCATCTAGCAAGCAACAATTTGATTGGAGATAGTCAACACGGATTCGTCAAGGGCTGATCGTGTCTCACAAACCTCACTGAGTTTTTTGAGACGGTGACCAAGCATGTGGATGACAGTAGGGCAGTTGACGTGGTGTACATGGACTTCAGTAAAGCCTTTGATAAGGTTCCACATGGTGGGCTACTGGAGAAAATACAGAGGCATGGGATTGAGGGAGATTCAGCAGTTTGGGTTAGAAACTGGCTTTCTGTAAGAGGGCAACCAGTGGAGGTTGATGAAAAATATTCAGCCTAGAGTCCAGTTACTAGTGGTGTGCCACAAGGATCTGTTTTGGGACCACTGCTGTTTGTCATTTTAATAAATGACTTGGACGCAGGCATAGGTGGATGGTATAGTAAGTTTGCAGATGACACTAAAGTCAGTAGAGTGATGGACAGTGTGGAAGAATGTTGCAGTTTGCAGGGAGACTTGGATAAACTGCAGAATTGGGCTGAAAGGTGGTAATGGAGTTCAATGCAGATAAATGTGAGGTGATTCACTTTGGGTAGAATAGTAGGAATGCAGAATACTGGGTCAACGGAAAGATTCTTGGTAGTGTGGATGTGCAGAGGGATCTTGGTGTCCATGTACATCGATCCCTGAGAGTTGCCACCCAGGTTTATTGTGCTGTTAAGAACGCATATGGTGTGTTAGGTTTTATTGGTAGAGGGAGTGAGCTCTGGAGCCGTGATGTCATGCTGCAACTGTACAAAACGCCAATGCCGCCTCACTTGGAATATTGCGGGCAGTTCTGGTCGCCCCATTACAAGAAGGATATGGAAGTATTGGAAAAGGTGCAGGGGAGATTTACCAGGATGTTGCCTGGTCTGGAGCGCAGGTCTTATGAGGAAAGGCTGAGGGACTTGGGTCTGTTCTCATTGGAGAGAAGGTGGCTAAGAGGGGATTTAATACAGACAAAGAAGATGATCAGAGGATTAGATAAGGTGGACAGTGAGAGTCTTTTTTCCTCGGATGACGACGTTGGCTTGTATGAGGGGGGCATAGCTGCAAATTGAGTGGTGATAGATTTAAGGCAAATGTCAGAGGCAGGTTCTTTACATGGACTAAATGCGGGCAATTGGAACTAGCTTAGTGGGCACCATGATCAGCATGGACGTTTGGGCACTAGGCCTTTTTTCATGCTGTATTACTCTATGACTCTACCTGCTAAAATTGTCCTTCTAAGTGGAGGTGGTTGGGGGTTTGGAAGGTGCTGTCTGAGGATCTTTGGTGAATTTCTGCAGTGCATCTTGTCGATGATACATACTATTGCAATGGAACGTCGGTAGTGGAGGCAGTGGATGCTTGTGGATGTGGTGCCAATCAAGCAGGCTGCTTTGTCCTGGATGGTGTCAAGCTTCTTGAATGTCATTGGGTATGCATCCATCCAGGCAATTGGGGAGTGTTCCATCACACTCCTGACCTGTGCCTTGTACATGGTGGACCGGCTTTCACGAGTTAAGAGGCAAGTTACTTACCGCAGTATTCCTCGCCTCTGACCCGTTCTTGAAGTCACTGGGTTTATGTAGTGAGCCCCAATTGAGTTTCTGGTCAATGATAACTCCCAGGATGTCAATAGTGGGGGATTCAGTGCTGGGAACACCACTGAATATCTAGGGGTGGTTGTTTGATTGTCTCTTATTGGTCATGGTCATAGTCTGGCTGATTGAATAGGATATTTCAAAAGAGAGGTGAAATATATTTGAAAGCGATTAATTTACAGGGCTACAGAGATAGTGTGAGAAAACGGGACGAGCTGGACAGCTCCTTCAGGAGCTGACAGACACAATAGGCCTCCTTTTGTAATGTAAATACTGTGATTCTATCTAACGCAGCTGATGTGTTCATTTTATTTATTTCATTCATGGGACGCTGGCTTTTTGTTTGAGCCAGAGTTTATCGCTGTTACTTGAGAGATACTGGGTCACAATCCCTCCCAAATGACATTGTGCCTCTACCTACATTAAACATAATACAGCAATAAAGGGCAAATAGGGGTGGGCAATAAACACTGTTCCAACCAGCAAAGCTTCATCCTCAGAATGAAGGAAAAGAACATAGAACAGTACAGCATATACAGGCCCTTCAACCCACAATGTTGTGCCAACCTATTATCCTTCTAAGATCAATCTACCCTGCATACCCCACATTTTACTATCCTCCATGTGCCTATCCAAGTCGCTTAAAAGTCTCAGAAGTATCTTGACACCACTACCGCTGCAAGCAGCACATTCCACACGCCCACCACTCTGTGTGAAGAATCCACCTCTGACATCTCCCCAATATGTTCCTTCAATCACCTTAAAATTACATGCCTCCATAAAAGTCATTTCTGCCCTGGGAAAAAGTCCCTTATTATCCACTCTATCTAGGCCTCTCATCGTCTTGAAAACCTCTAGTCTTTCTTCTCTCCAATGAAAAAAAGCCCAAGCCCTCTCAACCTTTCCTCATAAGACTTGCCCTCCAGTGCAGGCAGCATCCTGGTAAATCTCCTCTGCACCTTCTCTGAAGCTTCCACATCTTTCCTATAATGAGGTGACCGGGACTAAACATAATATTCCAAGTGTGGTCTAACCAGAGTTTTATAGAGCTGCAGCATAACCTCACGGCTCTTAAACTCAATTCCCCTGCCAAGAAAAGCCAACACACCTTACGCCTTCTTAAAAACCTTACCAACTTGGGTCGCGACTTTAAGAGATCTATGGATGTAGACCCCAAGAACCCTCTGTTCCCCAAACACTGCCAAGAATCCTGCCATTAATCCTGTATTCTGCATTCAAATCCGACCTTCCAAAATGAAGCACGTCACACTTTTCTGGGCTGAAGTCCATCTGCCACTTCTTTGTCCAGCTCTAAATCTTATCAATGTCCCGTTGCGATCTACAACAGCCCTCCAAGCAGTTCACAGCTCCACCAACCGTCAAGTTATCAGCAAACTTCCTAACCACCTTCCACTTCCTCATCCATGTCATTTATGAAGATCACAAACAGCAGAGGTCCCAGAACAGATCCCTGCAGAACACCACTGGTCACCAAGCTCAAGGCTGAATACTTTCCATCTACTACCACCCTCTGTCTTCTATTGGCTGGCCAATTTTATATCCAGACAGCCAAATTTCCATGAATCCCATGCCTCCTTACTTTCTGAATGAGCCTCCCACGGGAAACCTTATCAAATGCCTTGCTAAAATCCATATACACCACATCAACTGCTCTATGTTCATTGCTATGTTTTGTCATATCCTCAAAGAATTCAATAAGACTTATGCATGTCTTGCCCCTCACAAAACCATGCTGACTATTTCGAATCAAACTGTGCTTTTCCAAATAATCATAACTACTATGTCTCAGAATCTGCCCTAATAATTTGCCCACCACAGAAGAAAGACTGACCAGTCTGTAATTTCCAGGATTATCCTTATTCCCTTCCTTGAACATTTGCCACCATCCAATCTTCTGGTACTACTCCAGTGGATAGTGAGGATACAAAGGTCATTCCTTGAAAGTTGCCACCCAGGTTGACAGGGCTGTTAAGAAGGCACACAGTGTTTTAGCTTTCATTAATAGAGGGATTGAGTTCCGGAACCAAGGGGTTAGACTGCAGCTGTACAAAACTCTGGTGCGGCCGCACTTGGAGTATTCCGTACAGTTCTGGTCACTGCATTATAAGAAGGATGTGGAAGCTTTGGAAAGGGTGCAGAGGAGATTTACTAGGATGTTGTCTGGTATGGAGGGAAGGTCTTACGAGGAAAGGCTGAGGGTTGCTGAGGGAAGGTTGAGGCTGTTTTCATTAGAAAGAAGAAGGTTGAGAGGTGACTTAATTGAAACATATAAGATAATCAGAGGGTAAGATAGGGTGGATAGGGAGAGCCTTTTTCCTAGGATGGGGATGGTGAGCATGAGGGGGCATAGCTTTAAATTGAGGGGTGAAAGATATAGGACTGATGTCAGAGGTAGTTTCTTTACTCACAGAGTAGTAAGGGAGTGGAACGCTTTGCCTGCAATGGTAGTAGATTCGCCAACTTTAGGTACATTTAAGTCGTCATTGGATAAGCATATGGATGTACATGGAATAGTGTAGGTTAGATGGGCTTCAGAGCGGTATGACAGGTCGGCACAACATCGAGGGCCAAAGGGCCTGTATTGTGCTGGCATGTTCTATAAAGGGGCTGCAATCTCTTCCCTCACGACCCTTAGAAACCTTGGGTATATCCCATTTGGCCCAGGAGACTTAGTTATCCGTATATTTTTCAAGATTTCTAGCACATCCTCCTTCCTAACAAAAACTTGCTCGTGAATGTGCACCTGTTTCATGCTATCCTCACAAACGTCAAGGTCCCTCTCACTGGTGAATACTGAAGCAATATATTCATTAAGGACCTCCCTTACCTCCTCTGAGTTCCCCCCATTATCCCTGATTGGCCCTACCCTCACTCTGGCCATCCTATTGTTCCTCACGTAAGTAGAGAAAGCCTTGGGGTCTTCTTTGATCCTACCCACCAAGGTTTTCTCATACCCACTTCTAGCTCTCTTAAGTCCATTCTTTAGTTCCTTCCTGGCTACCTTGTAGACCTCTAGAGCCCTGTCTGATCCTTGTTTCCTCATCCTTAAGTAAGCTTCCTTCTTCCTCTGGACTAGGTGTTCCACATGTCTTGTCATCCAAGGTTCCTCCACTGTACCATGCTTTCCTTGCCTCAGTGGGACAAACCGATCCAGTATCTGTAGCAACTGCTCCCTAAACAACTCCACATTTCTATCCTGTGTTTCCCTGAGAACATCTGATCCCAATTGGTGCTCCGTAGTTCTTGCCTAATGGCATTGTAATTTCCCCTCCTCTAATTAAATACTTTCCCATACTGCCTACTCCTATCCCTCGCCATGACTATAGTACAAGTCAGGTAGTTGTGATCACTTTCGCCAAAATGCTGTCCCACCAAGAGATCTGACACCTGACCTGGTTCATTCCCAACCACCAAATCCAATATGGCCTCCCCTCAAGTCAGCCGATCGATATATTAAGTCAGAAATCCTTCCTGGACACACCTGACAAAATCTGCACCATCCAAACCTTTTGCACTTAGCAGGTTCCAGTCTATATTAGAGAAGTTGAAGTCCCCCATGGCAACAACCCTATTACTTCTGCACCTTTCTACAATCTGCCTCCCAATCTGTTCCTCAGTGTCTCTGTTGCTATTGGGGGGGTCTATAGAAAACTCCCAATAAAGTGACTGCTCCTTTCCTGTTTCTGACTCCCACCCATACTGACTCACTGAAGAAACCCTCCTCTACGACCTCCCTTTCTGCAGCTGTGATACCATCCCTGATTAGCAATGGCACTCCCCCACCTCTTTTACTTCTCTCTCTATTTCTTTTGAAACATCTATATCTTGGAATATCCAACAACCATTCCTGCCCCTGTGTTACCCGCATCTCCAGAATAGCCATAACATCGTAGTTCCAAGTACTGATCCATGCTCTAGTTCATCACCCTTTATTCGTAACACTTCTTGTATTGAAGTAAACATACCTCAACCTGTCGCACTGACTGCCACTTTGCCCTATCAACAGTTTATCCTTTCTCTGCTTGCACTGTCTGTCTGTACAGTGGCTATCCCATCCTCTGATTTGTAGCTCTGGTTCCCATCCTCCTGCCAAACCAGTTTAAACCCTCCCGAAGAGCTCTAGCAAACCACCCACCCAGGATATTGGTACCCCTCCAGTTCAGGTTCAACCCATCCTTCCTGTACAGGTCCCACCTTCCCAAGAAGGTATCCCAATGATCCACAAATCTGAAGCCTTCCCTCCTACACCAGCTCTGTAGCTACATCTTCAGCTGTGCACTCTCTGTTTCTAGCCTCACTAGTCCATGGCACTGGTAGTAATCCTGAGATGACACTTCTACTCGTCCTAGCTTTCAGCTTCCACCCTAACTCCCGATAATCACTTTTCAGGTCCTCATCCCACTTCCTAGCCATGTCACTGGTAACGATGTGTAGCATGACTTCCGGCTGCTCTCCCTCCCACTTAAGAATCCTGAAGACCCGATCCGAGACATCCCTGACTCTGGCACCCAGGAGACAAAATACCATCTAGGAGTCTTGGTCGGTACCACAGAATCTCCTGTCTGTTCCCCTAACCAGTGAATTTCCTATTACTATCGCTGTCCTATTCTCCCACCTTTCCTTCTGAGCCCCAGAGCCAGGCTCAGTGCCATAGACCTGACTGTTATGACTTTCTCCTGGTAGGTCATCCCTCCCGAAGTACCAAAGGTATACTTATTATTAAAGGGAATGGCCACAGGGGCTCCCTGCACTGTCTGCCTATTCCCTTTCTTCTTCCTGGCAATCCCCCAACTACCTTTGTCCTGTACCTTGGGTGTGACCATCTCGCTATAACTCCAATCACCCCCTCAGCCTCCTGAACGATCTGGAGTTCATCCAGCTCCAGCTCCACTTTCCTAGTGCGGTCTATGAAAGAAAGTGGAAGGAAAATTAATGGTTGTTTATCCGATTGGAGTAAAGTTGAAAAGAAGGATAGAAGAATGAGGGGTGATCTCTCTGAAACCTTTAAGATTCTAATGGGACAAAACAGGGCAAACACAGGGAGTGTGAAGCTGGATGAACACAGCAGGCCAAGCAGCATCTCAGGAGCAGAAAAGCTGACGTTTCGGGCCTAGACCCAAGAGCCTAGGCCCGAAACGTCAGCTTTTCTGCTCCTGAGATGCTGCTTGGCCTGCTGTGTTCATCCAGCTTCACACTTTATTATCTTGGATTCTCCAGCATCTGCAGTTCCCATTATCACACGCAAACACAGGAAGGGTGCTCCCAATGACTAAGGAATCCACAACTAGGGGTCACAGTCTAAGGATACAGGGATGAGAAGAAATTTCTTCACCCAGCAAGTTGTGAGCCCAGAGAAATCTCTGCCACAGAAAGCAGCTGAGACCCAACACTGAATGTTTTCAAGGGAGTTTGATACAATTCTTTGGCCTAAAGGAATCAAAAGATGTAGGGTCAAAGCAGGAACAGGGTACTCAGTTGGATGAACAACGATGATCATTACTAACTGCACCCAATCCTCAAGTCTGCTGTTTTCTTTGACAGTTTATACGCCCCTTGCTTGGATCTAATACAAATCCTAATGTCGCTTGTTAACTCAGTCAGGCCAGCTTTCCCATTTTATTTTTGTGCTCGACAGGAAAGAACAATTGTTACAGTTCCTTTCCGCGCTCTTTAAATGTTTGCCACTGCTTGTCCACCAGTCATCAAGTAGTGTTCCTTAATTCATTATAGCCAGCTCGCACCACAGGCCATTGTAGTTTCTTTATTTAGATTCAGGACCATATTCTCAGAATCAACTACATCGCTCTCCATTTTTATGAAAAATGCTTTATTATGGTCACTTTTTTCCGAGGGTCTTGCACAGCTAGGTTGTCAACTATTCTTTTCTCATTTCCCAGGATGGCATGTTCTCTGGTTGGTCCCTCAAAAGTATTGGTTCAGAAAACCATCCTGTACACATTTTTGCAATTCCTCCTCAACAGCATTGTTACTGATTTGGTTTGTCCTAACTATTTGTCCATCAAAGTCAACCATAATTACAGCTGTATCTTTCTTGCATGTGTCTCTATTTTCCTGTTTAATACCTCCCCCAACGTTATGATGACAGTTTGACAATCTTTACACAATACCCTTTATTGTTTTCTGCTCCAAGGTTTCCAAGCTCTACCTATATAGACACTACTTCATTGGAGCTCATACTCTTCTCACTAACATGTGCATGTATTTCTTTCATCAATAATGTTGTCCCATCTCCTCCTCCTTTCAGTCTGTCTTTCCTAGCGGCTGAGTACCCTTGGATAATCATTTCCAATCCCTGCTCACCCTGTGGCCCTGCATCGTTATGTCAACTATACCATATACTTTTCTATCTATTTGCAGAATTAATTCATCCACTTCATTGTGAAATTCTTTTTAACTCATTCATAGCTTGTGGGCGTTGCAGGTTGGATCAGTATTTGTTGCCTATTCCTAATTGCTCAGAGGGCAGTTAACAGCCAATTACATTTCTGTGGGTCACATGTCGGTCAGACCAGGTGAGGATGGCAATTTCCTCCCCCAAAGAATGTTAGTGAATCAAATGGGTTTTCCAGAATGTTCCATGCATTAAGATAAAAGGCCTTAATGTCTTTTCAAATTCTTAAACTCATTTGCATGATTTTGCACCACGGGGCAAGATGCATACCTTAGCATGCAGGTGACATTTACAAATTTACAGATGATGTAAAACTCAGAAACACGGTAAGCTGTGAGAAGGACAGTTTAGAACTTCAAAAGGATATTGACAAGTTGATGAAGAGGGCAAGAGAGGTGGCAGATGAACTTCAATGGGGAGAAATCAAGATGATTAGGAAGGACAAACATGGTTGACATATTAAAAAAAATAGGGTATAACGCTTGAGGGGCTGCAGGAGCATGGGACCTGTGTGTATCTCTGCATAGGTCTCTGAGCAGGGAAAGTGCAGAGAGCAGTGAATACAGCATAAATTGTCCTGAGCTTTATTCATACATATAAAAGCAAGGTGGTTATGCTGAACCATGTAGGACACTTGCTAGACCTGAGCTGGAACACTGTGTACCTTGGTTGCACGCTAAAGGGAGAGTGAACATACTTGAGTGAATGCAATACAGACAGAGTCAACTGTGATAATCAAGAGGGCATCAGCCGATTATTTCAATTGAAGCAATGCACAAGGGTATGGGGAAAAGGCAGGAGAATGGCACTAAGTCATAAAGCAATATGGTTAGGGTTAGAAGGGCCAGTGCAGTCACAAAGGGCAAACAGCAATCTTCTGATTCCATAACATTTCAGTGATTCTGTCACAAGGCATAAAGTGAAAGAGATGGCTTTTGCTATTTTGGGATCCAGCCTTTCCAATATGACATATACCACCTGCACAATACAAATTGCTACTGGATGGCTATGGCTCCACCACTTTGTGCTTACTTGGTCCAGCACAACAGCAACAGTCTTGACCTGATTTGCAAGTCAAAGTCAGGTTATGGTTGACTTCCATTGTGAGACTTGGAGGCGGTGAAGTCAACAAGCAGGTCCCGTGCCTTTCAAAGGCTACTAAGAGGCATAACTGTCTATTCAGTATTGCAGTCTAGCCCACAATTAGTTTTTACATTTTACTTACCATCTTCAGAGAAGGTGAACTGCAGAAATGAGGGAACAAGGAAGGAAAGAGAACTCTTGGAGTGATTTATCTTCCTACATCGCTGGCTAAACCAACCAGCCTCAGCCTGCAAAATCAACCATATCAGATTGTTAAACAAAAAGCAACTCAAAATTTTCAATCATAACCACTGTCACCATCTCATCATTTTTATTGTTCACTAGATGTAGATGCTGCTAGCTGGGCCAGCATTTATTACCCATTCATATTTGCTGCTAGTCATAGTTTGGTGGACATGAGCTGCTTTCTTGAGCTGTTGTACGCCAACAATGTTGTGGGATTGGAAGATTTGGATCCATTCACAATGAAGGTCAGTGACACACTTCCGAGTCAATTGGTGAGTGTATTTTGGAGGG
Source organism: Stegostoma tigrinum (assembly GCF_030684315.1). NCBI lineage: Eukaryota > Metazoa > Chordata > Chondrichthyes > Orectolobiformes > Stegostomatidae > Stegostoma > Stegostoma tigrinum. The sequence goes on from NC_081356.1 coordinate 139,485,950, forward strand.
GGAACTTTCAGGTCATGATGCCCCCAAAATATCTGCTGTCTTTGCTGTTCCAATGTAGTAATTGATGTCAAAGGTTTGCAAAGTGCGAATCAGGAGCCTTGATTTGCAGCAGCACACCTTTTAGATAGCACACACAGTTGTGACTCAGCTTTGCTGGTGATGTGGTGACTGCCATCACAATCACAATGATTTGAAGCAGTGGATGGGGTGTCAATCGAGCTTCTTGTGCTCAGTAGTTAGCACTGCCTCACAGCGCTAGCAACCTGGGTTCAATACGACCCTTGGGAGACTGTCTGTGGAGTTTGCACATTTTCCCCATGTCTGCATTTTTCCTCTCGGTGCTCCAATTTCCTCCCACAGTTCAAAGACAGAACAAAGAACATAGAACAGTACAGCACAGAACAGGCCCTTCAGCCCACAATGTTGTGCTGAACTTTGACCGTAATCCTAAAGTCTATCTAACCTCAACCGCTTACTTATACTATCATCCATCTGCCTATCTAATAGCTGCTTAAATGTCCTTAATGAGGCTGACTCCACTTAACTCTCCGGCAGGCTCGGTGGGCTGGCCATGCTAAATTGCCCACAGTGTTCAGGGATATGTAGATTAGGGGGATGACTCTGGGTGGAAAGTTCTGAGGGTCAGTATGGGCTTGTAGGACCAAAGGGCCTATTTCCACACTGCAGAGATTCTATGATCACTGAATCTGAGCATTCCCACACAAATGGGGAACATTCTATCAAACTCCTGACTTGTGCCTTGCAGATGGCCCAGCGGCTGAGGGAAGTGACTCACAGCAGGGTTCCTTGCCTCTGACCTGCTATTGTTGCAATATCATTAACATATATCATTCTTCCTCGATATGTGCAGCCGGCACAGACATGTATGAACTCAGTGCAGAAATAGACTAGTCAGCCCCTCTCATGTGCCCCAAGGATGAAACTAACAGAATTCTAAAAGACTTAGGTACAGTGGAATTGGAGAAGTGGAAGTAGCAGAGATCAAGACCAAAGGGCACAACATTAGAGCGCAGGGGCAACCCTTTCAAACTGAGATGAAGAGGAATTTCTTCACCCAGAGGGTGGTGAATCAGTGGAACTCACTGCCGCAGAGGGCAATGGATGCCAAGTCTAGGAATACATTCAAAAAAGAGATTGATAAATTCTTTATTAGTAAGGGGATTAAAGGTGACTGTCTGCAGAGGGATATAGTTAATCTACGTGAGTGGGCAAAGGTCTGGCTGATGGAGTACAAAGTTGATAAGTGCAAGGTCATCCATTTTGGTAGGAATTACAGCAAAATGGACTATGTTTTAAATGGAAAAAACTGCAGCAGGCTGCTGTGCAGAGGGACTGGGGTGTCTTTGTGCATGAATCGCAGAAGGTGGGATTGCAGGTGCAGCAGGTGATTAAAAAGGCAAATGGAATTCTGTCTGCCATTGCTAGAGGGATGGAGTTTAAAAACAGGTAGGCTATACTGCAGCTGTATGGGGCCCTGGTGAGGCCACACCTGGAGTACTGTGCGCAGCTTTGGTCTCCTTACTTGAGAAGAGATATACTAGCATGGGTGGGGGTGGAGAGGAGATTCACTCGGTTGATTCCAAAGTTGAGAGGGTTGGATTGTGAGGAGAGATTGAGTAGGCTGGGATTATACTCATTGGAATTCAGAAGAATGAGGGGAGATCCTATAGAAACATATAAGATTATGAAGGGAATAGATAAGATGGAGGCAGGGTGGTTGTTTCCACTAGTAGATGAAACTAGGACAAGAGGGCATCGCCTCAAAATAAAGGTGAGCAGGTATAGGACTGAGGTCAGGAGGAACTTCTTCACCCAAAGGGTTATGAATCTGTGGAATTCCCTGCCCAGTGAAGTGCTTGAAGCTACCTCGTTGAATGTTTTTAAGGCAAGGCTTGATAAATTTTCCAACAGTAAAGGAATTAAGGGTTATTGTGAATGGGCAGGTAAGTGGAGCTGAGTCTCAAATATCAGCCACGGTCTTATTAAATGGCGGGGCAGGCTTGAGGGGCCGGATGGCCTACTCCTGCACCTATTTCTTATGTTCTTATGTGACAGGGGGAAGGCAGCAGAATAGGTTGAGAAACACAGCCATGATTAAATGACAGAGCAGACTTCAAGAGCCAAATGGCATAATTCTACTCCTGTATCCTATGATCTTTTACGAGTTGAAGCCTGAATAAATACTTGCTTCAGTCTTCACATTACAAACAAACTATAATAGTATTCCAAAATTGTAACATAATCAAGGAGGAAATGGAAAGGAAATAAAGACAATTCTTATCACTACAGAAAAACTGCTACACTCTAGAAATTAATGGGGCTAAAGACCAGTATGTTCCTAAGACCTGCTGGGATACAGTCTGGAGTATTCAAGGAGGTAGCTACAGAGATATTGGATGGACAGTTAAGCTTTCAATAATCCTTAGGCTGTGGAAAACTCACTCAGGATTGGAAAACTGCCAAATAAACAGCTTCATTTAAAAAAGGAATGGAGACAAAAAAAAAACAGGTAATTATCAGCCAGCGAGCTTAACAATTGTTTTGGGAAAACATTGGAGTCCGAAAAGGATATAATAGCAGAGCATTTAGAAATGCATAATACAACTAACCAGATTCAGCATAGCTTCATGAAGAGGAAATCATGCCCGACAAATTCAGCAGAATTCTCGGAGGAGGTAACAAGCAGAATAGATAAAGGGGAAGCAGTGATGTAATATATTTGGATTTTCAGACATTACCACACATTATGCTACTTTATAAGACAAGTCAATGGCGTTGATGCTACATACAAACATGTGAAAGGATATGCTAACAAATGGAAGACAGAGATTTAGGAGAAGAATGCCATTTTTCAGGATCGCAACCTGTAACTAGTAGAGTGCGACAGGGATCAGTACTTGTATCACAACTATTTACAAGATATATTCATGACTTACATGAGGAAACTCAATGTTCTCAAGCAAAGTTTGTGGATGGCATAAAAATAGATGGGAAGTCAAATGATGAAGATAAGAGTCAAAGAACGAAGAACAATACAGCCCAGGAACAGGCCATTCAGCTCTCTAAGCCTGCACCGACACATTTTGCCCTTCGATATTAAAACTGTCTTCCCTTAGAGAATCCGTATCCCTCTATTCTCTTCCTATTCATGCAATCGTCTAGATGTTTCTTGAATGCTGCTATTGTGTTGGCTTTCACCACCTCCTCTGGCAGTGTGTTCCAGGCACTCACCACCCTTTGTGAAAACCTTGCCTCAAACATCTTTTACACTCACCTGCTCCCCGCACCTTGAACCTACGTCTCCTAGTAATTGACGTCTCCACCCTGGGAAAAAAGCCTTATATTTTCCACTCTACCCATGCCATTCACAATCTTATTAACTTTTCTCAGGTCACCCTGCATTCCAGTGAAAACAAACTCAGTCTAGCCAACTTTTCCTGATAGCCAAAATCCCCCATACCTGGCAACATACTGGTAAATACTTCCTGTACCTTTTCTAAAGCATCACATCCTTCTGTTAGTGTAGTGACCAGAACTAGATGCACTATTCCAAGTGTGGCCTAACTAAAGTTCTATACAGCTGCAGCATAACTTGTCTATCCTTATACTCAGTGCCTCTTTCAATGAAGAGGAGCATGCCATAGACCTTTTATTACTACCTTATCTACGCGCATTGCCACCATCAGTGATCCAAGGACCCGTACACCCAGATCCCACTGCATAGCAATAGTCCAAAGGGTTCTGCCATTCACTGCAGAATTTCCACCTGTACTTGACCTTCCAAAATGCATCACCTCACATTTGTCCTGATTAAACTCCATCTGCCATTTTCCTGCCCATGCCTCCAACTGATCTACATCCTGCTATATCCTCTGACAATCCTCCTCACTATGTGCAACTCCACCAATCTTCGTATCATTCACAAACTTACTAATTAGACCAAGTCACAGTTTCCTCCAAATTATTTATGTAGACCACAAACAACAGAGGTCCCAGCATTGATCCTTGTGGAACACCACCAGTCACAAATCTCCATTCCAAAAAGCTTCCACCTCCTTTGACTAAGCCAGTCATAGAGGTCTACAGCATGGAAACAACCTTTAGTCTCAACTTATCCACGTGCCCAGCTTTCACAATTAATCTAGAGATAGTAGGAACTGCAGATGCTAGAGAACCTGAGATAACAAGGTGTAGAACTGGATAAACACAGCAGGCCAAGCAGCAGAGGAGCAGGAAGGCTGACATTTTGGGCCTAGACCCTTCTTCAGAAAATGATTAATCTAGTCCCGTTTGCCTGTGTTTGGTCCATATCCCTCCATACCTATTCTATCCAAATAATTATGCAAATGATTCTTGAAAGACAAAACTGTGCTTTCGTCACCATTACCTCAGGTACCCCATTCTAAACACTCATCACCCTCTGTGAGAACAAACTGCCCCTCTGGACCCTTTTGTATCTTTCCCCTTTCATCTTAATCCTACACCCTCCAGTTTTACAGTCCCTTACCATTAGGAAAAGTTGTTGGCTATCGACTTTATCTTTGCCACTCAGGATGATATACACCTTTATTTGGTCACCCCTCAGTCTCCTATACTCGGGGGAAAAAAATTCCAGTCTATCCATCCTCTCCTTATATGTCAAACCTTCCAGTCCAGGTAGCATCCTAGGAAATCTTTTCTGCGCTCTTTATACTTTAATAATTTTGGCAATATTATTTCTACAGTAGCGAGACCAGAACTACACACAGTACTCCAAATGTGGCCTCACCAACCTCTTGCACAGCTGCAACAAGACCTCCCAACTCTTGTACTTAATTCACGGACTGATAAAAATAGGCATGCCAAAAAAATTCATCACCCTATCTATCCCGGCTCCATTTTCAAGGACCTATGAACCTGTATCCCACATCTTTTTGTTGTTTAACACTGCCCATGGCCCTAACAATGATTAGCACTGCTCTGGTTTGCCTGACCAAAATGCAACATCTTGTATTTATCCAAATTAAACTTCATCTGCCATTCCTCAGCCCATTGGCACAGACCATGAAGATCACGCTGTATTCCTAGATAACCTTCGGCACTGTTCACTATATCACCAATCTCTATGTCATCACAAACTTAGTAACCTCTCAAATTCTCATCTCAAACATTTATATAAATTAGGAATAACAGTGAACCCAGCGCCAATCCCCATGGCACCCTGCTGGCCACCAGCCTCCACCATCTGTCTTCCACCTTCAAGCCAATTTTATTTCCGATTGGCTAGCTTTCCCTAGATCCCATGAGATTTAACCTTACTTTGGATCACGTGGAGTCTGCAGTGGAATACAGACAGGTTAAGCAAGTGGGCACAAATGAACAGACGGCAAAGGAGGCAGTGGCCTAGTGGTATTAATGCTGAACTGTTAATCATGAAACTCAGATAACGTTCCTGGGACCTGGGTTTGAATCCTGCCACAGCAGATGGTGGAATTTGAATTCAATAAATATCTGGAATTAAGATTCTAATGATGACCACAAATCTATTGTCGGTTGTTGTGAAAAACCCATCTGGTTCACTGGTGTCTTTTAGAGAAAGAAACTACCATCCTTACCTGGTCTGGCCTACATATGACTCCAGACCCACAGCAACGTAGGTGACTCTTAACTGCCTTCTAGGCAATTAGGGATAGGCAATAAATGCTGCCTATCCACCAATGCCCTTATCCCTTGAATGAATAAAGAAAACTAAATAATACAGGGAAATGTGATGTTAGGCAGTTTGGCAGGAAAAACAGAGGAGCAGAGTCTTATTTAAATGGATAAAGACTGCAGAAAGTGACGGGTGAGGGATTTGAGAGTCCCTATTTGTGAATCACAAACTGCATCCAAGTTCAGCAGGCAATAAGGAAGCTAAATTGAATATTGGCCTTTATTCCAAAGAGAAGGAAGGTTTTGCTAAAATAGTACAAGGTACTAGTTGATCACGACTTGGATAGTGAAGAATTTTCGGTCCCTCAAACAACATATGACGACATGGGACTCAGTCCAGAAAATAGTTCATTAAGCTAATACCAGGTATGGAAGAACATTTCTACGAGGACAAGTTGGAAAGATTGGGCCTATACTAGTTTTAATGTAAAATAACGAAGGGGGACCCTATTGAACACACAAGATTCTTAGGGAACTTACAGGATAGATGTGGAAAGGTTGTGGGAAGGTTTGGGACCAGAGGGCATAATCTTAGAACAATGGGTCACACATTTACAACAGAGATGAGAAGGAATATCTTTTCTCAGTAGGGAATGAGTCTGTGAAATTCTTGACGCCACTTGTTGAAGCTGTAATGGTTGTTATGCATGTTCAAGGCTGAGATAGACAGATTTTTAATCATTAAGGAATGAAGGGTTTTGGGGAAAAGGCAAAAAAAAATGGAGCTGCAAATTGTGAGATTATCTATGATCTCACTGAATGGTTGGTCAGATGAACTGGGCTGAATAAACTATTTCAGTTCTGAGGAAAGGTCACTGGATCTGAAAGATTAACTTTGCTTTCTCTTCACTGATGCTGCTAGACCTGCTCAGGTTTTCCAGCAACTTCTGTTTTTGTTTCTGGGCACCAATTTAAGACTGAGATGAGGAGAATTTCTTCCCTCCAAGAGTTGAGCCTTACAATTCCTTTTGGGGGCAGTGCCCTTGTATATATGTAAGACTGAGATAGACAGATTCTTGATCAGAAGGGGAATCAAGAGTGACAGGGAAAAGGATGCAAAGTGGAGGAGAAAGCTCAAGGGGCCAAAAAGCTTAGTCGTGCTCCTACTTCAAATCTAAGCTTCTCTCCATTTTACCTCTTAATTTAAGTGTTCTTGGCACATTACTGGGTGTTCAACAGTGAAGACAAACACCCAAGTGGATAAGGTTGTTAAGAAAGCATATGGTGTTTTGGCTTTCATTAACAGGGGGGTCGAGTTTAACAGCCATGAGGTTTTGCTGCAGCTCTACAAAACCCTGGTGAGACCACACTTGGAATATTGTGTCCAGTTCTGGTCACCCTATTATAAGAAAGATTTGGAGGCTTTGAAAAGGGTGCAAAGGAGGTTTACCAGGATACTATCTGGACTGGAGGGCTTGTCTTACGAGGAGAGGTTGGCTGAGCTCGGACTTTTCTCTCTGGAGAGAAGGAGGAAGAGAGGTGACCTGATCGAGGTGTACAAGGTAATGAGAGGCATGGATAGAGTCGATAGGCAGAGACTTTTCCCCAGGGCAGGATTGGCTGCCACGAGGGGTCATAGTTTTAAGGTGTTAGGAGGAAGGTATAGAAGACACCGTCAGAGGGAGGCTCTTCACCCAGAGAGTTGTGAGTGCATGGAATAGTTTGCCAGTGGTAGTCATGGAAGCGGAATCATTAGTGACATTTAAGCGACTGCTGGATATGCACATGGACAGCAGTGAATTGAGGGGAATGTAGGTGAGGTTATTTTATTTTTGGATTAGGATTATTCCACGGCACAACATCGTGGGCCAAGGGGCCTGTACTGTGCTGTACTTTTCTATGTTCTATGTTCTAATATCTGTTCACTGCTTTTGCTATTTCCTTGTTTCATGATTAATTCCCCAGCCTTAATCTCTCTGAGACCAATACATGCTCTATGCAATTATAAACTACAATGTAGCAATGGTCTGGAGCAGTAACAGAAAAATTTACCTGATAGGCAACTTCATATAGACAGCCATCTTTTCCAGCAAGGAATATACGACCAGTATCTGTGGCAGTGATTGCCAGCAGATAGGTATTGTCCGTGGGAATCGAGTACAGGGGATCTGGTAGGAGCTGCATCCCTCCACATATGTTGTCGCTTAGGATTCCCAGCCCTTAGAAAAAAAGCAAGTGAATTATTGCAGACATAATAAAACCTCATTTCAGTTTTGCTTTCCACAAAGCCACACTGATGGCCACTTTATAGGGGGGATGTGATAGCAGTGAAGAGGGTGCAAAGGATGTTGCCTGGTTGAACAGTTCAAGTTACAGACAGATTGAGCAAACAGTTCTGAAGAAGTTTCACCGGACCCTAAACATCGACTTTGCTTTCACTCCACAGATGCTGCCAGATCTGTTGAATCATAGGATCCGACAGTGCAGAAAGAGGCCCATTGAGTCTGCACCAACCCTCCAAACAGCATTCCACCCAGACCTAGCCCACGACCCAATCACTGCAACCCCACATTTACTATGGCCAATACACCTAACCGTCACATCTTTGGGCTGTGGGGGGAAAAAAAAACTTGAGAGCCAGAACAGGGACTACATGCAAACTCCACACACACAGCTGCCCAAGGTTGGAAATAAACCTGGGACCGCGATACCTTGAGGCAGCAGTGCTTACCACTGAGCCACCGTGCCATTCCTCTCACCACCCGTTTCTCCACCTATTTCTCTTTTCATTTTTGCCAGACTGGGGCTGTTTTTCTTAAAGCAGAAGAGACTGAAAGGGGACCTGATTGAAATGTCCAACATAATGGGGGCATAAATAGGAAGAAATTTTATCCCTTGACTGAGGGATCAATGCCAAGGGCAAGCATTTAAGGGGCAGAGAGCTTAGAAGACATATATCAAGAAACATTTTCAGCTGGAGGGTGTTGGGAATCTGGAACTCTCAGCCTAAAAGTGTGGTAGAAGCAGAAACCCTCACTACATTTAAGAAGTGCTTAGGTGTGCACTTGTGGTGCCAAGGCTATGGATCAAGTACTAGAAAATGGGATGAGAGTTGCTGTATGCTTTTTTGACTGGTGCAGACAACAGGCCAAAGGGTCTTGTTCTGTACTGTTGATCTCCCTAACTCTGAGACCCAAGGCAAGTAGGTAATTACTGATACACATGTCCAGAAAGCTCTGCATCTCCTCAGTTCTTAAACAGAACCGGCCAGCCCACACATTGCAGTGAGGGGATCAATCTGAAGCTTAAAACAAAATATTGGCAATTTAGTTCTAAGTGTGTTTTGCCATTCAACAAGATCATGGCTTAACTGCAGTTAACTCCAACCTGGTACCAACCTGGTTGTCAATATTTTTGGATAACAGAAATCCATTAATATTAGAAATAAAAATTTAACAACTAAGCATGCATTGTGGTCTAAGGTACAATTACAATACATTGTAACATCATACTTTTCAAATATTTCAATTTTGAGGAAGTGGCACACAGATTGTGTGCATGCGTCTGAACAGGTTTAATGATTAACTTGAAGTATCTCTCTAGCCATGGTGACTTATTTAACAGTAAGAGAGACATATAAATGAGAATAATTAGGTTTTACTTATATTGGGAGAGTTTATAGTTGTATGAAGAAAACAGTCCAGCACATTAGACATTCAATTTAAAGATGCTGAAATTGTTTTTTTCCGAGCTTGGAGAAACATCAGTAGCTGGGGTAAAAATCCTTCAGCTTCAGTTTTGGGTAATTTACATAAGTCTTGGTTGAACCAGGGTGTGTAGAACATATGTTCCTGAGAAAAGGAAGGAGACTTACAACCACCAAGAGAAAGGTTATTTCACTGTCAGGAATTTAGTTTAAAAAGTCCTGACTGGATATGTGCAGTATCTGACATTGTCCAATAATTTCATCAGCTGGGAATGGAACAGCATTGGCTGACGTTTGCAGAAGGGTGCCATATTTCAACCGTTACGAGTGTGCGGAAAGCATTTCCAAACTTCACTTTGGAACGGTCTGCCTATAATTTTTAGACAACACCACTTCGTTCAAGAGTCACCATTCAGTGGTCTAACCTAATGTTTTCACATCAAAGCAGAATTCAATGAGACAACAGATTGGTGGTCTTGTGGATATTAAGGAGGCCTATCGGAAGATAGAGAAGGAAACAGTGCAGTTGGAGACATGTGCAAAAAAAAAATGGCAGATGGAGTTTAATCCGGGCAAATGTGAGGTGAGGCATTTTGGAAGTGCAAATATGGGTGGAAATTATACAGTGAATGGCAGCACTCTTAGGGATCCAGATGTGCACGTCCACAGATCACTGAAGGTGACACAGCAGGTAGATAAGATTATATGAAAGGCCAGTGGCATGCTTGTCTTCATTGGAAAGGGCATTGAGTACAAGGATAGACAAGTTATGCCACAGCTTTACAGAACTTTAGTGCAGACACACTTGCAAAACTGCGCACAGTACTTGTCACCACATTACCAGAAGGATGTGGGTGCTTTTGAAAAGGTTAACCAGAACATTGCCAAGAATGAGGGATTTTAGCTATGAAGAAAGGTTGGACAGGCTGGGTTTCGTTTTATTGAAACTCAAGAGGTTGAGAGGCATCCTGATAGTAGTTTATAACATAGAACATAGAACATTACAGCACGGAACAGGCCCTTCAGCCCTCGATGTTGTGCCGACGTCATACCGATCTGAGCCCATCTAACCTACACTATTCCATATATGTCCATATGCTTGTCCAATGACGACTTAAAAGTACCTAAAGTTGGCGAATCTACTACCGTTGCAGGCAAAGCGTTCCATTCCCTTACTACTCTCTGAGTAAAGAAACTAACTCTGACATCTGTCCTATATCTTTCACCCCTCCATTTAAAGCTATGCCCCCTCGTGCTAACCGTCACCATCCTAGGAAAAAGGCTCTCCCTATCCACCCTATCTAACACTCTGATTATTTTATATGTCTCAATTAAGTCACCTCTCAACCTTCTTCTCTCTAACAAAAACAGCCTCAAGTCCCTCAGCCTTTCCTCGTAAGACCTTCCCTCCAAACCAGGCAACATCCTAGTAAATCTCCTCTGCACCCTTTCCAAAGCTTCCACATCTTTCTTACAATGCGGTGACCAGAACTGTACACAATACTCCAACTGCGGCCACACCAGAGTTTTGTACAGCTGCAGCATAACCTCATGGTTCCGGAACTCGATCCCTCTATTAAAAAAAGCTAAAACACTCTCTGCCTTCTTAACAGCCCTGTCAACCTGGGTGTCAACTTTCAAGGATCTATGTACATGGACACCGAGATCTCTCTACTCATCTACACTACCAAGAATCTTACCATTAGCCCTGTGCTTTGCATTCCGGTTACTCCTACCAAAGTGCATCACCTCACACTTGTCTGCATTAAACTCCATTTGCCACCTCTCAGCTTATCTATGTCTCTCGGCAACCTACAGCATCCTTCCGCACTATCCACAACTCCACCGATCTTAGTGTGGTCTGCAATTTTACTAACCCATCCTTCTACGCCCTCATCCAGGTCATTTATAAAAATGACAAACAGCAGTGGACCCAACACCGACCCTTGCGGTACACCACTAGTAACTGGTCTCCAAGATGAACATTTCCCATCAACTACCACCCTCTGTCTTCTTTCAGCAAGATAGTGAATAGCATGGATGGAGACTTTTTCCCCAGGGTGGAGTGGTCAACTACTAAGACACAGGTTCAACGTGAATGGGAGAGGGGGGCACTGCAGGAGTTCAGTTTAAAGAAGACGTGCGAGGAAACCTTTTCACCAGTCGCAGGTGCTAAGTGTCTGCAACGTGTTGCCAGAGGTGGTGGTGGATGCAGGCATAATAGCAGCATTCATGAAGCACCTGGACAAATACATGAATAGGAAAGGGATTTGGGTCCTGTAAGTGAAGTTAGTTTTTAATGTGGCAGGGCAAAACGCGGCGATGCAATCTTGGAGGGCTGAAGTGCCTGCTCCTGCGCAGTATTTCTTTTTGTTCTAATTCCATGGCACACTCATATTTTTCATACTGCATGCACAGTATCAGAAATCTCGACATATGTGGCTCCAGAAGCTTGCTCATGTGCAGATTTTCACAGTGCCTGGTGCTAGACTTCAAAAACAGACACCCAGGCTTTGGAGATTGGAAGCACAGGCATTTAAAACATAAGAACCAGGAGCAGGAGTAGGTCATCCAGCCCTTTGAGCCTGCCCTACCATTCAATAAGATCATGGCTGATCTTTTTGAGACTCAGCTCCACTTACCCGCCCATTCACCACAACCCTGAATTCCTTTACTGTTCAAAAATTTATCTCGCCTTGTCTTAAAGACATTCAGTGAGGTAGCTTCAAACACTTCACTGGGCAGGGAATTCCACAGATTCATAACCCTTTGGGTGAAGAAGTTCCTCCTGACCTCAGTCCTATACCTGCTTCCCTTTATTTTGAGGCGATGCCCTCTTGTCCTAGTTTCATCTACTAGTGGAAACAACCACCCTGCCTCCACCTTATCTATTCCCTTCATAATCTTATATGTTTCTATAGGATCTCCCCTCATTCTTCTGAATTCCAATGAGTATAATCCCAGCCTATTCAATCTCTCCTCATAAACCAACCCTCTCAACTCCGGAATCAACCACGTGAATTTCCTCCCCACCCCCTCCAGTGCCAGTGTATCTCTTCACAAATAAGGAGACCAAAACTGCACACAGTGCTCCAGGTGTGGCCTCACCAGGACCCTATACAACTGCAGTATAGCCTACTTGTTTTTAAACTCCATCCCTCTAGCAATGGCAGACAGAATTCCATTTGCCTTTTCAATTACCTGCTGCACCTGCAATCCCACCTTCTGCGATTCATGCACAAAGGCACCCAGTCCCTCTGCACAGCAGCTTGCTGCAATTTTTTTTACCAATTAAAACATAGGCCATTTTGCTGCTATTCCTACCAAAACGGATGACCTCACACTTATCAACATTGTACTCCATCTACAAGACCTTTGCCCGCTCACTTAAACTATCTATATCCCTCTACAGACTTTCAGTGTCTTCTGCACACTTTACTGTACCACTCACCTCAGTGTCATTTGCAAATTTTAGGTCCCCAACTCCAAGTTGTCTACGTAAATTGTAAACAACTGCGATCTCAACACTGATTCCTGAGGCACACCTCTAGCCGCTGACCGCCAACCAGAAAAATACTCCTCCTCTTTGCTTTCTGCTCGTCAATCAATCCTCTATCCATGTCAATACATTACCTGTAATACCGTGCAACTTTATCTTATGTAGCAGCCTTTGTTGTGGCACCTTGTCAAATGCCTTCTGGAAATCCAGATACACCACATCCACAGGTTCCCCATTGTCCACCATGCAAGTAATGTCCTCAAAGAATTCCACCAAATTAGTTAAACATGACCTACCCTTCATGAACGCATGCTGGGTATTCCCAATGGAACAATTTATACCCTGATGTCTTGCTATTTCTTCCTTAATGATAGATTCAAGCATTTTCCCTACTATTGAACTTAAGCTTACTGCTTTTTGTCTACTACTTTTTTTAAACAGTGGCGTCACATTGGCTGTTTTCCAATCTGCAGGAACCACTCGTGTCTTGTGAATTGCTAGTGCATTTACTATTTCCCTATCCCTTGAATGCATTTCATCAGGGCCAGGAGATTTGTCTACCTTTAGCCCCCATTAGCTTACCCAGCACTGTCTTATTTCATCAACACTCAGGTCAAATGACGCTGCTTCCTCCAAGTTTCGCACCACGCCTATAACTATTAGAGCACATTAGTGTGCCAGAACTTTTTACATTCATTCAGGGGATGAGATCACCACTGCCGAGGCCAGCATTTACTTCCTACCCCTAATTGCTCAGAGGGCAGTCAAGAGTCAACCACATGGCTATGGGTCGGGAATCACATCTATATCAGGGGAGCCAATGGCCTAGTGGTATTATTGCTGGACTGCAAATCCAGAGACCCAGATAACATTGTGGGAGGTTCAGGTTCAAATCCTGCCATAGCAGATGGGAGATAGCCAATTGTGGAGCTGGATGAACACAGCAGACCAAGCAGCATCTTAGGAGCACAAAAACTGACGTTTTGGGCCTTGACCCTTCATCAGAAAGGTGCTTTAGGCCTCGGTCTAGGCCCGAAATGTTAGCTTTTGTGCACCTCTGATGCTGCTTTGCCTGCTGTGTTTCCAGTTCCACACTTTGTTATCTTGGATTCTCCAGCATCTGCAGTTCCCATTATCTCTGTTAGCGGAGGGTGGAGTTTGAATTCAAAAAATTACCTGGAATTAAAAATCTAATGATGACCACGAATCCATTGCTGATTGTCGGAAAAACCCATCAGGTTCACTAACGTCCTTTAGGGAAGGAAATTGCTGTCTTTATCTGGTCTGGCCTAAATGTAATTCTCAACCCACAGCAACATGGTTGACTCTGAACTGCCCTTTGGGCAATCAGAGATAGGCAATAAATGCTGCCTGGTCAGCGATGCCCTCATCCTGTTAACGGGTAAAGAATAAAAGATCAGGTAAGGATGGTAGTTTCCTTCCCTGAAGGACATGAGTGAACAAGATGGTTTTTTCTGACAATCGTCAATAGATTCATGGTCATCATAAGACTCTTAATTCAAGATTTTCTCTGGAATAACATTCCAGTAATAATACCATTAGGCCACCACCTCCCCGAAGCTTAATTACAACTGTTTATCACTGAATCAGAGGATTATGGAATAGTTACAAAAGACCCTTCTGACCTTGTCCTTTCTGGCTCCCTGATAAAAGTAATGCAGCTGCTTCCATTCCCCTGCTTTTTCCATGGAGCTCTGCAAGCTGTTTTCCCCTTCAGATAATGATCTTATTTCCATTTAAAAGCTGCAGTTGAACCTACCTCTACCACACTGTCAGGCAGCGCATTCTAGACCATGGACTATGGAAAATTCTTTTCCGGCTGTTGCTGTCCCACTTGCTACCAATGATCTGAAACTGTCATTGCCTAGTTCTAGATCCTTCCAACATAGGAATAGTTCCTTTCCAAATACTCTGTACAGATCCCTCATGATTTTGAATCAAATCTCCTTCTCTAAGGATGTCTGCCCCTATTTCTCCAAATCAGTCCACAGAAGTGAAACTGTTCACCTCAGAACCATTCTGGTGAATATTCTCCGCACCTTATTTAATGCCTTCACATGCTTCCTTAAGCGCAGTGCTTGGAACTGAATGAAGTATTCTAGTTAAGCGTTAGAATACAAAGGCCAGTGTTCCATTAAAAGGTTTGAAATAATTTCTGCACCTGTCTGAGAATTGGTGAAGCTGACTCCCAGGATCACAATGTCAACAGGAGTGGTCAGTACAAGGAGCTGTTGGATGTGAGGCTGGAATATGCCTAGAAAGACAAATTAGAATTTTCATTACAAAGCTGAACAGATGCAATGGACCTAATGTCAGGATCAGACACATAATGGCACAGGCTATCTCTAGCATCTGAAACAAACAGATTCATTCAAGAATATTGACTGAAATTCAACAAACCAGATCTACTTTTGTCATAGATTTCATCACATGCAGCAGTGTCCAGTCCATCACCCTATCCTGAGCAGCAATCTCCCGTTGTACCCACCAACAGGAACACACACTTAACGTGACCATAGAGGACAATGAAGTCTCAGCCCCATGCTTCTGTGAGAGACTGTGACAAAGAATCAACTCGGACTCCAGGTAAACAGCTGTTCTGGGTTTGGACTGCAAAGAATGACAAGCAGTTTTCTGGTATCTGGCTGGGCTCCTTAGAATTTGGGATCAGAACAGGTGATTTACCTCTTCTAGGTTTTACTAGTCCCACCGAGAGAATCGTTTCACTCAGTCCATCAAAATAAGCCAAATCGCCCCTGAAAATAAAGCAATAAATAAGCTTGAAGCGAATAACAGACAGCATATCCATGGATAAAACCACTCAACACAATCACTTCATGCAGATGTTTTTGCTGCACATAGACATCCTCCTAGAAATGTTGCCCTGTCCTAGTCCCACCATAAAGTTGTCAAATGGACTCAAGTTCTTTTAGAAAACAGCTCACTTATGCAAGTGTCCTGAGAAGTAGTGGATACTTTGGTAGTCATCTTTCAAGTTCCTACAGACTCAGAACAGTGACCACAGTTTGGAAGGAAACCAATATAATCCCACTATTTTAAAATAAACTCAGAGGTGAAAAAGGGAATAATCAGACGAACTGGTCTAAATCAGTAATGGGGAAATGACAGAGTCTATTACAAAAGATTCAGTAGCAGAGCACTTGGAAAACAGTGACTGGATTGCACAAAAACAGCATGAATTTACTGTCGGAAATCACGTTTGTCAAATCAACTGAAATTTTGTGAAGATGTAACTAGTGGAGATGATCCTGGGAGTTGGGGAGCAGCCATGTAGTTTATTTCGCTTTTCAGAAGGCATTCGATAAGGTCCCGTGTAAGAGATAAGCATGTAAAATTGTAGCTCATGGGATTGGAGGTCAAGTATTGAAATGGATTGTGATCTGACCGGGAGACAGGAAACAAAGAGAAGGAATAAACATGTCATTTGCAAAGTGGCAGCCAGTGACCAATAGGTACTGCAGGGATCAGTGCTTGGATCCCAGCCACATTATACAGTAAAAATTTAGTATGAGCAAATGAAATGGAATTGGGTGGCACTGTGGCTCAGTGGGTAGCACTGCAGCCTCACAGTGCCAGGGACCCAGGTTCGATTCCAGCGTCGGGTGACTGTCTGTGTGGAGTTTGCACATTCTCCCTGCGTCTGTGTGGGTTTCCTCTGGGTGCTCCGGTTTCCCCCCACAGTCCAAAGTTGTGCAGGCTTGGTGGATTCGCCATGCTAAATGGCCCATAGTGTTCAGGGGTGTGTGGGTTATAGAGGGGTGGGTCTGGGTGGGATGCTTCAAAAGGGGGCGGTGTGGACTTGTTGGGCCAAAGGGCCTGTTTCTACACTGTAGGGAATCAAATCTAATCTAATCTAATCTTCAGATTTGAAAATGATACAAAGCTGGGTGGGAGAATAAATTACATGGATGATGTACAGATGCTTCAGCAGAATTTGGAAACATTGAGTGATTGCACCGCATCAGCCACGCATGTGCCCAATGTGGGTAAACGTGAGGTTAGTAAAAAGAATGGTACAACACAGTCTATTCCAATGCACGACACGTTTCCGAATTAAAACGTTTTGCGTCTATATCCTTCTATTCCCTGCCTATTAATGCACCTGTCAAAATACTTCTGAAACAGTGCTTTACATCCACTTCTACCACCTCGGCAGGCAGCACATTTCAGGCACTTACCATCCTCTGTGCAAAAAAAATGTGCCTTTCACATGTCCTTTAAAATTTCCCTTTTTACCTCAAATCTATATCTCCTGTATTTTACATTTCCACCCTGTGAAAAAGACTCTGATCATCCATTCTAATCACAGAATCCCTACAGTGTGGAAACAGGCGCTTCAGCCCAACAAGCCCATACCGACCCTCAGAGAATGCCACCCAGACCTGTCCCCCTATAACCCACCTAGTCACACATCCCTCAACACTATGGGCAATTTAGCATGGCCAGTCCACCCTACCCTGCACATCACTGGACAGTGGGAGGAAACGAGAACACCCAGAGGAAACCCACACAGGCACTGGGAGAATGTGCAAACTTCACACAGACTATCGTCCAAGGGTGGAATCAAACACGGGTCCCTGGTGCTGTGAGGTAGGAGTGCTAACCACTGAGCCACCATGTCACCCCCAAATTGCTAACCACTTCCCGCTCAATTCTGCAAACTCCTATCAGGTCACCCCTCACCATTAATAACACTAAAATGAAAACAAATTTGTCCAATCACTCCTAATTGTTAATACCTTCCAAACCAAGTGGCATCATAGTAAACCTTTTCTGTACCATCTCCAAAGCCTACACAATTTTCCAGTGGCACGATGATCAGAACTGTACACAATATTTCAAATGTGGCCGAACTAATGTTCTTTATAGCTGCAATGTGATTTGTTAATTTTACTGCTCTACGCCCCATCAATGAATGCAAGCATGCCATATACCTTCTTTACCACCTTATCCACTTCAGTTGCCACTTCCAGGGAACTGTGGACCTGTATGTTAGAACCCTCAGTATGTTCATGTTTCTAAAGTTTAACCATTTACTGTATACTTGCCTGCTGCATTAGACCTTCCAAAATGCATCATCGTGCATTTTGGACTAAATTCCACCCGCCATTTCTCCGTCCATGTTTCTAGTCTGTCTCGAATCAGATGTCACATTGTCAGGATCCGAACAGTCCATTTAGGAGTGAAAGGAGAAATTTTGTTTTTCTTTCGTCATTCACAGGATAAGTGCTTCGCTGGCTCGGCCAACATTTGTTGCCCATCCCTGATTGCCCAGAGGAGAGTTCAGACTCAACCACATTGCTGTGGGTCTGGAGTCACATGTAAGCCAGAGCAGATAAGGATTGCAGTTTCCTTCCTTAAAGGAAAATAATGAACCAGATGGGTTTTTCCTAACAGTCAACACTGGCTTCACTAGATTCTTAATTCCAAATATTCACTGAAATCAAATTGCACTATCTGCCATGACAGGATTCGAACCCGGGTCCCCAGAACATTATCTGGGTGTCTGTATTAACAGTCCAGCGATTATAACACTAAGCCATCACCTCCCCCGGGTGAAATTTTTCACCCAGAGAATGGTAGCCTGAGCAATTCTCAGCCACATAAATTGGGAAGACAAACTGTGCTTGATTTCAAGAGTTAGGAAGAGATTTTAGGCCTAAAAGGATCGAAATATACAGAGAAAGTGAGAACAAAATACTGAATGACACAGTGATTGGCAGAGATGGCTTGATGTGTCAAATGACCTACTCCTGCTCCTAATTTCACCATCACCTTCTTCAGTGACTGCTTGTACTGGCAAGCTCTTCATTCTCCATATAACAGAATTTCTCTTAATTTTTTTAAAATTGTTTTCATCTTGTCTTAATGCTCTCTTGTTCTAGACGCACTCACAGGAGGAAAGTATTGCTCCACTACTTCGAACTAATTATTCGGAAGGCCTGAGCAGGTCTCCCAGTTTTTTTAGGCACACAGCAAACCAGCCTAACGTGTTTAGTTTTAACTGATAATGGCACTTGCTTCAATGATTCAAATGATTTCATTGTTGTAGGAAGAAGCACGGCTTAATGTGAATTAACTCCAATATAAACATTACGTCACCTCCTTGGCTTTCGTTCCTATATGGTTTGTGACTTGAGCTACCCAACAAAGCCAACAGACAGACCATTCCTAGATAACAAAGTTTGGAGCTGCATGAACACAGCAGGCCAAGCAGCATCTCAGGAGCAGAGTACTCTACTTACCCATCTTCATAATTCCACATGAAGATGTCACTGTCGATGGTGAGCCAGGCCTTGCCAATCTCAGGGAAAACACCCATCATACAATTGCACTGCATGTCTGCAACTGATGTAAGGAAATGACTGAATCACCAAAGATAAAAACATCAATTCCTGAGTGAAACTGTACCTCAACAACGAGAGTGACACATGACACATAGTGCACGCGCAACAGTGAAGGATCATGTGGGCAGGAGAGCATGAGCATGGGGAAGTGGGAGGGCAGAAAGACCACAGCAGAGAAAGAAAGCACATGAAGGGGGGAAGAAAGTGAGCATCGGAGAGTGGGCACATACTCAAGTGACAGCCACGGGAGAGGGTCAGCAGGTGGAGGGATGGGGGGGGAAGAGAGAGAGAGAGAGAGAGAGAGAGAGAGAGAGAGCGCGCCGCACGCACATGAGGACAGGGAGTGCCAGTGCGCGCATGGGAGAGACAGACAGACAGAGATCTGCAGCACAGAAACAATTCCTTCGGCCCAACTTGTCCTTGTCGACCAGGTTTCATCAACAGAATGATCCCAATTGCCTGAAATTGGCCTGTATTGCTCTAAACCTTTCCTATCCATGGATCAATTCTCTTTTAAATGTTGTAATTGTACGTACTTCTACTGCTTCCTCGGGATGCTTGTTCCATATCTGCACCACACTGTGTGAAAACGCTGCCTCTCATGTCCTTTTTAAATCTTTCTCCTCTCACCTTCAACCTATGCCCTTTTATTTTGGAATTCCCAAAGCCTGGGGAAAAGATTTGGCTATTCACCTTATTATGATTTTATAAACCTCTGTAAGGTCACCGCTCTGTCCCTTTTGGTCCAAGGAGAAAAGTCCCAGCCTATCCAGCCTCTCCTTATAAGATAAGAACATAAGGACTAGGAGCAGCAAGTTTTGAGATTTGTAGCTCAGGTTGAGGTTCTGGTTGTGAGTTTGCTCGCTGAGCTGGAAGGTTAGTTTTCAGACGTTTCATCACCATTCTAGGTAACATCATCAGTGAGCCTCCGACGAAGCTTCGTCGGAGGCTCACTGATGATGTTACCTAGAATGGTGACGAAACGTCTGAAAACTAACCTTCCAGCTCAGTGAGCAAACTCACATCCAGAACTAGGAGCAGGAGTAGGCCATCCTGCCCCTTGAGCCTGCCCCGCCATTCAATAAGATTATGGCTGATCTTTTTGAGACTCAGCTCCACTTACCCGCCCACTGACCATAACCCTGAATTCCTTTACTGTTCAAAAATTTATCTAGCCTTGCCTTAAAAACATTCAGCGAGGTAGCTTTAACCATGTCACTGGGCAGGGAATTCCACGGATTCACAACCCTTTGGGTGGAGAAGTTCCTCCTGGCCTCAGTCCTACATCTGCTTCCCTTTATTTTGAGGTGATGCCCTCTTGTCCTAGTTTCATTTACTAGTGGAAACAACCTCCCTGCCTCCACCTTATCTATTCCCTTCATAATCTTATGTTTCTAGTAAGATCTCCCCTCATCATTTTCCATTTCTGTTGTTAGCAGTAGGAAGAGCAGGAGATTGGACCAGGGGCCCGTCGGGAAGCAGGTGAGTCAGTGATTTTAAATCTTTAAAAGCTTACGTCGAGCGTCGGAGCCCTCCATTTCTGTTGTGAGCAGCAGCACCTCAGACAGCAGCATTTTCTGGGAAAGGAAGGACTTTGTTTCCCCTCAGCTATAGAAGTGATCGTTTTCTAAACCTGAGACCCTATCCTTGTGGGGTCTCTCACCCATCCACCTCCTCTAACCTTATACACCAGGGACAAATCAGGTAAGCTTCTTTTTTTTTATACTTTCTGATAAGAGGACGAGTAGGGATGGCAGTAGAGGTAGAGGAATGTTCCACCTGCATGATGTTTGAGGTGAGGGACGCCATTAGTGTCCCATTCAAGTTCATCTGCAGGAAGTCCATCCAACTCTTGCTCCTCCAAGACCGTGTTAGGGAACTGGAGCGGGAGCTGGATGAACTTCGGATCATTCGGGAGGCAGAGTCTGTGACAGACAAGAGTTTCAGGGAAATAGTTAATCCTAACCACGAAGAAAGCTGGGTAACTGTTAGAAGGGGGAAAAAGCAGTCAGTGCAGGGATCCCCTGTGGTCGTTTCCCTGAAAAACAAGCATACCATTTTGGATACTGTTGAGGGGGACGACTTACCAGGTGCATGCAGTAGGGTGCAGGTCTCTGGCACAGAGTCTGTTCCTCTTGCACAGAAGGGAAGCAGGGTTAAGAAGAGAGTGTTAGTCATTGAGGACTCAATAGTTAGAGGGGCTGTTAAAAGGTTTGTCAGGAACGAACGAGACTCACAGTTGGTCTGTTGCCTCCCAGGTGCCAGGGTCTGTGATGTCTCGGATCGTGTCTTTGGGGTCTTGAAGGGAGAGGGTGACCAGCCCCAAGTTGTGGTCCACATAGGCACCAACAACATTAGGTAGAAAGAGGGATAGGGATGTCCGGCAGAATTTCAGGGAGCGAGGGTGGAAGCTGAGAGCTGGAACAAACAGAGTGGTTATCTCTGGTTTGTTACCCATGACACGTGATAGCGAGGCAAAGTACAGGTAGCGATTTCAGCTGAACATGTGACTGCAGGGATGGTGCAGGAGGGAGGGCTTCAGGTACATGGACAATTGGGGCTCATTCTGGGGAAGGTGGGACCGCTACAAACAGGACGGTCTCTACTTGAACCAGAGGGGCACTAATATCCTGGGTGGGAAATTTGCGAGTGCTATTCAGATGGATTTAAACTAGCTCAGCAGGGGAATAGGAAACTGAGGTGTAGTTCCAGTACACTGGAGGAAGAGAGTAGGGAAGGCATGGGCAGGATGTCACATGAGTGTGCTGGCAGACAGCAAGCTGGTTTGAAGTGTGTCTACTTCAACGCCAGAAGTATCCGGAATTAGGTAGGCGAGCTTGCAGCATGGATAGGTACCTGGGGCTTCGATGTTGTGGCCATTTCAGAGACATGGATAGAGCAGGGTTAGGAATGCATGTTGCAGATTCCAGGGTTTAGATGTTTCATTAAGATCAGGGAAGGTGGTAAAAGAGGGGGAGGTGTGGCTTTGTTCGTCAAGGACAGTATCACGGTGGCTGAAGAGACTTTTGACGAGGACTCGTCTACTGAGGTAGTACAGGCTGAGATCAGAAACGGGAGAGGAGAAGTCACACTGCTGGGAGTTTTTTTATAGGCCTCCACAAAGTTCCAGGAATGTGGAGGAGAGGATTGGCAAAACTATTCTGGGCAGGAGTGAACGGAAGAGGGTGGTCATTATTGGAGACTTTAACTTCCCCAACATTGACTGGAAATGCTATAACTCTAGTACATCGGGTGGATCAGTTTTTGTCCATTTGTGCAGGAGGGTTTCCTGACACAGTATGTCGAAGGGCCAACAAGAGGGGAGGCTATACTGGATCTGGTACTTGGCAATGAAACAGACCAGATGTTTGATTCAGTGGTAGGTGAGCTCTTTGGAGAGAGTGACCATAATTCGGTTATGTTTACTTTAGCAATGGAAAGGGATACGAACATGCCACAGGGCAAGAGTTATAGATGGGGGAAGGGCAATTATAACGTGATTAAGCAAGACTTAGGAAGCACAGAATGGGGGAGCAAAATGCAGGGGATGGGGACAATCGAAATGTGGAGCTGGTTTAAGGAACACATATTGTGTGTCCTTGATAGGTATGTCCCTGTCAGGCAGGGAGGAAGTGATAAGGTAAAGCTATGAAGAGAGGTTGAGTAGATGAGGATTATTTTCATTAGAAAGACGGAGATTGAGGGGGGACCTGATTGAGGTCTACAAAATCATGAGGGGTATAGACAGGGTCGATAGCAAAAAGCTTTTTCCCACAGTGGGGGACTCAATTACTAGGGGTCATGAGTTCAAAGAGAGAAGAGGAAAGTTTAAGGGAGATATGCGTGGAAAGTTCTTTACACAGAGGATGGTGGGTGCCTGGAACGCGTTGCCAGCGGAGGTGGTAGACGCAGACACGTTAGCGTCTTTTAAGATATATTTGGACAGGTACATGGATGGGCAGGGAGCAAATGGACACAGACCGTTAGAAAATAGATGTCAGGTTAGACAGAGGATCTTGAACAGCGCAGGCTTGGAGGGCCGAAGGGCCTGTTCCTGTGCTGTAGGTTTCTTTGTTCCTTTCTTTGTTTGTAAGGGAACCGTGGTCTACTAAAGAAATTGTATCACTTGTTAAGAGGAAGAGGGAGGCTTATGTGACGATGAGACGAGATGGTTCAGATGAGGCGATGAAGAATTACAGATTAGCTAGGAAGGATTTAAAGAGAGAGTTAAGAAGAGCAAGGAGGGGACATGAACAGTCATTAGCAGGCAGAATAAAGGAGAACCCTAAAGTTTTCTACAGGTATATGAGGAATAATAGGATGACTAGGGTAGGAATAGGGCCAGTCAAAGACAGATGTGGGAAGTTGTGTGTGAACTCTGTAGAGATGAGAGAGGTGTTAGTTCTCATCTGTTTTCACTCAGGAAAAGGAGAATATTGTAGAGGAGACGACTGAGTTATGGGCTACTAGATTTGAAAGGATTAAGGTTAGTAAGGAGGTGGTGTTGTCAATTCGAGAAGGTGTGAAGGTAGATAAATCCCCTGGGCCAGATGGGATTTTTCCAAGGATTGTCTGGGAAGGTAGAGAGGAGGTGACGGAGCCTTTGGCCTTGATCTTTGAGTCCTCATTGTCTATAGGTTTAGTACCAGAGGGCTGGAGGATTGCAAATATTGTGCCCTTGTTCAAGAAGGGCAGTACGGATGACCCAGGTAATTATAGACCTGTGAGCCTTATGTCTGTTGTAGGAAAAGTTTTGGAAAGGATTACAAGAGATAGGATTTATAATCATCTAGCAAGCAACAATTTGACTGGAGATAGTCAACATGGATTCGTCAACGGCAGGTCGTGTCTCATAAACCTCAGAGTTTTTTGAGAAGGTGACCAAGCATGTGGATGAAGGTAGGGAAGTTGGCGTGGTGTACATGGACTTCAGTAAAGCTCTTGATAAGGTTCCACATGGTAGGCTATTGGGTAAAATACGGAGACAAGGGATTGAGGGAGATTTAGCAGTTTCGATTAGAAACTGGCTTTCTGTAAGAAGGCAACAAGTGGTGGTTGGTGGAAAATATTTAGCCTGGAGTCCGGTTACTAGTGGCATGCCTCAAGGATGTTTTGGGGCCACTGCTGTTTGTCACTTTTATAAATGACTTGGACACAGGCATTGGTGGATGAGTTAGTAAGTTTGCAGATAACACTAAAGTCGGTGGAGTGGTGGACAGTGCGGAAGAATGTTGCAGGTTGCAGGGAGACTTGGATAAACTGCAGAATTGGGCCGAAAGGTGGCAAATGGAGTACAATGTGGATAAATGTGAGGTGATTCACTTTGGGAGGAATAATAGGAAGGCAGAATACAGGGTCAATGGAAAGATTCTTGGTAGTGGGCCTGTGCAGAGGGATCTTCGTGTGCATGTACATAGATCCCTGAAAGTTGCCACCCAGGTTGATAGTGCTGTTAAAAAGGCTTACGGTGTGTTAGGTTTTATTGGTAGAGGGATTGAGTTCCGGAGCCGTGATGTCATGCTGCAACTGTACAAAACGCTACTGCGGCCTCACTTGGAACATTGTGGGCAGTTCTGGTCGCCCCATTACAGGAAGGATGTGGAAGCATTGGAAAACATGCAGAGGAGATTTACCAGGATGTTGCCTGGTCTGGAGCGCAGGCCCTCTGAAGAAAGGCTGAGGGACTTGGGTCTGTTCTCATTGGAGAGAAGACGACGAAGAAGGGATTTAATAGAGACATACAAGATGATCAGAGGATTAGATAGGTTGGACAGTGAGAGTCTTTTTCCGAGGATGATGACATCAGCTTGTACAAGGGGGCATAGCTACAAATTGAGGGGTGACAGATTTAAGACAGATGTCAGAGGCAGGTTCTTTACTCAGAGAGTGGGAAGGACGTGGAACGCCCTGCCTGCCAACGTAGTCAACTCAGCCACATTAGGGGCATTTAAACAGTCCTTGGATAAGCATATGGATGACGATGGGATAGTGTAGGGGGATGGGCTAAGATTAGTTCACAGGCCGGCACAACATCGAGGGCCGAAGGGCGTGTTCTGTGCTCTATTGTTCTATGTTCTTCTGAATTCCAATGAGTATAATGCCAGTCTATTCAGTCTCTCCTCAAAATCTAACCCTCTCAACCCTGGAATCAAACGAGTGAATCTCCTCTACACCCGCCCCTCCCGACACTGTGCTCGTATATCTCTTCTCAAATAAGGAGACCAAAACTGCACACAGTCCTCCAAGTGTGGCCTCACCAGGACCCTATACAGCTGTAGCATTGCCTCCCCGTTTTTAAAACCCATCCCTCTAGCAAAGGCAGACAAAATTCCATTTGCCTTTTTAATTAACTGCTTTACCTGCAATCCTACTTTTAGTGATTCATGCACAAGAACACCCCAGTCCCTCTGCACAGCAGCATGCTGCAATTTTTTACTATTTAAAACATCGTCTATTTTGCTGTTATTCCTGCCAAAACGGATGACCTCACACTTATCAACATTGTACTCCATCTGCCAGACTTGGCCTGGGCTATCTATCCAGAGACTATCCATATCCCTCTACACTTTCAGTGTCTTCTGCACACTCTCCTGGCTGTCATCTGCAAATTCTGACACACCACACTCAGTCCCCAACTCCGAATCATCTATGTAAATTGTAAATAATTGAGGTCCCAACAATGATGCATGAGGCACACCACGGGCCACCGACCGACAACCAGAACAACACCCATTTACTCCTACTCTTTGCTTTCTACGGGTCAACCAATCCTCTATCCATGTCAATACATTACCTGTAATACCGTGCAAATTTATCTTATGTAGCAGCCTTTGGTGTGGCACCTTATCAAATGCCTTCTGGAAATCCAGATACACCACATCCACAGGTTCCCCATTGTTCGCCATGTAAGTAACGTCCTCAACAAATTCCACCAAATTAGTTAAACATGACCTACCCTTCATGTACCCTTGCTGGGTATTCCCAATGGGACAATTTGTACCCTGATGTCTTGCTAGTTCTTCCTTAATGTTAGATTCAAGCATTTTCCCGACTACCAAAATAAAGCTAACTGGCCTATCGTTTTTCTAATGAAGGATCTAGGCCTGAAACGTCAGCTTTTGTGCTCCTAAGATGCTGCTTTGCCTGCTGTGTTCATCCAGCTCCACACTTCATTATCTCGGATTCTCCAGCATCTGCAGTTCTCATTATCTCTGGCCTATTGTTAACTGGTTTTTGTCTATTTCCTTTTTTAAACAGTCACATTGGCTGTTTTCCAATCTGCAGGAACCATGCCAGAGTCCAGTGAATTTTGGTCAATAATTACTCATGCATTTGCTATTTCCCAACATCACCTCTTTTCGTGCCCTGGGATGCATTTCATCAGGGCCAGGTGTCTTGTCTACCTTTAGCCCCATTAGCTTTCCCAGCACTGCCTCCGTGGTGATAATGATAGTTTCTAGGTCCTCACCTGCTCTTCCCTTCTTGCCATTACTTTTCGGCATGTTATTTGTATCTTTCACCTTGGAGACTGACACGAAATAGTTGTTTAATGTCTTGGCTATTTCCTCATTCCCAGTTATTAAATTGGTCTTCTCATCCTCAAAAGGGCAAATGTTTACGTTCGCCACTCTTACAATTTACATACATATAGAAACCTCTGCTGTCTGTTTTTATATTCTGAGCTAGTTTACTCTCATAATCCATCTTACTTTTCTTCATAATTTTTATGTGGCTTTCTGTTGGCCTTTAAAGATTTGCCAGTCTACTAGTTTCCCACCACTCTGCTTTTTTTGTATGTTTTTTTTCAATCTGATACTTTCCTTTATTTCCTTAGATATCCATGGCTAGCTCTCTCTTTTCCGACAGTTCTTCCTTATCACTGGAATATACTTCTGCTGAGCACTGTGAAAAATTGTTCTGAAAGTCCTCCACTGTTCCTCAATTGACCCACCACAAAGTTTTTGCTCCCATTCAACCTTAGCTAACTCCTCGCTCATTCCTTCATAGTGTCCTTTGTTTAAGCACAGGACATAGATACTGGACTTAAACTTCTCACACTCCATCTCTATTCGAAATTGGACCACACTGTGATCGCTCCTTCCGAGAGGATCCCTAACTGTGAGATCATTAATTGTTCCTGTCTCATTACACAGGACCACATCTAGGATAGCTGGCTCCCTTGTAGGTTCCAATATATATTGTTCAAGGCTGCCATGACCGACCTGGTTTGACCAATCAATATGTAGATTAAAATCCCACATGATAATTGCTGTACCAGTTTTACATGCATTAGCTATTTCTGTGTTTATTGCCCACCCCCCCCCCCCCACGATGTCCTTATTTGGTGGCCTCTAGACTACACCTATCAGTGACTTCTTCTCCCTGCTATTCCTAATTTCCGCCCAAATGGATTCAATGTTTTGTTTAGTAGAACCTATATCGTCTCTCACTCACCTCAAGCCACACCTCCATTTCCTACCTACAAAGCTCATCCCACCCCCTTGACCTGTCCGTCCTCCCCAGACTGACCTATCCCCTCCCCAGCCATACACTCCTCTCCACCTATACTCTCCACTCCACCTATCTTCTCCTCTATCCATCTTCGGTCCGCCTCCCTCTCTCTCCCTATTTATTTCAGAACCCTCACCCCATCCCCCTCTCTGATGAAGGGTCTAGGCCCGAAACGTCAGCTTTTGTGCTCCTAAGATGCTGCTTGGCCTGTTGTGTTCATCCACCTTCACACTTTGTCATCTCTCACTACTGCCCTGATATCATCCTTAAAAATCAGAGCAACACCACCTCCCTTACCTTCCTGTCTGTCCTTCTAAACAGTTTGATAACCCTGGATATTTAACTCCCAGTCATGAACATCCTGTAACCATGTCTCTGTAATGGCCACGAAATCATACCCATTTGTCATTATTTGCACCGACAACTCATCCACCTTGTTTCGAATGCTCCGAGCATTCAGATAAAGTGCCCTGATACCAGTTTTTGCAAACTTATTTTTGGATCCTAACACCTCCATTAATAACAGCTCTTGAGTTCGCCTTCCCTTTAACTTCTTTCCTGATTTTCAATGGACTTGAAGCTTCCTCGTACACCTGCTAACCTGGTGCTTTGCCTTACATTAATTGTTATTCTCTCTCCAAGCTCGCTTCTCCCTTCCCCCCTACTTAAAGTCCTATTAACCACCCTATTTACTCTTTTTGCCAGAACACTGGACCCGGCCGTGTTCAGGAGGAGTCCATCCCAGCAGTATAGATCCCTCCTGTCCCGGAACTGATATCAGTGCCCTATGAAAAGGAAACCCTCTTTTCCACACCAGTCTTTTAGCCACGTGTTTACTTCCCTGATCCTCGCCTCCCTATGCCAATTTGCACGTGGCTCAGGCAGCAATCCACAGATTACGACCCTTGAAGACCTGTTTTTAATTTTGTTCCTAGCTTTTCATAATCCTGAAACAGGTCTTTTTTCATAGTCCTGCCTATGTTGTTGGTACCAACGTGAACCACAACAACTGCATCCTCCACGTTCCCCTCCCTCTCTAGTATCCTCTCAAGCCAGTCAGAGATGTCTCGCACCCTGGCAACAGGCAGGCAACACACCATGTGGGATTCTCTATTCTGCTTGCAAAGGATACTGTCTATCCCCCTGATTATGGAATCCCCTAAACTACAATCTGTCTTCTTGCTCCCCCCTCTTGAATGGCCTCCTGGACCTTGGTGCCATGGGTCAATTGACTCAGCCTTCCTGCAGCCCTGTTCCTCAACCACGCAGGGAGCAAGTGCCTCATACCTTTGAGACAATGTCAAGGGCAGCGGCTCCTGTGTTCCTGTACCTGCCTCACTCATAGTCATACACTGCTGTCCCTGCCCGTCAATCGAAGTAACATTATTTAATCTACTAGGTGACTGTCTCCTGGAACACAGCATCCAGGTATCTCTCCTCCTCCCAGATATGCCGCAGTGTTGGGAGTTCGGATTCCAGCTTATCAACTTTGACGCAGAGCTCCTCAAGCAAGCCAACACTTGTTGCGGATGTGGTCACTGCCATTCTCAATGGGCTCCCACATCATACAGCTGCAACACAGCACCCGGCCTGCCATCTCTATTTAGTTAATTATTTAAAATTAATTAGTTTTTTTTTTAAGTTTTGCAGCGTTCGTTGCACCAGTAAGTTTAGTCCGTTATATACTCAAACAAACTTCGGCTTTGCCTTCCAACCCGCTCCCAGAGGATGTGGCGTCTAGGTGACCACTTGAAAGATAACAAAGAGATGAGGAAAAAGAAATGCAAACAGCTTACCTGCTCACCACACTTAGTTGTTATTATTAGGTTACAGGAGGTGGAAGGGTGGGAGACACTACGGGTGTCGTGGCTCGGGTATTAGTTAATTCCCAAATTTATTGGGTGGAAGCTTACCTTGCCAGGCTACCCTTGCACTTCCTCCCGGACTCCTGTCGCTGAAACAACTGAACATAACTCAAACTTTCCAGTCTTGGTAGCATCTTTGTAAATTTTTCTTGCAACGTTTCCATTTTAACAAATCACCGAAGGGTGACCAGAATTGTACATAGGACACCAAATGTGGCCTGGTTTGTCTTACTAAAGTATGACACCTCACATTTATTTGAATTAAAATCCATCAGCCATTCACTGGCCCACTGGTCCAGTTGATAAAGATCAAGCAGTACTATTTGATAATCTTCTTCATTGCCCACTATACCACCCATCTTGGTGTCAGCCACAAACTTGCTAACCATGCCTCCTATATTCTCATCCAAATCATTTAATGACAAATGCAAGCTCAGAAGAAAGACAGCATGCACAGGAGAGAGGGAGCATGTGACATCAAGCAAAAGGGTGCATGAGAAAAAGAGAGTGCGAGGTCAAACACTGAAGGATGAACCAGAAGAACGAGTTGCTACAACAATGATTCACGGTCAGTGCAGCTTCTAAACACAGTGACACCGATTATTAACTTGTGCATATACTACTATAGACCCACAGCAGGAGTGCAAATGCTACAGCATACATCACTCTCCGATCTACGAACACAAAAAGATACGTCCGAACTGTTCAACCAGTTCTGGGGGCAGTGGGACTCTCCGGATAGGGCTGATCTCTGGGAGGTTGGGGAGTGATAGCAGGCCGGGTCCTTGGAGAGGATAATCCATGTCTGCCATCCCAGACATGGATGGACTGTCTGCAATCGAAGAGAAAATGGTCAGAAAAACATCACTCAAGCTGATATCGTTCCCCCACAATTTATTTTCACAATGCTCAAGAGTTTTGTTTTCTGAATATCTTTATATTTTTGTTTACTTGGGCCACAGGCAGGTACATGGAGTTAGACTACAGATCTGCCATGATCTCATTTACTGATGTAACGAGTTCAAGGGTCTGCTTCTGTTCCTATGTTGCTATAATCTCAAGAGGTAAACCACTGAGGACCGAGATGAGGAAAAATTTCATCACCCAGAGAGTAGAGAAAGTATCCAAGGTTACATGTCTACCTGTCGATCTCTGATGTATGATTGTGGAAGCTGCTGTTGCAGCTGGACTGAGGATGTCCGTGCAGAAGACAAAGGATTTCGAGAGAATGCAGCAGTTGACGCTTGGTTGTTAACAAGATAAACAGGTTTTTAATCAGTAATGGAATAAAGAGTCATCTGGAAATGACAGGAAAGTGTAGTTGAGGATTACTAGATCAGCCATGAACTCATGGAATAGTGCTGCAGGCTTGATGGGCTGAATGACCTAATTCTGCTCCTACTCCTGTAAGACAATGGTCTTACAGCTGACTTCAGTAGCAACAAATAGTATCACCCTGATCCGGGGGTTGGGCAAGATCAGAACTCACTGTAATTGGGGACATTGAGCAATTCGGCCAGATCCGGGTACAAGCGATCATCTAACAGGTGTTTGTCAATCAGTCTCCCCGCATTCTCCAGTGAATCGATCGTCGTTGTCCCAGGGCTGTTGGGGCAGATCACAGGTGGCATCCTAAAGAAAACAGAGACCCAGAGTTGCAGAAACATTAACATCAGGCACAGGAGGAAAGGAAGCAGAAACAGGGAGTACAGAGAAGAATGGAGAGGGGGGCAGTGAAGCAATGGGAAGAGTGAGGAGGCAGGATATGGGGGGGGGGGGGGGGGGGGAGGAGATGGGGATGGGAAAGTGGGACTGGGGTGAAGTGCAGGTGGTAGGATAGGGGATGGGATGAAGTGGTCTGGGGGAGTTATGTTCCCGGTGGGGTGGGGGGAATGGTGGAGTGCGGTGATTGGGGGGAATGGGGTGATGGGGGGGAATGGGGTGATGGGGGGGAATGGGGTGATGGGGGGGAATGGGGGAATGGGGTGATGGGGGGGGAATGGGGTGATGGGGGGGAATGGGGGGGGAATGGGGTGATGGGGGGAATGGGGTGATGGGGGGGGGGAATGGGGTGATGGGGGGGAATGGGGTGATGGGGGGGGGGAATGGGGTGATGGGGGGGGGAATGGGGTGATGGGGGGGTGATGGGGGGGGGAATGGGGTGATGGGGGGGAATGGGGTGATGGGGGGGGAATGGGGTGATGGGGGGGGATGGGGTGATGGGGGGGGGGATGGGGGGGGTGGGGTGATGGGGTGATGGGGGGGGATGGGGTGATGGGGGGGGATGGGGTGATGGGGGGGATGGGGTGATGGGGGGGATGGGGTGATGGGGGGGGGGATGGGGTGATGGGGGGGGGGATGGGGTGATGGGGGGGGGGGATGGGGTGATGGGGGGGGGGATGGGGTGATGGGGGGGGGGATGGGGTGATGGGGGGGAGGGAATGGGGTGATGGGGTGGGGGGGAGGTGATGGGGGGGTGGGGGGGAGGTGATGGGGGGGTGGGGGGGAGGTGATGGGGGGGTGGGGGGAGGTGATGGGGGGGTGGGGGGGAGGTGATGGGGTGGGGGGGGGAGGTGATGGGGTGGGGGGGGGAGGTGATGGGGTGGGGGGGGAGGGAATGGGGTGGGGGAATGGGGTGATGGGTGGGGGAATGGGGTGATGGGGGGGGAATGGGGTGATGGGGGGGGAATGGGGTGATGGGGGGGGAATGGGGTGATGGGGGGGGAATGGGGTGATGGGGGGAGGAATGGGGTGTGGGGGGAGGAATGGGGTGTGGGGGGAGGAATGGGGTGGGGGGGGAGGAATGGGGTGGGGGGGGAGGAATGGGGTGGGGGGGGAGGAATGGGGTGGGGGGGGAGGAATGGGGTGGGGGGGGAGGAATGGGGTGGGGGGGAGGAATGGGGTGATGGGGGGGAATGGGGTGATAGGAGGAATGGGGTGAGGGGGGGCGTGGGGTGAGGGGGCTAATGGGGTGATGGGGGGGAGTGGGGTGATGGGGGGGAGTGGGGTGACGGGGGGGTTATAATCCGGGGGGTGGGGGTGATGGGGGGTACTTTCCGGGGGGGGGGTGATGGGGGAGAATGGGGTGGTATATTCCCGGGGGCGGGGGTGATGGGGGGATATATTCCCGGGGGTGGGGGTGATGGGGGGTATATTCCCGGGGGTGGGGGTGATGGGGGGGTATATTCCCGGGGGCGGGGTTAATGGGGGGGATATATTCCCGGGGGTGGGGGTGATGGGGGGATATATTCCCGGGGGTGGGGGTGATGGGGGGGTATATTCCCGGGGGTGGGGGTGATGGGGGGGTATATTCCCGGGGGTGGGGGTGATGGGGGGGTATATTCCCGGGGGTGGGGGTGATGGGGAGGTATATTCCCGGGATAAAGCAGATATTTTCTCACTTGCTCGGGTTCCCGCTCCAGCTCTTTTCCGCGCTCTCCTCCACAAGTCAAAGGTCAACGCCAAAGAAAGCACGGGAGGAGACAAGAGGGACCACTGTCATTCCGGCCCGGGTGGAGGATCTGCAGCCTCCGAGTGGACGACACCTAGCGCTAGGCGAGACAATCGCAGACCGGAGTCACTCCTTGCTGCTGGAATGCCATCCATTTTCCCAATTCCTTCGCTTCCGCCACGTCTGCTCCCGAAATGAGGCGCACCGTTCCTGGACATCCCAGAATTTCAAAGACTACAATTTCCACCCCAAGTGGTGGAAAACGCCCCCAACTGCATGTCAGAATCCTTCGAGTGTGGAAACAGGCCCTTCGGCCCAGCAAATCCACACTGCCCCTTGAAGATTCCCACCCAGACCCTCCCCCTATAACCCACACACCCCTGAACACTACGGGCAATTTATCATGGCCAATCCACCTAATCTGCACATCTTCAGACTGTGGGAGGAAACCAGAGCAGACACGGGGAGAATGTGCAAACTCCACACACAGTGATCCAAGGGTGGAATCGAACCCGGGTCCCTGGTGCTGTGAGGTTGCAGTGCTAATCCCTGAGCCACTGTGCCACCCCCCTGCCCCCAAACTCTTGCATTTCCCACATCTCAGCCCTCACAACCCCTCCCCACAACAAAAACAGAGACAGAATTCCCCTCATCCTCACGTATCACCCCATTAACCTCTGGATTCAACACATCATTCTACAGCACTTTTGCCATTGCAATCTGACCCCACGTCAAGGATATATTTCCCTCCCCACCCATATCTGCCTTCTGTAGGGACCACTCTCTCCGTGACGCCCTCCTCTGCTCCACACTCCCCGCCAGCCCCACCACCCCCAGTACTGTTCCCTGAAACTGCAGGACGTGCTACACCTGCCCCTACACCTCCCCCCTCACCTCCATCCCAGGACCCAAAAAAACTTCCCACGTCTAACAGATGTTCATCTGCACATCCGTCAATGTGGTATATTGTATCCGCTGTTCCCGATGTGGCCTCCTGTACATCAGGCAGACCAAACGGAGGCTTGGAGACTGCTTTGTGGAGCACTTACCCTCAGGTTGCAACAAACCACAACACCTCCCAGTCATGAAGCACTTCAACTCCCCCTAGCCCAGGCAGCATCAGAGGAGCAGGAAACATGATATTTTGGGTTGGGACCCTTCTTCAGAAAAACCACTTCCCTCAAAGAAGATTTCTGAAGAGGGGTCCGGACCTGATATGTCATCTTTCCTGCTCCTCTGATGCCATATCCCTAGCCCTGCACTCATCCCTGTAACATGTGAACAAGGACACCTACATCACACTCCTGCTCATTAACTACAGCTCTGCCTTCAACACCATTATCCTGCGTAGACTGAGATCAATACTCCATGATGTTGGTCTTGGCTCTACCTACTGCAGCAGGATCCTCAGCTTTCTGGCCCAAAGACCACAATCCATGAAGATGGGTACCTGCATTTCTTCCACTATAACACAATAACAACTGCTCTGCCCAGGACTGTAGGAAACTACAGAAGGTGATGTGCACAGCCCGGACCATCACAGAGGCCAACCTTCCATCCATGGACTCCATTTACACGGCTCACAGCTGCAGAAAGGTGGCCAACATCATCAAAGATGCATCTCGCCCTCAGTAATGATCTCCTACAGCCTCTTCCATCAGGCAGAAGGTACAGAAACCTGAACATATATCAGCAGGTTCAGGAACAGCTTCTTGCTGGCTGATATTAGACTGATGCATGGACTCTACCCTCAAATAATGCTGATTTTGCTAACATTGATCTCGCCTACCTCATGCTCTGTGCAATTTAACTTGAATACCTCTATCTAGCTCTGATCTATACATCCTTGCTTACTATGATCAGCCTACACTGCTCGTAAATAAAGCTTTACACTGTACTTCGGCACACATGATAATAAATCAAACAATCAATCAATCAACCTCCAATTAGAGACAGTATAACCAGTGCCCCTTGACATTTAAATGTTGTGACCACCATTGCATCTCCTACTATCAGTCTGGGGGTTACCTATGACCAGAAACTCAACTGGTCTCACCATATAGATACAAATGGCTGCAAGTGCAGAAGACTGCGATGAGTAACTCACCTCCTGACTCCCGAAAACCAGCTCACCATTAAAAAACTGAAAGAACAGAGGATGCTGGAATATCAAAAACAAGCACAGAAATTACTGGAAAAGCTCAGTACAACTGACAGCATCTGTTCTGAAAGGACACTAGACCCAAAACATTAACTCTTCTTTTTCTCCACTGGTGCTACCAGACCTGCTGAGCTTTTCCAGCAATTTCTGTTATTGTTCTTGCCCACCATCTGCAAAGTACAAGTCAGGAGTATGTTGGAATATTTCTCACTTGGCAGGATGGCTTTAGTTGCAAGAGCTTGACATCATCCAGGACAAAGCATTCGGCATTATTGGCACTATATCCACATGATTATCTGATTGTAGGTGGCAGAAAGGTCCCCACTCCAGTCCACTTTCCAAAGGGACCCCACCACCAAAAAGATGTTTCCCTCCCATCCCCTGTCCACTTTCTGTCGGGACCATTCACTCCATGACTCCCACGTCAGCTCCACACTCCCCATGAACCCCTCCACCATTCATAGAACATAGAATATAGAACAGTACAGCACAGAACAGGCCCTTCAGCCCACAATGTTGTGCCGACCATTGATCCTCATGTATGCACCCTCAAATTTCTGTGACCATATACATGTCCAGCAGTCCTGTTACCTTTCTCTGCAATCACAGGAGGTGCTACACCTGCCCCTAAACCTCCCCCCTCACCTCTAGCCGAGGCCCCAAAAAACCCTACCAAATCCGATGGAGATTCACCTGCACTTCATCTAATCTCATCTACTGCATCTGTTGTTCTCGATGTGGCCTCTATATCAGGGAGACCAAAAGCAGACTCGGGGACTGGTTCGTGGAGCATCTGCACTCTGCATGCACCAACCAACCCAACTTTCCTGTTGCAATCCACTTTACCCACCCCCCCCACCCCGCACTCTCCTGGTGATGTGTCCATACTTGGCCTCCTTGGCAAGGAAGTGGAGTTGAATTGCCCGTCAGCCATGATTTAAATGGCGGAGTGGACTCGATGGGCCGAATGGCCTTACTTCCACTCCTATGTCTTATGGTCTTATGGTCCTCCACTGCCAGAGCAAGGTCAAACGTCAACTGGAGGAACAATACCTCGTATTTCACCTTGGGACCTTATAGCCCAATGGCCTGAATATTGACTTCACAGGGGAAGGTGATGGCCCAATGGTATTATCACTGTACTATTAACCCAGAGACTCATATAACTTTCTGGGGGCCTGGGTTCAAAACCCACCACAGCAGTTGGTGGAGTTTGAATTCAATAAATATCTGGAAATAAGATTCTAATGATGACTGTGAATCTATTGTTGATTGTGGTAAGAACCCATCTGGTTCACTAATGTCTCTCAGGGAAGGAAATCTGCTGTCTTCACCTGATCTGGCCCTGGCAATTATGGAGGGGCAATAAATGCTGCCTGGCCAGCGACTTCATTGTCTACAGGAATAGTGCCAGATGACTAGAGGATAGCATATGTGGTTCCCCTGTTCAAGAAGGGGAGTAGAGACAACCCTGGCAATTATAGACCAGTGAGCCTTACCTCAGTTGTTGGTAAAGTGTTGGAAAAGGTTGTAAGAGAAAGGATTTGTAATCATCTAGAAAAGAATAAATTGATTAGGGATAGTCAGCACGGTTTTGTGAAGGGAAGGTCGTGCCTCACAAACCTTATTGAGTTCTTTGAGAAGGTGACCAAACAGGTAGATGAGAGTAACCCGGTTGATGTGGTGAATATGGATTTCAGCAAGGCGTTCGATAAGGTTCCCCACAATAGGCTATTGTACAAAATGCGGAGGAATGGGATTGTGGGAGACATAGCAGTTTGGATCGGAAATTGGCTTGCTGAAAGAAGACAGAGGGTGGTAGTTGATGGGAAATGTTCATCCTGGAGACCAGTTACTAGTAGTGTACCGCAAGGGTCGGTGTTGGGTCCACTGCTGTTTGTCATTTTTATAAATGACCTGGATGAGGGCGTAGAAGGATGGGTTAGTAAATTTTCAGACAACACTAAGGTCGGTGGAGTTGTGGATAGTGACGAAGGATGCTGTAGGTTGCAGAGAGACAAAGATAAGCTGACAGGTGGCAAATGGAGTTTAATGCGGACAAGTGTGAGGTTATGCACTTTGGTAGGAGTAACTGGAAGGCAAAGTACTGGGCTAATGGTAAGATTTTTGGTAGTGTAGATGAGCAGAGAGATCTCAGTGTCCATGTATACAGATCCTTGAAAGTTGCCACCCAGGTTGACAGGGCTGTTAAGAAGGCACACAGTGTTTTAGCTTTTATTAATAGAGGGATCGAGTTCCGGAACGAAGAGGTTATG
Source organism: Stegostoma tigrinum (assembly GCF_030684315.1). Taxonomy (NCBI): domain Eukaryota; kingdom Metazoa; phylum Chordata; class Chondrichthyes; order Orectolobiformes; family Stegostomatidae; genus Stegostoma; species Stegostoma tigrinum. The sequence goes on from NC_081356.1 coordinate 139,523,460, forward strand.
CTGCAGCTGTACAAAACTCTGGTGCGGCCGCACTTGGAGTATTGCGTACAGTTCTGGTCACCGCATTATAAGAAGGATGTGGAAGCTTTGGAAAGGGTGCAAAGGAGATTTACTAGGATGTTGCCTTGTATGGAGGGAAGGTCTTACGAGGAGAGGCTAAGGGTCTTGAGGCTGTTTTCATTAGAGAGAAGAAGATTGAGAGGTGACTTAATTGAGGCATATCAAATAATCAGAGGGTTAGATAGGGTGGATGGGGAGAGCCTTTTTCCTAGGATGGTGACGGCGAGCACGAGGGGGCATAGCTTTAAATGGAGGGGTGAAATATATAGGACAGATGTCAGAGGTAGTTTCTTTACTCAGAGAGTAGTAAGGGAATGGAACACTTTGCCTGCAACGGTGGTAGATTCGCCAACTTTAGGTACATTTAAGTCGTCATTGGACAAGCATATGGACGTACATGGAATAGTGTAGGTTAGATGGGCTTGAGATCAGTATGACAGGTCAGCACAACATCAAGGGCCGAAGGGACTGTACTGTGCTGTAATGTTCTATGTTCTATGTTCCTTCATTCCATGAATGAATAAATGAGCTTCAAAATCTCTCCTCTGCTAATAGTTTCTCTTTCACAGAAGGAGCGGGAGCAGCGGAGGAAGTGACGAGGACCAGAGGGGCAGCCGGGAAGGAAAGCAGTGACCACATATATCAGCAAGGCGGCTAAACCCGAGACTCTACAACTGTAGAGTCTCCCACCCGCCCCCCCCTCCTCTAACCGAGTTAATAAGGTAAGGTTCATTCTAAACTTTCTCTATTGAATATAAGTTTGTTATTAATTTTATAGCAACTTGAAGTAAGCTTTCTGCTTTAGTATTGAGTGGGTGTTCAGATAAGTGGGGTATGGATGCTAGGGCAGTTGCTTGCTCCTCCTGCAGAATGTGGCAGTTGGGAGACATGGCACACGTCTCCGCTGGCTACATCTGCGGGAAGTGCACCCAGCTACAGCTCCTTGAAAACCGTGTTAGGGAAATGGAGCTGGAGCTGGAAGAACTACGGATCATTTGGGAGGCAGAGGGGGTAATTGAGAGGAGTTACCGGGAGTTGGTCACTCCTAAGGCTCAGGACAAGGATAGATGGGTTACAGTTAGGGGGAGGAAAGGGGACAGACACACAGTGCAGAGATCCCCTGTGGGCATTCCCCTCAGCAATAAGTATACCGTTTTGGACACTGCTGGGGGGGATGACCTACCAGAGGAAAGCCATAGTAGTCAGTTCTCTGGCACTGAGCCTGACACTCTGGCAAAGAAGGGAAGGGGGCAGAATAGAAAAGTACTCGTGGTAGGGGACTCGATAGTTAGGGGAATTGACAGGAGATTTTGTGGTCAGCACCGGGATTCCTGGAAGGTATGTTGCCTCCCTGGTGCCAGGGTCCAGGACGTCTCCGATCGGGTGTATAAGGTTCTAAAAGGGGAGGGCGAACAGCCAGAAATCGTGTTACATATTGGCACTAATGACATAGCCAGAAATAGGATTGAGGATATAAAAAGCGATTTCAGGGAGTTAGGATGGAAGCTGCAAAGCAGGACAAACAGAGTAATGTTCTCTAGTTTACTACCGGTGCCACGAGATAGCGAGGCGAGGAACAGGGAGCGGGCGCAGCTTAACACGTGGCTACGCAGCTGGTGTAGGAGGGAGGGCTTCAGATATATAGATAATTGGGATGCCTTCTGGGGAAGGTGGGACCTGTACAAGAAGGACGGGTTGCATCTGAACTGGAAGGGGACCCATGTCCTGGGTGGAAGGTTTGCTCGAGTAGTTCGAGAGGGTTTAAACTAGTATGGCGGGGGGTGGGAACCTGAGCTGTATACCGGAGGTGAGAGTTGATGCAGGTGAGGCAGTAGCAAGAGGTAGACCAGCTAGTGGGAAGGATTTACCTGGGAAGGAACCAAGGGATCAGTTAAAGTGTGTTTGCTTTAATGCAAGGAGTATCAGGAATAAAAGTGATGAACTTAGAGCATGGATCAGTACCTGGTGCTATGATGTTGTGGCCATAACAGACACATGGGTTTCTCATGGGCAGGAATGGTTGCTGGATGTTCCAGGGTTTAGAACATTTAAAAAGAATAGGGAGGGGGGGAAAAAGAGGAGGGGGTGTAGCACTACTAATCAGAGAGGGTATCACAGCTACAGAAGCTTCCATTGTCGAGGAAGATCTGCCTACTGAGTCAGTATGGGTGGAAATTAGGAACAGCAAGGGAGTAGTCACCTCGTTAGGGGTTTACTACAGGCCCCCCAATAGCAGCAGGGAAATTGAAGAAAGCATAGGTCGGCAGATTTTGGAAAAGTGTGGACGTAGCAGGGTTGTTGTAATGGGTGACTTTAACTTTCCTAATATTGATTGGAACCTCCTTCGAGCAGAAGATTTGAATGGAGCTGTTTTTGTAAGGTGTGTTCAGGAGGGTTTCCTAACGCAGTACGTTGACAGGCCGACGAGGGGAGAGGCCATTCTAGACTTGGTGCTCGGAAACGAGCCGGGGACGTATCAGATCTTGTGGTGGGAGCGCATTTTGGCGATAGTGACCATAACTGCCTCACATTCTACATAGCTATGGAGAAGGAGAGGATTAGGCAAAATGGGAGGATATTTAATTGGGGAAGAGGAAACTATGACGCGATTAGACATGAGTTAGGAAGCATGGACTGGGAGCAATTGTTCCATGGTAAGGGCACTATAGACATGTGGAGACTGTTTAAGGAACAGTTGTTGGGAGTGATGAGTAAATATGTCCCTCTGAGACAGGCAAGAAGGGGTAAGATAAAGGAACCTTGGATGACGAGAGCGGTGGAGCTTCTTGTGAAAAGGAAGAAGGCAGCTTACATAAGGTGGAGGAAGCTAGGGTCAAGTTCAGGTAGAGAGGATTACACGCAGGCAAGGAAGGAGCTCAAAAATGGTCTGAGGAGAGCCAGGAGGGGGCACGAGAAAGGCTTGGCAGAACGAATTAGGGAAAACACAAAGGCATTTTACACTTACGTGAGGAATAACAGAATGGTCAAAGAAAGAGTAGGGCCGTTCAGGGATAGCATAGGGAACTTGTGTGTGGAGCCTGAGGAGGTAGGGGAAGCCCTAAATGAGTTTTTGGCTTCTGTCTTTACAAAAGAAACGAACTTTGTAGTGAATGAAACCTTTGAAGAGCAGGTGTGCATGCTGGAATGGATAAGATAGAGGAAGCTGATGTGCTGAAAATTTTGTCAAACGTTAAGTTGACAAGTCGCCAGGCCCGGACCAGATTTGTCCTCGGCTGCTTTGGGAAGCGAGAAATGCAATTGCTTTGCCACTTGCGAGGATCTTTGCATCCTTGCTCTCCACTGGAGTTGTACCTAAGGACTGGAGAGAGGCAAAGTAATTCCTCTCTTCAAGAAAGGAAATAGGGAAATCCCCAGCAATTACAGACCAGTAAGTCTCACGTCTGTCGTCTGCAAGGTGTTAGAAAGGATTCTGAGGAATAGGATTTATGACCATTTGGAAGAGCATGGCTTGATCAAATGCAGTCAACACGGCTTTGTGAGGGGCAAGTCATGCCTCACAAACCTTACCGAGTTCTTTGAGGATGTGACTAGAAAAGTTGATGAGGGTCGAGCTGTGGATCTGGTGTATATGGACTTCAGTAAGGCATTTGATAAAGTTCCCCATGGTAGGCTCATTCAGAAGGTCAGGAGGAATGGGATACAGGGGAACTTAGCTGTCTGGATACAGAATTGGCTGGCTAACAGAAGGCAGCGAGTGGTAGTAGAAGGAAAATATTCTGCCTGGAAGTCAGTGGTGAGTGGTGTTCCACAGGGCTCTGTCCTTGGGCCTCTACTGTTTGTAATTTTTACTAATGACTTGGATGAGGGGATTGAAGGATGGGTCAGCAAGTTTGCAGACGACACGAAGGTTGGAGGTGTCGTTGACAGTATAGAGGGCTGTTGTTGGCTGCAGCGGGACTTTGACAGGATGTAGAGATGGGCTGAGAGGTGGCAGATGGAGTTCATAGAACATAGAACATAGAACAATACAGTGCAGAACAGGCCCTTCGGCCCTCAATGTTGCGCCGACCTGTGAACTAATCTAAGCCCCTCCCCCTACATTCTCCCATCATTATCCATATGCTTGTCCAAGTCACTAAATATAGCCCTAAGAGAAACAATTAATCACTTTTTTTCTTTACAGAACCAGCTTTAGCAGTGCCCTAGACCAGCAATAGTAGGACATTCAGCCCATCGAGTCTGTTCCGCAATTCAATGAGATCATGGCTAATCTGATAATTCTCAACTCCACCTTCCTGCCTTTTCTTCACAACCCTTGATTCCCTTTGCTGATGAAAAATCAATCTTAAATATACTTAATGACCCTGTCTCAAAAGCTCTCTGTGGTAAACAATTCCACATCTTCACAGCCCTCCAAAACAGGAAATTCCTCCTCATCTATGTCTTAAATGTACGAGCCTTTATTCTGAGATTAGACCCTCTGGTCCTAAACTGTCTGATCTTTCTGTATTGACACTGTAAAGGCCCGTAAGAAACTTGCATGGTTCAATAACGTTGTCTCTCGCTTTTCTAAATGACAATGAGTACAGGCCCAATCTATTCAACCTCTCCTTATAAGACGGTTACACTGTACCTCGCATCAGCCACATGAACCTTCTCTGGGCTGTCTCCAATGCCAGGACATCTTTTCTTAGATAAGGGGCACAATTTTAATTCTAAAAAGGCATTTCTTACAATGTTGTCAATTTCTGCTGTTTTTCCTTGTTCTCTTGTAATTGCCCTGATGGTTGTATTTTTCTGTCCTTAGTTTGCATTGTTTGTCCTGTTTTGTTTTCTATCATTATTTAGCATCATTCAATAATTTTAATAAGCACAGTATGGACTCAATGGACTCCCAGCAAATTCTAAAACATTGATATAAATTGCAAGAAGCTGAGGCCCCAGCTCTCCTGTGATAGCAAATGCAATTCTATTATTCAAAAAGTGAGGAAGACAGAACACTCAGGTGATGCTGAGGAAGCGGGGAGGCTGCAGAATGACTTGGACAGGCTAGAAGAGTGAGAAAAGAAGTAGCAGATGGAATACAATGTGGGAAAGTTTTGGTAGGAAATTTGGTAGGAAGAGTAGAGGCTGAGACCATTTTCTAAATGGGGAAAGGCTTCAGAAATCTGAAGCACAAAGGGACTCAGAGTTCAACCTGGATAAATGCAAGGTGATGCATTTTGGAAGGTCGAATTTGAAAGCTGAGTACAGGATTAAGGATAGGATTCTTGGCAGTGTGGAGGAACAGAGGGATCTTGGTGTGCAGATACATAGATCCCTTAAAATGGCCACCCAAGTGGACAGGGTTGTTAAGAAAGCATATGGTGTTTTGGCTTTCATTAACAGGGGGATTGAGTTTAAGAGTTGTAAGATCTTGTTGCAGCTCTATAAAACTTTGGTTCGACCGCACTTGGAATACTGCATCCAGTTCTGGTCGCCCTATTATAGCAAAGATGTGGATGCTTTGGAGAGGGTTCAGAGGAGGTTTACGAGGATGCTGCCTGGACTGGAGGGCTTATCTTATGAAGAGAGGTTGACTGAGCTTGGACTTTTTTCATTGGAGAAAAGGAGGAGGAGAGGGGACCTAATTGAGGGAAACAAGATAATGAGAGGCATAGATAGAGTTGATAGCCAGAGACTATTTCCCAGGGCAGAAATGGCTAGCACGAGGGGTCATAGTTTTAAGCTGGTTGGAGGAAAGTATAGAGGGGATGTCAGAGGCAGGTTCTTTACACAGAGAGTTGTGAGAGCATGGAATGCGTTGCCAGCAGCAGTTGTGGAAGCAAGGTCACTGGGGACATTTAAGAGACTGCTGGACATGCATATGGTCACAGAAATTTGAGGGTGCATACATGAGGATCAATGGTCGGCACAACATTGTGGGCTGAAGGGCCTGTTCTGTGCTGTACTGTTCTATGTTCTATGTTCTATGTTCTAACCTATCCATCTTCTGACTTGCCTATCCACCCCACTGACCAACCACAATTACTCCCTACCTGCATCACCAGCTTCAAAATCTCTCCATCCCTAACCTGTCGATCTTTCCACTTACCTACCGGCTCCACTCTTCCTGCTGACCAACCACAGTGACACCCTAACCTGCCTCCACCTCTCTCCATTTCAACTCCCCTCCCCAGTCCAATCTCCCTCTACTTATTTCTGAGCTCCCCTCAGCCTCCTGTGCTGACAAAGGATTTCAACCCAAAATGGTGACTTTGCCGTTCCTCAAATGCTGTCTGACCAGCTGTGCTTTTCCAGCTCCACAGTTATTGACCCTAGCATACAGAATTTGCAGTCCTTATTGTGTCCAAGGACAGCAGATACATGAGAACACTACTATCTGCCTCCGAGCCACTCACTCCTGACTTGGAAATACATTGTCATTCCTTCATTGTCACTTGGTCAATAACCTGGAACTCCCTCCCTCAGGACATTGTGGGTCTACCTACACAGGTGGACTGTAGTGGTTCAAGAAGGCAGCTCACCATCGCCTTCTCAAGGGCATCTACGGATGAATGATAAATGTTGGCCTGCCAGTGATACCCATGTCCTACAAGTGGATTTAAAAAATGAAGTATTTTGAATTCAATCAAAAATTGGGAATTAAAAGTGTCATGATGACCATTGTCGATTTTTGTAAAAACCCACTTGGTTCATTAGTGTCATAGGTAACATTGGAATTCGGAGCTGAAGTAGGTAACTGAGCCCTTTGAAGCAGCTCTACTATTTAACATGGCCATGGCTGATCTTATCCCGATCCCGACTCCACTTTCCTGCCTGTTCCCCACAGCTGTTTATCCTGCTGTTCATCAGAAACATATCTAATCCTTTCTTGAATCTATTAATTGATTCTGCGTCCACTGCACTCTGGGCAGTGAATTCCAGATTTACAACCCTCTGAGAGAAGTAGGTTCTCCTTATCTGTTTTGAACCTACCTCCTCTCAATCAATATTTATGATCTCTTACACTGTCCCACAAGGAAGAACATCTGTTCAATGACCACCTTATCAATCACCTTTAGCATTTTATGTACTTTAATCAGATCCCCCCACCCCTCATTCTTCCGAACTCTGGCAAGTGTCCCGCAGTGTTCAATGTTGGGGCCACAGCTGTTCACCTTAGAACGTAGAACATTACAGCACAGTACAGGCCCTTCAGCTTTCGATGAAATATATATTAATGATCTGGATGAAGGGACTGGGGGCATTCTGGCGAAGTTTGCCAATGATACAAAGATAGGTGGACAGGCAGGTAGTACTGAGGAGGTGGGGAAGCTGCAGAAAGGTTTAGACAGTTTAGGAGAGTGGTCCAGGAAATGGCTGAAGAAATTCAAGGTGAGTAAATGTGAGGTTTTGCACTTTGGAAAAAAGAATACAGGCATCGACTATTCTCTAAATGGTGAGAAAATTCGTAAAGCAGAAGTACAAAGGGATCTGGGAGTGTTGGTCCAGGATTCTCTAAAGGTTAACTTGCAGGTAGAGTCCGTAATTAAGAAAGCGAATGTAATGTTGTCGTTTATCTCAAGAGGGTTGGAATATAAAAGCAGTGGTGTGCTTCTGAGGCTTTATAAGGCTCTAGTTAGGCCCCATTTAGAATACTGTGTCCAATTTTGGGCCCCACACCTCAGGAAGGACATACTGGCACTGGAGCGTGTCCAGCGGAGATTCTCACGGATGATCCCTGGAATGGTAGGTTTAACGTATGATGAACGGCCAAGGATCCTGGGATTGTATTCATTAGAGTTTAGAAGGTTGAGGGGAGATCTAATAGAAATTTACAAGATAATGTATGGACGCTGGGAGGTTGTTTCCGTTAGGCGGGGAGACTAGGACCCATGGGCACAGCCTTAGAATTAGAGGGGGTAAATTTAAAATGGAAATGAGGAGACATTTCTTCAGCCGGAGAGTGGTGGACTTGTGGAATTCATTGCCACGGAGCGCAGTGGAGGCCGGGACGTTGGATGCCTTCAAGGCAGAGATCGACAAATTCTTGATCTCAGAGGGAATCAAGGGCTACGGGGAGAGTGCAGGGAAGTGGAGTTGAAATGTCCATCAGCCATGATTTAAATGGCAGAGTGGACTTGATGGGCTGAATGGCCTTACTTCCACTCCTATGTCTTATGGTCTTATGATCTTAAGTATAAACCCAAGCTATTTAGCCATTCTTTATCATAGATATAAGTATCATTAAATCCCTACAGTGTGGAAACAGGCCTTTCGGCCCAACAAGCCCAGACCGACCCATCCCCCTATAACCCACCTAAGCTACACACCCATGAACACCACGGCCAATTTAGCGTGGCCAATCCACCTAACCTGCACATCTTTGGACTGTGGGAGAAAACTGGAGCACTCGGAGGAAACCCACACAGACACGGGGAGAATATGCAAACTACACAGAGAAAGTCGCTCATGGGTAGAATCAAACCTCAGTCCCTGCCTCTGTGAGGCAGCAGTGCTAACCACTGAGCCACCGTGCCACCCAATCTTTGTCAGAAAGCCTTTACACCCCTGGAATCAACTTGGTGAACTTCATCTGAGCTGTTTCCAGTACCACATCATCCTTCCTCAAGTCAAGAAATAAAAAAAAACTGGACAATATTTCCAGGTGTGGTCTTACTGATGCCTTCTGCAATTGTAACAACACAATTATTTTTATAGTCCAGTCCTTTCACAAAAAATACTCAGATTCTGAGATTGGACAGCACGGTGGCACAGTGGTTAGCACTGCAGCCTCACAGTGCCAGGGACCCGGGTTCGATTCCAGCCTCAGGTGACTCTGTGTGGAGTTTGCACATTCTCCCCGTGTCTGCGTGGGTTTCCTGCGGGTGCTCCGGTTTCCTTCCACAGTCCAAAAATGTGCAGGTTAGGTGGATCGGCCGTGCTAAATTGCCCGTAGTGTTCAGGGGTGAGTGGGTTATAGGGGAACGGGTCTGGGTGGGATGCTCCAAGGGGCGATGTGGACTTGTTGGGCCAAAGGGTCTGTTTCCACACTGTAGGGAATCTAATCTAAAAAAATTCTAAAATCTAATCTAAAAAAAATTCTATTTGTCTTCCTCATTGTATGCTGCATGTGCATACCCACACTCTCTGATTCATGCACAAACACACTTAGATTCCCCAGCACTGATGCATTTTGAACCTATTTCAAAGGAAAAGGATGGATATTGCTATCCTTTCCCGGTCTGGTCTCCATGTGACCCCGGACCTATAGCACATGCTTGATACTCAACTACTCTGTGGACAATAACAGCTGGCCCAGCCACGGATGCCCGCAGCCCAGAAAATTAATTATACTCTATTTGTGTTTATTGTTTGAAAGGATAAATACAAATCAGCATCTTCCTTCACCACAACTTCAAACAAATCAGTTAAAAGATTTCCCTCCCTACCTCCCCACCTATACTCTCCTCTCCACCTATCTTCTTTTCTCCATCTTCGGTCCGCCTCCCCCTCTCTCCCTATTTATTTCAGAACCCTCACCCCATCCCCCTCTCTGATGAAGGGTCTAGGCCCGAAACGTCAGCTTTTGTGCTCCTGAGATGCTGCTTGGCCTGTTGTGTTCATCCAGCTTCACATTTTATTGTCTAAGATCTTGATACAGTTTGTGGAGATTGAGCGACTTCGGGAGAAATTAGCAACAGTTCTCCCAGCCACTAGAGGGCGCCGGGAGGCCCGTTCCGCCCAGCCACTAGAGGGCGCCGGGAGGCCCGTTCCGCCCAGCCGGAAGTGAAAGCGATTGTCGAGTTGATCCGGGTCAGAGTACGTGACAATCTGCGCAGAGAGGAATCGGTGAGGAAGAGGGGAAGGTGAGAGATTGGGAGGAAGAGGGGAAGGTCTGAGGTTGGGAGGAAGAGGGGAAGGTCTGAGGTTGGGAGGAAGAGGGGAAGGTGAGAGATTGGGAGGAAGAGGGGAAGGTGAGAGATTGGGAGGAAGAGGGGAAGGTGAGAGATTGCCTCTCTGCCTTGATGAGCCTTTGATTGATTTATTGTTATGTGTATCAAAGTACAGTGAAGAACTTTGTTTACGAGCAATAGAAGCGGACCATCCTCGGCAAGGATGTACAAATCAAAAAGAGTTGGACAGACGCTTACAGGTTACATTGCACAGGGCATGCACTAGGTGCAATCAACGTTAGCAAGGCCAGTGTTATATGACGCTAGCCAGCCTATGCATCAGTCTAATAATGGCTGGGAAGAAGCTGTTCCTGAACCTGCTGGTGCATCTGTTCAGGTTTCTGTATCTTTTGCCTGATGAAAATGTTGTAGAAGATCATTACCAACGTGCAATGTGTCTTTGATGATGTTAGTAGCCTTTCTGTGGCAGCGAGCCGTATAAATGGAGTCCGTGGATGGAAGGTTGTCTTCCGTGATGACCTCGGCTGTGCACACCACCTTTTGTAGTTTCTTACGGTCCTGGCCAGAGCACTTTCCATACCAGGCCGTTATGCACAAGGATAATATGCTTTAAATGGTGCATCTGTAGAAGTTGATGAGGTCCTTATGGACATGGCAAATTCCTGAGCTACCTGAGGAAGAAGAGGTATTCTTGTGCCTTCTTGATCATCACATCAATTGGGTAGTCCAGGATAAGTAGTTGGTTTATCATGGCTCCTAGGACCTTCACGCTCTCCACCCTCTCAACCTCAGTTTCTTTGTTGCAGATGGAGGTGTGTTCTCCTCCTTCGGAAGTCAATGATCAATTCTTCAGTTTTGTCAAGGTTGAGAGCCAGATTGTTGTCATTGCACCATGTCACTTGTGTTCAGTAAGTGATTTCCAGACCATATCTCTACATCCCTCTGTGATCTCATCAATCGCTTAAGTCCTTGCCCCCTAATCGCTGCAAAGGTAAATAGCAAATCACAACCCCCCATCCAACCTATCCAGGCGCCTCTCAATTTTGTTCATCTCAATTAAGTATCTCCTCAGTCTCTGCTGTTCCAAAGAAAACAATAACAGCATGTCCAATACTAAATAAACATGTTCTTGTCTTCACAGATGCTGCCAGACCTGCTGAGCTTTTCCAGCAACTTTGTTTTTGATCCTGACTTACAGCATCCATAGTTCTTTTGGTTTTTATTTTAGTGGTGAGGGAATTGGACAAGGTTGGATAGCCTCTACTTGAATGCCAAGAGTAACATTGGAGTAGCAGATAGTGAAGGGGACTGTCAGAGATTACAGCAGAATATAGATAGACTGGAGAGTTGGGCAGATAAATGGCAAATGGAGTTCAATCCGGGCATATGCGAGTGATGCATTTTGGAAGATCAAATTCAAGAGTGAACTGTACAGTAAATGGAAAAGTCCAAGGGAAAATTGATGAACTGAGAGATCTGGGTGTTCAAGTCTATTGTTCCCTGAAAGTGACAATGCAGGTCAATAGGGTGGTCAAGAAGGCATATGGCATGCTTTCCTTCATTGGACAGGGTATTGAGTACAAGAGTTGGCAGGTCATATTGCAGTTGTATAGGACTTTGGTTCGGCCACATTTGGAGTACTGTGTACAGTTCTGGTTGCCACATTACCAAAAGGATGTGGATGCTTCTGAGAGGGTGCAGAGGAGGTTCACCAGGATGTTGCCTGGTATGGAGGGTGCTAGCTATGAAGAGAGGTTAAGTAGATTAGGATTATTTTCATTAGAAAGACGGAGATTGAGGGGGGACCTGATGGAGGTCTACAAAATCATGAGGGGTATAGACAGGGTGGATAGCAAAAAGCTTTTTCCCCAGAGTGGGGGACTCAGTTACTAGGGGTCATGAGTTCAAAGTGAGAGGAGGAAAGTTTAAGGGAGATATGCGTGGAAAGTTCTTTACACGGAGGGTGGTGGGTGCCTGGAACGCGTTGCCAGTGGAGGCGGTAGACGCAAACACGTTAGCGTCTTTTAAGATATATTTGGACAGGTACATGGATGGGCAGGGAGCAAATGGACACAGACCGATAGAAAATAGATGACAGGTTAGACAGAGGATCTTGATTGGCGCAGGCTTGGAGGGCCGAAGGGCCTGTTCCTGTGGTGTAATTTTCTTTGTTTTTTTTGTTCTTTAGTATTAAAAGTAAGATGGATGAGTGAAAGGTGTGGGTTGACATATGAAACTACAAAGTTGTTGCCATCACAGAGTCATGGTTGAGGGAGGGACAGTTTAACATTCTGGAGTACAGGATCTTCAGGCAGGGCAGGGAGGGTGCAAAATTGAGGGTGTTGTCACATGATTAGTTAGAGTAAAACTTAAAAACAAAAATAAGGTCAGTTACACTGTCGGGAATGTATTATCAACCTACAAAGTCAAAGTCAGTGGGTAGTTGAGTAGATATATAGTCAATCCACTTAGGCTTGTAAGAATAATAGCAGAGTAATTAGATGAGGGGATTTTGACCAACCTGACATTAATTGGGATAATCATAGTATTAAGGTTTGTGAGGGCAGTTTCTTGAAATGTACGCAGGAGAGCATAGGACAGTGCAGTGCTGGACCTATTTGTGGTAAACTAAGCCAGACAGCTTGTCAAGTTGATAGTGGGGGTGTATTTGTGATAGTGACCACAATGATGTATGTTTTAAGTTTGTCATTGAAAAGAAGAAAGATGGTTTTCATAAAGGTTTGGATTGGGCTGATGCAGATTTTATTTAAATAAGGCAGCTTCTGACCAAAATAGATTGGGAACGGCTCTTTGAGGTAAATCTACAGTGGGAGGCAGTGAGAAAAGTCATCACACTGTCCACACAGTGAGGGACGTGGTGCCACCACATTGGCTTCCAGGTCTTACCATGTTTATATCAAAAAATCTTCTTTTCGATGAAATAGAGGCCTTTAGCTTTGGCTACACGAATGGACATCCCATACTGTCATAGAATGACTGGACTAGCTTAATGTTCCTTTCCAGCTCTGTGTAGTACGCTTTGTGGCTACTTACATAATAGTTAACTCTCATGTCTTCCAGGAGCAGGAAGACTCCATAGTTGTCCTCCTCCATGGAGCACTCCAGTGGATTCGAGGCAATACCTATAGAAGCTCTTGCAGTTTGTTCTTATATTGAACTCATAGAAAACTAAAAATTCTAACAGGAAGACAGGTTAGATGCAGGAAGGCTGTTCCAATGATAGGAGGAGTCTTGAACCAGGGGTCTTAATTTAAGATTAAGGGGTAAACCTTTCAGGAATGAGATGAGGAGAAATTTCATCATTCATAGAATGGTACTTTGAGGAATTCTTAGGCACAGAAAGTGGTTGAGGCCAAAACATTGTGTTTTCAGAAAGGAGATACATACAGTTCTTGCGGCTAAAGGGATCAAAGGATATGGGACAGAGTGAGATTAGGGTCTTGAGCTTCATAATCAGCCAAGGTCATATTGAATGTCAGAGCAGGCTTGAAGGGTTAAATGGCCAACTCTTGGATCTATCTTCTGCACTCAGGCTCCTCAACCTGAGAACTTGCAGTTTTCTTGTGATATCATGATAGGCTTTTTTAAAACTCATCCTGCTCTTAAGTCCAGATATCTCCCACTGGTCCAGTATTCTCCACCCTGAAACTTCCTTCTTCTCTGGGATAATTCAGAAATTCTCTGTCGAGTTTCCTATTGGCAGATGTTTCACTTTTCCTGGAAAGTATTTTCTTCAGTTCATGTCTCTACCAGATAATCTGAAATGAATTGCTCACTCTTACTTAACATGGGTTCCGTAAATGCTTACCTTGTAGATTGCAGATACCTGTAGAAATTGGAGAATAGTATTGGTTAGAGATTTTAATTTCCCCAATTGATTGGATCACCCACAGTGTAAAAGGTCCAGATGGGGTGGAATGCGTCATGTGTGTCCAAGAAAGTTTCTTAAATCAATAAGGAGAGCGCCGTACTCGGGAGGGTGCAACACTGAACCACCTCTTAGGAAATGAGGTCAAGCAAATGACGGAAGTGTCTGTTAGAGAGTGCAGTGGGCTCAATGGCCATAACTCTCTTCATTTTAACATAGTTACGGAAAAAGATAGGACAGGCTCACAGGTTAAGGTGCTGGACTCGAGCAGGGCTAATTTTGGGGCCATTAGGCAGGATTTAGCAGAGATTGATTGATTGGGTGAGTCTGAAGGAGAAGGAATGACTGACAAATGGGAGGCTTTTGAAAGTGTGATATGAAGAGTTCAGGGATAGTATGTCCCTGTTAGGGTGAAGGGAAAAGCTGGTAGGTTTAGGATCCCCTCGCTGACGAGGGATATTGAAGCTCTGGTCAGGAAAAAGAAGGCATATATTGGGTTTAAGCTATCAAATTCAAGTGAATTCCTGGATAATTGTAAAAAGTGTAGGAGCACACTTATGAGGGAAATCAGAAGAACAAAGAGAGGGTATGAGATGGATCTGGCAGATAAAGTTAAAGATAATTCCAAGGGGTCCTATAGCTATATTAAGAGTAAAAGGCAGGGGTCTAGGAAGAGAAAAACTAATCTCAAAGATCAGCAAGGCTGCCTATATGTAGAACCATAGGAGATGGGGAAGAATTTTAATAAATATTTCTCCTCAGTGTTCACTGAGGTGAGAATCATGGATGCTAGGGAAATAATGGAAACAAGTGGGGACGTTTTTGACCGCATGCACATTAGCATAGAGGAGGTGTTTGCAGCCTTAATGCGCATTAAGGTGGATAAATCCCCGGGGCCTGATCAGGTCCATCCTCAGATGTTGTGGGAGGCTAGGGAAGAAATTGCAGAGGCTCTTGTAGAGATTTTTGCTTCATCTTTAGCCACTGGTGAAGTTCCAGAAGACTGGAGGGTGGCTAATGTTGTTCCATTGTTAAAGAAAGATAGCAAAGACAGGCCAGTGAGCCTGACATCAGTGGTAGGCAAGTTATTGGAGAGGATACTGAGGGACAGGATCAACCTACTAATGGATAGTTAAGGTCTGATTAGGGATAGTTAGCATGGATTTGTGCACCGGAAGTCATGTGTGACAAATCTTTGAGATTTTTGAAGTGGTAACCAAGGAGATAGATGAGAGTAGGGCCGTGGATGTTGTCAGTATGGACTTTAGTAAGAGCTTTGACAAGGTCCCATATGATAGGTTAGTCATGAAGGTTAGGTCACACGGGATCCAGGGAGATCTAGCTAATTGGATTCATAATTGGCTCAAAGATAAGAAGCAGAGGGTGATGGTTAAAGATTGTTTCTGAGACCTGAGGTCTGTGATTAGTGCTGTGCCACAGGGGTTTTTGCTGGGACCTTCGTTATTTGTTATTTACATAAATGATCTGGATGTGAATGTACAAGGCAGGATTGGTAAGTTTGTGGATGATACAAAATTAAGAGGTATCATTGATAGTGAGGAAAGCTATCAAAAATTACAGAGGGATCTTGATCGGATGGGGAAGTCAGCTGAGGATTAGCAAATGCAATTCAATACAGATAAGTGTGAGGTGTTGCACTTTGGGAAGTCAAACCAAAGTAGGACTTCTACAGTAAATGGTAAGGTCCTTTTGAGACATATAAAATAATCAGATGGTTAGATAGGGTGGATAGGGAGAGCCTTTTTCCTAGGATGGTGACAGCGAGCACGAGGGGGCATAGCTTTAAATTGAGGGGTGAAAGATATAGGACAGATGTCAGAGGTAGTTTCTTTACTCTGAGAGTAGTAAGGGAATGGAACGCTTTGCGTGCAACGGTAGTCGATTCGCCAACTTTAAGTACATTTAAGTCGTCATTGAACAAGTATATGGATGTACATGGAATAGTGTAGGTTAGATGGGCTTGAGATCGGTGTGACAGGTCGGCACAACGTTGAGGGCTGAAGGGCCTGTACTGTGCTATAATGTTCTATGTTCTATGTCCTGGGGAGTGTTGTGGAACATAGGAACCTAGGAATACAAGTACATTGTTCATTGAAAGCAGTGTCACAGGTAGACATGGTGGTGAAGAAGGCATTTAGCATCCTGGACTTCATAGAACACAGAACATTACAGCACAGTACAGGCCCTTTGACCCTCGCTGTTGCACTGACCTGTCATACCAATCTGAAGCCCATCTAACCTATACTATTCCATTATCATCCATATGTTAATCCAATGACCATTTAAATGCTCCTAAAGTTGGCGAGTCCACACTGTTGCAGGCAGAGCATTCCACGCCCTTACTACTCTCTGAGTAAAGAACCTACCTCTGACATCTGCCCTAAATCTATCACCCCTCAATTTAAAGCTATGTCCTCTCATGCGAGCTATCTCCATCCGAGGAAAAAGGCTGTCACTGTCCACCCTATCTAATCCTCTGATCATCTAGTATGTCTCTATTAAGTCACCTCTTAACCTTCTTCCTTCCAGTGAAAACATCCTCATGTCCCTCAGCTTTTCTTCATAAGACCTTCCCTCCATACCAGGCAACATCCTAGTAAATCTCTGCACCCTTTCCAATGCTTCCACATCCTTCCTGTAATGCGGTGACCAGAACTGTATGCAATGCTCCAAGTGCGGCCGTACCAGAGTTTTGTACAGCTGCAATGTGACCTCATGGCTCTGGATACTCAATCCCTCCACCAATAAAACCTAACACACTGTATGCCTTCTTAACAACCCTATCAACCTGGGTGGCAACTTTCAGGGATCTATGCACATGGACACCGCAATATCTCTGCTCATCCACACTACCAAGAATCTTACCTTGAGCTCAGTACACTGTATTCCTGTTACTCCTTCCAAAGGGAATCACCTCACACTTTTCCGCATTAAACTCCATTTTCCACCTCTCAGCCCATCTCTACAGCGTATCTATGTCCCTCTGTAACCTGCAACATCCTTCTGCACTATCCACACGTCCACCGACTTCAGTGTCATCTGCAAATTTACTAACCCATCCTTCTATGCCCTCATCTAGGTCATGTATAAAAATGTCAAACAGCAGTGGCCCCAAAACAGACCCTTGCGGTATACCACTAGTAACTGAACTCCAGGATGAACATTTCCCATCAACCACCATCCTCTCTTCTTCCAGCAAGCCAATTTCTGATCCAAACCACTAAATCACCCTCAATCCCATGCCTCCATATTTTCTGCAATAGCCTGTCGTGGGGAACCTTATCAAACGCTTTACTGAAATCCACATACACCACATCAACCGCTTTACCCTCATCCACCTGTTTGGTCACCTTCTCAAAGAACTCAATAAGGTTTCTGAGGCATGACGTACCCTTCAGAAAACCGTGTTGACTGTCCTGATCAAATTATTCCTTTCTAGATGATTATAAATTCTATCTCTTATAATCCTTTCCAAGCAATGAGTACAGGAGTTGGGATGTTATGTTACCATTAAAAGTGGAGAGTGTGCAAAGAAGTTTTATGAGAATGTAGCCAGGATTAGTAGGTCTGAGTTACAGGGAGGCATTGGCCGGGATAGGACTATTCCTTGGAACGTAGGATAGTGAGGGATGGTATTATTGTGGTGTACAAAATCATGAGGGACATTGGTGGGATGAATGAATATAGTCTTTTATCCCAGGGATGGGGAATTGAAAACTCGAGGAGGCTATAGGATTAAAGTGAGGGGGGTAAAGATTTAAGAAGTACCTGAGGGATGACAACTTCACGCAGAGACTGGTGTGAATACGGAATGGGCTGCTAGAGAAACTGGTTGAGGCAGGCACAGTAGCAACATTTGAAAAACATTAGGATAGATATGTGGACGGGAAGGGTTTGGAGGAAAATGGACGAAATATGGGCAAATGAAACCAGCTGAGTGGGCACTGTTGCCAGCATGGACCAGTTTGGGCCGAAGGGCCTGTTTCTATGCTGTATTACTCTGACT
The DNA here is from genome assembly GCF_030684315.1 of Stegostoma tigrinum. NCBI lineage: Eukaryota > Metazoa > Chordata > Chondrichthyes > Orectolobiformes > Stegostomatidae > Stegostoma > Stegostoma tigrinum. The sequence continues at coordinate 139,541,296 of NC_081356.1, forward strand.
GTTTCGGTGTTTCTATGACATGCTTATCGGATGTCTCGCTTTCTCTGTTGACTACCCAAAAGCCTTCTGCTTCTGGAGAACTTGTGACTGACTTCTAAGCACCTCAGGATTTCTACCAGCCTTGACTGCTTGGAGACTGCTAATGATAGGATCTCTGCTGTTATGCTGTATCCCTAAGTTTGGGTTTCTCTTTCTCTCTCATTCTTTGTTAGTTATTAAACTGAAATCATTAAAGATTTCAGGAATTATTGTCTCAGGAGATATGCTGGTCATTTGGCTGAAATCCCATGAATTCCCATAAGTTATTTTTCAAACTAGAAAGCTATAATCCTGTTTTCCGCCACTTACGGACTCCAGCTCCAAAACAATAATCATACATTGTGACGCTTTATAACACTGTACAAAAAGGCTAGCAGAACTTCCCAGCTGACAGCATAAGGGTATTAGGGAAAAGAGTGAGGAAGATTGAAAGAGAAATAGAGTGAGAAATCCCAGAGTAATATGTCTGCCAGACCCAGGACTGGGATCCTATTCTTAGAGCTTTTACCAGGCTTGGAAGCATCTATGCAATGGTGTTCAGGGGACAATTAAAGGATGGAAGTGTTGTGTCTGAAACGATTGATGGGGAGATTGAGAGCAGTTCTGGGGGAGTGATAGCTCTCCTTGATTTTAACTCTTTGTTTTTAGGTTTCAGCTGACATTGAAATGACCGATCCTGACGTTGGTGCCATAATGGGATTCTCCGGGTTTGGTGAGTGATGGAAACTGACACTAATCATGTGTGATGGGACTGGATACACAGTGAAGCTTCCGGTACACTGTCCTCATCAAACAGTCCCAGGACAGCTACAGCATCAGTTAGCTACAAAGTAAAGCTACTCCTATATTTTTAAACTGAAAGTAGAGTTCCCTTGAAAGTGTCCCCCTCAAACACTTGCAGTCTAGATTAGATTAGATTAGATTCCCTACAGTGTGGAAACAGGCGTTTCGGCCCAGCAAGTCCACACCGCCCTTTTGAAGCATCCCACCGAGACCCATTGCCCTCTAACCCACACACTCCTGAACACCACGGGCAATTTAGCATGGCCAATCCACCTAGCCTGCACATCTTTGGACTGTGGGAGGAAACCAGAGCACACGGAGGAAACCCACATAGACACGGGGAGAATGTGCAAACTCCACACAGACAGTCGCCCAAGGTTGGAATCGAAACTGGGTTCCTGGTGCTGTGAGGCTGCAGTGCTAACCACTGAGCCACCATGTTTAAGCAAAATGTGGTTGGGTACAGAGGTAGTGCTCGCTCCATCCTTTTAAACTGAAAGTAACGCTGTCTGAACACTGTGTCCATGAAACACTGTCAGGCCAGGGACAGTATAAGGTTAGATACAGAGATAAAACCTCTGTATTTTTCAAATTAAACTTCCCTCTCTTTTAAACTAAAAGTAAAGCACTCTCCACGTGATTCAGAAATAACAAGGCGTAGAGCTGGATGAACACAGCAGGTCAAGCAGCTTCAGAGGAGCAGGAAAGCTGATGTTTCGGCCCTAGACCCTAGAAGGGTCTATGCCCGAAATGTTAGCTTTCCTGCTCCTCTGATGCTGCTTGACCTGCTCTGTTCATCCAGTTCCACATCTTGTTATTTCAGATTCTCCAGAATCTGCAGTTCCCGCTGTCTCTCCACGTGATTCACATTAAACACTCACATGACAAGTTTAGACACAGGGTAAACACCCTTGACTGTTATGGAATTGAAGTAAGTCTCCCTTTCCATTGTACCCATCAAATACAGGAGAAGCACAATGCAGGGTTACACAAAGGAAAGCTTCCTCTGCATAAAAGTGACAGAAAGATGAAACAGTACATCTGACATGTCGAGTTGAAAATACAAACGACGATAACGTGTTACGATCCCAGTTTATGTTATGACTGAGCAAATTGGATCCCAGAATGAAATGTGGCTTCACAGACCTTTTATAAAAAGTAATGAAGATAAAATAGAATAACTTAACCTCCCCACACACAGCACAAGTTCAGTGAGGAAGGAGACAATGGCCTAGTGGCATTATCACTGGACGGTCAATCCAGAGACCCAGGTAATGTTTTGGGGACCAGGCTTCGAATCCCACCATGACAGATGGTGGAATTTGAATTCAATAAATATCTGGAATTAAAAATCTAATGATGACCATGAATCCATTGTTGATTGTCAGGAAAAACCCATCTGGTTCACTAACCTCCTTTAGGGAAGGAAACTGCCATCCTTGCCTGATCTGGTCTCCAGAACCATTGCAATGTGATTGACTGTTACTTGTGCTCTGGGCAATTATGGATGGGCAATAAATGCCGCTAATCCAGTGATACCCTCATCCCGTGAGTGAATAAAAAAAAAGACAAAGATACAACAGAGACCTTTAGAGCTCTATAAAACTCGATTTATTAAGTACTTAAACAAACAACACACTCTTAGAACTACTAGAGATATCTGATTCACCATTTTTCACTACCCTGGGTTCTATAACAAAACACCAAATGTTATTACCCAGGAGAGTTGGCAGCTGCCCAGGCTGAAACTTCTCAAAGTCTTCACCAAGCGTCCTGTTGTTGAGTACCTCCGTAGTGTTTTTCTTAAAGCTCTGCTGAACAAAGAAATTTTCTGTCTTTTTATACACAGGTGTCTGTGTCAAATATATGCCTTTTTTGGAATTATTATCTGAATGTTTTGTCCAAATGCCTGTCTTATTTGGTAGAGACAGGAGTTATTGATATTTTGCAATTTTAGCTCTTAGTAGCCCTGAATGACTCAACATAATTCTACCCAGAAAACAACCCATCAGTTTCAGTTAGCTTCACCCTTAACCAACACCTCCCCCCACCTTTTTGATCTCAAACATTTATTTGAGGAACTTTCCTACTGGGTTTGCTGCATCCTCCAGGGCACCTCCGGACTCTGGTGAGCATTACCTGCTTACAGCAATGTATTAAACAAAGAAACAAAGAAGCCTACAGCACAGGAACAGGCCCTTCGGCCCTCCATCCTGCGCCAATCAAGATCCACTGTCTAACCTGTCATCTATTTTCTAATGGTCTGTGTCCATTTGCTCCCTGCCCATCCATGTACCTGTCCAAATATATCTTAAAAGACGCGAACGTGTCTGCGTCTACCACCTCCGCTGGCAACGCATTCCAGGCGCCCACCACCCTCTAGGTAAAGAACTTTCCACGCATATCTCCCTTAAACTTCCCTCCTCTCACTTTAAACTCATGACCCCTAGTAATTGAGTCTCCCACTGTGGGGAAAAAGCTTTTTGCTATCCACCCTATCTATACCCCTCATGATTTTGTAGACCTCAATCAGGTCCCCCCCAATCTCCGTCTTTCTAATGAAAATAATCCTAATCTATTCAACCTCTCTTCATTGCTAGCACCCTCTATACCAGGCAACATCCTGGTGAACCTCCTCTGCACCCTCTCCGAAGCATCCACATCCTTTTGGTAATGTGGCAACCAGAACTGTACACAGTACTCCAAATGTGGCCGAACCAAAGTCCTATAACAACTGCAACATGACCTGCCAACTCTTGTACTCAATACCCTGTCCAATGAAGGAAAGCATGCCGTCTGCCTTCTTGACCACTTTATTGACCTGCGTTGTCACCTCCAGGGAACAATAGACCTGAACGCCCAGATTTCTCTGTTCATCAATTTTCCCTCGGACTTTTCCATTTACTGTATAGTTCGCCCTTGAATTTGATCTTCCAAATGTATTCTCGGTAAAGCATTACTTCATTATATTAATTAAAATGCCAATTAGATCATAGTACTTACCAGAACCATAGTCATAAGTGTAATCAATGTTACAAGTCAGTTTACAATATCTTTCTTACTTTTCCTTCTGTACTGTGGTAAATATATTGTCATATGCTTTTTACAACTTGTAAGATATGCATAATATCAATTTCAATGAATGATTTGTAACAAATACTACGAGCCAGCTACGTCTATTATTTCTAACCTATAACAAGCAACAACTACAAACCCTTTTCCATGTGAGCTATCTGTTGGTAACAAAGTCCAGTCCCTGTTGTTAGTCCCTTCCGATTTATAATTGCTGTTGCAACAAACAAAATAAGACAATTAAAACAATAAGTATAACAAGTTGCAGTGCAAACATCACATGAGACACAATTCTGAACACCTGAGTGTTCAGTCACCAGTCTGAAGAAACTTAGAGCCTGTAAGTTCCTATCTGCCTGTTCTGTGTGAGTTTTAATCTCCTCATATATTGCTCATTTCTGGATAACGTCCCTTTCTTCAAAAATGATCTTCATTCAGTCTTCAGTGGTGTGGAATAGGTGGAAATTCCATGGCCACGAACTGCCTTAAATTTGTAGCAATTGGGTGGACGGATAAAGTCAGGTGCAGTTTCTCATTGGGTTATGGCTTTAACAGAATTTGGTGGCTAACGGTTAAAATGCTAATGTGAGGTGTAGCATTCTGGAAAGGCAAATCACGACAGGACTTATACACATGGGGAGTGTTGCTGGACAAAGACATTGGAGTGCAGATTCATAGTTCCTTGAAAGTAGAGTTGCAGGTAGACAGGATAGTGAAGATGATGTTTGGTATGCTTCCCCTTTATTGGTTAGTGCATTGAGTATACGAGCTGGGAGGTCATGTTGCAGCTGTATGGGATATTGTTTAGGCTGCTTTTGGAATACTGCATTGAAATCTGGTCTCCTTGCTACAGGAAGGAGGTTGTGAAATGTGAAAACATTCAGAAAAGATTTACAAGGATGTATCCAGGGTTGGAGGGTTTGAGCTATAGGGAGAGGCTAAATAGACTGGAGCTAGTTTCCCTGGAGTGTTGGAGGCTGAGAGGTGATCTTGAAGAGGTTTATAAAATCATAAGAGGCATGGAAAAGCTGAATAGCTAAGGCCTTTCCCCCAGGCTGGGGAGCGTCCAAAACTAGCAGGTATAGGCTCAAGATGAGAGGGAAAATATTTAAAAGGGACGTAAGAGACAATGTTTTCAAATAGAGGATGGTGCATGTATGGAGTCAGCTGCCAAAGGAAGTGGTGGGCATGGGTACAATTAGAATATTTGAAAGGTGTCTGGATGGGTATGTGAATAGGAAGGGTTTAGAGGGATTTGGGGCAAATGCTGGCACATGGGACTAGATTAATTTAGGGTATCTGGTCAGCATGGGCGAGTTGGACCAAATGGTCTGTTTCTATGCTGTATGGCTCTATGACTCTGTGTCTGAAAAGATCTTGCTGATAGCCACATTCTTTCTATCTGAGGTACACCATTTCCTTCTGTTTTGGTGTCCTGAGGCTGCTGCGGGAACATAACAGACATCTCCCACAAAGGCATACTTAAACATTTGGTTATTCACTGGTAGGATAGACAATGAGCAGTTCTCGAGGCAAATCCACACGGTATGGGCTCTTTTTTGATCATTTCTTCCAGACATAGCCAATGGCTTTCCCCTTGATGGCATTGGAACAAATCCACCCCTGTTTTGGATCCCTGTCGAGCAATAACATGAGTTGGTGGGTTACTTAATTATATCCAGAAGATTAAGATGCATGGGATCTATGGTGACTTGGCCATGTGGATTTCGAATTGATTTTTCTGTAGAAGACAGAGGGTAGTGGTGGAAGGGTGTTTTTCTGGCTGGAGGTTAGTGACTAATGGTGTTCCGCAGGGATCTGTACTGAGACCTCCGCTGTTTGTGATGTATATAAATAACTTAGATGTAAATGTAGATGGGTGAGCTAGTAAGTATGCAGGCAATACAAAGACTGGTGGAGTTGTGGATAGTGAAGAAGGTTGTCAAAGGATACAGCGGGGGGTAGAGAAATGGTAGATGGAGTTTAATCCAGGTAAGTGAGAGGCGCTGCACTTAGGGAGATCAGATGTTAAAGTATATGGTTAACAGACCCTGAATAGTGTTGATGTATAGAATTATCTTGGGGTTCAAGTCCAGAGCCCCCTGAAAGTGGCCACACAATTAGATGTGGTAATAAAGAAGGTGGAAATTACACTTGCCTTTATTGGTTGAGGAATTGAGTACAAGAGAATGTCATGTTACAGCTTTATAAGACTTTGATTAGGCCACACTTAGAGTATTGCATTCAGTTCTGGTTGCCACATTACAGGAAGGATGTGGAGGCTTTAGAGAGGATGCAGAGAAGGCTTACCAGGATGTTAAATAAAAAACGAAAGAACTGCGGATGCTGTAAATCAGGAACAAAAACAAAGTTGCTGGAAAAGCTCAGCAGGTCTGGCAGCATCTGTGAAGGACAGAACAGAGTTAACATTTTTGGTCCAGTTCTGAAGAAGGGTCACCGGACCTGAAATGTTAACTCTGTTTCTTCCTTCACAGGTACTGCCTGACCTGCTGAGCTGTTCCAGCAACTTTGTTTTATTACCAGGCTATTGCCTGGATTTGAGGGTATGAGCTCTAAGGAGAGGCTAGAAAAACTCGGCTTGTTTCTCTGGAGCAGCAGAGCCCGAGGAGAGACTTGATCGAAGTCTATTAAATTATGAGATACATAGATAGGGTTGACGTCTGAATCTTTTGCCTAGAGTTGAAATGTCTAAAACTGGAAGACTTGGATATAAGGTGAAAGGAGCAAGTTCAAAGGAGATGTGAGGGGCAAGTTTCTTTTAGAGAAAGTGGTAGATATCTGGAATGCACCGCTAGGGTGGTGGTGGAGGCAGGTACGATAGGGGAATTTAAGGGACTTTTAGTTAAGCACATGAATATGCGAGGGACGGATGGATATGAACCAAGGGCAGGCAAAAGCAATTAAGAAGATAGAAAATTACAGCACAGGAACAGGCCCTTCAACCCTGTGCTGACATGCTGCCTGTCACAACTAAAACCTCCTCCTTTCTGGGGACCGCATCCCCCTCTTCCCATCCTATTTATGTATTTGTCAAGATTCTCTTTAAAAGACATAATAGGATCTGCTTCTACTGACTCCTCAGGCACCCACCACTCTCTGTTTAAAAAAAAAGTCTTTGTTTAATTTGGCATCATGTTCAGCACATCACGGGCCGAAGGGCCTGTGCGTGTGCGCGCGCGCGCGCGCACACACACACACACACATAAATCTATAGGGTGAGCTTATATTTGCAGACGCATTCTATTTTGTTCAAAAAGCACATAATTTCTAGACAGTCAGTCAATGTGGTGCTTTATAAATTCCTATTTTAGAAATAAAACCAGTCAAAGCAGAACACAAACAGATTCTAAACAAGGCCTCGCACATAACATGCATTGCCTCACCAATATATCACCAGTTCTTTGCATTGATAAAACCTTTAGTTCTCTCAGGGCAATGAGATTCATGGATTTACATACACATATTAATCAATTAAAACCTTCTAATTGGTTAAAGATCTAACAGAATTTTAGGTTTGTTTAATACATCCTCATCAGTTTTGTGGTCCTTTGATCTGTTACTCATAAATTCTGTTTGCTTCTTTCTCACTTCACCTGACCAAGGGGCTACACTCCAAAAGCTTGTGTTTTCAAATAAACCTGGTATCTTCTGATTTCTGACCTTGTCCACCCCAGTCCAACACTGGCAGCTCCACATCATGGCTACCAATTTTGGTGACATCCACAAACTTACTAACCATGCCTTCAGTAGTCTCATCCAAGTTATTTATATAAATGACAAACAGAAGAGGAACCAGAACTGATCCCGTGGAACACAGCTGGTGACAGGCCTCCAGTACAAAAACCAACCCTCCACCATTGTGCTCTGTCTCCTGCTGTTAAGCCAATTCTGTGTCCAGTTGCTAAGCTCATTTTGGATCCCATGTGGCTGAACTTTACTAATTCGTGTACCATGTGGAACTTTGTCAAAGGCTTTACTAAAATCCAAACAAACAACATCTACTGCTGTACCATCATCAATCTCTTTGGTAACTTCCTCAAAAAACTCAATCAAGTTTGTGCAACATGATTTTCCTTGCACAAAACCAGCTACTTCATCCCTTGCCTCCCTCAAAAGCCTGGGATATTTGCTCAAGACTGCTCAGAACTTCCTCTCTGTCAGCATTTTCCCTCTCAGTAATGAACACTGAAATACAGTGCTCACTTAAAACCCTACCAACATTCTCTGGCTCCATGCACAAATTACCATTGTGGGCCTTAATGGGCCCAACTCTTTCCCCTTTCCCCTTCAAGTACTGGTAAAATAACTTAGGATTTTCATTCATTTTACCTGCCATACTCTTTCATGTCCCTTTGCTACTGTCTTCATTTCCTTTTTAAGTTTTTCCTTGAACATTCTGGACTTCTCTGGGGTTCTGCTGTTTCTGCCATAGGCCTCCTTTTTTCTCTTAAACAAATGCTGTATATCCCTTGATATCCAGAGTTTGCTGCACTTGATGGTCCTATCCTTTTTTAAAAATTGGAACATGTTGGTCCTGTATTCTGCATATTCCTTTCTTGAATGTCCATCCCACTGTTCTGAGACAGGAAAGTATCAGCTCCAAGTCTACTCTGGTCAAGCCATATCTGATCTTATTAAAATTGACTTGCCCTAATTTCTAACTTGTCCTTTTCCGTAAACAATTCGGAATCAAATGGAGTTATGATCTCTGTTTGCAAGATACTATCACACTGATTCTTCATCTCTTGCTCGGTCCAGGGCCACCCCATCTTTTGTAGGGCCTTCTACATTATTGGCTCAGAAAGCTGCCCTGGATGCATTTTAAGAATTTTGCTCCCTCTAAATCTTTCACACTGGGATTACCCTGGTTTATGTTGGGGAAGTTGAAATCCCCCACCATCACTAGCGTTTTACTCCTGCTCTTTCCTGAAATTTGCCTACATATCCATTTCTCTTGGACTGTCAGGGTGCCTAAACCACATTCCCAGCAACATGTTTGCTGTTTTTGGTTTGACGTTACACCATTTATGGCTTCTTTGTGGCTGTCTATATGCGGAACCACAGGAGATGAGGCAGATTTTTAATAAATATTTCTGCTCAGTGATTATTGAGAATATTACCGGATGCCAAGGAAATAAGGGAAATGAGAGGGAATGTTTTCGACCTCATACATATTACCAGGGAGGAAGTGTTTACAGCTTTAAATAACATGAAAGTGATAAGTCGTCTGGGCCTGATCAGGTTCATCCTTGGATATTGTGGGAGGCTAGGAAAGAAATTGCAGAGGCCTTTGCAGACATTTTTGCTACATATTTAGCCACTGGTCAAGTTCTGGAAGACTGTATGGTGGTTAATGTTGTTCCAATGTTTAAGAAGGGTAGCAAAGACAAACCAGGGAAATACAGGCACGTGAGCTTGACATCAGAGGTCAGCAAGTTATTTGAGAGGATACTGTGGTATGGATTAACCACCATTTGGATAGTCAGCATGGATTTGTGTGCGGAAAGTCACGTGTGACAAATCTTTTAGAGATTTTCGAAGAGGTAACCAAGACGATAGATGAGGGTAGGGCAGTGAATGTTGTCTATATGGACTTTAGTAAGCCCTTTGAAAAGGCCCCACACAAGCAGTCTAGTCATGAAAGTTAGGTCACATGGGATCCAGGGAGAGGCAGCTAATTGGATTCAAAGTTGGCTTGATGGCAGGAAGCAGAGGATGATAGTTGAAGGTTGTTTTTTGGACTGGAGGCCTGTGATTAGTGACATGCCATAGGGGTCGGTGCTGCGATGATTATTTGTTATTTACATAAATGATCTGGTGTGAATGTACAAGATATGATTGGTAATTTTGCGGCTGATACAAAGTTAGGAGGTATCATTGATAGTGAGGAAGGCTATCAAAAATTACAGAAAGATCTTGATCAGATGGGAAAGTCAGTTGAGGATTGGCAAATGCAATTCAATGCAGATATGTGTGAGATGTTGCACTTTGGAAAGTCAAACCAAGGTAGGACTTGTACAGTAAATGGTAAGGTCCTGGGGAGTGTTGTGGAACAGAGGGACCTAGGAGTTGAAGTACATTGAAAGCAGTGTCACAGATCGACAGGATAGTGAGGAAGACATTTTAGCCTTCATCAGTCAAAGCACTGATTCTAAGAGTTGGGATGTTATGTTATATTTGTATAAGTTGTTGGTGAGGCTGCACTTGGAGTATGGTATACAGTTTTGGTCACTGTGTTATAGGAAAGACAGAGTTAAAGTTGGAGAGTGAGCAAAGAAGATTTATGAGGATGTAGCCAGGACTAGTAGGTCTGAGTTAAAGGGAGAGGTTGGCCAGGATAGGACTATTCCTTGGAACGTAGGAGATTGAGAGATGGCATTATTGAGGCGTATAAAATCATGAGGGGCATAGCTCGGATGAATGTATATAGTCTTTTTCCCAGGGGTGGGGGATTGAAAACTAGAGGGCACGGGTTTAAGGTTAGAGGGGAAAGATTGAAGAAGGACCTGAGGGACAATTTCCTCACACAGAGTTTGGTGCTTAAATGGAATGGGCTGCCAGAGAAAATGATTGAGGCAAGTACAAGAACAACATTTAAAAACATCTGGATAGGTTCATGGAACAGAGAGGTTTAGAGGGATGTGGACTAAATGCAGGCAGTTGGAACCAAGTGAGTGGGCACTGTGATCAGCATGGACCAGGTTGAACTGAAGCGTCTGTTTCCATGCTGTGTTAATCTATGACTCTGTGAGTGTATTTGAGGAGATTTCGTGGATGTCTTCCCTCTTTACAGCTGTAATTGATTCCCTGATTGTGATACCTCCTCTTTTACCCCTTTACCTAGCTCGCCTGAAAAGCTGCCAATTCTGCAGCCATGTCTCAGTGATAGCACTGACATCGTACCCCCATGCTTTAACTTGTGCCCTCAATTCATCTGTTTGATCATCAGATTCCTAGCAATGAAACAAATACCATCCAACCTTGCCAAACACCGTTGTGCCTTAATCAGCCCAAAATGTCTGTGTTTTCCTGACTCACTTAATGTCATTTCTAATTTTATCTGTTTGTTTTCCCCTACTGAACATTCTGTCTTGATTCCACCCTCTTGTCAAGAAAGATTAAACCCTCCCCAGTTGTATCCAGAAATCTCCCAGTAAGGATGCTGGTCCCATTCCAGTTTAGGCACAACCTGTCTGCTCTGTGCAAGTCCCATCTCCCTCAAATGGTCCCAGAAATCTAAAGCCCTCCCTTTGGCATTATTTCTCAGTCAGGCATTCATCCGGACTAGCCAATTTCTGTGATAACAAGGCGTAGAGCCGTATTAACACAGCAGGCCAAACAGCATCATAGAAGCAGGAAAGCTGACGTTTCGGGCCGAGACCCTTCTTCAGAAATGGGGCGGGGAAGGAGATTCTTAAATAAGTAAGGAGAGGGGGGAGGTGGATAGAAGATGGATAGGTGGAGAAGATAGGTGGAGAGGAGACAGGCCAGTCAAAGAGGTGGAAGTTGGGAGTTAGGGAGGGGATAGTTCAGTCCAGGGAGGACTGAATGGTCAAGGGGGTGGGATGAGGTCAGGAGGTAGGAGATAGGGGTGATGCTTGAGCTGGGAGGAGGTGATAGCTGGGAGGAAGGACAGGTTAAGGATGCAGGGACGAGCTGGGCTGGTTTTGGATGCGGTAGGGGGAGGGGAGATTTTGAAGCTTGTGAAGTCCACAATGATACCATTGGGCTGCAGGGTTCCCGAGTGGAATATGAGTTGCTGTTCCTGCTGCCTTCAGGTGGCATGGTTGTGGCACTGCAGGAGGCCCAGAATGGACATGTCACCTGAGGAATGGGAGGAGGAGTTGAAATGGTTAGCGACTGGGGGGTGTAATTGTTTAGTGCGAACTGAGCGTAGATGTTCTGCAAAGTGGTCCACAAGCCTCCGCTTGGTTTCCACGATGTAGAGGAGGCCACAACAGGTACAGCAGATGCAATATACCACATTAGCAGATGTGCAGGTGAACATCTGCTTGATGTGGAAAGTCTTCTTGGGGCCTGGGATGGAGGTGAGTCGGGGGAAGCGTAGGGGCAGGTGTAGCACTTCCTGTGGTTGCAGGGAAAAGTGCCGGGTGTAGTGAGGCTGGAGGGGAGTGTTGAGCGGACAAGGGAGCCCCGGAGAGAGTGGCCCCTCTGGAAGGCAGATAAGGGTGGCTAGGGAAAAATGTCTTTGGTGGTGGGGTCGGATTGCAGATGGCGGAAATATCAGAGGATGATGCGTTGGACCTGGTGGTTGGTGGGGTGGTACGTGAGGATGAGGGGGGATTCTGTTTTGGTTGTTATTGTGGGGGGGTGGTGTCAGGGATGAGTTGCGGGAAATGCAGGAGACAAAGTTGAGGGCATTAGAACATAGAAAAGTACAGCACAGTACAGGCCCTTCGGCTCACGATGTTGTGCCGACCTGTCATACCGATCTGCAGCCCATCTAACCTACACTATTCCATCTACGTCCATATGCTTATCCAATGATGACTTAAATGTACCTAAAGTCGGCGAATCTACTACCGTTGCAGGCAAAACGTTCCATTCCCTTACTACTCTCTGAGTAAAGAAACTACCTCTGACATGTGTCCTATATCTTTGACCCTTCAATTTTAAGCTATGCCCCTTCGTGCTCGCCATCACCATCCTAGGAAAAAGGCTCTCCCTATCCGCCCATCATTGGACAAGCATGTGGACGTACATGGAATAGTGTAGGTTAGATGCGCTTCGCATTGGTATGACAGGTCGGCACAACATCAAGGGCCTGTACTGTGCTGTAATGTTCTATGTTCTAAGCGTAGGTGTTCTGCAAAGCGGCCCCCAAGGCGCGCAGACCTCTACGTCGCCGAGGCTAGGCGCCAACTCTCCGACACCACCTCCTGCCGCCCCCTTGATAATGACCCCGCCCCTGACCACGAAACCATCATCTCCCAAACCATCCACAACCTCATCACCTCAGGTGACCTCCCACCCACAGCCTCCAACCTCATCGTTCCCCAATCGCACACCGGCTGCTCTATCTCCTTCCCAAAATCCACAAACCCAACTGCCCTGGTAGACCCATTGTCTCCGCCTGCTCCTGTCCCACCGAACTTATCTCCACTTACTTGACTCCATTTTCCCCACCTTTGTTCAGGAACTCCGTATGTACATCTGTGATACCACCCACGTCCTCCACCACCTCCAAAACTTCCAATTCCCCGGTCCCCAACACCTCTGCTTTATCATGGATGTCCAGTCCCGAGACACCTGCATTCCCCGTACAGATGGCCGAAAGACCCTCCACTTCTTCCTATCCCGCAGGCCCGACCAGTTCCCTTCCAGTGACACCCTCGTCCGCTTAGCTGAACTAGTCTTCACCCTCAACAACTTCTCTTTCAATTCTTCCTACTTCCTACAGTCAAAGGGGGTGGCCATGGGTACCTGCATGGGCCCAAGCTATGCCTGCCTCTTTGTAGGTTACGTGGAACAGTCCCTCTTCCGCACCTACACAGGCCCCAAACCCCACATCTTCCTCCGTTACAGTCATGACTGTATCGGCGCCACCTCGTGTCCCATGAGGAGCTCGAACAGTTCATGCACTTCAGCAACACCTCCCACCCCAACTTTAAGTTCACTGCACCATCTCTGATACTTCTCTCTCCTTCCCCGACCTCTCTATTTTAATTTCTGGCGAACAACTGGAAACCAATATCCATTTCAAACCCGCCAACCCTCACAGCGACCGAGATTACAACTCCTCCCACCCACCTTCCTGCAAAAACGCCATCCCCCATTCCCAACTTCGTCGCATCTGATGCATCTGCTCCCAGGATGAGGCATTCCATTCCTGTACATCTCAAACGTCCTTGTTTTTCAAGGACAGCAAGATCTCCCCCTCAGTGGTCGAATTCTGAGGGATAGGATTTATGACTATTTGGAAAAGCATAGCGTGATTTAAGAGTCAGCATGGCTTTGAGAGGGGCAAGTCATGCCTTACAAATCTTATTGAGTTCTTTGAGGAAGTCACGAGACAGGTTGACGAGGGTTGAGCAGTGGATGAGGTGTACATGGACTTCAGCGAGGCATTTGATCAGGTTCCCCATGGCAGGCTCATTCATAAAGTCAGGAGGTATGGGATTCAGGGTGATTTGGCTGTCTGGATTCAGAATTGGTTGGCTGACAGGAGGCAGAGAGTGGTTGTAGATGGTAAGTATTCTGCCTGGAGGTCACTGCTGAGTGGTGTCCTGCAGGGCTCTGTTCTTGGGCCTCTGCTCTTTATAGTTTTTATAAATGACTTGGATGAGGAGGTTGAGGGGTGGGTTAGTATGTTTGCTGATGACACAAAGGTTGGAGGTGCCGTTGATAGTATCGAGGGCTACTGCAGGCTTCAGCGAGACATTGACAGAATGCAGAGCTGGGCTGAGAAATGGCAGATGCAGTTCAACCTGGATAAATGCGAGGTGATGCATTTTGGAAGGTCGAATTTAAATGCTGAATATAGGATTAAAGGCAGGATTCTCGGCAGTGTGGAGGAACAGCGGGATCTTGGTGTTCAAGTGCATAGCTCCCTCAAAGTTGCCACCCAAGTGGATAAGGTTGTTAAGAAAGCATATGGTGTTTTGGCTTTCATTAACAGGGGATCGAGAAGGCACCTTCTGAGAAGAGGATGTTTTGGCCCCAGAGAAAGGTTTTTCTTAGGGCTAGTAATGAGTAACGAGTCAAGATTATAGAACATAGAACGTAGAACATTACAGCACAGTACAGGCCCTTCGGCCCTCGATGTTGTGCCGACCTGTCATACCGATCTCAAGCCCATCTAACCTACACTATTCCATCTACGTCCATATGCTTATCCAATGATGACTTAAATGTACCTAAAGTTGGCGAATCTACTACCGTTGCAGGCAAAGCGTTCCATTCCCTTACTACTCTGAGTAAAGAAGCTACCTCTGACATGTGTCCTATATCTTTCACCCCTCAATTTAAAGCTATGCCCCTTCATGCTCGCCATCACCATCCTATGAAAAAGGCTCTCCCTATCCACCCTATCTAACCCTCTGATTATTTTATATGTTTCAATTAAGTCACCTCTCAACCTTCTTCTCTCTAATGAAAACGAAGGGCGTGTACTGTGCTGTTAAGTTCTATAATACTATAAAAAACAGCCTCAAGTCCCTCAGCCTTTCCTCGTAAGACCTTCCCTCCAGACCAGGCAACATCCTAGTAAATCTCCTCTGCACCCTTTCCAAAGCTTCCACACTAAACAACTGCACCTTCAAGTTGCGAACCATTTCAACTCCCCATCCCATTCCTCTGATGACATGTCCATCCTGGGCCTCCTCCAGTGGCCACAACGATGCATGAACAGCATCTCATATTCCGCTTGGGAACCTTGCAGCCCAATGGTATCAATGTGGACTTCACAAACTTCAAAATCTCCTTTCCCCTCCCGCATCCCAAAGCCAGCCTAGCTCGTCACCACCTCCTTAACCTGTCCTTCCTCCCACCTCAAGCCACACTCCTATCTCCTACGTACTAACCTCATCCCGTCCCATTGACCTGTCCATCCTCCCTGGAGAGACCTATCTCCTCCCTAACTCCCCACCTACACTCACCTTTACTGGCTCCATCCCCACCTCTTTGACTGGTCTGTCTCCTCTCCACCTATCTTCTCCTTTATCCATCTTCTATTTGTCTCCCCCTCTCTCCCTGTTTATTTCTGATCCCCCTTCCCCTCCCCCATTTTTGAAGAAGGGTCTCGACCTGAAACGTCAGCTTTTCTGCTCCTCTGATGCTGCTTGGCCTGCTGTGTTCATCCAGCTCTATACGTTGTTATCTCAGATTCACCAGCATCTTCAGTTCTTACTATCTATTGCCTATTTTTGTACTCATTTTCACGTGGCACTGAAAGTTATTGAGAAATTACCATCTTTTAGGTCCTGTTTCTCAATCCACTTCCAAGCTCGCTGAAATCACTTGCAGGATCTCATCCCTTTTTGTTGTCATTGGTGTCAATAGATGCCAGTTTCTGTTTGATTGTCCTCCCCTTCAGAATGCCCTGGAGCCATGCTGTGACGTGCCCGTCTTTGCCTCCTGGAGTCACCTTTGTGATTGCAAAAGCACCTGTCTGCTCCCCGTAAAATTGAATCCTCTATCATAAGCGCTGCTGTTCTTCTTCCTCCGCTCTTGTGCAGCAGACCTGGCCAGGGTTCCATGAAGTTGGCTCCCACTGCTTTTCCCTGCACAGTCATCTGCCCCAATAGTGTCCAAAATAAAAATAAAAACAAAAGTTGATGGTTAAACTCATCAGGTCTGGCAGCGCCTATGGACAGAAATCGGATTTAACGTTTCAGGTCCAAAACACTAACTCCAGTTTCTCTCCACAGGTCCTGCTAGATCTGCTGAATTTTTTAATAGCAATTTCTGTTTTGGTTTCTGGAACATAGAAGATAGAACAGCGCAGCACAGGAATAGAACATAGAACACTACAGAGCAGTACAGGTCCTTCGTCCCTCGACGTTGCGCTGACCTGTGAAACCAAACTGAAGCCCATCTAACCTACACTATTCCATTATCATCCATACGTTTATCCAGTGACCATTTCAATGCCTTTAAAGTTGGCGAGTCTGCTGCTGTTATAGGCAGGGCATTCCACGCGTGAAGAACTGGGCCCTTGATGTTGTGTGGAACATGATGCCAAATTAAACTAATCCTTTCTACCTGCCGTTGGTCCAAATCCCTCCATTCCTTGCGTATTCACGCGCTAATGGAAAAGTCCTATAAATGCCCCTGTCGTATCTGCCTTCACCACCACCCCTGGCACCTACCACTCTGTGTAAAAAAAATTTGCGCCTCTCATTTCCTTTCGACTTCTGCCTCTCACCTGAAGAGCATGGCCTTTCTTACGAGACATTTCAATGCTGGAAAAAACATTCTGTCAAATCTATCTATGCATCAAGTTTGCAGACGACACAAAGGTCGGAGGTGTCGTTGACAGTGTAGAGGGCTGTTGTAGGCTGCAGCGGGACATTGACAGGATGCAGAGATGGGCTGAGAGGTGGCAGATGGAGTTCAACCTGGATAAATGCGAGGTGATGCATTTTGGAAGGTCGAATTTGAAAGCTGAGTACAGGATTAAGGATAGGATTCTTGGCAGCGTGGAGGAACAGAGGGATCTTGGTGTGCAGATACATAGATCCCTTAAAATGGCCACCCAAGTGGACAGGGTTGTTAAGAAAGCATATGGTGTTTTGGCTTTCATTAACAGGGGGATTGAGTTTAAGAGTCGTGAGATCTTGTTGCAGCTCTATAAAACTTTGGTTAGACCGCACTTGGAATACTGCGTCCAGATCTGGTCGCCCTATTATAGGAAAGATGTGGATGCTTTGGAGAGGGTTCAGAGGAGGTTTACCAGGATGCTGCCTGGACTGGAGGGCTTATCTTATGAAGAGAGGTTGACTGAGCTCGGTCTCTTTTCATTGGAGAAAAGGAGGAGGAGAGGGGACCTAATTGAGGTATACAAGATAATGAGAGGCATAGATAGAGTTGATAGCCAGAGACTATTTCCCAGGGCAGAAATGGCTAGCACGAGGGGTCATAGTTTTAAGCTGGTTGGTGGAAAGTACCGAGGGGATGTCAGAGGCAGGTTCTTTACGCAGAGAGTTGTGAGAGCATGGAATGCGTTGCCAGCAGCAGTTGTGGAAGCAAGGTCATTGGGGTCATTTAAGAGACTGCTGGACATGTATATGGTCACAGAAATTTGAGGGTGCATACATGAGGATCAATGGTCGGCACAACATTGTGGGCTGAGGGGCCTGTTCTGTGCTGTACTGTTCTATGTTCTATGTTCTATCTCATAATCTTACAGACTTCTATCAAGCCTGCCCTCAACCTCCGCTGCTCCAGAGAACAGAGAACAGAGAACAGAGAACAGAGAACAGAGAACAGAGAACAGAGAACAGAGAACAGAGAACAGAGAACAGAGAACAGAGAACAGAGAACAGAGAACAGCACAGAACAGGCCCTTCAGCCCACAATGTTGTGCCGACCATTGATCCTTATGTATGCACCCTCAAATTTCTGTGACCATATACATGTCCAGCAGTCTCTTAAATGACCCCAATGACCTTGCTTCCACAACTGCTGCTGGCAACACATTCCATGCTCTCACAACTCTCTGCGTAAAGAACCTGCCTCTGACATCCCCTCTATACTTTCCACCAACCAGCTTAAAACTATGACCCCTCGTGCTAGCCATTTCTTCCCTGGGAAACAAGCTTAAACATAAAAAAGCTTTTCTAGCCTGCCCTCATAGTTTATACTCTCTAATCCAGGCAGCATCCTAGTATACCTATTCTGAACCCTTTCCAAAGTCTCCACATCCTCCCTGTAATATGGTGACCAGAATTGAATGCAGTAATGTAAGTGTGGCCTAAGTTTTTTGAGTGGGAGTTTTTTATAGGCCCCCGCAAAGTTCCGGGGATGTGGAGGAGAAGATAAGCAAAACTATTCTGGGCAGGAGTGAAAAGAACAGGGTGGTCATTATGGGAGACTTTAACTTCCCAAACATTGACACATTTACCATAGCCATGGAAAGGGAAAGGAGCAGTTACCAGGGGAAGATATTTAACTGGGGTAAAGGAAACTATGACGCTATCAGGCAGGAGTTGGAAAGTACAGATTGGGAGCAATTGTTCCACAGAAGGGGCACAACAGACATGTGGAGATTGTTTAAGGAGCAGTTGTTGCGAGTGATGCATAGATTTGTTCCTCTGAGACAGGTAAGAAGGGGTAAGATTAAGGAGCCTTGGATGACGGGAACAGAGGTGCTTCTCGTCAAAAAGCAAAAGGTAGCGTTCGTAAGGTGGAGGAAGCAAGGGTCTAGCACAGCTTTAGAGGATTACAGGCTTGCTTGGAAGGAGCTCAAAAGTGGACTGAGGAGGGCCAGGAGGGGGCATGATAAAGGCTTGGCAAGAAGGATTAGGGAGAACCTGAAGGCATTTTACTCATACGTGAGGAATAAGAGAATGATCAGGGAGAAGGTAGGGCCAATCAGGGATAACGTAGGGAACTTGTGCATGAAGCCTGGGCAGATGGGGAAACCCGAAATGAGTTTTTTGCTTCGGCTTTCACTAAGGAAAAGGACGTTGTTGTGAATGAGAACTTTGAGGAGCAGGAAAACAGGCTTGAACAGAGCGAGATTGCGGAAGTTGATCTGCTGGAAATTTTAGCAAACGTTAAGATTGATAAGTCCCCAGGGCCAGACCAGATTTATTCTAGGTTGCTCGGGAAGTGA
Organism: Stegostoma tigrinum; assembly: GCF_030684315.1. Lineage (NCBI taxonomy): Eukaryota > Metazoa > Chordata > Chondrichthyes > Orectolobiformes > Stegostomatidae > Stegostoma > Stegostoma tigrinum. Next base: position 139,560,509 of record NC_081356.1, read on the forward strand.
GAAAGGAGGTTGCTAATCCGCTGGCGAAGATCTTTGCTTCCTCACTTTCCACGGGAGTCGTACCGGAAGATTGGAGGGAGGCAAATGTTGTTCCTCTTTTCAAGAAAGGGAATAGGGAAATCCCTGAAAATTACAGACCAGTCAATCTTACGTCTGTGGTCAGCAAGGTTTTGGAAAGAATTCTGAGGGATAGGATTTATGACAATTTGGAAAAGCATAGCGTGATTAAAGGGAGTCAGCATGGCTTTGTGAGGGGCAGGTCATGCCTTCCAAATCTTATCGAGTTCTTTGAGGTAGGGCAGTTGACGTGGTGTACATGGACTTCAGTAAAGCCTTTGATAAGGTTCCACATGGTAGGCCAGTGGAGAAAATACAGAGGCAAGGGATTGAGGGAGATTTAGCAGTTTGGATTAGAAACTGGCCTTCTGTAAGAAAGCAACGAGTGGTGGTTGATGGAAAATATTCAGCCTGGAGTCACGTCACTAGTGGTGTGCCTCAAGGATCTGTTTTGGGACCACTGCTGTTTGTCATTTTTATGTGTGACTTGGACGCAGGCATAAGTGGATGCGTTAGTAAGTTTGCAGGTGACACTAAAGTCGGAGTGGTGGACAGTGTGGAAGAATGTTGCAGGTTGCAGGAATACTTGCATAAACTGCAGATTTGGGCCGAAAGGTGGCAAATGGAGTTTAATACAGATAAATGTGAGGTGATTCACTTTGGGAGGAATAATAGGAAGGCAGAATACCGGGTCAATGGAAAGATTCTTGGTAGTGTGGATGTGCAGAGGGATCTTGGTGTCCATGTACATAGATCCCTGAAAGTTGCCACCCAAGTTGATGGTGCTATTAAGAAGGCTTACGGTGTGTTAGATTTTATTGGTAGAAGGATTGAGTTCCGGAGCTGTGATGTCATGCTGCAACTGTACAAAACGCTAGTGTGACCTCATTCGGAATATTGTGTGCAGTTCTGGTCGCCCCATTACAGGAAGGATGTGGAAGCATTGGAAAAGATGCAGAGGAGATTTACCAGGATGTTGCCTGGTGTGGAGTGCAGGCCGTATGAAGAAAGGCTGAGGGACTTGGGTCTGTTGTCATTGGAGAGAAGGAGGCTAAGAGGAGATTTAATACAGACATACACGATGATTAGATAGGGTGACAGTGAGAGTCTTTTCCGAGGATGATGACTTCAGCTTGTACCAGGGGGCATAGGTACAAACTGAGGGGTGATAGATTTAAGACTGATGTCAGCGGCAGGTTCTTTACATAGAGAGTGGTAAGGGCGTGGAACGTCCTGCCTGCCAATGTAGTTAACTCAGTCACATTAGGAGCATTTAAACAGTCCTTGGACAAGTATATGGATAATGATGGGATAGTGTCGGGGGAGCTGTTTAGATTAGTTCACAGGTTGGTGCAACGTTGAGGGCTGATGGGCCTGTTCTGCACTGTATTTTTCTATGTTCTATGTTCGAACTAAAGACTTACAGAGCTGCAACATGACTTCCTGACTTTAGTATTCACTTCCCTAACCAGTAAAGACAAGCATGCCACACACCATCTTTACCGCCCTGAGTACATGTGTGGCCATTTTTACAGAGCTGTGGGCTTGAACTCCAAGATACCTCTACATATCAGTGTTGTTCAGAGTCCGCCATTAACTGTATACTTTTCCTGAACTTTTCTTCTCCCAAAATGTAGCACCTCACACTTATACAGATTAAACTCTTTCTGAGGAAGGGTCACCTGACCCAAAGCAAATCTGTTTTTTCCTTCACAGTTGCTGCCAGACCTGCTGAGTTTTTCTAACAACTTTGTTTTTGTTCCATCTGCCATTTCTTTGCCTGTATCTGTCAATGATCTGTGATCTGCTCTGTCTGTTGATAACCATCTACACTACCCTCATTTCCACTGAACTTTGTATCGTATGTAAACTTAGTTACCCATCCGTCAACATTTACATCCAAGTCATTTACATGTATTACAAACAGCAGAGGCCCCAGTATAGATCCCTGTAGAACACCACTAGTCACTGACCTTTTGTCAAAATTGTCAAAAAACACCCTTCTACCACTACCACCTGTCTTCTATGGGCAGGCCAGTTCTGAATCCACACAGCCACATCACCATGGCTCCCGTGCATCTCTAGAAAACGACAATGTTGTCAAGGAGAATACTGAGATACAGGCTACTAGACTAGGTGGGATTGAGGTTCACAAGGAAGAGGTATTAGAAATCCTTCAGAGGGTGAAGATAGATAAGCCCCCTGGGCCGGATGGGATTTATCCTCTGATCCTCTGGGAAGCCAGGAAGGAGATTGCCGAGCCTTTGGCATTGATCTTTAACTCGTCATTGTCTGCAGGAATAGTGCCAGATGACTGGAGGATAGCAAATGTGGTTCCCCTGTTCAAGAAGGGGAGTAGCGACAACCCTGGTAATTATAGACCAGTGACCGTTACCTCAGTTGTTGGTAAAGTGTCGGAAAAGGTTATAAGGGATAGGATTTATAATCATCTAGGAAAGAATAAATTGATTAGGGATAGTCAGCACGGTTTTGTGAAGGTAAGGTCGTGCCTCACAAACCTTATTGAGGTCTTTGAGAAGGTGACCAAACAGGTAGATGAGAGTAAACTGGTTGATGTGGTGTGTATGGATTTCAGCAAGGCGTTCGATAATGTTCCCCATAGTAGGCTATTGTACAAAAAGCGGAGGAATGGGATTGTGGGAGATATAGCAGTTTGGATCGGAAATTGGCTTGCTGAAAGAAGACAGAGGGTGGTAGTTGATGGGAAATGTGCATCCTGGAGCGCAGTTACTAGTGGTGTACCGCAAGGGTCGGTGTTGGGTCCACTGCTGTTTGTCATTTTTATAAATGACCTGGATGAGGGCGTAGAAGGATGGGTTAGTAAATTTGCAGACGACACTAAGGTCGGTAGAACTGTGGATAGTGACGAAGGATGCTGTAGGTTGCAGAGAGACAGAGATAAGCTGCAGAGCTGGGCTAAGAGGTGGCAAATGGAGTTTAGCGCGGACAAGTGTGAGGTGATGCACTTTGGTAGGAGTAACCGGAAGGTAAAGTACACGGCTAATGGTAAGTTTCTTGGTAGTGTAGGTGAGCAGAGAGATCTTGGTGTCCATGTACACAGATCCTTGAAAGTTGCCACCCAGGTTGACAGGGCTGTTAAGAAGCCATAGAGTGTTTTAGCTTTTATTAATAGAGGGATTGAGTTCCGGAACTAAGAGGTTATGGTGAAGCTGTTCAAAACTCTGGTGCGGCCGCACTTGGAGTATTGTGTACAGTTCTGGTCACCGCATTATAAGAAGGATGTGGAAGCTTTGGAAAGGGTGCAGAGGAGATTTACTAGGATGTTGCCTGGTATGGAGGGAAGGTCTTACGAGGAAAGGCTGAGGGATTTGAGGCTGTTTTCATTAGAGAGAAGAAGGTTGAGAGGTGACTTAATTCAGACGTATAAAATAATCAGAGGGTTAGATAGGGTGGATAGGGAGAGCCTTTTTCATAGGATGGTGATGGTTAGCATGAGGGGGCATAGCTTTAAATTGTGGGGTGAAAGATATAGGACAGATGTCAGAGGTAGTTTCTTTACTCAGAGGGTAGTAAGGGAATGGAACGCTTTGCCTGCAACGGTAGTAGTTTCGCCAACTTTAAGTACATTTAAGTCATCATTGGATAAGCGTATGGACGTAGATGGAATAGTGTAGGTTAGATGGGCTTCAGATCAGTATGACAGGTCAGCACAACTTCGAGGGCCGAAGGGCCTGTACTGTGCTGTAATGTTCAATCTATGTTATCAGGCAAGGAGTGAGAATGCTTGATCTGAATGCTTGATCTAAAAGTCTGAGTGACTTGGGTCTGTTGTCATTGGAGAGAAGGAGGCTAAGAGGGCATTTAATAGAGACATTCGAGATGATCAGAGGATCAGGTAGGGTGGATAGTGAGAGTCTTTTTCCATAATGACGATGTTGGCTTGTACGAGGGGGCATAGCTGCAAATTGAGGGGTGATTGATTTAAGACAGATGCCAGAGGCAGGTTCTTTACTCAGAGTGGTAAGTGCGTGGGATGCCCTGCCTGCCAATGTAGTTAACTGAGTCACAACAGTCCTTGGATAAGCATATGGATGATGATGGGATAGTGTAGGGGGATGGGCTTAGATTAGTTCACAGGTCGGCGCAACATCGAGGGCCGAAGGGCCTCTTCTGCGCTGTATTGTTCTATTCTATTCTTTCCTCCACAAAGCCTCACTGACTGTCCTTAATTAGGCCTGCTTTTCCAAATGCGTGTCAATCCTATCCCTAAGAATTCTCTCCAGTAGGTATCTGACCACCGATGTGAGATTCAATGGTCTGCAGTTTCCTGCATTATCCCTATGTCCCTTCTTGAACAGAGGACATTAGCTACTCGCCAGTCTTCTGAGACCCCTCCACAGTCTAGCGAGGATACACGATCTTGGTCGAGGCCTCACTTATCTCCACCCTTGCCCCTCTCTCTAACCTGGCGTAAATCTCATCGGGCCCCAGTGACTCATCCACCTTAATGTACCTCAAGAGATCCAAAACCGCTTCTTCTTGATCTCAAAATTCCCTAGCATATTACCATGCTCCACGTCAATCTCAGTATCCTCCATATCCTTCTTCTGGGTGAATACTGACACAAGGTACTCGTTTAGGATCTCACCTACATCCTCTGCCTCCAAGCACAAGCTCTTTCCTTTATCCTTGAGTGATCCTACGTTCTCCCTAGTTATCCTTTATCTTTAATGTATTAACCCTACTTGCCAAAGTCATTTCACCATCCTTTCTTGCTCTCCTAATTCCTAACCCGAGTTCTTTCCTGCGTTCTTCATATTCCTCATGGGTCCTGTCTGATTTTAGCTTCTGAAACCTTAACATTTGCATTTTTTTTTCCCTTTTGACTAAATTCACAACCTCCTTTGTTATCCAAGAGTCCGTTACCTTGTCATCCTTCCTCCTTACTGGAGCATGTAGGCCTTGAACTCTGATCAGCAGGTCTTTAAATAACTTGCACATGTCACATATGGACTTTTTATTTCTGATTTCCAGCATCCGCAGCAGTTTTTGTTGTTTAATACGTGAAACAGTAAATCTGTTAGAAAGGGGGATTGTGTAAGCCTCGTTTTCATGTGTCTCTGATTTACTTACTTTCTGGGACTGGTTTACATGAAAGAGACATTGTTTGCCATCATTAAAACAAAAATGTAAACATGCAATTCTATGAAACCTGTTTTTTCCTCTAATTTCCAAAGTAACTGTACAGTTCTTAAATTACAGCATTCTCACACAGTGTTAAAATCTGTTTTGCAAGTGCAAGATGGTAAAGAAGTTCATACTACCCTGATTTCTACTGCCAAACTGAGATTGAGGTTGATCATCTCATTCTTTAAGTTCCTGCTTCTTGTGCTGGCATTGTCTCCAGAGTGTCAGGCCCTTTGATACAAGTGACCCTTTTAAATACAGGTCTCCAGGCCATCCCTAAGCGCAATAACTTATGATAGTTTAATATGTTGGCAGGGTAACTAACATGCAGATTCCTCCTATGTAGTTGCAGCAGTTTAGTACAGCAATGTAATTAGCATAATTCAATTACTACGTTTCTGTCCCAGGAAAAGGTACAAAAGCTGACTTGAGGTGCCGGCTATCTCAAAAACAGCGCTGACAAAACTTGGAATTATTGCTCCATCTGAAACCTTGCAGTGTTGTCTGATCGACACCCATATAGTCAGTCAAGGTGAACTGTTGAGCCTGATCCAATTTGACAGTGAAATCTGCAAGCTTCCTGATATAGTATATGGGTTCCCTTCCCAGTATGCCATTCATTTGGCCATTTTTTTCCCCAGAGTGCAGTTCAGTGGCCAATGTTGTTTTTTGTCTCAAAAGACCATCCAAGACAAAGCAGCTCGCTTGATTGGCACTAGATTAGATTAGATTCCCTACAGTGTGGAAACAGGCCCTTTGGCCCAACAAGTCCACACCGTTCCTTGGAGCATCGTAGCCAGACCCAACCCCCTATAACCCACACACCCCTGAACACTGCGGGCAATTCAGCATGGCCAATCCACCTAGCCTGCACATCTTTGGACTGTGGGAGGAAACCGGAACACCCGGAGGAAACCCACGCAGACACGGGGAAAATGTGCAAACTCCGCACAGACAGTTACCCGAGGCTGGAATTGAACCTGGGTCCCTGGCGCTGTAAGGCTGCAGTGCTAACCGCTGAGCCACCATGCTGCCCTACAAAAATTTACTCTGTTCACCACTGACACTCGTTAATGGCACATACTGCTGATACTGAGATACATTGAAAAAATTCACTAAATATCCTGAGACGGCACCTTCCAAACCCATGACCTCTTCCATCAAGAATGACAAGGGAATCAGATGCATGTTTTCCACCAAGCCAGTCTCTATTCTGAGTTTGGAAATATATTATCATTCCTTCAAAGTTGCTGGGTCAAAGCCCCAGAATTGCGTTATGAGCATCATAATGGGTCAAACTACAGCATCTGGACTGCAGTCGTTCAAAAAAATACAGGATTACGAAATATTTTAGAAAATGTGGATAGAAATCAGAATTAATGTTTTGGGATCTTTCCTTCAGTTCTGAGGAAGGGCCACTGAACCTGAAGCATAACTCTGATTTCTCTCCACAAATGCTGCCAGATCTGCTGAACCTTTTCAACAATTTCTGTTTTTGTTTCTGACATCTGGCATACTCAGTTATTTCAGTTTTTATTTGAGAACATGTGTTGAAGTGTTCCTAAATAAACACAACTTTCTTTCTTTTCTCAGGAAAGAAGGCAAGAACCTTTGACTTGGAGGCTATATTTGAACAGACTCGTCGTACTGCAATTGAAAGGAGCAGGAAAGTGCTGGGTAAGATCAGGATTGTGGCCAGTGTTGGGGATATGCTCACAAGTCTTTTCAAAATGTCAGTCTGTCTGGAGTCTTAACTCAGTCATTACCATACTTGGTTTTTGTTATTTTTTCTGAACCTTTGATGTTTTATGTCAACAGAGGAGGAGAGAAGCGTGGAGAGGCCCTACGAGCCAACAAGCTGTGCTGGGAGATCAGGTTCCCCCTCCAGGAAAGGCCACACTGGAGATTCGACCAGGTAGCAGCCAAATAGCTGGGCCCTCCCTCCTTGTGCAGACTGTGTGTCTTTGTGTATCAGAGGAGTGGCATATGTGTACACATTAATTTATGTGGATGTGCAATTTATGAATATCTTTTTGTAAATGTTAGGTGTGTGTAAGTGAAACTGGGCTCGTTCAGTTCAGAATGAAGCCAACCAGAGATGACTGAGAATGGGTGGGGATGTAAGAAAAATAGAGGGCAGAGGTCATGCTCTGAAGTTGAGACTTGATATTGAGTGCCAGATACTGTAAAGTGACTAAATGGAATAAATTGTTCCAATGAAGCTCAACTTGGAGCAACATCTCATTTGAGTCATAGCGATTTACAGAACAAAAAAAGGTCATCTGTTCATGTCCATGTCAGTCAAAAACAATTATTCTGATCCCATTTTTCAGTACTTGGCCCGTAGCTTCATTTGCCTTGGCATCACAAGTGCATATCTAAACACTTGTTCAAGGATATGTGGGATTCTGCCTCTACCACCCTTGCAGGCAATGATTTCCAGACTCCCACCACCTTTCGGATCACAATATTTTCCCTTGCATCACATCTAAAAGTGGGAGTGGATGGCTTTGTAAAATTATCACTGGACTGTTAATCCAGAGACCCAGGTAATGTTCTGGGAGCCCAGGTTCAAATTCAACCTGCTCCACCTGGCAGATGGTGGAGTTTGAATTGAACAAAAAAAGTCTGGAATTAAGAGTGTAATCATGACCATGAAACCACTGCCGAACAAAACCATATGTCACTCATGTCCTTTTGGGAAAGAAACTTCCATTGGTACTTTGTCTGGACTATGCGTGACTCCAGACCAAGAAATGTGGTTCACTCTTAACTGACCTCTGGGATGGGCAATAAATGCTGGCCTAGCCAGCAACACCTTCATCCTGTGAATGATTTAAAAGAAAAACTTCTGTCCCTTATTTTACACCTACGCTCCCCGGTCATTGATCCCTCCATCAAGGGTGCAAGTTTCTTCCTGTCATGCCCCTAATTTTGTACATCTCGATCATGTCCCATCTTAATCTCCTTATCTCCAATGAAAAGTATCCCAGTCTGTCTGGTTTTTCTTCATAACTAATGCTGCCCAGCCCAAGCAACATCCTGGTAAATTTCCTCTGCACTCTCTCCAGTGCTATTGTGTTTCTCTTACGTTGTGGATTCCAGAATTGCTCACAGTACAATAGCTGTAGCCTAACCGTCCTCGTATGCACTTTCAGCATAACTTCACTATTCTCATACTCGGTGCCTTGGCTAATAAAGACAAGTATCGTTATATGCCTTTTTAACCACTTTATTCAGCTGTCCTGATACTTTAAGGGATTGGTGGGCATATGCACCAAGGTCCCTCTGACCCTCGGTGCTTTCTGAGGTCTGACCGTTCATGTGTATTCCCTTGACTTGTTTGTCCTGCCCAAGTGCATCATCTCACATTTATTCACATTGAATTCCATGTGCCATTGACCAGCCCAGGCTGTCCTACTCGCATTAACATATAACAACATCTGGACAATATCCACGGTTGGGCTGACGTTGGCAAGTGACATTTGCACTACACAAATGCCAGGTTACGACCATCACCATTAAGAAACCATCTAACCATGGCCCCTTGACATTCAGTGGTGTGACCATCACTGAATTTCCTCACTATCGACATCCTGGGGGTTACCATTGACCAGAAACTCAATTAGACTCACCACATAAACACAGTGGCTACAAGAGCAGGCCTGAAGCTAGGAACACTGCGGCGAGTAACTCACCTCTTGACTCAAAGCCTTGTCCTACCATCTACAAGGCACAAATCAGGAGTGTGATGGAATACTCCACACTTGCCTGGATGGGTGCAGCCCCAACAACACTCAAGAAGCTCGACACCATCCAGGACAAAGCAGCCTGCTTGATTGGCACCACATCCACAAGCATTCACACCCTTCACCATCAACGCTCATTGGCTACAGTGTGTACTATCTACAAGATGTACTGCAGAAATTCACCCAAAATCCCAGACAGCTCCTTCCAAACACATGACCACTTCCATCTAGATGGACAAGAGCAGCAGACATATCGGAGCACCATCATCTCCACGTTCTCCTCCAAGCCACTCAGCGTCCTGACTTGGAAATATATCACTGTTCATTCACTGTTGCTGGGTCAAAATCCTAAAATCCCTAATGGCATTGTGGATCAACCCACAGCTGGTGGACTGCAGCAGTTCAAGAAGACAGCTCATCACACCTTCTCAAGGGCAACTAGGGAGGGGCAAGAAATGCTGGCCAGCCGGCGATGCCTATATCCCACAAATGAATAGAAAATAAAAATACCTCCCACTAACTTTTGTATTTTCTGCGAGCTTACTGATCAACCCTTTTATGTTTGAGTCTAAATAATTCATAGAAACCACAATCAGCAATGGCCCAAATACTGACTCCTGTGGGTCCCTACAGGACACAGATGATTAGTTCAAAAGCATACTCAACTATTATTCTCTGCTTCCTGCTATTTAGCCAATCGTGGATCCAATTTGCAAAGTTCCATGGATCATATGGGCTCATAGCTTTGCTATCAGTTTCCCATGCAGGACATTGTCAAAAGTTTTATTGAAGGCTAAATAAACTACATCAAAAACATTGCCTCATCTACCCAGCTGTTCACCTCCGAGAAATTTTTAAAAATGGCGCAGGACTGGGTCATTCAGCCCTTTGAGCCAGCACCATCGTTCAATATGATCATGGCTGATCATGCAATTTCAGTATCCCATTCCAGCTTTCTCCATACCCCTTGATCCTGTTAGCGGCAACGTCCACATCCAGGTGTCTCGAATATATTTAATGTACAGGTCCCAACAACTTCCTGTGGGAGAGAATTCCACAGGTTCACAATCTGTTTAAAAAGCCTTACAAACAATGAACTAAATGGGCAAGGGAAAAGTACCTCTTCCCCTCTGCACCACATTCCCACACTGCTCCAAAATTCCCGATTTCTGAGGAAGGGTCACTCGACCGGAAATGTTACCTCTGATTTGTCTCCACAGATACTTCCAGACCTGCTCAGATTTTGCAGCAATTTCTGTTTTTGTCCCTGAACTATATAGTCACTCAGGTTATGTCTCAATCTGGATATCTCCTTACTGATTGCAAAGCTTACAGATGATCTTGTGAGCCAACTCATCTGGACCTCGGGATCTGCCCATTTTTAAGCTTGTAAACCTCCAACACCACCTGACTCACTACACAATCTGCTGAAGAACCTTACAGTCCAACATAGAGTAGAATCAAAATCCCTGCAATGTCGAAGCAAGCCATTCAGCCCATCCAGTCCACACTGGTCCTCCAAAGAGCATCCCACCCAGATTCATTCCTCCCATTCCTGTCGGCCTGCATTTCCCATGGCTAATCCATCTAGCCTGCACATCCCTTGACACAAGGGCAATTTAGCACAGCCAATCCACCTAATCTGCACATCTTTGGACAGTGGGAGGAAACCGGATCAGATACGGAGATACTGGAGAAAATGTGCAAACTTGACACCGACAGTCACTCAAGGGTGAATTCGAACCCGGGTCCGGGCACTGTGAGACCGCAGTGCTAACCCCTGAGGCACTATGCTTCCTCCCATATTGAGGACCTCCTCCTCCTGAGTATAGATAAATGTAAAGGACTCATTTAAGACTTCACCAATATTCTCTGGCTCCACAAAGAAATTTCCCTCTTGATCTGTTATGGGCATTCCTCTTTTACTAGCTTTTTTTTCATCATGTTGTGCTTACTCTTGCCTTGAGTCTTTACTCTGAGATGACTACATAAACCCTAAGGCTTTCTATAGGTATTTCAGGAATAAAAGAGAGACAAAAGTAAGATTAGGACCAATCAAGGATAGTAGTGGGAAGTTGTGTGTGGAGTCAGATGAGATAGGGGAAGCACTAAATGAATATTTTTCAACAGTATTCACTCTAGAAAACGGCAATGTTGTTGAGGAGAATACTGAGAAACAGACTACTAGACTAGGTGGGATTGAGGTTCACACGAAAGAGGTATTGGAAATCCTACAGAGGGTGAAGATAGATAAGTCCCCTGGGCCAGATGGAATTTATCCTAGGATCCTCTGGGAAGCCAGGGAGGAGATTGCCGATCCTTTGGCATTGATCTTTAACTCGTCATTGTCTGCAGGAATAGTGCCAGACGACTGGAGGATAGCAGATGTGGTTCCCCTGTTCAAGAAGGGGAGTAGAGACAACCCTGGTAATAATAGACCAGTGAGCCTTACCTCAGTTGTTGGTAAAGTGTTGGAAAAGGTTATAAGGGATAGGATTTATAATCATCTAGAAAAGAATAAATTGATTAGGGATAGTCAGCACGGTATAGTGAAGGTAAGGTCGTGCCTCACAAACCTTATTGAGTTCTTTGAGAAGGTGACCAAACAGGTAGATGAGAGTAAACCGGTTGATGTGGTGCATATGGATTTCAGCAAGGCGTTCGATAAGGTTCCCCATAGTAGGCTATTGTACAAAAAGCGGAGGAATGGGATTGTGGGAGATATAGCAGTTTGGATCGGAAATTGGCTTGCTGAAAGAAGACAGAGGGTGGTAGTTGATGGGAAATGTTCATCCTGGAGCGCAGTTACTAGTGGTGTACCGCAAGCGTCGGTGTTGGGTCCACTGCTGTTTGTCATTTTTATAAATGACCTGGATGAGGGTGTAGAAGGATGGGTTAGTAAATTTGCAGACGACACTAAGGTCGGTGGAGTTGTGGATAGAGACGAAGGATGCTGTAGGTTGCAGAGAGACATAGGTAAGCAGCAGAGCTGGGCTAAGAGGTGGCCAATGGAGCTTAATGCGGACAAGTGTGAGGTGATGCACTTTGGTAGGAGTAACCGGAAGGCAAAGTACTGGGCTAATGATAAGATTCTTGGTAGTGTAGATAAGCAGAGAGATCTTGGTGTCCATGTACACAGATCCTTGAAAGTTGCCACCCAGGTTGACAGGGCTGTTTAGAAGGCATAGAGTGTTTTAGCTTTTATTAATAGAGGGATCGAGTTCCGGAACCAAGAGGTTATGGTGAAGCTGTACAAAACTCTGGTGCGGCCGCACTTGGAGTATTGCGTAGAGTTCTGGTCACCACATTATAAGAAGGATGTGGAAGCTTTGGAAAGGGTGCAGAGGAGATTTACTAGGATGTTGCCTGGTATGGAGGGAAGGTCTTACGAGGAAAGGCTGAGGGACTTGAGGCTGTTTTCATCAGAGAGAAGAAGGTTGAGAGGTGACTTAATTGAGACATATAAAATAATCAGAGGGTTAGATAGGGTGGATAGGGAGAGCCTTTTTCCTAGGATGGTGACGGTTAGCACGAGGGGGCATAGCTTTAAATTGTGGGGTGAAAGATATAGGAGAGATGTCAGAGGTAGTTTCTTTACTCAGAGAGTAGTAAGGGAATGGAACGCTTTGCCTGCAACGGTAGTAGATTCGCCAACTTTAGGTACATTTAAGTCATCATTGGATAAGCATATGGACGTAGATGGAATAGTGTAGGTTAGATGGGCTTGAGATCGGTATGACAGGTCAGCACAACATTGAGGGCCGAAGGGCCTGTACTGTGCTGTAATGTTCTACGTTCTATGTTCTATAATCTTGACTCGTTACTCATTACTAGCCCTAAGAAAAACCTTTCTCTGGGGCCAAAACATCCTCTTCTCAGAAGGTGCCCTGACTATGTTTTATGAATTCATCCTCAAGGCAAAGTTGGCTAGTTTGATTGGTTTAATCAACATGAAGAATGAAATTGTTTGTAATTGTTGTAATTTCTTTCTTACAGGTCCTGTTTTAAAATACAGTGTTTGGCAGTGTACTTGGTGTTTAGCTGTCTTTGTGCTGCATATATCATTGTTGATTATCTCTCTGCAGATCACCTGGTGACAGTGAAAGTGGATGTGATGACACGGACAATGAAAGCGAAAAATCTGGACCCACGTTACCATCGCAGATGTGTAGATTGGATGTTGAGGGGGAAAGCCCTGTGGGCCCCCCGTTACCCCTGGGATATGGTAAACAGCAATGTGAGACTGATGAAGAGGATGATGAGGAGGAGGAGGATGATGAAGATGAAGTGAGTGAGGTTATTTCTGTTTGAGGGTTGTAGAACCGAGACGTGGATTGTTGATGCTGTCCAAATGGATTTTAACGAGACTTTTAAAAGCAGCCACATAATTCAATTTTGGATAAGAGTTGTAAAGATGGTGAAAAAAGTAATATTTTTGTGCAATGAGTGCTGAATAGTTAGCTCAGCTGTCTGGATGGCTGGTTTGTAATGCAGAATGACACAAACACCTTAGTTAAATCCAAGTATACCACATCCACTGCTCTACCTTCATCCACGTGTTTGGTCACCTCTTCCGGTTTCAGTAGTGGGTCTTTGGTTTGGGTGAGTATTTGTTTTAGGGTTGATGAGGGTATGTGCACTCTTCTGATGCCCAGTGTTTGAGGAGGCTTTTGGTTAGTTCAGATTTGTTCCTGATATAAGGTACCGTGATGAGCGTGTCGGGGCATGTATTGTCTTCCTGGTGTTGTTCGTTTGGTAGGCATTTTCTTCCTCAGTTTTTTGGATATCCATTGTCCTTGAACACCTGGAAGAGGTACTGTTCTTCTCGGCAGAGGCCAGTGTTGCAGTGTGTTGTTGGCGGTTTAAATAATGTTATTGCGCAGCTTATTTGTGTTTGTGTTAGGGTGGTTAGTGTTGAAGTTCAGTACATGCGGCTTTCCTATGAACCTTCGTTACCTCCACCATCAACTCTACTTCCTCAGGAACCAGGTATTACCATGCAGTGTGAGATACAAACTACCCATCAGCTATCCACAAGCCTGCAAAACAGCTGCAGGATGGCAAAGGTAATGATAAACGACGCACACAACCAGCTTCACAGATACAACAGAGAAATTATGCGCCCAAAAAAAACTTTATTCTGGGGAAGCTACCAACCAGGACTGGACAATGGACGTGGAACAAGCTATCAACATCACCCAACAGACGCAAGAGCTAGGAAAAGACAGACCCTTCATGACAAGCTCGCCACACTTACCCACCAAAATGACAACAACAGAGCTGACACCTGGCTAAGAAACTTCTCAGACAGGAAACTAACACACAGAGAAAGCCTTTTCATCCATGGACTTAACTATAACTACAGAGACGCCAACAAAACGGAATTCTGTCACACTGGAAGCCACACCGAGGACCATCAACATCAGTGAAGAAACACAAAAAACCAAAAGACAGACAGTAATCCTGACACAGACCAGAAGGAACAAACTTAACATCCGCAACACATTGGAAAGGCAAGTCCTAGAAGGACTGAAAAAGGACAGGAAAATCACAATACTACCAGCAGACAAGGTGCGCATGACAGTAATACTAAATAACGGGGCTACCGCTCCAAGGCACAGGCACTGCTAGCTGACGAGAACATATACTGGCAAGTACAGACAGACCCAACACTGCAACTAAATCCTCATCGCACTAAAAAGACTCTCACAGTCCAGACAGATCAACGAAACAGACTTCTTAAGAATGAAACCCGAAGGAACCAACACACCCCAATTCTATGCTCTCCGGAAAGTACACAAACCAGAAGTCCTCCTTAGACCCATAGTCTCCTTACCAGGCATACTGTCACACAGATTAGCCAAAGGAGACTGAGGTGCCTCGTCAACAAGTCGTCCCACTCTATCCACTCAGCCCAAGAGTTGCCCAGTTCCATCAAAGACATAAGGATAGATGACAATCAGACCATGATGTAATTTGACATTACTACCCTATTCACATCAATAGACATACCACTAGCAAGAGAAACAATGATAGCAGTAATACAACATGAACAAGATTCCAGTGAAACCATCTTCACAGACAACATGCTGAAGCTACTGGATCGATGCCTCACCACCCACTTTACTTTCCACAGCCAAACATATGACTCGATCGACGGGATACCCGTGGGATCACTTATCGCAGGACTAAAGGAAAAGGAGGAGGAGAGGGGACCTAATTGAGGTATACAAGATAATGAGAGGCATAGACAGAGTTGATAGAGACTATTTCCCAGGGCAGAAATGGCTAACACGAGGGGTCATAGTTTTAAGCTGGTTGGAGGAAAGTATAGAGGGGATGTCAGAAGCGGGTTCTTTACACAGAGAGTTGTGAGAGCATGGAATGCGTTGCCAGCAGCAGTTGTGGAAGCAAGGTCATTGGGGACATTTAAGAGACTGCTGGACATGCGTATGGTCACAGAAATTTGAGGGTGCATACATGAGGATCAATGGTCGGCACAACATCGTGGGCTGAAGGGCCTGTTCTGTGCTGTACTGTTCTATGTTCTATGTAATTGCCAAGGCTTTGATGCAAAGACTGGAAAGTACGGCCCTTCCACTAATCCAACCCAAGCAATGGATATGCTACATAGACGACACTTTTGTCATCATTAAATGGACCAAACTAGGGGAGGTACACAAACTAATAAACAACACCCTCACCAGAATCAAATTCACCAGACAGGAGGAGAAGAACAAACAGCTCCCAGGGAACTATTTTGAAGGCCTTTTAGATCGAAGATAAGGAGAAACTTCTTCAGCCAGAGAGTGGTAAATCTTTGGAATTCACTGCCATGGAAGGCTGTGGAGGCCAGGTCATTTAGTATACTTAAGACAGAGATCGATAGGTTATTGATTATCAAGGGCATTCAGGGTTATCGGGAGGAAGTGGGAGAACATGGTTGAGGAACATATAGAACATTGAATAATACAGCGCAGAACAGGCCCATCAGCCCTCAAAGTTGCACCGATCTGTGAATTAATCTAAGCACCTCCCCCTACAATATCCCATCATTATCCATATGCTGATCCAAGGACTGTTTAAATGCCCCTAATGTGGCTGAGTTCACTACATTGGCAGGCAGGGCGTTCCACACCCTTACCACTCTGAGTAAAGAACCTGCCTCTGACATCTGTCTTAAATCTATCACCCCTCAATTTGTATCTCTGCCCCCTGGTACAAGCTAAAGTCATCATCCTCGGAAAAAGACTTTCACTGTCCACCCTATCTAATCCTCTGATCATCTTGTATGTCTCTATTAAATCCCCTCTTAGCCTCCTTCTCTCCAATGACAACAGACCCAAGTCCCTCAGCCTTTCTTCATAGGGCCTGCGCTCCAGACCATGCAACTTCCTGGTAAACCTCCTTCTCTCCAATGACAACAGACCCAAGTCCCTCAGCCTTTCTTCATAGGGCCTGCGCTCCAGACCATGCAACTCCCTGGTAAATCTCCTGTGCACCTTTTCCAATGTTTCCACATCCTTCCTGTAATGGGCGACCAGAACTGCACACAATATTCCAAATGAGGCCGCACTAGCGTTTTGTACAGTTGCAGCATGACATCATGGTTCCGGAACTCAATCCCTCTACCAATAAAACCTAACACACCGTAAGCCTTCTTATCAGCACCATCAACCTGGGTGGCAACTTTCAGACATCTATGTACATGGACACCAAGATCCCTCTGCACATCCACACTACCAAGAATCTTTCCATTGACCCTGTATTCTATCTTCCTATTATTCCTCCCAAAGTGAATCACCTCACATTTATCCGTATTAAACTCCATTTGCCACCTTTCGGCCCAATTCTGCAGTTTATCCAAGTATCCCTGCAACCTACAACATTCTTCCACACTGTCCACCACTCCACCGACTTTAATGTCATCTCCAAACTTACTAACCCATCCACCTATGCCTGCGTTCAAGTCATTTATAAAAATGACAAACAGCAGTGGTCCCAAAGCAGATCCTTGAGGCACACTACTAGTAACCTGACTCTAGGCTGAATATTTTCCATCAACCACTCGTTGCCTTCTTACAGAAGGCCAGTTTCTAATCCAAACTGCTAAATCTCCCTCAATCCCATGCCTCTGTATTTTCTCCAATAGCCTACCGTGTGGAACCTTATCAAAGGCTTTACTGAAGTCCATGTACACCATGTCAACTGCCCTTCCCTCATCCACGTGCTTGGTCATCTTCTCAAAAAACTCAGAGGTTTGTGAGACATGACCTGCCCTTAACCAATCCATGCTGACTATCTCCAGTCAAATTGTTGCTTGCTAGATGATTGTAAATCCTATCTCTTATAATCCTTTCCAAAACTTTTCCTACAACAGACGTAAAGCTCACAGGTCTATAATTACCTGGGTCGTCTCTGCTGCCCTTCTTGAACAAGGGCACAGCATTTGCAATCCTCCAGTCCTCTGGTACTAAACTTGTCGACAATGAGGACTCAAAGATCAAGGCCAAAGGCTCCGCCACCTCCTCCCTAGCTTCCCAGAGAATCCTCGGAAAAATCCCATCTGGTCCAGAGGATTTATCTACCTTCACACCTCGTAGAATTGATAACACCTCCTCCTTACTAACCTTAATCCTTTCAATTCTAGTAGCCCGTTTCTCAGTCATTTCCTCTACAATATTCTCCTGTTCCTCAGTGAAAACAGACGAGAAATAATCAGTTAGCACCTCTCCAATTTCCACAGGGTTCACACACAACTTCCCACTTCTGTCTTTGACTGGCCCTATTCCTACCCTAGTCATCCTCTTATTCCTCACAAACCTATAGAAAGCTTTAGGGTTCTCCTTTATTCTACCTGCTAATGTCTGCTCATGTCCCGTCCTTGCTCTTAACACTCTCTTTAAATCCTTCCTAGCTAATCGGTAATTCTCCATCGCCTCATCTGAACCATCTCGTCTCATCGTCACATAAGCCTCCCTCTTCCGCTTAACAAGAGGTACAATTTCTTTAGTAAACCACGGTTCCCTTACCTTATCGCCTCCTCCAACAGCAGCAGGTACATGGGAACACCACAGCTTGCAAATTGCCATCAGAGCCTTTCACCATCCTGACTTGAAAATATACCGCAGTTCATTCATTATTGCTAAGTGAAAATTTTGTAATTTTTTCCTGAACGGCATTGTGGGTCTACCTACAACATGTGGACTGCGGCATTTCAAAAAGGTGGCTCACCCCCAGCAGTTCAAGGGCAATTCGAGAAAGGAGCCAGCCAGCATTTCCCACATCTCACAAGTGAATGAGAAAAAAGGAAGCTAGTGGGCAAAAGCCCTCAAAACATATAAGAAAAATTTAGATAACGACATAAAATGCCATGGCATGTGAGGCTATGGGCCATGTGCATCAACTAGATGGATGTTTGATGTGCAGCACGGACACGATGGCTGAAAGTTCTCTATCTGTGCTGTAAAAAATCAATGGCTGCAGCTGTCTCAACTGAGAATAATATAAACGACTGGAAATGTTCATTCTTTCTCGTTTGTCAGTTCCTGCCAGACCAGTTGTGTTTTTCCAACACCTGTTTTTATTTTAGCTGTATGATCCAGAATTATTAACTGAATTTGCATTTAACCAGTAGCTGCGATAGGATTTGAATTCATGTCCCCAATGCGTTAGGCTGGGCTTTGGCTTACTATATAAATGGTGTTATGATGCTACCATCTCCCCTCAATGTAACATTGCTAAATTTGCAGATGACTTGAAGTATATGGTAAAGATGAAAGAGCAAGGCTGCTGACCCATATGGATATGTGCATTGAATGAGCAAAGGTCTGACAGATTGACTGATTTGTTTATTGTTGTCACGTTTACTGAGGTACAGTGGAAAGTGTTGTTTTGCGTACTACACAAGTAGAGCATACAATACGAAGTGCATCAGGATAACAGAACAGAGTGCAGAATGCAGTGGAGTATGATGTAGCAAACTGTCAAGCTGTTCATTTTGGCAGGAAGAGTAAAAGGACAAGTATAATTTAAACAGAGAATGACTGTTGAATTCCAAGATGTAGAGGAATCTAGGTGTTCTAATGTGTGTGTCTGTCTGTGTGTCATAAAGGATTAATTAACAGTTACGTAAAGTGATTAAGAGGGCCAAAGAGTGAGGGAAAGATGGAAATGAAAGATAGAAAAGTACAAAGCAAAAATGGAAGGCAGAAGAAATGAGGGCTTGTGGCAAAATGGAGGAATCAGCCTGTAGTCCAAAGAAAGTAGGAAAATGTCAAAACAAAAACATTTCACAATATTCAGCATCTGACAACATGAAGCATTTACAATAGATCGCATGAATGAAGAACACAAAAGGTTATGAATGGGTAGGGAATTATAGCAATAACAGAAACATAATATCACTTTGACTATACAAGTTGAAGTGCTGATCAAGGGTGAGTAACCATGTCCCTTTTATCTTTATGTAGAACCCATTGAAACGCATTCCAGACTCTCATGAAATCACACTCACCCATGGCAAAAAAACGGTAGGTGCGGGTTTTGTTCAAGCTTGACAGTGTCCAGGCTGTAGATGTACTTGCGTTGTCAAGACCATATCTTTATTTCTCTGTATTTTTGACTGCGGAGTGAAATGGGAAAAGAACTGTTTTAAAAGCCAAGCATTGTGGAAAGATTTACATAGAACATAGAACATTACAGCACAGTACAGGCCCTTCGGCCCTCGATGTTGTGCCGACCTGTCATACCGATCTCAAGCCCATCTAACCTACACTATTCCATGTACGTCCATATGCTTGTCCAATGATGACTTAAATATACTTAAAGTTGGCGAATCTACTACCATTGCAGGCAAAGCGTTCCATTCCCTTACTACTCTCTGAGTAAAGAAACTACCTCTGACATCTTAATATTTCCTAATATTGATTGGAACCTCCTTCGAGCAGAAGATTTGAATGGAGCTGTTTTTGTAAGGTGTGTTCAGGAGGGTTTCCTAACGCAGTACGTTGACAGGCCGACGAGGGGAGAGGCCATTCTAGACTTGGTGCTCGGAAACGAGCCGGGGCAGGTATCAGATCTTGTGGTGGGAGAGCATTTTGGTGATAGTGACCATAACTGCCTCACATTCTACATAGCTATGGAGAAGGAGAGGATTAGGCAGAATGGGAGGATATTTAATTGGGGAAGAGGAAACTATGACGCGATTAGACATGAGTTAGGAAGCATGGACTGGGAGCAGTTGTTCCATGGTAAGGGAACGAGAGACATGTGGAGACGGTTTAAGGAACAGTTGTTGGGAGTGATGAGTAAATATGTCCCTCTGAGACAGGCAAGAAGGGGTAAGATTAAGGAACCTTGGATGACGAGAGCGGTGGAGCTTCTAGTGAAAAGGAAGAAGGCAGCTTACATAAGGTGGAGGAAGCTAGGGTCAAGTTCAGGTAGAGAGGATTACATGCAGGCATGGAAGGAGCTCAAAAATGGTCTGAGGAGAGCCAGGAGGGGGCACGAGAAAGGCTTGGCAGAACGAATTAGGGAAAACACAAAGGCATTTTACACTTATGTGAGGAATAAGAGAATGGTCAAAGAAAGAGTAGGGCCGATCAGGGATAGCATAGGGAACTTCTGTGTGGAGCCTGAGGAGGTAGGGGAAGCCCTAAATGAGTTTTTTGCTTCTGTCTTTACAAAAGCAACGAACTTTGTAGTGAATGAAACCTTTGAAGAGCAGGTGTGCATGCTGGAATGGATAGAAATAGACGAAGCTGATGTGCTGAAAATTTTGTCGAACATTAAGATTGACAAGTCGCCAGGCCCGGATCAGATTTGTCCTCGGCTGCTTTGGGAAGCGAGAAATGCAATTGCTTCGCCACTTGCAAAGATCTTTGCATCCTCGCTCTCCACTGGAGTCGTACCTGAGGACTGGAGAGAGGCAAATGTAATTCCTCTCTTCAAGAAAGGAAATAGGGAAATCCCCGGCAATTATAGACCGGTAAGTCTCACGTCTCACGTCTGTCGTCTGCAAGGTGTTAGAAAGGATTCTGAGGGATAAGATTTATGACCATCTGGAAGAGCATGGCTTGATCAAATACAGTCAACACGGCTTTGTGAGGGGTAGGTCATGCCTTACAAACCTTATCGAGTTTTTTGAGGATGTGACTAGAAAGGTTGATGAGGGTCGAGCTGTGGATGTGGTGTATATGGACTTCAGTAAGGCATTTGATAAGGTTCCCCATGGTAGGCCCATTCAGAACGTCAGGAGGAATGGCATACAGGGGAACTTAGCTGCTTGGATACAGAATTGGCTGGCCAACAGAAGACAGCGAGTGGTAGTAGAAGGAAAATATTCTGCCTGGAAGTCAGTGGTGAGTGGAGTTCCACAGGGCTCTGTCCTTGGGCCTCTACTGTTTGTAATTTTTATTAATGACTTGGACGAGGGAATTGAAAGATGGGTCAGCAAGTTTGCAGACGACACAAAGGTCGGAGGTGTCGTTGACAGTGTAGAGGGCTGTTGTAGGCTGCAGCGGGACATTGACAGGATGCAGAGATGGGCTGAGAGGTGGCAGATGGAGTTCAACCTGGATAAATGCGAGGTGATGCATTTTGGAAGGTCGAATTTGAAAGCTGAGTACAAGATTAAGGATAGGATTCTTGGCAGCGTGGAGGAACAGAGGGATCTTGGTGTGCAGATACATAGATCCCTTAAAATGGCCACCCAAGTGGACAGGGTTGTTAAGAAAGCATATGGTGTTTTGGCTTTCATTAACAGGGGGATTGAGTTTAAGAGTCGTGAGATCTTGTTGCAGCTCTATAAAACTTTGGTTAGACCGCACTTGGAATACTGCGTCCAGTTCTGGTCGCCCTATTATAGGAAAGATGTGGATGCTTTGGAGAGGGTTCAGAGGAGGTTTACCAGGATGCTGCCTGGACTGGAGGGCTTATCTTATGAAGAGAGGTTGACTGAGCTCGGTCTCTTTTCATTGGAGAAAAGGAGGAGGAGAGGGGACCTAATTGAGGTATACAAGATAATGAGAGGCATAGATAGAGTTGATAGCCAGAGACTATTTCCCAGGGCAGAAATGGCTAACACGAGGGGTCATAGTTTTAAGCTGGTTGGTGGAAAGTACCGAGGGGATGTCAGAGGCAGGTTCTTTACGCAGAGAGTTGTGAGAGCATGGAATGCGTTGCCAGCAGCAGTTGTGGAAGCAAGGTCATTGGGGTCATTTAAGAGACTGCTGGACATGTATATGGTCACAGAAATTTGAGGGTGCATACATGAGGATCAATGGTCGGCACAACATTGTGGGCTGAGGGGCCTGTTCTGTGCTGTACTGTTCTATCTATTCTATCTATCTATCTATCTATCTGTCCTATATCTTTGACCCCTCAATTTAAAGCTAAGCCCCCTCGTGCTCGCCATCACCATCCTAGGAAAAAGGCTCTCCCTATGCACCCTATCTAACCCTCTGATTATTTTATATGTTTCAATTAAGTCACCTCTCAACCTTCTTCTCTCTAAAGAAAACCGCTTCAAGTCCCTCAGCCTTTCCTCGTAACACCTTCCCTCCATACCAGGCAACATCCTAGTAAATCTCCTCTGCACCCTTTCCAAAGCTTCCACATCCTTCTTAGAATGCGGTGACCAGAACTGTACTCTATACTCCAAGTGCGGCTGCACCAGAGTTTTGTACAGCTGCAGCATAACCTCTTGGTTCCGGAACTCGATCCCTCTATTAATAAAAGCTAAAACACTGTATGCCTTCTTAACAGCCCTGTCAACCTGGGTGGCAACTTTCGAGGATCTATGTCCATGGACACCGAGATCTCTCTACTCATCTACACTACCAAGAATCTTACCATTAGCCCTGTGCTTTGCATTCCGGTTACTCCTACGAAAGTGCATTACCTCACACTTGTCCGCATTAAACTCCATTTGCCACCTCTCAGCCCAGCTCTGTAGATTATCTATGTCTCTCTGCAACCTACAGCATCCTTGGTCACTATCCACAACTCCACCGACCTTAGTGTCGTCTGCAAATTCACTAACCCATCCTTCTATGCCCTCATCCAGGTCATTTATAAAAATGACAAACAGCAGTGGACCCAACACTGACCCTTGCGGTACACCACTAGTAACTGGTCTCCAGGGTGAACATTTCCCACCAACTACCACCCTCTATCTTCTTTCAGCAAGCCAATTTCCGATCCAAACTGCTATATCTCCCACAATCCCACAATTTCTTGTGACTTCAGGTGTCAGCACTGGGACTGGATCCTTCGGGGGCGCGGCTCGTCTCCGGGGGCTACGATTATGAGGTGAAGCTCTGGGACTTTGCTGGAATGGATGCTTCACTACAGGCCTTTCGATCATTGCAGCCCTGTGAATGGTGAGTGACTACACCCCTCTGTATTTCAGGACAATTGCCTCCTCTCCCCCACCTCATACCTGACCAACAACTGGTAGTGTTCCAAACCACATCGAATCCTTCCTAAATTTTCGAACACACTAATTCCCAACAGCCTCTTTAAACTTGCAAAAATCTCTTCCTATTCACTCGACCCCAAATACCGCTTGTTGCTGGGTGGGATGCAGTGGCAGTGGGCAAAACAGGCAAAGAGCAGAGTTGACATAATGGGATATTCCAAAAGTGGAATGGTTAGTACGGTTTGTTGGACATGATGATTTTTAGCTTTGGTTTTCTTTTAAATTTTAGCCATCAGATTAAGTCGTTGCAGTACAGCTCAACAGGCGATGTGATTCTGTGTGTGGCTGGAAGTGCCCAGGCCAAGGTGTTGGACCGTGATGGCTTTCAGGTGATGGAGTGTGTGAAAGGCGATCAGTACATTGTTGATCAAGCTAAGACCAAGGTACCAGAGTGATTTATGTTAATACTTGAGTACCATGTTTCCTGGAGGCCAGCAACCACTCTTGTTTTAAGGGGATGTTTTACTGGATGAGTAATCTAGAGGCTTAGAGGAAATAGGTTCAAATACCACAATGGCATTCAGGGGAATCTAAATTTGAAAACTAAATCTGGAACAAATTTTTTGACTTTTTGATAATTATTATGAATCTGACTAATTAATAAAAACTTGTCCGATTGACCAATGTCCTTTTGGGGGCGGGGGGGAGGGGGGGCGTGGATCTGTTGTCCTGATCCATTTTGGTTGATATATGACTCCAGCCCCACAGGCATGTGGTTACTGCCCTCTGAAATGACTGAGCAAGACACTGAGACATTCTCAACCTGCTGTAGGTTCGATTGAGCAACAGCACCTTAACTTTCAATTAGTCACAAGTCTTCTGGACTTAAAAATTGAGCTCAGCAATTTCAGATCATTATGGTTTCACTTTGCCATTTGCTGGTCTGCAGCTTGATTAATGTTTTTTGCTTTTGGATGTAGCAATTTATTATTGTATGTTGGTCTGGATCAATGCACTACCTGTTTCCTACAACCTCATCTTATGTGGTTGTTCCAACTGTGTTTTATGTAATCTCTTCTGTACCCTAATCTGTCTCATGCTTTTCCTCTCATTCTTCTTCTCACTCCACTAATTCAGCAAACAAAACCCTTCACATTTTTACCTTCCTTCAGTTCTGAAGATGTTATTTATGAATTGAAGTGTTAACTCTAATTTTCCCTTCTCAAAAATACATCGACACCTGCCAAGTATTTTCTGTGTTTTGTTTATGATCCCATATCTGGTCTTGTTCACATGTGCAAACAGTGTTTCAGCATTTAGCAATCAAACCGGGCCATAATGTTTGAGATATCAATGGCTGAATCTCAGAATGTTTCCAAAAGGAAGTGACCCTGGAAATATTAAATGCATTGGTGGCCATTGTTCGTAGTTTTATAGATAGTGGAGTAGTTCCTACAGATTGGAGGGTGGTAAATGTAACCACAATATTTAAAAAGAGAGGGAGAGAAAGGGTAATGTCAGCAATGGGTCAACTACTAAAGTCTGATTAACAGATGTGATAACAGAATAATTAGAAAGCATCAGTGGGGTTGGACAAAGCCACTGCGGAGTTATGAACGGTAAATCATTCTCAACAAATTGACTAGAGTTTTCTGAGTGGTATGACAGGTTGACACAACATCGAAGGCCGAAGGGCCTGTAGTGTACTGTAATGTTCTTTGTTCTATAACTATTAGTTTTGGTAAGGGAGAACCAGTGGATATGGTGTATTTAAATTTTTGGAAGGCTTTTGACAAGACCCATGACAAGAAGTTAGTGGGCAAAGTTAAAGGACATGAGAAAGGGATAATATATTGGCATGAATTGAGAATTGTTGATAGATAGGAAACAGATAATGAGATTCAATGGGTCTTCGACTGAGTGATACGCAGTAATGAGTGGTGTAGTGCAAGGATCAGTGTTTTGGCCTCAGCTATTTGCAACATATATATAAATGATGTGGGTAATCGTGGAATTCGATTGTAGGAAATCATGTATCACTAACCTCTTGATTACGTTTTTTGAAGTGGTAACGAAGAAGATCGATGAAGGCAGAGTGGTCGATATGACATATATGGACTTCAGTAAGACGTTCGACAAGGTTCAGTGTGGTAGACTGGTTAGCAAGGTTAGATCACATGGGAGAACTAACCATTTGGATACATAACTGGTTCGAAGGTAGAATACAGAGGGTGATGGTGGATGTTTTCAGTCTAGAAGCCTGTGACCAGCGATGCCACAAGGATCAGGCCCACTGCATTTTATCATTTCTGTAAATAATTTAGATGTCAATTTAGAAAGTATGCTTAGTAAGTTTGCAGGTGACACCAAAATTGGAGGTGCAGTGAACAGCGAAGAAGGTTACTTTAAGAGTACAATAGGACCTTGATCAGATGGGCCAAAGAGTGGCAGATGGACTTTAATTTAAATAAATGAGAGGTGCTGCATTTTGGAGAGGCAAATCAGGGTTGGACTTTTACGCTTAATCGTAGTCTTAATCGTAATTAATACACTAAATAGCATAGCCAATCCACATCTTTGCACTGTGAGAGGAAACTGGAGCATCCGGAAGAAACCCATGCCGATATGGGGGGGAATGTGCAGACTCCACACAGACAGTCATCCAAGGCTGGAATCAATCCCAGGTCTCAGATGCTGTAAGGCAGCCGTGCTAACCGCTGACCCACTGTGCTGTTCTCCTACCTCCACATTCTCAACATGAAGATCATGGGCACGAAGACACCATCTGGCTCATTGATCCCAATGACCCATTCTAAATGATGGTGGCTGCTCTTGGACTTCAATTCCTGCTTCCCATATCCCTCAATTCCTTCAGAAACTGAAAGGTTTTCTGTCTGAGCCTGAACAATATTTAGTAATGTGCTCAAATTGGGGGATCTGTCACTGCGATGAGGAATGGAATCACAGTGTGATACATCACAAAAAAAGCCTTTTGGCCCATCAAGCCTGCACTTATCCACACCAGTCTCACTTTAGCACTTTATAGAACTGTAGAATCACAGAATCCCTACAGTGTAGGAGCAGGGTATTTGGCCCATCCAGTTTGCACTAAACCTCTGAAGATCATCCCAACCAAACCCAACCCTTACCATGTCCTTGTAACCCTGCATTTCCCATGTCTAATCCACCCACACGTTCCAGGACACTTGACAATTTAGCATGGTCAATCCATCCAACCTATACATCTTTATACTGTGGAAGGAGACAGATCACTGGGAGATTAGATTAGATTGGATTCCCTACAGTGTGGAAACAGGCCCTTTGGCCCTACAAGTCCACACCGCCCCTTGAAGCATCCCAACCAGACCCATCCCCGTATAACCCACACACCCCTGAACACTATGGGCAATTTAGCATGGCCAATGCACCTAGCCTGCCCATCTTTGGACTGTGGGAGGATACCGGAGCACCCGGAGGAAACCCATGCAAGACATGGGGAGAATGTGCAAACTCTATACAGACATTGCCCAAGGCTGGAATTGAACCCTGGTCCCTGGTGCCATGAGGCTGCAGTGCTAACCACTGAGCCACTGTGCCGCCCTGGAGAATAGAAAAAATATATAGAATGTGAAAACTCCACACAGTCACCCAAGGATGAAATTGAACCTGGTTCCCTGGTGCTGTTGGACAGCAGTGCAACCACTGACAGACGTGCCACCCAGTTGTCAAACATTCAATGCTATGGGCCATTTCAAGTGCCTATCCACGTACCTTTTAAAGGCTGTGAGTATTCCAACCTCAGCCAGGCAGTGCATGCCAGCTTCTCACCAGCCTCTGGTGGAAAAAAAAATTTCCTTAAGGCCCGTCCAAAGCTCCTGCCTTTCACCTGAAAATAATAGCCTCGTGGTGGAAAAAAAACATGTTCAAAAAAGCAAAGACTAGTAGGAAACTATTGGACTGGGAAATCTTTAAAGGCCAACAGAAGGCTATAAAAAATGTTATAAGGAAAAGTAAGATAGATTAAGAGAATAAACTCAGAATATAAAAACAGGCAGCAAAGGTTTCCATAAATATGTAAATCATAAAAGAGTGGCGAAGGTAAACATTCGCCCTTTAGAGGATGAGAAGGCCAATTTAATAACTGGGAATGAGGAAATATGCTGCAGCTGTACAAAACTCTGGTGCGGCTGCACTTGGAGTATTGCGTACAGTTCTGGTCACCGCATTATAAGAAGGATGTGGAAGCTTTGGAATGGGTGTAGAGGAGATTTACTAGGATGTTGCCTGGTATGGAGGGAAGGTCTTAAGAGGAAAGGCTGAGGGACTTGAGACTGTTTTCATTAGAGAGAACAAGGTTGAGAGGTGACTTAATTGAGACATATAAAATAATCAGAGGGTTAGATAGGATGCATAGGGAGAGCCTTTTTCCGAGAATGGTGACGGCGAGCATGAGGGGGCATAGCATTAAATTGTGGGGTGAAAGATATAGGACAGATGTCAGAGATAGTTTCTTTACCCAGAGAGCAGTAAGGGAATGGAACGCTTTGCCTGCAATGGTTGTAGATTTGCCAACTTTAAGTACATTTAAGTCGTCGTTGGACAAGCATATGGACGTAGATGGAATAGTGTAGGTTAGATGGGCTTGAGATCGGTATGACAGGTCGGCAATCGAGGGCTGAAGGGCCTGTACTGTGCTGTAATGTTCTATGTTCTATGAGACATTAAACAGTTATTTTGTGTCGGTTTTCACAGTGGAAGATACAAATAAAATGCGGAAAACTAATGGCAATAAGGTTATAGCAAGTGAGGACCTAGAAACTATCATTATCACTAAGGAGGCAGTACGGGGCAAGCTAATGGGGCGAAAGGTAGACAAGTCTCCTGGCCCTGATGAAATACATCCCAGGGCACTAAAAGAGGTGATTGGGGAAATAGCAAATGCACTAGTAATTATTTACCAAATTCACTGGATTCTGGGGTGGTTCCTGCAGATTGGAAAACAGCCAATGTGATGGCACTGTTTAAAAAAGGAAGTAGACAAAAAGCAGGTAACTGTAGGCCAGTGAGCTTAAGTTTGGTAGTGGGGAAAATGCTTGAATCTAACATTAAGGAAGAAATAGCAAGACATCTGGATATAAATTGTCCCATTGGGAACACCCAGCATGGGTTCATGAAGGGTAGGTCATGTTTAACTAATTTGGTGGAATTCTTTGAGGACATTACTTGCATGGTGGACAATGGGGAACCTGTGGATGTGGTGTACCTGGATTCCCAGAAGGCATTTGACAAGGTGCCACACCAAAGGCTGCTACGTAAGATAAAGTTGCACGGTATTACAGGTATTGTACTGGCATGGATAGAGGTTTGGTTGACCAGTAGAAAGCAAAGAGTAGGAGTAAATGGGTGTTTTTCTGGTTGATTGCCAGTGGCCAGTGGTGTGCCTCAGGGATCAGTGTTGGGACCGCAGTTGTTTACAATTTATATTGATGATTTCGAGCTGCGGACTAAGTGTGGTGTGTCAAAATTTGCAGATGACAGTAAGGTGAGTGGTGGAGCAAAGTGTGCAGAAAACACAAAGTCTGTAGAGGGATATAGATAGCCTCAGTGAGTGGGCAAAGGTCTGGCAGATGGAGTACAATGTTGATAAGTGGGAGGTCATCCGTTTTGGTGGCAATAACAGCAAAATGGACTATGTTTTAAATGGTAAAAGATTGCAGTACGCTGCTGTGCAGGGGGACCTGGGTGTCCTTGTGCATGAATCGATAAAGGTAGGATTGCAGGTGCAGCGGGTAGTTAAAAAAGGCAAATGGAATTTTAACTGCCATTGCTCGAGGGATGGAGTTTAAAAACTAGGAGCCTGTGCTGCAGCTGTCTAGGGTCCTGGTGAGGCCATACCTGGAGTACCATGTGCAGCTTTGGTCTCTTTACTTGAGAAGGGATGTACTAGCACTGGAGGGGGTGAGGAGGAGATTCACTCGTTTGATTCCAGAGTTGAGAGGGTTGGATTATGAGGAGAGACTTAGTAGACTGGGATTATACTCACTGGAATTCAGAAGAATGAGGGGATATCTTATAGAAACAAATAAGATTACAAAGAGAATAGATAAGGTGGAGGCAGGATGGTTGTTTCCACTAGCAGGTGAAACTAGGACTAGAGGGCATTGCCTCAAAATAAAGGGAAGCAGGTATAGGACTGAGGCCAGGAGGAACTTCTTCACCCAAAAGGTTGTGAATCTGTGGAATTCCCTGCCCAGTGAAGTGGTTGAAGCTACCTCGCTGAATGTTTTTAAGGCAAGGCTGGACAAATTTTTGAACAGTAAAGGAAGTAAGGGTTATGGTGAGTGGGCGGTTAAGTGGAGCTGAGTCTCAAAAAGATCAGCCCTGATCTTATTAAATGGCAGGGCAGGCTCGAGGGGTGGGATGCTCCTAGTTCATATGTTCTTATGCTATTGACCCTTCAACTAAGGTGAACAACTGAGAATACAGAAGAAAGAAAATTACAACACAGGAACAGGCCCTTCTGCCCTCCAAGCCTGCACTGATCCATATTCTCTATTTAAGCCTGTCACCTATTTTCCAAAGATCTGTATTTTTCTGCTCACTGCCCATTCATGTATCTGTTGAGATACATCTTGAATTATGCTATTGTGCCCGCCTCTACTACCGCCACAGGCAACACATTCCAGGCACCCACCACCCTCTGCATAAGGAAATTTCCATGCATATCTCCCTTAAACTTTTCCTCCCCCACCTTGTAATCGTGACCCCTAGTAATTGAGTCCCCCATTCTGGGAAAAAGCTTCTTGCTTTCCACCCTGTCTATACCTCTCATGATTTTGTAGACCTCAATCAGGTCCCCGCTAAAGCTCTGCCTTTCTAATGTAAATAATCCTCATCTACTCAACCTCTCTTCATAGCTAGTGCTCTGCATTACAGGCAACATCGTGGTGAATCTCCTCTGCACCCTCTCCAAAGCATCCACATTCTTTTGTTAATGTGGTGACCAGAACTGTAAGCAATATTTCAAATGTGGTCAAACCAAAGTCCCATACAACTATAACATGACCTGCCAATCCTTGTACTCAATATCCCGTGCGATGAATGAAAGCATGCTGTATGCCTTCTTAACCACTCTATCCACCTATGTTGCCACCTTCAGGGTACAGTGGACCCGAACACCCAGATCTCTCTGTGCACCAATTTTCCCCAGGTCTTTTCCATTTACTGTATAGTTCACTCTTGAATTGGATTTTCTAAAGTGCATCAGACTGCTTTCTGTCCATGCCCCTTATAATCCTAAATACCGAAATCAGGTTCCGTCTTGACCTTAAGTCGCGAACCATTTCAACTACCCCCCACCCCACCCCACCCCCCCCCCCCACCCCCCCCCCCCCCCCCCCACTCCTCGGATGACATGTCCATCCTGGGTCTCCTGCATTGCTACAATGACGCCACCTGAAAGATGCAGAACAGCATGTCATATTTCGCTTGGGAACCCTGCAGCCCAAGTATATCCACGTGGACTTCACATGCTTCAAAATCTCCTCTCCCCCGACCAATCCCAAAACTAGCCCAGCTAGTCCCCGCTTCCCTAACCATTCCTCCCACCTCAAGCCACCCCCATCTACTACCCACTAACCTCATCCTGCCTCCTTGACCTGTCCGTCCTCCCTGGACCCACCTATCCCCTCCCTAACTCCCCACTTACACTCACCTTCACTGGCTCTAACCCCACCTTTTTGACCTGTCTGTCTCCTCTCACCCTATCTTCTCCTTTATCCATCTTCTATCCGCCTCCCCCGTCTCGCTATTTATTTCAGAATCCCCTTCCCCTCCCCCATTTCTGAAGAAGGGTCCCAACCTGAAATGTCAAACTTTCTGCTCCTCTGATGCTACTTGCCCTGCTGTGTTCATCCAGCTTCACACCGTGTTATCTCAGATTCTCCAGCATCGGCAGTTCCTACTATCTCCGTCTTGACCTTCATAGAACATAGAACATTACAGCACAGTACAGGCCCTTTGGCCCTCGATGTTGTGCCGACCTGTCTTACCAATCTGAAGCCCATCTAACCTACACTATTCCATGTACATCCATGTGCTTATCCATTGACGACTTAAATGTTCCTAAAGTTGGCGAATCTACTATCGTTGTTTTATAGAAAACAACCTGGGGTATCCAATCTCCTAATAAAAAGCTTTATACAGTTTCCCTCATAACCTCCCTGCTCTAATAATTTGTGCCACAGCTGATAAAGATGTGTCCCATATTCTGAACGACTCTGTTAAGTTTCCCTGCCACCTTTGGGTGCACCCCAAAATCCCTCTGTTCCTTTGTGCTGAGCGTCCTCTCATTCATTAATTCTCACTTGTCTTTTTCCTTCTAAACTGCTTCTACTCAAAACAGTCAAGCAACAGATATCATTATTGGAATCATACCTTACAGACAGTGTCTCACATGCCATCATCACCATCTCTGCCATGTCACATCCTATCAACAGGACAGATCTTCTGGAGATAGTGGCACAGTGGTTAGACAGTCAGGAGGGAGTAGCCCTGGGAGACCTCATCATTAATCCCACTCATCATGAAATCACATGCAATCAGGTCAAACATGGGCACCGAATTATGTTACTTGCTGGTTCATATGTTAATCAGTTTCTTGGTCCTCAAGTGCTCAAATTTAATGTGTCTCCAAACATGGAACATAGAACAGCATGGCACATTTGAAGTGTAAGATAACAAAGTATAGAGCAGGATGAACACAGCAGGCCAGATAGCATCAGAGGAGCAAGAAAGCTGATGTTTTCGGTCTGGACACACCTGAAACATCAGCTTTCTTGCTCCTGTAATGCTGCCTGGCCTGCAGTGTTCATCCAGCTGCACACCTTGTTATCTCAAGACTCCAGCATCGGCAGCTCCTACTACCTCTGAGTGACATTTGAAGTATACTTTTTTTCTGATAAATTTATGATCCTCATCCCTTGATCTAACGCAATCTTGAACTTCTTTTATTTGCCACTGTTGACTTATGTTTCCAGTGGATTTTTTTGTCTTAAAGGAATTTTTTTTTGTAAAAACTGAAAGAACTATGGATGCTGTGAATCAGGAACAAAAACAAAAGCTGTGCAAAAAGCAGCATCTGTGAAGAAAAAAGAAATCAGAGTTAACGACCCTTCCTCAGAACTTGTTCCTCGGAACTTATCTTTTCTTCACAGATGCATCCATACTTGCTGAGCTTTTCGAACAACTTATGTTTTTGTATGTTTTTTGTAAACCTTATCTTAAATCTTTGAATACTAACTTCTGCTTGTATTAGTTTTGAATGTATTTTCCCAATACAACACGACCAGTTTAGCTATTAGTCTTTCA
Organism: Stegostoma tigrinum; assembly: GCF_030684315.1. Taxonomy (NCBI): domain Eukaryota; kingdom Metazoa; phylum Chordata; class Chondrichthyes; order Orectolobiformes; family Stegostomatidae; genus Stegostoma; species Stegostoma tigrinum. The sequence goes on from NC_081356.1 coordinate 139,593,275, forward strand.
CTGCATTGTTTTCAAACTTAATGGAAAATTCAGTGGTGTTTTTGCCACTTTGCCACTTTGTCACTGAAGGAGTATTCCACATTTCCAGGTTAATGTTGTGGGAACATTGGTTCGAATCCCGTCATGGCAGATGGGTAAATTCAAGTGGAATAAAATTCTGTAATTAAAAGCTATCCTCAAAGCTCCCAAGTAACCACTGTTAATTGATATAAAAACTCATTGGCACATGAATGTCCTTTTGGGAAGGAAATTGCCATCTTTAATTGATCTGGTCCTCTTGAGACTCCAGACCCACAGTGATGTTGTTAAGTCTTAACTGCTCTCTTGAGTAGTTAGGGATGGGCAATGTATATTGATTGATTTATTTATTTATTGTCATGTACTGAAATACAGTGAAACGCTTTGTTTATGTGCAGTACAGGCAAATCATAGTTAGTATAGGATGTAAGGTCAGAAGACTTACGCAGAGTACCGGATGTCTGATGTAAAAAAGCTTTACTCCAAAGATTATCTGACAAGATGATTAATTCGTGATTTCTTGCACAGGGTCACACAGCCATGCTGAATAGTGGAGTTTGGCATCCAAAAATCAAGGAGGAATTTGTTACTTGTTCAAATGACGGGTAAGAATCTGGAAGTATCTTAAGACCTACAGTGATTCAGTTAGCAGCTGCAAAGAGTAAAAGGAAATAAGCTAGAAACTAAAGTTGCCTTTTCTCTTTGCAAGTGCTGCTAGTTACTGCTATATGTGGTGTTGGAAAGAAGTTGGAACAAATGTGTGTTATTTATTCACTCATAGAATGTGGACATTGTCGGCAAGGGTAGCAACTGGTGTTAAAAACCGAAAGAAGTGTGGATGCTGTGAATCAGAATCAAAGCCAGAAATTGCTGGAAAAGCTCAGCAGGTCTGGCAGCGTCTGTGGTAAGAAATCAGAGTTAATGTTTTGGGTCCAGTGACCCTTCCTCAGAATGGTTGTTGAGGAGCCACAGCTTTAAGCTGCTGCAGTCCATGTCATGATTGTGTTGCCTCAGTGCTATTTGGACAAAGTTCTACAATCTTAATCTAAAATTAAAGAACAGCAATATTGTCCTAAATCAGGATGGTGTGTAACTTGAAGGGAAAAATTGCAGATACAAGCATTCCTATGCTTCAGTTTGCCTGCGATTTAGAAGGTTAAGGAGTGACTTAATTGATATTTTCAAAAAGCTAAGGGGAACAGGCAGACAGGGGAGACAGAAATGATCTCTATTGGTTAGAGAGTCTTAGATGAGAGGGCACAGTCTAAACATGAATTTACCAGGGGAGGCAATGACCTAATGCTATTATTGCTGGGCTGTTAAACCAAAGACCCTGGTCGTGTTCTAGGGACGTGGGTTAAATCTTGCACGGCAGACAGTGGAATTTGAATTCAATAAAAATCTGTAAGTAAGAGTCTAATGATGACCATGAATTTATTGCTCTGAGGAAGGTCACCGGACGCGAAACATGAACTCTGATTTTTTTTTTTCTCCATAGATGCTGCCAGACCTGCTGAGCTTTTCCAGCAACTCCTGTTTTTGTCCTGATTTATAGCATCCTCAGTTCTGTCAGATTTTATGAATCCATTGTTGATTGTCGGAAATATCTGTCTGCTTCATCAATGTCCTTACTAGGTCTGGCCAACATGTCACTTCAGACTCAAAGCAATATGGTTGACTTTTAACTACCCTCTGGGCATTAGGGATGAACAATAAATGCTGGCTAGCCAGCGACACCCTCATCCTGTGAATGAATATTTAAAAAAGAGAGATCCAGAGCTTTCAGGAGCAAAATGAGAAAACACTTGTACAACAGTGGCAGACATCTGGAGCTATCTTGCAAAAAGAGCAATAATTGTAAGATTAGTTAATGTTACTGAATCAGAGTCACAATTATTATGGTGCAGAAGGAGGCCAGTCAGCCTATTGTGCTTGCATCAGTTGCATTAGCTAGTTCCAAACTCAATACCATTTTGATCCAGATAGTCATTTGATGCCCTTCTAAATGCTTCAATTGAACCTGCCTGCACCACTTTCTGGACAGTATATTCCATATCCTAACTATTTGCTCAATGAAAAGGTTATTTCTCACAGCATCCTTATTTCTTTCTGCGATCACTCAACATCTGCACTGTTCCATTCTTAATTTCTTTTGTAAGTGACAACAGCTTCATCCTGTCTACTTTGTTCAGCCCACTCATGATTTTGAAAACCTGTGTCAAATCTCCTCTCTGTCGCCTTCTGTTCAAGGAGAGCAGTCCTAACTTCTGTAATCTATCCTCATCTCGGAAGTTTCTCATTCCTGGAACCATTTTTGGAAATCATTACTGCACTGTTTCTATAAAATAGAAACAGAGGAACATTGAAAATAGGAGCAGGGTGGACCATTTAGTCTCTCAAGCCTGTTCTGCTATTCTTGATGATCATGAATTATCATCTAACACTGGCTTGATCCCAGTTTTGCCTTTTATCCTTTGATCCCTTTAGTGCCAAGTGCATCCAATGTTTTCTGCGGGAGCGAATTCCTCAGGCTCACTGCTGTCAACATGAAGAAATTTTTCGTCAACTCAGAAATAGTTTATCCCTTATTCTTTGACTGTGACTTGTGGTTCTGGACTCACACACTATCAGGAACATCTAGCATCTACCCTGTTTATCTGTGTTCGAATTTTATAGGTTTCCAAGAGATTCTCCCCTACTCCTGCATTCTAACCAGACAAATCATTACCTTACATAACTACATTAGGGTAATGGAACAGAATTCAGAATGTAGTGTTACAGCCACAGAGAAGGTGCAGAGAAAGATCAGCACTAATTTATGAGAGGTCCATTCATAAGTCTGACAACAGTGGGGCAGAAGCTGTTCTCGAATCTGTTAGTAGGTGTTTTCAAACTTTTGTATCTTCTGTCCAATGGAAGAGTGTGGAAGAAAGTGTAACCAAGGTGGGAGGGATCTTAATTGAGTTGCCTGCTTTCCTGAGGTAATGGGAAGTCTAGTTGGAATCAATAGAAGGAAAGCTAGATTTCATAAGGATTGGGCTGTGTTCATAACCCTCTTATATTTTGCAATGATGCTTGCTATGTTGCATCTCTAAAAATTGATAAGAATCATTGTGGTCACACTGAATTTCTTTAGCTTTTTGAGGATACACAGGCATTGATGTACTTTCAACATGGATGGACCAGGACAGGTTGTTGCTAATATTTACTTGTGGTAACTTGAAGCTGTTGACCACCTTCACCTCTGTTTAATGTAGTGTTTGAAAGCAAAATGCATGGATCAGTTACGACAGCTTTACATTTAGAGAAGGCCGACTTGAATGAGATAAGACAAGAGACTATCCACAGCAAACTGAGAAAATCTGTTGATGGATGAAAGAGCTGAAGAACAGTGGAGGATATTTAAAGAACAATTTAACACATTATAAAACCAGTTTATACTCCTGAAGGGAATGGCTCCACTTAAGCAAAAACAGTCATGAACAGCAAGAGTTAAGGGACAGCATAAAACTAAAACAGAATGAGAAAGATACAAAATCTGGTAAAGGGCCACAAAGTAGCTTATGGGAACAAATAAAAAGGATTTTGAAATGCAGCTCAAAATCAATGAGGAAATTCCATAGTTACGTAAAGGAAAAGTGGGTGGTCAGAAGCAATGTTGGCCCACTAAAGACTGAAGCTGGGGATATTGTCAGTGACTATGGGGAAATGGCAGACATGTTGAGTAATTACTTGGCCTCAGTATTTACAGTGAAAAAGGAGGATAGCTTGCTGAAAGTCCTGAGGAAATTGATAGTGTATTTGAGAAAGAGACTGAATAAAATTAACAGAAGTAAAACATTGGTAATGGGGAAATGAAAAAGAATTAAAGATTGACAAATTCCCGTGACCTGACAGTTTTTACCAAGGGTGTTAAAGGAAGTCGGGTAGCATATTGTACATGCCTGATTTTTAGGGACTTGCAAAAAGAATTTGATAATGTCCCACATAAACAACTGTTAACTATGGTAGAAGCCCATGGAATTGAGGGCAATTTACTGACGACTGGGAAATGAGTTGTGTAGGAGGTGACAGAAAGTAAGAATAATGGGTAGGCACTCACACTCACAGGATGTGACCAGTGATAATGGGAACTGCAGATGCTGGAGAATTCCAAGATAATAAAATGTGAGGCTGGATGAACACAGCAGGCCAAGCAGCATCTCAGGAGCACAAAAGCTGACATTTCGGGCCTAGACCCTTCATCAGAGAGGATGTGACCAGTGGTGTCCACCAAGGATCTGTTTTAGGGCGTTAATTATGTGTGTTATTTATTAACAACTTTGATAATGGCATGGAAAGTTAGATATCTAAATTTGCAGACAACACAAAGTTAGGTGGCATTACAGACAGCGTAGGTGACAGTATAAAATTACAAAGGGTTATTCATAAACTAAGTGAATGGGCAAATTGTGCAAATGGAGCTCAGTATAAATAATGAGAGGTTATCTACTTTGGACCAATAAAAGAGTAGTTCAGGATGTTTACTAAATGGTATTAAATTCACTACAGTGAATGTCCATAGACATGGTTATGGGGTTCAGGTGGATAGATCTTTAAAATGCCACAAACAGATGCAGAAGATAATCAAGGCAGATCATGGAATGTTGGCCTTTATATCTCAAGGACTAGAATACAAGGATGCAGAAGATATGCTGCAGTTGTACAAAACCCTGGTTAGATCCCACTTAGAGTACTGAGAGCATATCTGGGCACCACACCTTAGGAAAGATATATTGGCCTTGGTGGGAGTAAAACTAGATTTACAAGAATGATACCTGGACTTCAGGGGTAAAGTTATGAACAGAGCTTATTCAAATTTGGCTTGTTTTCTCTAGAATTTAGAAGGTTAAGGGGTGATTTGATTGAAGTCCTCAAGACATTAACAGGAGAAAAGACAGATAAACAGGAAAAGGTAGATAAAGAGAAACTGTTTCCATTGGTTGGGAATTCTAGAACTAGGGGGCGTAGACTGAAAATTTAGGCCAGACCATTCAGGAAAGATGTTAGGAAGCACTGTACACACAAAGAAAGGTAGAAACCTGGAACTCTCTCCGATAAATGGCGGTAGATGCAGAATCAGTTGTTAGTTTTAAATATGAGATAGATAAATAGGGGCTGAATGGCCTTCTCTTGTTCTCATACCATTTACCTTCTTTACAACTTTTTGCAATTACGTGCCTACCTCCAGTGACTGGTGTATAAGGACACCTAGGGCTCATTGTACATTGCCTGCTTTTCATTTATAGCCACTCAAATAATAATCTGCCTTTCTGTTTTTGCTCCCAAAAAGGATAATTTCACATTTGCCACATAATACTGCATTTACAATGCATTTGCCAGCTCAGTCAACTTGTTACATTCACATTGTTCCAATAAAGTGGCCCCCATTTTAGAAAGGACATTATTTCGTGAAAGGTAGTTCAGAGAACATAGGAATTAAGAATGGGAGAAGGCAGTTCAGCCCTTTAAGTCCATTCTGCCATTTAACATGATCATGGCCGAACTTATCGTCATCTCAACCCCACTTTTCTGCCTGCTTCCCAGAGCTCTTTATCCCGCTTTTCATTAGAAACATGTCCATTTCTTACTTGAAACTGTTGACTGACACTGCCTCTGGCAGTGAGTTCCACAGATTCACAACCCTCTAAGACAAGTCATTTCTCCTCATCTATGTCTATGCCCTGTTGTTTGAGACTGTCCCTCAAAGAAGAACATCTGTTCCACATCCGCTTTATCAATATCTCAATCAGATCCACCCACTCATTATTCTTAATTCCATTGAGTACGAGTCCAAGCTATTCAACCGCTTCTCTCATGACAGCCCTATCATCCCTGGAATCAAGCAGGTGAACCTCCTCTGAACTGCCTCCAGTGCCACCACATCCTTCCTCAAGTAAGTAGAACAGAATCGGACATAATATTCAAGATGTTCTGTCACCAATGTCTTTCATAGAATCCTAGAATAGAATTACAGAATTCCTACAGTGCGGCAAGAGACCATTCGGCTCATGAAGTTCGTACCAACCCTCCAAAGAAATCCCACCTAGTTCTCTGTAATCACTCCGCAGGACCCCATCCCTATTTTTGCCCATGTCATTTGTGCAGATGTACACAGTGAATCCTTGAGAATGTTCTGCAGCCACTTTAAGACATCCTGGACTCTGGCACCCAGGAGGCAACACACCATCCTGGACTCCCATCTGCAGCCACAGAATTTCCTGAGTGTCCCCATAATATTGAGTCTCCTATCACTAAGGTCCTGTTTACCTTTAACCTTCCCTACTGTGCCCGAAAGCCAGTCGTAGTGCCACTCACCTGGCTACTGCTGCTTTCCCCTGAGCAGTCATCCTCCCCCTCCCCTCTCTCCCAGCAGTATCCAAAACAGTATACTTATTTTCGTGGGGAATGGCCACAGGGGATTCTTGCACACTGCCCACTCCCTTTGCCTTTCCTGGTGGTCACCCAGCTTCCCTGTGCCTGCACTTTATATGTGACCACCTCATTAAAACTCTTATCTATGATGTGTTCAGCATCTCCAATGGTCCCGAGTACATCCAGCTCCAGCTCCCTAACATTAAGCTTGTTAGTTATTAACTTTAAAGAATACTCATTCTGTTAGGGACCTTATCTTATTCTAAACACTCCAATGACAATGCAAAATTCCTGCCTTAGCCTTTGAGACGTTATATTAAATCTTGAGTTTACTTAAAGTCATAGAGATGTACAACATGTAAACACCCTTTGGTCATCTTGACTGTGTTGACCAGACATCCTAAATTAAGTGAGTCCACTTTGTCAGCATTTGGCCCATACCCATCTAGATGCTTTTTAAATGTTGTAACTCTACTGGCATCCACTACTTTCTCTGACAGCTCATTCCATTCACGCACCACTCACTGTTTGAAAAAGTTGGCCTTTAGGTCCCTTTTATACCTTTCTCCTCTTAGATTAAACCTACGCTGACTAATTCTGGACTCCCCTACCCTAGGGAAAAGATCTTGGCTATTCACCCTATCCATGCCCCGCATAATTTTGTGAATCTCTGTAAGGTCACCCCTCAGCCTCTGATGCTCCAGGGAAAATCCTTTCCCCATCATATTCAGCCTCTCCCTGTAGCTCAAACCCTCCAAATCCGACAACATCATTGTAAATTTTTTCTGCACCCTTTCAAATTTGATAGCATCTTTCCCATAGCAGGCAGACCAGAATTGAACGCAGTATTCCAAAAATGGCCTAAACCAATATCCTGTACCGCCGCAACAGGACATCTCGAGTAATCATAGAGTCCCCACAGTGTGGAAACAGGCCCTTTGGCCCAACAAGTCCACACTGACCATCCGAAGAGCATCCCGCCCAGACCCATTCCCTATCCCTTTCCCCTGTTACCCACCCAATTCACACACCCTTGAACACTATGAGCAATTTAGCATGGCCAATTCGCCTATCCTGCACATCTTTGGGAGGAAACCAGAGCACCCAGAGGAAACCCACGCAGACACGGCGAGAATGGGCAAACTCCACACAGTGTGATTCTAAGGCTGGAATCGAACCCGGATCCCTGGCGCAGTGAGGCAGCAGTGCTAAACGCTTTGCCACCGTGCTGCCCCAGTATAATCGTGACAACACTTTTTTACTTTTTAAATCCTTTTGTAGTAAATGCCAGGATTCCATGTGCCTTTCTTATTCTATGCTGCACCTCATACCCATTTTCTATGATCCATGCACCCCTCTGGTCTTGCATCTCCTTTAGAATTGTTGTCCTGTTTTTATGTTGTCTTTCCCTGTTCTTTGGACCAAAGTCACCTCAAACTTTTTTGCATTAAACTTCACCTAACCACCTGCACCACCAAATGTCTTTTTTTGGAGTTTCACATGATCCTCCTCAGTTTACAATTCTGCCAAATTTAGTGTCATCTGTAAACTTGGAAGTTGTCCCTTGCACATGAAGACCCTGGATAGAGAACGAGAAGACTAAGGTCCCAAGTCTGACCCCTGGGGAGCTCCACCACAACCAGGAAATCATACAGTCCAGAAGAGGTTATTTTGCTTATCCAAATGAGCACTGAGATTAACCGCTGTAAATCTACACTAGTCCCACTGGCCGGCACTTGGCACACTGCCTCGAATGTTATGATATTTCAAGAGCTCATTCAAGTACTTATTAAAGGTCATTAGTTTCCTGCCTCAACTACTCTCCAGGCAGTGCATTTCAAATTCCCACTGCCCTCTGTGTGGAAAAAAAACTTCCTCAAGTCACCTCTATACTTGATGCTTTCACCTAAAATTATGGCCCTTTGTTATTGACCTTTCAAAGAAGGGGAACAGCTGCTTCCTCTTCACCTTGACCATGCCCATCATAATCTTGAACACCTGTGTTGGGTCCCCCCTCAACCTTCTCTACTCCAAAGAAAATAGCCTCTCTTCAAGACCATAAGAAACAACAACAAGAGTTAGCCGCTCAGCTCTTCCAGTTTCCTGACCTTCACTAGGAACTAATCCGACGTTCCTCATGCCCATTTTCCTGCCCTTTTTCCATAACCTTTAATTCCCCTACTGACCAAGAATCTAAGTATGTCAGAGTTAAGTATACATAAGGAGTCTTCCCTCACAACTCTGTGACACAGAATTTCAAAGACACTACACCCTCTGAGAGGAGAAACTCCCCCTCAGATGATCTTAAATTTGTGCCCCTTTATTCTGATACTACGCCCTCTGGTCCTACACTGCCCCATGCTGGGAAGTATTCTTTCAGTGTTTACCTCGACAAATCCCTTAAAGATCTTCTAAACTCCCATGAGGAGAGTCCCAACCCATTTAACCTTTGCCCATGATACAATATCTTCACACCAGGTATTAACTGAGTGAACCCTCTTTGAACTGTCTCCAATGAAATTACATCTTTCCTTAAAGAAGGGCACCTAAACTTCTCTTGATACTCCAGATGTGGTCTATTCATAGACTCCAAACCTCTCGAAATAAGAGCTATCAACCATTCGCCTTTCTGATTGCATCTGTGTTTAGATTAGATTCCCTACAGTGTGGAAACAGGCCCTTCGGCCCAACAAGTCCACACTGCCCCTTGAAGCATCCCACCCAGACCCATCCCCCTATAACCCACACACTCCTGAACACTACGGGCAATTTAGCACGGCCGATCCACCTAGCCCACACATCTTTGGACTGTGGGAGGAAACCGGAGCACCCGGAGGAAACCCACACAGACACGGGGAGAATGTGCAAACTTTCTGGTTGCAGCAGCAGCATGAGCTTGGACCAGGCGCCTGCCGGGAAGCCAGTGAGTCAGAGATTTTAAAACTTTCAAAAGCTTACCTCGTGAATAGGCGGAGGTACGCTGAGCAGGAGCAGACACGGGACTGGTGAGTAAGTGAGGTAATTTATTTGTGTGGTTGCGTTACCCGAAACACTACCCAGGTTGTGTCTCCCACCCATCCTCCTCCTCTAAGCAAAAAAAAGGTTCTGTGCGCCAGATTGGTAAGGTAACAAGTTTATTTTTTATTCTTTATTTTTTAACAGAATCTTTGGGAATTTAGAATAATGGGAATGGAGGTCAGGGCAGTTGAATGTTCCTCCTGCAGAATGTGGGAGGTAAGGGTCACCACGAGTGTCCCTGCTGACTACATCTGTGGGAAGTGCACCCAACTCCAGCTCCTCAAAGTGCGTTAGGGAACTGGAGCTCGAGCTGGATGAACTTTGGATCATTCGGGAGGCAGAGGGGGTTATTGAGAGGAGTTACAGGGAGGTAGTCACTCCTTGGGTACAAGAAGAAGGCAGATGGATTACAGTCAGGGGCCGGAAAGGGAAGCGGCAGGCAGTGCAGGGATCCCCTGCGGCCATTCCCCTCAACAATAAATATACTGTTTTGGATACTGTTGGCGGGGGGATGACTTACCAGAGGAAAGAGGTGGGGCACAGGTCTCTGGCACAGAGTCTGTCCCTGCTGCTCAGAAGAGAAGCGGGGAGACGAGCAGAGCATTAGTCAAAGGGGACTCGATAGTTAGCGGGACAGATAGGAAGTTCTGTGGGGACGAGAGATTCTCACGGTTGGTGTGTTGCCTCCTAGGTGTCAGGGTGCGTGATGTCACTGATGGTGTTTTTGGGATCCTTAAGTGGGAGGGGGAGCAGCTCCAAGTCGTCCACATTGGTACCAATGACCGAGGTAGGAAGAGAGAATGGGATTTAAGGCAGAAATTCAGGGAGCGAGGATGGAAGCTTAGAGCTAGGACGAGCAGAGTTGTGTCTGGTTTGTTGCCTGTGCCACGTGCTAGCGAGGCGAGGAATAGGGAGAGAGAGGAGTTGAACACGTGGGTACAGGGATGGTGCAGGAGGGAGGATTTTGGATTCTTGGATAATTGGGGCTCTTTCTGGGGTAGGTGGGACCTCTCGGGGCATGATGGTCTTCACCTGAACCAGAGGGGTAGCGACATCCTGGGGGCGAAATTTGCTTAGGCTATTCGGGTGGGTTTAAACTAATTCAGCAGGGGGATGGGCACCAAAATTGTAGTTCGAGTATAGAAAAGGTTGAGAGTAGGGTGATCCGAAATAAAGTTTCAGGGAAGCAAGATGGCACCGGCAAGCAAGAAGTTGGTTTGAAGTGTGTCTACTTCAATGCCAGGAGCGTCCGGAATAAGGTGGGTGAACTTGCAGCATGGGTTAGTACCTGGGACTTCGATGTTGTGGCCATTTCGGAGACATGGATAGAGCAGGGACAGGAATGGTTGTTGCAGGTTCCGGGCTTTAGATGTTTCAGTAAGAATAGAGAAGATAGTAAAAGAGGGGGAGGTGTGGCATTGTTGGTCAAGGACAGTATTACAGTTGCAGAAAGGATGTTTGGGGACTCGTCAACTGAGGTAGTATGGGCTGAGGTTAGAAACAGGAAAGGAGAGGTCACCCTGTTGGGAGTTTTCTATTGGCCTCCGAATAGTTCCAGAGATGTAAAGGAACGGATAGCAAAGATGATTCTCGATAGGAGAGAGAGAGACTGGGTAGTTGTCATGGGGGACTTCAACTTTCCAAATATTGACTGGGAGCACTATAGTTCGAGTACTATAGATGGGTTGGTTTTTGTCCAGTGTGTGCAGGAGGGCTTCCTGACACAGTATGTAGACAGGCCAACAAGGGGCGAAGCCACATTAGATTTGGGACTGGGTAATGAGCCTGGCCAGGTGTTAGATTTGGAAGTAGGTGAGCACTTTGGTGATAGCGATCACAATTCAGTTTTGTTTACTTTAGTGATGGAAAGGGATAGGCGTATACTACTGGGCAAGAGTTATAGCTGGGGGAAAGGCAATTATGATGAGATTAGGTAAGATTTAGAAAGCATAGGATGGGGAAGGAAATTGCAGGGGATGGGCACATTAGAAATGTGGAGCTTATTCAAGGAAAAGCTCCTGTGTGTCCGAGATAAGTATGTACCTGTCAGGCAGGGAGGAAGCTGTAGAGCGCGGGAGCCGTGATTTACGAAGGAAGTGAAATCTCTGGTCAAGAGGAAAAAGAAGGTTTATGTTAGGATGAGATGTGAAGGCTCTGGACGCTTGAGGGCTACAAGGTAGCCAGCAAAGACCTAAAGAGAGAGCTCAGAAGAGCCAGGAGGAGACATGAGAAGTTGTTGGTGGATAGGATCAGGGTAAACCCAAAGGCTTTCTGTAGGTATTTAAGGAATAAAAGAATGACGAAAGTAAGATTAGGCCCAGTCAAGGATAGTAGTGGGAAGTTGTGTGTGGAGTCAGAGGGGATAGGGGAAGCACTAAATGAATATTTTTCAACAGTATTCACTTTAGAAAACGACAATGTTGTTGAGGAGAATACTAGGATACAGGCTACTGGACTAGGTGGGATTGAGGTTCCCAAGGTATTAGAAATCCTTCAGAGGGTGAAGACAGATAACTCCCCTGCGCCAGATGGGATTTATCCTCGGATCCTCTGGGAAGCCAGGGAGGAGATTGCCGAGCCTTTGACATTAATCTTTAACTGGCCATTGTCTACAGGAATAGTGCCAGACGACTGGAGGATAGCAAATGTGGTTCCCCTGTTCAAGAAGGGGAGTGGTGACAACCCTGGTAATTATAGACCGGTGAGCCTTACCTCAGTTGTTGGTAAAGTGTTGGAAAAGGTTATAAGGGATAGGATTTATAATCATCTAGAAAAGAATAAATTGATTAGGGATAGTCAGCATGGTTTTGTGTAGGGTAGATCATCCCTCACAAACCTTATTGAGTTCTTTGAGAAAGTGACAAAGCAGGTAGATGGGAGTAAACTGGTTGATGTGGTGTATATGGATTTCAGCAAGGCTTTCGATAAGGTTCCCCATAGTAGGCTATTGTACAAAATGCGGAGGAATGGGATTGTGGGAGATATAGCAGTTTGGATCGGAAATTGGCTTGCTGAAAGAAGACAGAGGGTGGTAGTTGATGGGAAATGTTCATCCTGGAGACCAGTTACTAGTGGTGTACCATAAGGGTTGATGTTGGGTCCACTGCTGTTTGTCATTTTTATAAACGACCTGGATGAGGGCGTAGAAGGATGGGTTAGTGAATTTGCAGACGACACTAAGGTCGGTGGAGTTGTGGATAGTGATGAAGGATGTTGTAGGTTACAGAGAGACAGAGATAAGCTGCAGAGCTGGGCTAAGAGGTGGCAAATGGAGTTTAGCGCGGACAAGTGTGAGGTGATGCACTTTGGTAGGAATAACCGGAAGGCAAAGTACACGGCTAATGGTAAGATTCTTGGTAGTGTAGATGAGCAGAGAGATCTCAGTGTCCATGTACACAGATTCTTGAAAGTTGCCACCCAGGTTGACAGGGCTGTTAAGAAGGCATAGAGTGTTTTAGCTTTTATTAATAGAGGGATCGAGTTCCGGAACCAAGAGGTTATGGTGAAGCTGTACAAATCTCTGGTGCGGCTGCACTTGGAGTATTGTGTACAGTTCTGGTCACTGCATTATAAGAAGGATGTGGAAGCTTTGGAAAGGGTGCAGAGGAGATTTACTAGGATGTTGCCTGGTATGGAGGGAAGGTCTTACGAGGAAAGGCTGAGGGACTTGAGGCTGTTTTCATCAGAGAGAAGAAGGTTGAGAGGTGACTTAATTGAGACATATAAAATAATCAGAGGGTTAGATAGGGTGGATAGGGAGAACCTTTTTCCTGGGATGGTGATGGCGAGCATGAGGGGGCATAGCTTTAAATTGAGGGGTGAAAGATATAGGACAGATGTCAGAGGTAGTTTCTTTACTCAGAGAGTAGTAAGGGAATGGAACGCTTTGCCTGCAACGGTAGTAGATTCGTCAACTTTAAGTACATTTAAGTCGTCATTGGACAAGCATGTGGACGTACATGGAATAGTGTAGGTTAGATGGGCTTCGCATTGGTATGACAGGTCGGCACAACATCGAGGGCTGAAAGGCCTGTACTGTGCTGTAATGTTCTATGTTCTATGTTCTCTGTTCCACACAGACAGCCACCCGAGGCGGGAATCAAACCCGCGTCCCTGGTGCTGTGAGGCTGCAGTGCTAACCACTGGGCCACCGTTCCGCCCCAATGTTGCGTTGGTGCCTCCTTTGGAACCAGGAATGATATGCCTGGTCGACAAATGATAAACCTGAACAGGTACACATGATTTGCAATGCTCACATCCCCATAGCTGGTTCTTGATTGCCCCCAGAATCCCCCCCTGGGCCAGCTGACCAGTTCCCTACAAGGGGCAGCACCCCTATCTACACACATAACTCTCCCCACCCTTTGTTTTAAAAGTTCCATTAATGAACATATAAACACAATTATAAGTATTATACAAGCTTTGTGCTAATATATATACATACTCAGAAATATATACAGAACAGAATGGAAAAAGAAAAAGTTTTCCTTGATGTGACCAGTCTTTTGGGACATTGTGATTCCTTGAAGACAGTCTCCTTGTCTCAGGAACCATCTCTAGTGTAGTTCCCCCCGACTTCAGGAAGATCTTTTTGTTCTGTTGATATGCCCCTCTCTGGCTGTTGTTACGCTGTGATACTGATGTTGTCTCCTCCTTGTTTTTAGCCACTGGTCCCATCGGACCAACTATGTGCTCAGAGGGACAGCTTCCCTGTTGGCGAGGTGCAGTGACCAGCTGGTCTGCATGTCTCCTCCAGACCAATTCACCTCTAGTCTGCACTGTTTCTGATAAAGGTCTTGTTTGAGCCATCATCCCTGCTGGGATCCATTTTTCTCCAGTGTATCCTTCCAGGCAAACACAGTCTCTCCTCTTTGGAAAACCCGTGACCTTGTGGTTCTGCCCTTCAGGACATCTGTCCTTGTTGATTTTGCTCTACCACCTCTCTGGTGTCTTCCAGCTACAATGAGTCAAACATGGTTTTTTAGCTGGCGGTTGAAAATGAAGGATGCCGACAAGCAATGGGTTGTCGCATATGGCGGGTTCCTGTACATGTCAGGAACTTGTTGAGTCACTGTTCTCGAGAACTTCCCCTTGTGAAACTTTTAAGACCTACTTCAAGGTTTGAACAGATCTCTCCACCTGGCCATTTGTTGCAGGGTGATACAGAGCTGATCCCACATGTCTGCCTCTGTGATTTTGTAGGCACTCCTCGCAGTCTTTCGTCACAACTGTGGACCACTGTCATTCACTTCCCGAACCTAGCAAATATTTCATCCAGTCAGTATATCATTGCTTCTGCTGATATTGACTTCATGACCACCATATCAGGCCACTTGGAGTGGATGTCCATGACCACTATTCATGAACTGTTCCTCCTTGGTATTGCCCACCGCCTGAGTCCCCTTATGACTGTTGCCTTGGCCCCGTACCCTGTGAGTTCATTCTTATCTGGTGTCAACCGTGGCCTGAGGCCCCTGTGACCAGTTCCCTAGATGCCTGAGCAATGTCCCCTCTGGACGAAAATAAGCGGCATTTGCACACATTTGTGGGCTGAATCCCCATTTGTCGCCAGCTGTTATATGGTGCTCCCTTTGGATCCTGGAATAAGAGATTAAATAAACAGATGGTAAATCTGAATAGGAAAACTTTGTTGACAATACTCACACCTCCACATCTGGTTCTAGAATGTCCCTAAACATCCTCCCTCTGGGCCACCTGACCATCTGTCTTAAAGAGGCAGCACTCCCAACTACATACATAAGAATGTTCTAGCCTCATCAATGCGCCTAAAACTGCTACCTCCCTGTATCTACCACTGTAAAGACTAATACAAAATACCTGTTTAACTCCCCTGCCGATCACATTTCTCCTATTGTGCTAAACTTCCCTCCAGTCCAAAAAATATTCCTTGACCATCACTCTGTGTTTCTTATCACTGAGCCAATTTTGTATCCATGTTGCTGTTAACCCTTTCTAAATCATGGCTTATTCGCAAGTGTGTGGTGTAACACTATCAGTTGTTTCCTGGAAGTCCGTGTATACCGCATCTTTGAAGATAGATAGAATCCGTTACAGGGAAACGGGCTGTTTAGCCCATCAAGTCCACACCGAACAGCATCCCACCCACGCCCATACCCCTGTGCCATCCCTGCAACCCTGTATTTCTCATGGCCAATTCACCTAATGTTTTTTTCCCTTTATTTTCACAGGATGAGTACTGGCTGGGCGGCATTTATTGACCAGAGGACAGCTAAGAGTCAACCACATTGCTGTGGGTCAGGAGTCATGTGTTGGCCAGACCTGGTAAAGATGGCAATTTCCTTCCCTTAGGGTCATTATAGTGAACCAGATAGGCTTTTCCAACAATCGACAATGGATTCACGGTCATCATTAGATTCTTAACTCCAGATATTTATTGAATTCAAATTCCATCATCTGCCATGGCAGGATTCGAACGGGGTTGTTCAGAACATTATCTGGATCTGTAGATTAACAATCCAGTGATTGAAACCATGAGGCCATCGCCTCCCCTTTTGTCAACCTGCACATCTTTGGACTGTGGGAGGAAACTGGAGCTTCCAGAGTAAATTTACACAGGCTTGGAGGGAATGTGCAAACTCCGCACAGATAGTCGCCTGAGGGTGGAATCAAAACTGGATCCCAGGCATGAACGACTAAGCCACTGTGCTGCTCTATATGCATCAACAACATTATCTTAATTGAGCTTTTCGTTTACGTCTTCAAAAATCTCCAGCAAGTTGTTTAAACAACTTCCCCTTTAAGCTAAATAAAAACCAAAAGATCTGCAAATGCTGTAAATAGGGACCAAAAACAAAGTTGCTGGAAAAACTCAGCAGGTCTGGCAGCATCTGTGAAGGATAAAACAGAGTTAACGTTTTGGGTCCAGTTCTGAGGAAGGGTCACTGGACCCAAAACATTAACTCTGTTATTTCCTTCACGGATACTGCCAGACCTGCTGAACTTTTCCAGCAACTTTGTTTTTGGTCCCCTTTATGCTGTTTCTTCCGAATCTATCCTTTCTTCTGTGACTCAGTCTCACTTGTATAATTGTTTCTAGAGACTTCCATACCACAAAGTTAAATGGACTGGTCTTCATCATCCTGACAGCCTTTTTTGAACAAGGCTATTATGTTGGTAATTTTCCAGTCTTCTGGCACCTCCTCCAAGTTCAGGGAGGGCTGAAAGATTGTGATCAGTCCCCTCCCAATTTCTATCCTTCCTTCTTTCAAAATCCTTGACTGCATCTCATCAAATTTGAATGGTTTATCAACTTGAATTATAGACAATCTATCCAAGTCCACTTACTTATTAATTTTAGAGTCATATAGTCATAGAGATGTACAGTAAAGCAACAGACCTTTCAGTTCAACTAATTCATGCTGACCAGATGTCCTAAACTAATCTAGTCCCATTTGCTGGCACTTGGCCCATATTCCTCAAAACCTTTCCTGTTCAAATACCTATCCAGATGCCTTTTAAATGCTGCAATTTTACCAGCCTCTGCCATCTCTTCTGGCAGTTCATTCTATGCACCCACCTCTGTGTGAAACCATTGTCCCTTAGTGTTACAAAGTTGTGTAGAATGTTCATAAATTGAAAGGCAGGAAGCTAGGATTTGTTTGTAAAAATGATGGTGGGGAAAAGCAGTGCATGGTCCCTTTAAAAGATTATGCTTTATCTGTGCTTGAAAGTTTGAAAGTACTGTACAGAGAGCCTCAAATTGAAACAAGAGTATCAGTAGGCCTTACAGTTGGCAGGCAAAACAGCATTCACAATTGGATGGTTTGAACAAGCTGGATTCAGTAAATTAATTTAAAACAAACACTCAGCGATTGAAAGCCAATTACATTTAAAACTGATGGTTTTGACAACCTGAAACCAATTATATGATAGGAAATTGATATCTTACGGGGGGTATATAAGAAGGAAGTTTTTGAAAATCAGGGTGAGAGCCAACTGCCATCTGGAGTGAAAACAAATCTGCCATCTGAAAAATATCACTGGACTGTTAATCTAGAGACCCAGATAATGTTCTGGGGACCTGGGTTCGAACCCCACCACCATGGCAGATGGTGGAATTTGCATTAAATATCTGGAATTAAGAGTCTAATGATGACCATACATCCATTGTTGATTGTTGGGAAAAACCCATCTGTTTCACTAATGTCCTTTAGGGAAGGAACTGCCATCCTTACCTGGTCTGGCCTACATGTGACTCCAAACCTACAACAATGTGGTTGACTCTTAACTGCACTCTGGGCAATGAGGGATGGGCAATTGATGCTGCCTAGCCAGCGATGCCCTCATCGTGTGAATGAATAAAAAAAACCAAACTCTCTCTCCAAATTGTTGAGGTCTCCAAAAAGAAGAGCACTGTCAAAGGGACCATAGCACTTGTAGCTAAGTAAAAACATTCCTGACAACAAGATCAGCAGAAGAATAGCTGGAGAGACAGGTTTATTTTCTATTCATTCGTGGGATGTAGGCGTCGCTAGCTGGCCAGTATTTCTTGCCCATTGCTAGTTGCCCTTGAGAATATAGAACAGTAAGTACAGCACAGTACAGGCCTTTCGGCCCACATTGTTGTGCTGTGGATTAATCCTAATCCAAAAATAAAATAACCTAACCTACATTCCCCTCAATTCACTGCTGTCCATGTGCATGTCCAGCAGTCGCTTAAATGTCACTAATGACTCCGCTTCCACGACTACCACTGGTAAACTATTCCATGCACTCACAACTCTCTGGGTGAAGAACCTCCCTCTGACGCCTCCTCTATACCTTCCTGCTAACACCTTAAAACTATGACCCCTCGTGGCAGTCAATCCTGCCCTGGGGAAAAGTCTCTGGCTATCGACTCTATCCATGCCTCTCATTACCATGTACACCTCGATCAGGTCACCTCTCTTCCTCCTTCTCTCCAGAGAGAAAAGTCCGAGCTCAGTCAACCTCTCCTCGTAAGACAAGCCCTCCAGTCCAGGCAGCATCCTGGTAAACCTCCTTTGCACCCTCTCCAAAGCCTCCACATCTTTCCTATAATAGGGCGACCAGAACTGGACACAATATTCCAAGTGTGGTCTCACCAGGGTTTTGTAGAGCTGCAGCAAAACCTCGCGGCTCTTAAACTCGATCCCCCGTTAATGAAAGCCAAAACACCATATGCACCTCTGTTCCCGCCATCCAAGGCTCCTTAATCTTACCCCTCCTTACCTGTCTCAGAGGAACAAATTTATGCATCACTCGCAACAACTGCTCCTTAAACAGTCTCCACATGTCTGTTGTGCCCTTTCTGTGGAACAATTGCTCCCAATCTGTACTTCGCAACTCCTGCCTGATAGCGTCATAGTTTCCTTTTCCCCAGTTAAATATCTTGCCCTGGTAACTGCTCCTTTCCCTCTCTATGGCTATGGTAAATGTGAGGCTGTTGTGGTCACTGTCGCCAAAGTGTTCTCCCACCGCGAGATCTGACACCTGTCCTGGCTCATTACCGAGCACCAACTCCAAAATGGCCTCTCCGCTCATCGGCCTGTCCACAGACTGAGTAAGAAAACCCTCCTGAACACACCTGACAAAAACGGCTCCATCCAAACCATCTGCACTAAGGAGGTTTTAATCAGTGTTGGGAAAGTTGAAGTCACCCATAACAACAACCCTGCTACGTTTGCACTTTTCAACAATCTGCTGGCTAATTATTTCTTCGATCTCCCTACTGCTATTCGGGGCTCTGTAGACCCCCAATGAGGTGACTGCTCCCTTGCTGTTCCTAACTTCCGTCCACACTGACTCAGTCGACATACCTTCCTCGGCGACCTTCAATGCCCTTGCTGTGATGCGCTCTCTGATTAGCAATGCTACACCCCCTCCTCTTTTTTTCCCCCCCCTCCCTGTTCTTTTTAAATGTTCTAAACCCTGGAACATCTAGCATCCATTCCTGCCCCTGTGAAACCCACGTCTCCGTTATGGCCACAACATCATAGTCCCAAGTAGTGATCCGTGCTCTAAGTTCGTCACTCTTATTTCTGACACTCCTTGCGTTAAAGCAGACACATTTTAACCGATCCCTTCGTTCCATCACATGAAAAACCTTCCTGGTAGATTTACTGCATTCTGCCACTGCCCCATCTATTACTATGCTCCCTCCCCCCCTTAGATGTGTAGCTCTGGTTCCCACCCCCTGCCAAACTAGTTTAAACCCTCCTGAATCACTCAAGCAAATCTTCCACCCAGGACATTTGTGCCCCTCCAGTTCAGGTGCAACCCGTCCTTCATGTACAGGTCCCACCTTCCCCAGAAGGCATCCCAATGGTCTAAGTATCTGAAGCCCTGCCTCCTGCACCAGCTACTCAGCCACGTGTTGAGCCTCACTTGCTGACTGTTCCTCACCTCACTATCTCGTGGCACCGGTAGCAAACCTGAGAACACTACTCGTCCTGTTCTTCAGCTTCCAACCTAGCTCTCTGTAGTTCCTTTTCAGATCTTCAATCCCTTTCCTGGCTATGTCATTGGTGCCAATATGTACCACGATTTCTGGCTGCTCACCCTTCCCCCTTCAGAATCTTGTAGACCCAATCGGCGACATCCCGGACCCTGGCACCTGGGAGGCAACATACCTTCTGGGAGTCCCGTTCCTGACCACAAAATCCCCTGTCAATCCGTCTAACTATTGGGTCCCCTACTACTAGCCTTTTTCTATTCTCTTCCCTTCCCTTCTGAGCCTCAGTGCCAGAGACCTGACAACTATGGCTTTCCCCTGGTAGGCCATCCCCACCAGCATTATCCAAAGCGGTATACTTATTGCTGAGGGGAACGGCCATAGGGGATCCCTGCTCTGTCTGTCGGTTCCCTTTCCACCCCCTGACTGTAACCCAGCTGTCTTTATCCTGCGCTTGAGGAGTGACCACCTCCCTGTATGTCCTCTCAATTTCCCCCTCAGCCTCCCGGATGATCCGCAGTCCATCCAGCTCCAGCTCCAGTTCCCTAACTCGGTTTTCGAGGAGCTGGAGTTGAGTGCACTTCCCGCAGATGTGGCCAGCGGAGGCACGTGTCGTGTCTCTCACCTGCCACATTCTGCAGGAGGAACATGTAACTGTCCTAACATCCATACCGGGCTAATCTGAAAGCTCACACAGTACTAAACTAGGAAGAGAAACAAAAAAAAGAGAAAACCTGAAAAACTTACTGAGTCTACAGCCTCTTATTAAGGTTAGAGGAGGTGGGTGGGAGGGAGACCCTACGGTGTAGGGTCTTGGGTTTAGAACGCACCCACTTAAAAACAACCACTCACCTTCCCAGCAAGCTCCACTTCTTCCGCTCTCTGCTCCCGCTCTTCCTGCCGTCCGAACAGAAAAAAAAGATTTACTCACCTACCTGGCAGCCCTTGGTCCTCGTTCCGCAACTGCCGCCACAAAACTGAAGGTGGTGCTGAGCTGCATTCTTGAACTGCTGCAGTCCTCCAACTGTCAGTTGACCCACAATGCGATTAGGGAGGGAATTCCAGGATTTTGACCCAGCAAAAGTGAAGGAATGGTGATATATTTCCAAGTCAGGATGGTGTGTGGCTTGGGGGGGGGTTTTGGACGTGGTGGTATTCCCATATGCCTGTTGCGCTTGCTGCCCTTGTCCTTCCAGATGGAAGTGGTTATGGGTTTGGAAGGTGCTGTCTGAGGCTCTTTGGTGAATTTCTGCAGTGTATTTTGTAGATAGTACACAGTGGAGAAGACAAAGCATTCTGGAAGACATTTTTGTTAATTGAATCATAGAATCTCCACGTTTGGAAAAGGGCCATTCATCCCAACAAGTCCACACTGCCTGTATTTATTGGAGCAGCATATGATTAGAATCTTGTTTTATTTGGAAATAGTTAGTAGTTAGAGGGGAATTGTTTCGTTTGTTAGTAGTTCTGTTAATTTGTTCACTGTTACTTTGAAATAAATAAATTGTTACTTGTTGCTTATAAAGTGAGTATCAGGGATTCCGTTCACTAAACTACTCTTTTAACAGATTGCAAGAAGCAAGGCGAGCTTCTCTGGGTGTTTCTGATTTAAATATTAGAAGGGAACCTCTTCTATTGCCATGACAGGGTCCGGTGTTTCAGGTTAATTATCAAAGGGATTCAACCTTCTCTTTTTCTGTAACACTTAGGTGCCTTTTAGTGACAGAGTTTCTTTGTCTGTCACGATGGCTTGGACAGCCTTCCCCTCTTTTATAAAGACAGATGCAAAGCATTCATTTTATTCCTCAGCAGTGCTCCCTATGTTCAGGTTTAAATCGCTTTTTGATCTCTGATTAGACGTGCTCCTTTAAGCATTCTGTTAGTGTTTATATGACGGTAGAAGCCATAAGACCATAGATCATAAGACGTCGGAGTGGAAGTAAAGCCATTCGGCCCATCAAGTCCACTCCGCCATTTAAATCATGGCTGATGGGCATTTCAACTCCACTTCCCTGCACTCTCCCCAGAGCCCTTGACTCCTTCTGAGATCAAGAATTTGTCGATCTCTGCCTTGAAGGCATCCAACGTCCCGGCCTCCACTGCACTCTGCAGCAATGAATTCCACAAGCCCACCACTCTCTGGCTGAAGAAATGTCGTCTCATTTCAGTTTTAAATTTACCACCTCTAATTTTAAGGCTGTGCCCACGGGTCCTAGTCTCCCCGCCCAACGGAAACAACTTCCGAGCGCCCACCCCTTCTAAACCATACATTATCTTGTAAGTTTCTATTAGATCTCCCCTCAACATTCTAAACTCTAATGAGTACAATCCCAGGATCCTTAGCCGTTCATCATACGCTAAACCTACCATTCCAGGGAACATCTGTGTGAAACTCCGCTGGACACGGTCGAGGGCTAGTATGTCCTTCCTGAGGTGTGGGGCCCAAAATTAGACACAGTATTCTAAATGAGGCCTAACTAGAGCCTTATAAAGCCTCAGAAGCACATCGCTGCTTTTCTATTCCAACCCTCTTGAGATAAACAACAACATTACATTCGCTTTCTTCATTACAGACTCTACCTGCAAGTTAACCTTTAGAGAATCCTGGACCAACATTCCCAGATCCCTTTGCACTTCTGATTTGCGAATTTTCTCACCATTTAGAAAATAGTCGATGCCTGTATTCTTTTTTCCAAAGTGCAAAACCTCACATTTACTCACATTGAATTTCTTCAGCCATTTCCTGGACCACTCTCCTAAACTGTCTAAATCTTTCTGCAGCTTCCCCACCTCCTCAGTACTACCTGCCTGTCCACCTATCTTTGTATCATCGGCAAACTTCGCCTTTGGAATTCACTTATGTTTGCTGCTAGTCTCTTGTTATAGTTTCTCTTTATTTATTTTCTTTGCTTTTTCACCGACTCACTAAACCTTAAGTGTTCCTGTTGATTCTAAAATGTTTATCTGCTTTACCTGTGATAAGCACATTTTTCTTTCCACAGTTGATTTTTACCTCCTTTATCATTCATGAAACTTTAGGTCTGTTTGTTCAACTTTTCCCATTAGAGGAAATACTCTTGAACTGTACTTGAACAATCTCCTTTTCAAAGGTAATGCATTATTCCATTGACAGTTTACCCCACCAGCCTCTTGTTCCAGCCACTCCTACCTAGTTCTGCTCTTGCCCCATTAAAGTCTGATGTCTGCTGATTACTTGTCATACTCTGGTTTGTTGCGCATCATTCTCTGCCATTTGTATTGTGAATCTAAGGATACAGCGATCAATCTCTGAAATAGCCCCCCCTGGACACTTCATTCACTTGGCCCTCATCAATTGCACGGACCAGGTCCAACAGTGCACCGTTTTATTTCTGGCCTAGATGCATACTGCTGCAGGAAACTGTCTTGACCACAATCTTTGAACACTTACCCCTTGCTACCATTTATTCTGCCAGCTTCTTGTTCTATATTTGGTCACTGAAGTCCCCATTATAAATAATCTATCATATTAAACATGCTTAATTGTTGAGAGAAGTAAGGGAGAAAATTGTAGACCTGTTGATGGAAATTTTCCAGGCCTGTCTGAACATAGGATTCATCCCAGGGGTCTAGAGAGTTGCAACTATGACACCATTGTTTAAGAAAGAGGCAAACCCGGCAAACTACAGACCAGTCAGCCTGATAGCATTAGTGGGGAAAACTGATGGAGGCCATAATGTGGAAGAAGATAAATGTCCACTGAGAGGAAAAATAATACTGGTCAGTCAACATGGCTGTGTCAAGGGCAGGTCATGTCTGACAAATTTAATTGACTTCTTTGATGAGGTAACGCAGGCAGTGGACGATGGTAGTGCAGTGGGTGTTGTAATTTTGGACTTTCAGAAAGCATCTGATATGGTGTCACATGCATATTGGTCAGCAAATTAGAAATATTTGGAATTGATGGGTCTTTGGCAGCATGTGTTAGAACATAGAACATTACAGCCCAGTACAGGCCCTTTGGCCCTCTATGTTGTGCCAACCTGCCATACCGATCTGAAGCCCATCTAACCTACACTATTCCACGTACGTCCATATGCTTATCCAATGATGACTTAAATGTACCTAAAGTTGGCGAATCTACTACAGTTGCAGGCAAAGCGTTCCATTTGCTTACTACTCTCTGAGTAAAGAAACCATCTATGACATCTGTCTTATATCTTTCACCCCTCAATTTAAAGCTATGCCCCCTCGTGCTCGCCATCACCATCCTAGGAAAAAGGCTCTCCCTATCCACCCTGTCTAACCCTCTGATTATTTTATATGCCTCAATTAAGTCACCTCTCAACCTTCTTCTCTGTAATGAAAACCACCTCAAGTCCCTCAGCCTTCCCTCATAAGACCTACCTTCCATACCAGGCAACATCCTAGTAAATCTCCTCTGCGCCCTTTCCAAAGCTTCCACATCCTTCTTATAATGTACAGTGACCAGAACTGTACTCAATACTCCAAGTGCGGCCGCACCAGAGTTTTGTACAGCTGTAGCATAACCTCTTGGTTCCGGAACTCGATCCCTCTATTAATAAAAGCTAAAACACTGTATGCCTTCTTAACAGCCCTGTCAACCTGGGTGGCAACTTTCAAGGATCTGTATACATGGACACCAAGATCTCTCTGCTCATCTACACTACCAAGAATCTTACCATTAGCCCAGTACTTTGCCTTCCAGTTACTCCTACCAAAGTGCATCACCTCACACTTGTCTGCATTAAACTCCATTTGCCACCTCGCAGCCCAGCTCTGCAGCTTATCTATGTCTCTCTGCAACCTACAGCATCCTTGGTCACTATCCACAACTCCACCGACCTTAGTGTTGTCTGAAAATTTACTAACCCATCCTTCTACGCCCTCATCCAGGTCATTTATAAAAATGACAAACAGCAGTGGACCCAACACCGACCCTTGCGGTACACCACTAGTAACTGGTCTCCAGGATGAACATTTCCCATCAACTACCACCCTCTGTCTTCTTTCAGCAAGCCAATTTCCGATCCAAACTGCTATATCTCCCACAATCCCATTCCTCCGCATTTTGTACAATAGCCTATTGTAGGGAACCTTATTGAACGCCTCGCTGAAATCCATATACACCACATCAGCCAGTTTACTCTCATCTACCTGTTTGGTCACCTTCTCAAAGAACTTAAAAAGTTGGCTAAAAGCTAGGAAACAGAAAGTGGGCATTTCTGAGACTGGAGAGAGTTGAAAATGGTGTTCCCCAGGGATTGGCACTGGAAGCCTTGCTTTTTCTGATTTATATAATGATTTATAAATGGGTGTTGAGTATGTCTGAATTTGCAGATATTATTAATGTACAGGGAATAGTAATTTGTGACAATGCTGAGCAACTTCAGAAAGTCAGTAATATTTGGCAGACACCTGGAATTTCAATGCAGGCCAATGTCAGATCATACATTTTGGAGGAAGAAGTACAAAGAAATACAGGCTGAATGACACAACTTTGACGGACATATAGGAGCAGCGTGACCTCCGGTTCAAGTGTATGATTCCCTGAAGGTGGCCAGGAAAGTTGAAATAGTTGTTAAGAAGGCTTAAAGGATCCTTGGGTTTATATTGACTAGGCTAGCATTGTTTTTGCCAGAGTTCAGACAAATGAGGGGTGGATCTCACAGAAACTCATAAAATTCTAACAGGACTAGACAGGGTAGATGCGGGGAGGATGTTCCCAATGGTGGGTGTGTCCAGAACCAGGGGTCACGGTATGGGGATTCAGGGTATTAAGACCGCAAATAGGACTCATTACCACAGGAAGCAGTTGATGCCAGAACATTGAATGTATTCAAGAAGCAGCTAGATATAGCACTTAGGGCGAATATGATCAAAGGTTATGGCGAGAAAACAGGATTAAGCTGTCGAATTAGACAATCAGCCATGATCATGATGGATAGTGGAATGTCTCAAGGGAATGAATGGCCTCCTCCTGCTCCTATCTTCTATATTTCTATATAAATAGAGGCACAGTGTATAACAGCAAAAAAACTAAATAGAAATGGCTGGACAGGTCATGCTGCAGCTGTACAAAACTCTGGTGCGGCCGCACTTGGAGTATTGTGTACAGTTCTGGTCACCACATTATAAGAAGGATGTGGAAGCTTTGGAAAGGGTGCAGAGGAGATTTACTAGGATGTTGCCTTGTATGGAGGGAAGGTCTTAGGAGGAAAGGCTGAGGGACTTGAGGCTGTTTTCGTTAGAGAGAAGAAGGTTGAGAGGTGACTTAATTGAGACATATAAAATAATCAGAGGGTTAGATAGGGTGGATAGGGAGAGCCTTTTTCCTAGGATGGTGACAGCGAGCACGAGGGGGCATAGCTTTAAATTGAGGGGTGAAAGATATAGGACAGATGTCAGAGGTAGTTTCTTTACTCAGAGAGTAGTAAGGGAATGGAATGCTTTGCCTGCAACTGTAGTAGATTCGCCAACTTTAAGTACATTTAAGTCATCATTGGACAAGCATATGGACGTACATGGAATAGTGTAGGATAGATGGGCTTCAGATTGGTATGACAGGTCGGCACAACATCGAAGGCCGAAGGGCCTGTACTGTGCTGGAATGTTCTATGTTCTATGTGTTGTAGCTGTATGATGTAGGAGCTGGCTGAGCCCATTACAAACTGCAGTGACCACATCTGCAGCAACTAAGATAATGAAATGTGAGGCTAGATGAACACAGCAGGCCCAGCAGCATCTCAGGAGCACAAAAGCTGATGTTTCGGGCCTAGACCCTTCATCAGCTTTTGTGGTCCTGAGATGCTGCTGGGCCTGCTGTTTTCATCCAGCCTCACATTTCATTATCTTGGATTCTCCAGCATCTGCAGTTCCCGTTCTCGCATCTGCAGCAACTGTTGGTTGCAAAGGAACTTTGGCTCAGAGATGATGACCTGGAATCTGAGCTTCAAACACTGTGGCATTTCCAGGAGGGGGAGAAGTACTTGGGTGCTGTGTTTCAGGAGGCAGTCACACTTAGTAGTTTAAGTACTTCAAATTTGGGAAGTGGCCAGGGACAGCAGGGAGTTACAACATGTGAGGCAGGTAGCGGGATTCAGCAGTCAAGAACAGAGGAGCCTCACCTCTTGACCTTGTCCAAAAAGTATGAGGAAAAGGGCTGCAAGGAGGATGAGCCAACTGACCACTGCACTGTGGTAGGTGAGGCCATTCAAGAGAGGGTAGCAAAAAGACAAGCGGTAATTGTAGGGGCCTCTGTAATCGGGGGAATAGATAATATCCTTTGTAAGCAACAACGAGAGTCCCACATGGTGTGTTGCCTGCCCGGTGCCAGGGTAAGGGGTACCTCTGACCATTTTGAAAGGTTATTGGCGAGGGAGAGGGAGGATCCTGTGGTTGTGCTCCACATCAGAGCAAACAGCATAGGCAAGACTCGGAAAGAGGACTTGTTCGGGGATTATTAGAGCTAGAAGTGAAATTAACGCGCAGATCCTCAAGGGTTATAATCTCTGGATTACTGCCCGAGTCAGGTGCAAATTGGCATAGGGATGCGAGAATAAGGGAAGTGAACATGTGGCTAAAGGGGTGGTGCAGGAAAGAGGTGTTCCTTTTCATGGGGCACTGACATCAGTATTGGAACAGGAGGGATCTGTACCGCTGGGACATTCTCCACCTGTACTGAGCTGTGACCAATGTTCTAGCGTACTACTCAAGAGAGTAGTAAGGGAATGGAACGCTTTGCCTGCAACGGTAGTAGATTCGCCAACTTTAGGTACATTTAAGTTGTCATTGGATAAGCATATGGACGTACGTGGGATAGTGTAGGTTAGATGGGCTTGAGATCGGTATGACAGGTCGGCGCAACATCGAGGGCCGAAGGGCCTGTACTGTGCTGGAATGTTCTATGAAAAGGGTGAATAGGCTGGTCAAAGGACTTTAAACTAGAAAGTGGGAGGGGAAGGGAAGGGCAAAATATCGCTACAGTGGAGACCAAAGCAGCAGGTTAACATCTGTTAGGGTGGATTCAGCTACGTGGAAAAATGTGAAAAAGAATGACAGGAAAGGAAATATCAGGAGAGGCTATTAAAGTATCTAGCACAGTCACAAATAGGACAGAGTATTTGGAAGGGTTAAGAATCAAACTTCAAAAACGAATTACAGTGAGAAGAGGGATAGTTAATACAGGACTGAAGTTGTTAAATCTGAAAGCACGTATTATACAAAATAAGGTAAATGAGCTTGTGGCACAGATGGAAATTGGCAGATATGACATGGTGGGCATCACAGAGACACTGCTGCAAGGATATCAGGATTGGGAGCTGAATGTCCAAGGATTTCAATCCTATTGAAAAGATGGGCAGAGGGGTTGCCTTATTAGTAAGAAATGAAATTAAATAAATAGTAAGAAACAAAAACCTTTTTAGAAGGTTGAGGGGAGATCTAATAGAAACTTACAAGATAATGTCTGGCTTAGAAAGGGCGGACGCTAGAAAGTTGTTTCCTTTAGGCGGGGAGACCATGACCCGTGGGCACTGCCTTAGAATTAGAGGGGGTAAATGTAAAATGGAAATGAGGAGACATTTCTTCAGACAGAGAGTGGTGAGCCTGTGGAATTCATTGCCGCGGAGCGCAGTAGAGGCTGGGACATTAAATGTCTTCAAGGCAGAGAATGATAAATTCTTGATCTCACAAGGAATTAAGGGCTATGGGGAGAGTGCAGGGAACTGGAGTTGAAATGCTTATCAGCCATGATTAAATGGCAGAGTGGACATGATGGGCTGAATGGCCTTACTTCCACTCCTATGTCTTATGGTCTTAAAGTAGGGTCAGATGGTCTCGAATCTGTGAGAGTAGAATTGAGGAACCACAAAGGTGAAAAACCCATAGTTGGTGCTATGTACAGTGCTCCAAACAGTAGTCAGGAGCTGGGGCGCAAGATAGAGATAGAGAAGGTGTGTAAGAATATCGGTAGCCCAGTGGCTTATGGGTTAGCACTGCTCCCTCACAGTGCCAGGGACCTGGGTTCACTTCCACCCTTGAGTGACTATCCGTGTGGAGTTTGCACATTCTCCCCGTGTCTGCGTGGGTTTCCTCCGGGTTTTTTGATTTCCACCCACAGTCCAAAGATGTGCAGGTGAGGTGGATTGGCCGTGCTAAATTGCTGGTAGTGTCCTGCGATGTGTAGATTAGGTGGGTTAGACATAGGGAAATGCAGGAGTAGGGACATGAGTCAAGGTGGGCTCTTCAGAGAGGTGATATGGACATGTTGGGCGGAATGGCCTGTTTCCACACTGTAGGGATTCTATGATTCTATGAAATGCAACGTTGCATGATCATGGGCAATTTCAATATGCAGGTGGACTGGGAAAGTCAGGTTAGTAGTGGATTACAAGACAAGCAATTTCTGGAGTTTCTACGAGATGGCTTTTTGGAGCAGCTTGTGGTGGAGCCCGCTAGGGAACTGGCAATTTTGGATTTAGTGTCGTGCAATGAGGCAGACTTGATAAGAGAGCTTAAGGTGAAGGGACTCTTCAGAGGCAGTGATCATAATATGATTGAATTTGCTCTGCAATTTGAGAGGGAGAAGATAGAATTAGAGGCAACTATATTGGACCACTGGAAAATGACACTGAAGAGATAGTAGTGTGGAACAAGGAAATGGTTGAGGAACTAAATAATTACTTTACACAGTCTTTGCAGTGGAAGACACAAGTAACATCCCAAAAATTCAAGAGGGACAGGGGGCAGACTTGAGTACGGTGGCCATCACCAAGGAGAAGGTGCTAGAAAAACTGAATGGCCAAAAGGTGGATAAATCACCAGGACAAGATGGGCTGTACCCTAGAATTCATAGAATCCCTATAGTGTGGAAACAGACCATTTGGCTCAACAAGTCCGCACTGCCTCTCTGAAGAGCATCCTACCCAGACCCATTCACCTATCCCTACATTTCCCTTGTCTAACCCACCTAACCTAAACATCCCTCAGCACTATGGGCAGCTTAGTAGAGCCAGTACACCTACCCTGCACACCTTTGGACTGTGGGAGGAAATCGGAGCACCTGGAGGAAACCATGCAGACACGGAGAGAATGTGCAAACTCCACTCAGATATTCACCCAAGGCTGGAATCAAACCCAGATCCATGGTGCTGTGAGGCAGCTTTGCTAACCACTGAGCTATAGTGCCGCCCTTTTTTTTAGTTTCTAAAAAGAATTTCTTAAGGAGCTAGCTGAAGAAATAGTGGAGGCATTCGTGGTAATCTTTCAGGGAGGGTCCCAGAAGACTGGAAAATCACTAAAGTGACACCCCTCTTTAAAAGGGGAGTAAGGCAAAAGACTGAAAATTACAGGCCGATTAACCTAACCTTGGTCATGGATAAGATTTGAGAGTCTGTCTTGAAGGGTGAGATTTCTGAATACGTGGAAGTGCGTGTAAAATAGGGCAAAGGCAGCATGGCTTCATCAGGGGGAGGTAATCTCTGATAAATCTGTTATAATTCTTTGAGGAGGTAATGTGCAGGTTAAACCAAGGACAGCCAATGAATGTTATCTATGTGGACTTCCAGAATGCCTTTGATAAGGTGCCACACAGGATGCTGCTGAGTAAGATAAGGGCCCATGGTGTTAAAGACAATGTGCTAGCATGGATAGAATATTGGCTGTCTGGCAGAAAGCAGAGAGTGGGGATAAAAGGGTCTTTCTCAGGATGGCAGCGAGTAAAAAGTGGTCTTCTGCAAGGTCAGTGCTGGGACCACAGTTTTTCACTTTATACATTAATGATCTAGATGAAGGAACTGAGGGCATTTCTGTGTACATTTGCCGATGTTACAAAGATAGGTGGAGGGACAGGTAGTTTTGATGATGCCGAGAGGTTGCAGAAGGATTTGGATGGGTTAGGAGAGTGAACAAAGAAGTGGCAGGTGGAGTACAGTGTGGGAAAGTGTGAGGTCATGCACTTTGGTAAGAAGGATAGAAGCATGGACTGTTTTCTAAGTGGGGAGAAAATTCAGAAGTCTGAAGCGCAAAGAGACTTGGGCATTCTAGTCCAGGATTCTATCAAGGTAAACTTGCAGGTTGAGTCAGTAGTCAGGAAGGCAAACGCAGGGTTGGCATTTATTTTGAGAGCACTCAAATATAAAAGCAAGGATGTACTCCTCAGGCTCTATAAGGCTCTGGTCAAGCCATATTTGGGGTATTGTCTGCAGTTTTGGGCCCCATATCTCAGGAAGGATCTAGTGGCCCTGGAGCAGGTTCAGAAGAGGTTCATGAGAATGGTCCCAGGAATGAAAAGCTTCACACCTGAGGAACATTTGAGGACCCTGGGTCTATACTTGATGGGGTTTAGAAGGTTGAGGGGGGACCAAATTGAAACTTACAGAATACTGAATGGCCTGGACAGAGTGGATGTTGGGAAGATGCTTCCATTGGTAGAAGAGACGAGGACCCAAGGGCACAGCCTTAGAGTGAAAGGAAGACGTTTTAGAACGGACATAAGGGGAAACTTCTTTAGCCAGAGAGTGGTGAATCTATGGAATTCACTGCCACAGAGGGCTGTGGAGGCCAGGTCATTGAGTACACGTAAGACTGAGATAGATAGATTTTTGATTGTAACCCTTGATCTCCTTGACAGGGAGATAGTGGGGGAATAGGGTTGAGAAATTTATCAGCCATGATTGATTGGCAGAGCAGACCCAATGGGCTGAATGACCTAATTTCTGCTCCTATGTCTTATGGTCTAAACTGATGCTACACCTCTACAAATTATTGTGGAGTCCACACTTTGAATATTATATTAAGTTCTGTGAATCTTATTTTAGGAAGCATGTTAAGGCCTTGGACAGAGTGCAAGGGAGATTTACTAGAATGATATCAGGAATGAAGGATTTTAGATTCAAGGAAAGAGTAGAAGAAATTGGGCTTATTCTCTTTGAAGCAGGCAAAACTAAGAGATGACCTTATTGAGGTGCTCAAAGTTTGAAAGGATAAAGGATATTCTGTTTCCACTAGTTGGTAAATCAGTAACGAGTGGTTACAATTTCAAGATTGTCCGTAAGTGACCGAGAAGTGAAATGAGGAGCAGCTCTTCACTCAGTTGTTAGATTTTGGAATGTGCTGCCTGGGCGAGCGGATTCCATAAGTTTCAAAAGAGAGCCGATTCGGTTCCTGTTTCTTGTTAAAATAGTAAGCCTAACTTTTATAATGGAAGATTGAGTGTTCGTGTCATTGCATGTGAAGGAGTGATGGTTAGATTATGTTCTACAAAAAATAAGTGGAAAAGCGACTTGTGTGAGTGATATAAACAATTTGCAAAGAGATTTTGATATGTTGATTAAGAGGCAAAAAGTTGGCAAATTAAGTATAATGTGGGAAAATGTGAGGTTTTACTTTTCGGCAGGGAGAACAAACGAAAGGTCAGAACGAAAAAGGGTCACTGGACTTGAAATGTGAACTGTTTTCTCTCACAGATGTTGCCAGAATGAGATTTTCCAGCAATTTCTGTTTTTGTTTCAAGCATCCACAGTTCTGAGGATTTTTTTCGGACAGAAGAACCATATGATTTAAAATTTTTAAAAACTGCAGAAGCAGCAACACAAAGAGACTTGGCAGTGCATGTGTACAAAACACAGAAAGCGAGCACACAGGCACATCAGGTCATCAAGAAAGCTCATGAAATGTTGGTCCTTATTTCAAAGTGTTTGCTGTATAAGAGTAGGGAAGTCTTGGTGCAACTGTGAAGGATGCGAGTGAGACTGTATCTGGAGTATTTAAGGAAAGATATCATTTCACTGGAGGAAATTCAGAAAAGCTTCATGAGGATGATCCTGGTTTGGAGGAATTGTCTTATGAGTGAAGGCTAAACAGCTTGAGTCTCTACACACTGGAGTTGAGGAGAATGAGAAGTGATCTCATTGAAACATTTAAGATTCTTAAGGAGCTTGGCAGGGTAAATGCTGAAAGGATGTTTCTGGTGTTGGGAGAGTCTCTAACCAGATGGCATGGATTTAGAATGAAGAAGTACCAATGTGAGACTGAGATAAGGAGGAATTTCTTCTGAGTTGTGAGTCTTTAGAACTCCTTGCCACAGACAGCTGAATGGGCAGAGTTCCTATGTGTTTTAAGGCTGACATGGATTCTTGATCAGGAGGAGAACAGAGAGAGAAGGGGCAGGAAAGTGGATATGGGGAATGTTGTATTGGTTATGATCATGCTGAATGGTGATGCAGGCTCGACCATCGATCGGCTTCTTGTTCCTATTTTTCATGATCTTAATTGAACAAGGGAATATACTTCAAGGGTTCAGTGGCCTGATCCTGTTCTTCTGTTCCCTGTACGAATTGCTAAAACCTCTTTTAATGCGTTTCTGTCAAGACAAATATAGACAGATATAAGATTTGAGAAATATTTTACTCATACGTGAGGAATAAGAGAATGATCAGGGAGAAGGTAGGGTCGATCAGGGATAGCATAGGGAACTTGTGCGTGGAGTCTGAGCAGATAGGGGAAGCCATAAATGAGTTTTTTTGCTTCGGTTTTCACTAAGGAAAGGGACCTTCTTGTGAAGGAGAACTTTGAGGAGTAGGAAAACAGGCTTGAACAGATCGAGATTGAGGAAGTTGATCTGCTGGAAATTGAGGCAAACATTAAGATTGATAAGTCCCCTGGGCCAGACCATATTTATCCTAGGTTGCTCTGGGAAGCGAGAAAGGAGCTTGCTAAGCCGCTGGTGAAGATCTTTGCTTCCTCACTCTCCACGGGAGTTGTACCGGAAGATCGGAGGGAGGCAAATGTTGTTCCTCCTTTCAAGAAAGGGAATAGGGAAATCCCTGGAAATTACAGACCAGTCAGTCTTACGTCTGTGTTAGCAAGGTTTTGGAAAGAATTCTGAAGGATAGGATTTATGACAATTTGGAAAAGCATAGCGTGATTAAAAAGAGTCAGCATGGCTTTGTGAGGGGCTGGTCATTGCCTTACAAATCTTATTAAGTTCTTTGAGGAAGTCACAAGACAGGTTGACGAGGGTAGAGCAGTGGATGTGGTGTACATGGACTTCAGCAAGGCATTTGATAAGGTTCCCCACAGCAGGCTCGTTCATAAAGTCAGGAGGTATGGGATACAGGGTGATTTGGCTGTCTGGATTCAGAATTGGTTGACTGACAGGAGGCAGAGAGTGGTTGTAGATGGTACGTATTCTGCCTGGAGGTCAGTGCTGAGTGGTGTCCCACAGGGCTCTGTTCTTGGGCCTCTGCTCTTTGTATTTTTTATAAATGACTTGAATGAGGAGTTTGAAGGGTGGGTTAGTACGTTTGCTGATGACACAAAGGTTGGAGGTGCCATTGATAGTATCGAGGGCTATTGCAGGCTTCAGCGAGACATTGACAGAATGCAGAGCTGGGCTGAGAAATGGCAGATGCAGTTCAACCTGGATAAATGCAAAGTGATGCATTTTGGAAGGTCGAATTTAAATGATGAATATAGGATTAAAGGCAGGATTCTCGGCAGTGTGGAGGAACAGCGGGATCTTGGTGTTCAAGTGCATAGCTCCCTCAAAGTTGCCACCCAAGTGGATAAGGTTGTTAAGAAAGCATATGGTGTTTTGGCTTTCATTAATAGGGGGATGGAGTTTAAGAGCCACAAGGTTATGCTGCAACTCTGCAAAACCCTGGTGAGACCACACTTGGAATATTGTGTCCAGTTCTGGTCGCCCTATTACAGAAAAGATGTGGATGCTTTGGAGAGGGTGCACAGGATGTTTACCAGGATGCTGCCTGGACTGGAGGGCTTATCTTACGTGGAGAGGTTGACTGAGCTTGGACTTTTCTCTGGATAGAAGGAGGAAGAGAGGTGACCTGATTGAGGTGTTCAAGGTAATGAGAGGCATGAATAGAGTCGATAGCCAGAGACTTTTCCCCAGGACAGGATTGACTGCCGCGAGGGGTCATAGTTTTAAGGTGTTAGCAGGAAAGTATAGAGGAGACGTCAGAGGGAGGTTCTTCACCCAGAGAGTTGTGAGCGCATGGAATAGTTTACCAGTGGTAGTCGTGGAAGCACAGTCAGTAGTGACATTTAAGCGACTGCTGGACATGCACATGGACAGCAGTGAATTGAGGGGAATGTAGGTTAGGTTATTTTATTTTTGGATTAGGATTATTCCATGGCACAACATCGTGGGCTGAAGGGCCTGTACTGTGCTGTACTTTTCTGTGTTCTGTGTTCTATGTTCTATATGCAGAGTGGATTTACGTTCTGGAGGTGGAAATCATGAATGGGCCATTTCTTGCCTTTGTGATACTTGCTCTTTCCTGACAATTCCTGCTTCCACTCTTTTCACGACAGAGCGGTGAGAGAGGGCTGGAATTCGGACAACTGCTTCCTGATGCAGGTTTGAGGTGGAAACATAGGCAGCTGGATGCCAAGGCCCTGATTGATGGGAGATCAACCCAATTCAGCAGGTGAATGTGAGGCCCCAAAGGATGAGCACTTACTCCTCCATCTCTGCCTCTTCTGGGTTAGAACAAAGAATGAAGAAAATTATAGCGCAGGAACAGACTCTTCAGCCCTCCAAGCCTGCACCGATCCAGATCCTCTGTCTAGCCTGTCGTCTATTTTCTAAGGGTCTGTATCCCTTTGCTCCCCGTCCATCCATGTACCCGTCCAAATATATCTTAAAAGACACTAACGTGTCTGCGTCTACCACCTCCACTGGCAATGCGTTCCAGGCACCCACCACTCTCTGCGTAAAGAACTTTCCACGCATATCTCCCATAAACTTCCGTCCTCTCACTTTGAACTCATGAGCCCGAGTAATTGAGTCCCCCACTCTGGGAAAAAGCTTCTTGCTATCCACCTTGTCTATACCCCTCATGATTTTATAGACCTCAATCAGGTTCCCCCCTCAATCTCCATCTTTCTAATGAAAATAATCCTAATCTACTCAGCCTTTCTTCATAGCTAGCACCCTCCATACCAGGCAACATCCTGGTGAACCTTCTCTGCACCCTCTCCAAAGCATCCACATCCTTTTGGTAATGTGGCGACCAGAACTATACGCAGTATTCTAAATGTGGCCGAACCAAAGTCTTATACAACTGTAACATGACCTACCAACTCTTGTACTCAGTGCCTTGTCCGATGAAGGAAAACATGCCTTATGCCGCCTTGACCACTGTATTGACCTGCGTTCCCACCTTCAGGGAACAGTGGACCTGAACACCTGGATCTCTGTGAACATCAGTTTTCCCCAGGACTTTTCTGTTTACTGTATAATTTACCCTCGAATTAGATCTTCCAAAATGCGTCACCTCGCATTTGCCTGGATTGAACTCCATCTGCCATTTATCTGCCCAACTCTTCAATCTATCTACATTCTGCTGTAATCTCTGACAGCTCCCTTCAATATCTGCTACTCCACCAATCTTTATGTCATCTGCAAACTTGCTCATCAGACCACCTATACCTTCCTCCAAATCATTTACGTATATCACAAACAACAGTGATCCCAGCACAGATCCCTGTGGAACACCACTGGTCACAGTTCTCCAATTTGAGAAACCTCCTTCCACTACTACTCTCTGTCTCCTGTTGCCTCGCCAGTTTTTTATCCATCTAGCTAGCACACCCTGGACCCCATGCGACTTCACTTTCTCCATCAGCCTGCCATGGGGAACCTTATCAAACGCCTTACTGAAGTCCATGTATATGATATCTATGGCCCTTCCTTCATCCATCAACTTTGTCACATTCCTCAAAGAATTCTGTTTAGTTGGTAAGACATGACCTTCCCTCACAAAACCATGTTGTCTATCAATGATAAGCCCATTTTCTTCCAAATGGGAATAGATCCTATCCCTCAGTGTCTTCTCCAACAGCTTCCCTACCACTGATGTCAGGCTCACCGGTCGATAATTACCTGGGTTATCCCTGCCACCCTTCTTAAACAAGGGCACAACATTAATAATTCTCCAGTCCTCCGGGACCTCACCCGTGTTTAAGGATGTTGCAAAGATATCTGTTAAGGCCCCGGCTATTTCCGCTCACATCCCTCAACAACCTGGGATAGATCCCAACCGGACCTGGGAACTTGTCCACCTTAATGCCTTTTAGGATACCCAACACTTCCTACCTTCTTATGCCGACTTGACTTAGAGTAATCAAATATCTATCCGTAACCTCAACATCTGTCATGTCCCTCTCCTTGGTGAATACCGATGCAAAGTACTTGTTAAGAATGTTACCCATTTTCTCTGACTCAGCGCATAACTTTCGTTCTTTGTCCTTAAGTGGGCCAATCCTTTCTCTAGTTACCCTCTTGCTCTTTATATATGAATAAAAGGCTTTGGGATTTTCCTTAACCATGTTTGCTAAAGATATCTCATGTCCCCTTTTACCCCTCTTAATTCGTCATTTTAGATTCGCCCTACATTCCCGATATTCTTCCAAAGCGTTGTCTGTCTTCAGTCACCTAGACCTTATGTATGCTTCCTTTTTCTGCTTTGCTAGTCTCACAATTTCACCTGTCATCCATAGTTCCCTAATCTTGCCCTTTCTATCCCTCATTTTCGTAGGAACATGTCTCTCCTGCACGCTAATCAACCTCTCTTTAAAAGCTTCCCTCATATCAAATGTGGATTTACCTTCAAACCGTTTGTCCCAATCTACATTCCCCGGATCCTGCCAAATTTTGGCATAGTTATCCTTCCCCCACTTTAGAACTCTTCGTTTAGGACCACTCTCATCTTTGTCCATCAGTATTGTAAAACTTATGGCTATTCAGCTATTCAGATCTACTGTCACACTGACGCTGGCTTTTTCTGCCACGGTTTCTCTTGTTTACTGAGATCTTTCAATGAAGTCTTGGTGCATAATTACACCTGGTCACTTCTTAATCTCTGACCCAAATATAGCGCAACTCTTTTGTTCTCTTGCACCTGCTGTTCTGTTTGATAAGGATAGATGATCTGATAGTGGCTTCTATTTTCCTGTCAACCCCCTCTGTTCTTTGATCCTTTTATTTTGATGGATGTTGAAGTTGATCAGCACTTGGGAGAGTGATCAAATTTACCCAGTCTCAATTCTTTGAAGGGAGTTCTGAACCCACGTCTCCTGTCTCTGAGGTGAAATTGCTACCCGACAAACTTTTGCTAAAAGACTACATTTTATCTTGTGTTACCATTTCATTGAATGTCTCAATTGTGTTTAACTCATTGATAGGATTTTTCATGTTACTGGACCAGCATTTGTTCCCTGAATTACTCAGAGGGCAGTTAAAAGTCAACCGTATTGCTGTTTGGAGTTGCATGTAGGCCAGATCCGGTCGAGAGTGCAGATTTCCTTCTCTAAAGGACATTAGTGAACTTGATGGGTTTTCCTGATAATTGGAAATGGTTTCATGCATATCACTAGATTCTTAATTCCAGATTATTATTGAATTCACATTCCACCATCTATCACGGCAGGATTCAAACGTGATGATAACACTTGGCTATCACCTGTCCAATGTCTGTCAGTATGGTCCAGCTCCCTATTACTACATTTGAGCCTCACATGGCATTCCTACTCTGGGCTTCTGGTCAGTATGATGCAGGGACATTAATGCTAATATCACTGCCCCAGTGGAGTAGTGAGGCGTTCAATGCTAATGTCACTGCTCCAGTAGAGTGGTGTAGGGGAATTAATGCTAATATCACTGACCCTATGGAGTAGTGTCACAGTATTCATGCTAATATCACTGCTGCAGTAGAGTGGGGAAGGAGATGGGACTAACTCTTCCTTCTTTGTTATCAGAACAGTGCGCACTTGGGACATGAACACTGAGAAGAAACACAAAAGTATTTTCAAGCCACGTTCCGTTCAAGGGAAGCGAGTCATTCCCACCACATGCGTGTACAGCAGAGATGGCAAGTTAATTGCAGCTGCGTGTCAGGATGGTTCTATTCAGATATGGGACCGGAACCTCAACGTGAGTGTCACTTTGTCCAACAGTAGCTCACATGTTATCTTCACTGCACCTGACTGGGGTAGAGGAGTACACTTTCCCCTCCTCCAAATCCTGATGAAGAGTGTAAACCTGAAACTTCAACTTTCCTGTTACTCCGATGCTGCCTGAGCTGCTGTTTTCCTCCAGCTCCACACTGTACTGACAAGTGTACCAAATGCCGCCTTCACTACCTTGTCAGCCTGTGATTCCACCTCCAAGGAGCTATGAACCTGCACCCCAAGGCCTCTCTGTTCGGCAACACTCCCCAGGACCCTATCATTAAGTACCCTGATGTGCCTTACCAAAATGCAGCACATCACATTTATCTAAATTATACTCGATCTGCCACTCCTTGGCCCAGTGGCCGATCTGATCAAGGTCCCACTCTGCTCTCAGATAACTTTCACTGTCCCCTATGCCATCAGTTTTGGTGTTGTAATCTTTATGCCAAGTGGGAATGTCAAATTGACCGAGTTAGTCAGGGGTTTATTTAGCTTTATGCGTCACCTCTTATACACACAGAGTCATACAGCATGGAAACGAACCCTTTGGTCTAACCAGTCCATGCTGAACTTAATCCCAAACTAAACTAGTCCCACCTACCTGCTCCTGGCCCATATTCCTCCAAACCACTCCTATTCATGTACTTATCCAAATGTCTTTTAAATGTTGTAATTGTACCAACATCCACCCTTTCCTCACGAAGTTCATATCACATGTGAACCACCCTTTGCATAGAACCATTCCTCCTGTATTCACATCCAAATCATCTGTATAAATGACAGTTTTCCCCATATGGTGCCAAGCTCACTACAGAAGGCAATAACTGGCATGGAAAGGTGATTGACTGACTGGCAGAGGGATAAAGGGATCTTTTTCGGGATGGCAGTGGGTGACCAATGGAATTCTGTAGGGATCAGCGTTGGGACCACAATTATTCGTGCTATACATCAGCAATTTGAACAAAGGAACTGAGTGTGTCGTTTGCTAAGTACGCATATGTCAGAAAGGTAGGTAGAGGGGCAGGTAGTGTTAAGAAAGTGGGGAGATTGCAGAAAGACTTGCACAATCTAGGAGGGTGGCCAAAGAAATGGCAGACGGAATACAGTGTGGGAAAGTGTGAGTTTATGTACTTTTGTCAGAAGAATAGAGACATAGATAATTTTCTAAACGGGGAAAGGCTTCGGAAATCTGGAACACAAAGGGATTTGTGCTAGTTCAGGATTCTCTGAAAGGTAACATGCAGGTTCGGTTGGCAGTCAAGAAGCGAAATGCAAATTGAACAACACTGCACAGGACAGGCCTTTTGGCCCACAATGTTGTGTTGAGCATGACGCCAAATTAAACTAAACCCTTTTGTCTGCCCTTGGTCCATATCCTTCCATTCTTGCTTATCCACGTCCTTATCTGAAAGCCCCTTAAG
Source organism: Stegostoma tigrinum (assembly GCF_030684315.1). Classification (NCBI taxonomy): domain Eukaryota; kingdom Metazoa; phylum Chordata; class Chondrichthyes; order Orectolobiformes; family Stegostomatidae; genus Stegostoma; species Stegostoma tigrinum. The sequence goes on from NC_081356.1 coordinate 139,633,577, forward strand.
CACCCCTTTCATATTTGCCTCCACCACTACCCCTGGTAGCGTGTTCCAGATGTCTACCACTCTGTGTAAAAAAAAAATTGCCTTTCACATCACCTTCAACTTGCCCCTTTTACCATAAATACTTTCAACTCTGGGAGAAAGATTTTGATCAAATTCTTTGAGGAAGTGACAAAGTTGATAGATGAGGGAAGGGCTGTGGATGTCATATACATGGACTTCAGAAAGGCATTTGATAAGGTTCTCCATGGTAGGCTGATGGACAAAGTGAAGTCGCATGGGGTCCTGGGTGTACTAGCTAGATGGATAGAGAACCGGCTGGGCAACAGGAGACAGTGTTGTAGTGGAAGGGAGTTAATCAAAATGGAGAACGGTGACCAGTGGTGTTCCACAGGGATCCTTGTTGGGACCACTGTTGTTTGTGATATACATAAATGATAGAATATAGAACATAGAACATTACAGAGACGTAGAGGTCTGTGCGCCTTGGGGACCGCTTTGCAGAACACCTACGCTTAGAACATAGAACATAGAACATTACAGCACAGTACAGGCCCTTCAGCCCTCAATGTTGTGCCAACCAATCTGAAGTCCATCTAACCTACACTATTCCATGTACATCCATATGCTTGTCCAAAGATGACTTAAATGTACCTAAAGTTGGCGAATCTACTACCGTTGCAGGCAAAGCGTTCCATTCCCTTATTACTTTCTGAGTAAAGAAACGGCCTCTGACATCTGTCCTATATCTTTCACCCCTCAATTTAAAGCTATGCCTCCTCGTGCTCGCCGTCACCATCCTAGGAAAAAGGCTCTCCCTATCCACCCTATCTAACCCTCTAATTATTTTATATGTCTCAATTAAGTCACCTCTCAACCTTCTTCTGTCTAACGAAAATAGCCTCAAGTCCCTCAGCCTTTCCTCGTAAGACCTTCCCTCCATACCAGGCAACATCCTAGTAAATCTCCTCTGCACCCTTTCCAAAGCTTCCACATCCTTCTTATAATGCGGTGACCAGAACTGTACACAATACTCCAAGTGCGGCCGCACCAGAGTTTTGTACAGTTTTGTACATGATCTGGAGGAAGGTATAGATGGTCTGATTAGCAAGTTTGCAGATGACACTAAGATTGGTGGAGTAGCGGATATTGAAGGGGACTGTCAGAGATTGCAGCAGAATATAGATAGATTGGAGAGTTGAGTGGACAAATGGCAGATGGAGTTCAATCCAGGCAAATGCAAGGTGATGCATTTTGGAAGATCTAATTCAAGAGTGAACTATACGGTAAATGGAAAAGCCCTGGGGAAAACTGATGCACAGAGAGATCTGGGTTTTCAGGTCTGTTCTACCCTGAAAATGGCAATGCAGGCGGATTGAGTGATCAAGAAGGCATACGGCATGCTTTCCTTCATTGGAGGGGGTACTGAGTACAAGAGTTGGCAGGTCATGTTACAGATGTGTAGGACTTTGGTTCAACCACATTTGGAATACTGTGTACAGTTCTGGTTGCCATGTTAGCAGAAGAATGTGGATGCTTTGGAGAGGGTGCAGAGGAGGTTCACCAGGATGTTGCCTGTAATGGAGGGCACTAGCTATGAAGAGAGGTTGAGTAGATTAGGATAATTTACATTAGAAAGACAGAGGTTGAGGGGAGACCTGATTGAGGTCTACAAATTCAATTCGAGGGTCAACCCTATTTATGCCAGTCATAATTTTACAAACTTCTATCAGATCTCCTATCATCTTCCAGCACCCTGGAGAAAAGTCTAGCTTGTCCAGCCTCTCCTTATAGCTCATACTGTCAAATCCAGGCAACGTCTTGATAATCTTTACCTGCTCTTTCTCCAAAGTCTCTGGATCCTTTCACTCACGTGACATTGAGAATTGAATGCATTACTCTAAGTGTGGCCTAACCAAAGTCTAAAGAATTCTTGCAACACAACATGCTGATTCTTGTACTCAGTGCTCCAACCAGTAAAGGCAAGCATGCTGTACAACTTCTTTCTCACTCTATCTCCTTCGGTGGCCACTTTTAAGGACCTGTGGCTTAGGACCCCAAGATCCCTGAATACATCAATGCGGTTCAGGATCCTGCTATTAACTATAAACTTTGCCTAAACATTTGATCTTCCAAAGGTGCAACAGCCCACACTTGCTCGGATTAAACTCCATCTGCCATTTCTCTGTCCATATCTGCAAACAATCCATATCCTACTGTATCCTTTGACAGCCTTCTATACCATTCACAACTCCCGGGATCTTTGTGTTGACTGCAAGCTTACTAACCCACCTATCTACTATTTCATCCAAATCACTTGTATATGTCATTGACAGCAGAGGTGCCAATATGTATCCCTGCTGAACACCACTACTCTCAGACCTCCAGCCAGAAGAACGTCCTTCCACTATTACCCTCTGTCTTCTATGGACAAGCTAATTCTGAATTGAAATGGCCAAGTCACGGTGGATTCCATGCACCTTAATCTACTCGATGAGCCTATCATGAGGGTCCCTGCCAAAAGCCTCACTAAATTCCGAGTAGACAATATCCACTGCTGTACTCTTATCAACCACCTTTGTCACATTCTCAGAAAGATCAATCAAGTCAGTAAGACACCAACTGCCCCACACAAAGTGATGTTGACTGTCCTTAATTAGGTCATGCTTTCCCAAATGCAGATGTTGGCGTTGATTTCAAGTGGGTTCAAATACAAGAACAGAGGTATACTGCTGAAGCTGTATAAGGCTCTAATCAGACCGCATCTGGAACACTATGTGCAATTTTGGGCCTCATATCTAAGAAAGAATATGCTAGAATTGGAGGGGATCCAGGGAGGTTATAAGAATGATCCCAGGGATAAAGGGCTTACTATATGAGCAACATTTGAAGACTCTGGTTCTGTACTCAGTGAAGTTTAGAAGAATGGCAAGGGGGTGGAAGTCTCATTGAAACTGACAGAATAGAGTCATACAGTACAGAAACAGACTTTTCGATCCAACTCATCCATGCCACCCAAGTTTCCTAAACGGAACTAGTCCCTCTTACCTGCATTTAGCCCATATCCCTTAAAGCTTTCCTACTCACTTAACGATCCAAATGTCTTTTAAATATTGTATCTGTACCGGCGTCTTCCACTTCCTCTGGAAGTTCGTTCCACATACAAACTACCTTCTGAGCAAAAATGTTGCCCCTCAGGTGCCTTTTAACTCTTTCTCCTCTCACCTTAAAGTTGTGAATCCCCTACCCTAGGGACAGGACCTTTGATATTTATCTTATCTATGCCTCTCATTTTATAAACCTCTTCAAGATCACCCCTCAACCTCCTACGCTCCAGTGAAAAATGTCCCAGCCTATCTGGCCTTTCCTTATCACTCAAACCCTCCAGTCCTGGGAACATCCTTGTAAATCTATTCAGCACCTTTTCCAATTTAATAATATCCTTCCTATAGCACGTTAACCCAAACTGAACTCGAAAAATGACCTCACCTGTGTCCTGTTCAACTGCAACATGACATCCCAACTCTCATACTCAGTGGTTTGAGCAATGAAGGCAAGCATGCCAAACACCACCTTTGAGTCAACTGACCATGGCACCAGGTCCAGGAGGCCATTCAAGAGGGGGGAGCAAGAAGACAGATTGTAGTTTAGGGGATTCCATAATCAGGGGGATAGACAGTATCCTTTGCAAGCAGAATAGAGAATCCCACATGGTGTGTTGCCTGCCTGTTGCCAGGGTGCGAGACATCTCTGACTGGCTTGAGAGGATACTAGAGAGGGAGGGGAACGTGGAGGATGCAGTTGTTGTGGTTCACGTTGGTACCAACAACATAGGCAGGACTATGAAAAAAGACCTGTTTCAGGATTATGAAAAGCTAGGAACAAAATTAAAAACAGGTCTTCAAGGGTCGTAATCTGTGGATTGCTGCCTGAGCCACGTGCAAATTGGCATAGGGAGGCGAGGATCAGGGAAGTAAACACGTGGCTAAAAGACTGGTGTGGAAAAGAGGGTTTCCTTTTCATAGGGCACTGATATCAGTTCCGGGACAGGAGGGATCTATACTGCTGGGATGGACTCCTCCTGAACACGGCCGGGTCCAGTGTTCTGGCAAAAAGAGTAAATAGGGTGGTTAATAGGACTTTAAGTAGGGGGGAAGGGAGAAGCGAGCTTGGAGAGAGAATAACAATTAATGTAAGGCAAAGCACCAGGTTAGCAGGTGTACGAGGAAGCTTCAAGTCCATTGAAAATCAGGAAAGAAGTTAAAGGGAAGGCGAACTCAAGAGCTGTTATTAATGGAGGTGTTAGGATCCAAAAATAAGTTTGCAAAAACTGGTATCAGGGCACTTTATCTGAATGCTCGGAGCATTCGAAACAAGGTGGATGAGTTGTCGGTGCAAATAATGACAAATGGGTATGATTTCGTGGCCATTACAGAGACATGGTTACAGGATGTTCATGACTGGGAGTTAAATATCCAGGGTTATCAAACTGTTTAGAAGGACAGACAGGAAGGTAAGGGAGGTGGTGTTGCTCTGATTTTTAAGGATGATAGCGGGCAGTAGTGAGAGATGGTATAGATTCTACTGAACCAAACATTGAATCCATTTGGGTGGAAATTAGGAATAGCAGGGAGAAGAAGTCACTGATAGGTGTGGTCTATAGGCTACCAAATAAGGACATCGTGGGGGGTGAGCAATAAACATAGAAATAGCTAATGCATGTAAAAATGGTACAGCAATTATCATGTGGGATTTTAATCTACATATTGATTGGCCAAACCAGGTCGGTCATGGCAGACTTGAGGAGGGGTTCATAGAATGCATCAGTGATAATTTCCTTGGACAATATCTAATGGAACCCATGAGGGAGCAAGCTATCCGAAATCTAGTCCTGTGTAATGAGACTGGAATAATTAATGATCTCACAGTTAGGGATCCTCTTGGAAGGAGTGATCACAGTATGGTCCAATTTAAAATACAGCTGGATCGTGAGAAGGTTAAATCCAAGACCTATGTCCTGTGCTTAAACAAAGGAGACTATGAAGGAATGAGCGACGAGTTAGCTAAGGTTGAATGGGAGCAAAAACTTTATGGTGGGTCAATCAAGGAACAGTGGAGGACTTTCAGAACAATTTTTCACAGTGCTCAGCAGAAGTATATTCCAGTTATAAGGAAGAACTGTAGCAAAAGAGAGAGCCAGCCATGGATGTCTAAGGAAATAAAGGAAAGTATCAGGTTGGAAAAAAAAATATAAAAAAGCAAAGAGCTCTGGGAAACTAGTAGACTGGCAAATCTTTAAAGGCCAACAGAAAGCCACATAAAAATTATAAAGAAAAGTAAGATAGATAATGAGAGTAAGCTAGCTCAGAATATAAAAACAAGCAGCAAAATTTTCTGTAAGTATGTAAATAGCCAGAGACTATTTCCCAGGGCAGAAATATCTAACACGAGGGGTCATAGTTTTAAGCTGGTTGGAGGAAAGTATAGAGGGGATGTCAGAGGCGGGTTCTTTACACAGAGAGTTGTGAGAGCATGGAATGCGTTGCCAGCAGCAGTTGTGGAAGCAAGGTCATTGGGGTCATTTAAGAGATTGCTGGACATGCATATGGTCACAGAAATTTGAGGGTGCATACATGAGGATCAATGGTCAGCACAACATTGTGGGCTGAAGGGCCTGTTCTGTGCTGTACTGTTCTATGTTCTATGTTCTATGTTCTATGTAAAAGAGTGGCGAAGGTAAACACTCGCCCTTTAGAGGATGAGAAGGCCTCATCAACAAAACAGTTATTTTGTGTTGGTCTTCACAGTGGAAGACACAAATAACATGCTGAAAACTAATGGCAAGAAGGTTATAGCAGGTGAGGACCTAGAAACAATTATTATCACTAAGGAGGCTGTTTGGAGCAAGCTAATGGGGCTAAAGTTAGACAAGTCTCCTGGCCCTGATGAAATGCATCCCAGGGCACTAAAAGAGGTGATTGGGGAAATAGCAAATGCACTAGTAATTATTTACCAAATTCACTGGACTCTGGGGTGGTTCCTGCAGATTGGAAAACAGCCAATGTGATTCCACTGTTTAAAAAAGGAAGTTGACAAAAAGCTGATAACTGCAGGCCAGTGAGCTTAAGTTTGGTTGTGGGGAAATGCTTGAATCTGTCATTGAGGAGGAACTAGCAAGACATCAGGGTATAAATTGTCCCATTGGGAATACCCAGCATGGGTTCATGAAGGATAGGTCATGTTTAACTAATTTGGTGGAATCCTTTGAAGACATTACTTGCATGGTGGACATTGGGGAACCTGTGGATGTAGTGTATCTAGATTTCAAAACAAAGAAACAACAAAGAAACCTACAGCACAGGAACAAGCCCTTCGGCCCTCCAAGCCTGCGCCGATCAAGACCCTCTGTCTAACCTGTCATCTATTTTCTAACGGTCTGTGACCATTTGCTCCCTGCCCATCCATGTACCTGTCCAAATATATCTTAAAAGACGCTAACATGTCTGCGTCTACCACCTCCACTGGCAACGTGTTCCAGGCGCCCACCACTCTCTAAGTAAAGAACTTTCCACGCAGATCTCCCTTAAACTTACCTTCTGTCACTTTGAACTCATGACCCCTACTAATTGAATCCCCCACTCTGGGAAAAAGCTTTTTGCTATCGACCCTGTCTATACTCCTCATGATTTTGTAGACCTCAATCAGGTCCCCCCTCAATCTCCGTCTTCCTAATGAAAATAATCCTAATCTACTCAACCTCTCTTCATAGCTAGCACCCTCCATACCAGGCAACATCCTGGTGAACCTCCTCTGCACCCTCTCCAAAGCATCCACATCCTTTTGGTAATGTGGTGACCAGAACTGCACACAGTACTCCAAATGTGGCCGAACCAAAGTCCTATACAACTGCAACATGACCTGCCAACACTTGTACTCAGTACCCCGCCCAATGAAGGAAAGCATGCCATATGCCTTCTTGACCACCCTATTGATCTGCGATGTCACCTTTAGGGAACAATCGACCTGAACACCCAGATCTCTCTGTTCATCAAATTTCCAGAAGGCATTTGACAAGGTGCCACACTAAAGGCTGCTACATAAGATAAAGTTACGCTGTATTACAGGTATTGTATTGGCATGGATAGATGTTTGGTTGACCAGTAGAAAGCAAAGAGTAGGAGTAAACGAAATGTGAGGCTGGATGAACACAGCAGGCCCAGCAGCATCTCAGGAGCACAAAAGCTGACGTTTCGGGCCTAGACCCTTCATCGGTGAGGGTTCTGGAATAACATCAGCTTTTGTGCTCCTGAGATGCTGCTGGGCCTGCTGTGTTCATCCAGCCTCACATTTTATTGTTTTGGATTCTCCAGCATCTGCAGTTCCCATTATCACTGATACAGTAGGAGTAAATGGGTATTTTTCTGGTTGGCGGTCAGCGGCCAGTGGTTTGCCTCAGAGATCAGTGTTGGGACCTCAATTGTTTACAATTTACACAGATGAATTGGAGTTGGCAGACTATGTGTGGTGTATCTAAATTTTGCAGATGACAGTAAGGAGAGTGGTAGTGAGTCACTGTTTTTGAATCTGTAAAAAGCTTACCTTGAGAATAGGTGGAGGTATGCTGAGCAGGAGCAGACACAGGACGGCTGAGTAAGTGAGGTAATATATTTGTGTGGTTGCGTTACCTGAAACACTACCCGGGTAGTGTCTCCCACCCATCCTCCTCCTCTAAGCAAAAAAAAGGTTCTGTGTGCTTGACTGGTAAGGTAACAAATTTATTTTTTAATTCTTTATTTTTTAAGTCTTGGGAATTTAGAATAATGGGAACGGAGGTCAGGGCAGTTGAATGTTCCTCCTGCAGAATGTGGGAGGTAAGGGTCACCACTAGTGTCCCTGCTGACTACATCTGTTGGAAGTGCACCCAACTCCAGCTCCTCGAAAACCGCGTTAGGGAACTGGAGCTGGAGCTGGATGAACTTTGGATCATTCGGAAGGCAGAGGGGGCTATTGAGAGGAGTTACAGGGAGGTAGTCACTCCTCAAGTACAGGAAAAAGGCAGATGGATTACGGTCAGGGGACGGAAAGGGAACCGGCAGGCAGTGCAGGGATCCCCTGTGGCCATTCCCCTCAACAATAAGTATACCGTTTTGGATAGTGTTGGGGGGGGTACTTACCAGGGGAAAGCAGTAGGGCACAGGTGTCTGGCACAGAGTCTGTCCCTGCTGCTCAGAAGGGAAGGGGGAAGATGAGCAGAGCATTAGACATTGGGGACTCCATAGTTAGGGGGACAGATAGGAGGCTCTGTGGGGACGAGAGAGACTCACGGTTGGTGTGTTGCCTCCCAGGTGCCAGGGTGCGTGATGTCTCTGATCGTGTTTTTGGGATCCTTAAGGGGGAGGGGGAGCAGCCCCAAGCTGTGGTCCACATTGGCACCAACAACATAGGTAGGAAGAGAGATGGGGATTTAAGGCAGAAATTCAGGGAGCTAGGATGGAAGCTGAGAGCTCGGACGAACAGAGTTGTTGTCTCTGGTTTGTTGCCTGTGCCACGTGCTAGTGAGGCGAGGAATAGGGAGAGAGAGAGGAGTTGAACACGTGGCTACAGGGATGGTGCAGGAGGGAGGGTTTTGGATTCTTGGAAAATCGGGGCTCTTTCTGGGGTAGGTGGGACCTCTAGGGGCAAGATGGCCTTCACCTGAACCAGAGGGGTAGCGACATCCTGGGGCGAAATTTGCTAAGGCTTTTCGGGTGGGTTTAAACTAATTCAGCAGGGGGTTGGGCACCAAAATTGTAGTTCGAGTATAGAAAAGGTTGAGAGTAGGGTGGTCCGAAATAAAGTTTCAGGGAAGAAAGATGGCACTGGCAAGCAAGAAGCTGGTTTGAAGTGTGTCTACTTCAATGCCAGGAGCGTCCGGAATAAGGTGAGTGAACTTGCAGCATGGGTTAGTACCTGGGACTTCGATGTTGTGGCCATTTCGGAGACATGGATAGAGCAGGGACAGGAATGGTTGTTGCAGGTTCCGGGCTTTAGATGTTTCAGGAAGAACAGAGAAGATGGTAAAAGGGGCGGAGGTGTGGCATTGTTGGTCCAGGACAGTATTACAGTTGCAGAAAGGATGTCTGGGGACTCGTCAACTGAGGTAGTATGGGCTGAGGTTAGAAACAGGAAAGGAGAGGTCACCCTGTTGGGAGTTTTCTATTGGCCTCCGAATAGTTCCAGAGATGTAGAGGAAATGATAGCAAAGATGATTCTCAATAGGAGTGAGAGAGACAGGGTCTTTGTCATGGGGGAACTTCAACTTTCCAAATATTGACTGGGAGCACTATAGTTCGAGTACTATAGATGGGTCAGTTTTTGTCCAGTGTGTGCAGGAGGGCTTCCTGACACAGGATGTAGATAGGCCAACAAGGGGCGAAGCCACATTAGATTTGGGACTGGGTAATGAGTCTGGCCAGGTGTTAGATTTGGAAGTAGGTGAGCACTTGGACGAGGGAATTGAAGGATGGGTCAGCAAGTTTGCAGACGACACAAAGGTCGGAGGTGTCGTTGACAGTGTAGAGGGCTGTTGTAGGCTGCAGCGGGACATTGACAGGATGCAGAGATGGGCTGAGAGGTGGCAGATGGAGTTCAACCTGGATAAATGCGAGGTGATGCATTTTGGAAGGTCGAATTTGAAAGCTGAGTACAGGATTAAGGATAGGATTCTTGGCAGCGTGGAGGAACAGAGGGATCTTGGTGTGCAGATACATAGATCCCTTAAAATGGCCACCCAAGTGGACAGGGTTGTTAAGAAAGCATATGGTGTTTTGGCTTTCATTAACAGGGGGATTGAGTTTAAGAGTCGTGAGATCTTGTTGCAGCTCTATAAAACTTTGGTTAGACCGCACTTGGAATACTGCATCCAGTTCTGGGCGCCCTATTATAGGAAAGATGTGGATGCTTTGGAGAGGGTTCAGAGGAGGTTTACCAGGATGCTGCCTGGACTGGAGGGCTTATCTTATGAAGAGAGGTTGACTGAGCTCGGTCTCTTTTCACTGGAGAAAAGGAGGAGGAGAGGGGACCTAATTGAGGTATACAAGATAATGAGAGGCATAGATAGAGTTGATAGCCAGAGACTATTTCCCAGGGCAGAAATGGCTAGCACGAGGGGTCATAGTTTTAAGCTGGTTGGTGGAAAGTATAGAGGGGATGTCAGAGGCAGGTTCTTTACGCAGAGAGTTGTGAGAGCATGGAATGCGTTGCCAGCAGCAGTTGTGGAAGCAAGGTCATTGGGGTCATTTAAGAGACTGCTGGACATGCATATGGTCACAGAAATTTGAGGGTGCATACATGAGGATCAATGGTCGGCACAACATTGTGGGCTGAAGGGCCTGTTCTGTGCTGTACTGTTCTATGTTCTATGTTCTATGTTCACTTTGGTGATAGCGATCACAATTCAGTTTTGTTTACTTTAGTGATGGAAAGGGATAGGTGTATACCACTGGGCAAGAGTTATAGCTGGGGGAAAGGCAATTACGATGAGATTAGGCAAGATTTAGGAAGCATAGAATGGGGAAGGAAACTGAAGGGGATGGGCACATTAGAAATGTGGAGCTTATTCAAGGAAAAGCTCCTGTGTGTCCGAGATAAGTATGTACCTGTCAGGCAGGGAGGAAGCTGTAGAGTGCGGGAGCCGTGGTTTACGAAGGAAGTGAAATCTCTGTTCAAGAGGAGGAAGAAGGCTTATGTTAGGATGAGATGTGAAGGCTCAGTTAGGGCACTTGAGGGCTACGAGGTAGCCAGGAAAGACCTAAAGAGAGAGCTCAGAAGAGCCAGGAGGAGACATGAGAAGTTGTTGGCGGATAGGATCAGGGTAAACCCGAAGGCTTTCTATAGGTATTTAAGGAATAAAAGAATGACGAAAGTAAGATTAGGCCCAATCAAGGATAGTAGTGGTAAGTTGTGTGTGGAGTCAGAGGGGATAGGGGAAGCACTAAATGAATATTTTTCAACAGTATTCTCTCTAGAAAATGACATTGTTGTCGAGGAGAATACTGAGATACAGGCTACTAGACTAGGTGGGATTGAGGTTCACAAGGAAGAGGTATTAGAAATCCTTCAGAGGGTGAAGATAGATAAGTCCCCTGGATGGATTGGATTTATCCTCGGATCCTCTGGGAAGCCAGGGAGGAGATTGCTGAGCCTTTGGCATTGAACTTTAACTTGTCATTGTCTACAGGAATAGTGCCAGAAGACTGGAGGATAGCAAATGTGGTTCCCCTGTTCAAGAAGGGGAGTAGAGACAACCCTGGTAATTATTGACCAGTGAACCTTACCTCAGTTGTTGGTAAAGTGTTGGAAAAGGTTATAAGGGATAGGATTTATAATCATCTAGAAAAGAATAAGTTGATTAGGGATAGTCAGCATGGTTTTGTGAAGGGAAGGTCATGCCTCACAAACCTTATTGAGTTCTTTGAGAAGGTGACCAAACAGGTAGATGAGAGTAAACTGGTTGGTGTGGTGTATATGGATTTCAGCAAGGCGTTCGATAAGGTTCCCCACAATAGGCTATTGTACAAAATGCGGAGGAATGGGACTGTGGGAGATATAGCAGTTTGAATCGGAAATTGGCTTGCTGAAAGAAGACAGAGGGTGGTAGTTGATGGAAAATGTTCATCCTGGAGCGCAGTTACTAGTGGCGTACTGCAAGGGTCGGTGTTGGGTCCACTGCCGTTTGTCATTTTTATAAATGACCTGGATGAGGGCGTAGAAGGATGGGTTAGTAAATTTGCAGACGACACTAAGGTCGGTGGAGTTGTGGATAGTGACAAAGGATGCTGTAGGTTGCCGAGAGACATAGATAATCTGCAGAGCTGGGCTGAGAGGTGGCAAATGGAGTTTAATGCAGACAAGTGTGAGGTGATGCACTTTGGTAGGAGTAACCGGAATGCAAAGTACAGGGCTAATGATAAGATTCTTGGTAGTGTAGATGAGCGGAGAGATCTCAGTGTCCATGTACACAGATCCTTGAAAGTTGCCACCCAGGTTGACAGGGCTGTTTAGAAGGCATAGAGTGTTTTAGCTTTTATTAATATGGGGATCGAGTTCTGGAACCAAGAGGTTATGGTGAAGCTGTACAAAACTCTGGTGCAACCGCACTTGGAGTATTGTGTACAGTTCTGGTCACCGCATTATAAGAACGCTGTGGAAGCTTTGGAAAGGGTGCAGAGGAGATTTACTAGGATGTTGCCTGGTATGGAGGGAAGGTCTTACGAGGAAAGGCTGAGGGACTTGAGGCTGTTTTCATTGGAGAGCAGAAGGTTGAGAGGTGACTTAATTGAAACATATAAAATCATCAGAGTGTTAGATAGGGTGGATAGGGAGAGCCTTTTTCCTAGGACAGTTGCGGCGAGCACGAGGGGGCATAGCTTTAAATTGTGGGGTGAAAGATATAGGAGAGATGTCAGAGGTAGTTTCTTTACTCAGAGAGTAGTAAGGGAATGGAACGCTTTGCCTGCAACGGTAGTAGATTCGCCAACTTTGGGTAAATTTAAGTCATCATTGGATAAGCGTATGGACGTAGATGGAATAGTGTAGGTTAGATGGGCTTGAGATCGGTATGACAGGTCGGCACAACATCGAGGGCCGAAGGGCCCGTACTGTGCTGTAATGTTCTATGTTCTCTGTAAAACACCATCAGTTTCCTAGGGACGTGTACTGAGGACAGCATTCCAGGAACAAATCTTGCAGCCTTTGCGGCGTCATCTGTACGCTGATTCATGGGTCAATAGAAAAGAACTTTAAGTGCACAGAGCGTTGTGAGAGCGTCATCTTTACCATCAACTATACAGCCATTTTTGTGCCATTTGCGAATTTTCCAAAGCTATCATATTGACCACAAACAACGAAGGACCACCATCACTGGAAACAGCTTTCAATTTGCAAAAACGTGTCAACCATTATCCGAGATAGTAGGAACTGTCAATGCTGGAGAATGAGATAACGAGGTGTAGAGCTGGATGAACACAGCAGGCCAAGTAGCATCAGAGGAGCAGGAAAGCTGACGTTTCGGTCTGGACCCTTCAGGAAAAAAAAATTGGCTCCCTTTCATTGAGCCAATTTTTGATCCAACTCAACCTATTCCCCTGAATTCTTTGGGTTTTAATTTTTCTGACCAGTTTGCCAAGTGGGACTTTGTCCGGTGCGCCTCAAAAATCCATGTAAACACATCTACTACATTACCCTCATCAGCCCTCTTTGCATGCTTTGAACATTCATTGAAGTCACAAAGACATGCCCTTTCATTAACAAAACTTTGCTGATCAATCTAATTGAGTTAACTCTGTGTCTCAGTATTGACTCCATTAATGCTCAAGGTCAGAGTGAACAACATAGAATTATTTAGCCTATCTTTCGCTCCCTTTTTAAACAACAACAATGTGGCAGTCCTCTGGTACCTCACCTGTATGGAGTGTGAATTGGAAAATGAACCTCAGAGCATCTACGATTTTCTCTCTGTCTCCCTCTAACAGATTCAGATACGTGTAGTGCACGAGTTAACCTTAAGGAGGTCAATCCCTCCAGTTCAACCCTTCTCATTATGCTTATTTTACCTAATGTTTAATACTACCCCTCTTTAACCTGAATGTGTGCATCATCTCTCTCCTTTCATGACCAAATATTCATTAAGAACCCTACCCATAAGCCCAGCTTGCACAGTTCCTACCTTTCCCAGAAGCAGTCCTGGAATTCTACTCTAATGCCCATCCTCAGACCCCCAGCTTTCCAGTCATATGTTCAGTCACTCAATTCTCCTATTTTTATGCAAACAAGTCCATTGGGCTGTGCATTATCCTGAGGCTTCTGTTTTGGATGCCCTACCCTTCAGTTTCCCAACCTTGCTCGAAGAAATCCACTTTGAGGACTTAATTTGGAGATGAGCTAGATAAATGGAGTGGTGGTTATGGCCAGTCCCCTCAACTTTCCCTCAGGCAGTTCCTCAGGATTGAAGAGATAGTAAGAGCTGCTGAAACAGAAACAGAGTTGCTGGAAAAACTCAGCAGGTCTGGCAGCATCTGTGAAGGCAAAAACAAAGTTAACATGGTTGATGGGAGATCAAATAGAAACTTACAAGATAATACGTGGCTTAGAAAGGATGGACGCTGGGAAGTTGTTTCCGTTAGGCGGGGAGAGTAAGACTTGTAGGCACAGCCTTAGAATTAGAGGGGGTAAATTTAAAACGGAAATGAGGAGACATTTCTTCAGCCAGAGCGTGGTGGGCCTGTGAAATTCATTGCCGTGGAGTGCAGTGGAGGCGGGGACATTAAATGTCTTCAAGGCAGAGATTGATAACTTCTTGATCTCACAAGGAATTAAGGGCTATGGGGAGTGTGCGGGTAAGTGGAGTTGAAATGCCCATCAGCCATGATTAAATGGTGGAGTGCACATGATGGGCCGAATGGCCTTACTTCCACTCCTATGTCTTATGGTCTTAAGTGGCTGATAAGCCCTATCTGGATTTCTTTTGTCTTCATTCATATGACGTCAGTGTTGCTGGCTGGTCCAGCTTAATTTGCCCATCCTTTGTTACCCTTGAGAAGTTAGTTGTGAGGTGCCTTGAACCAATTCAGTCCGTGAGCTGTAGGTTGACTCATGATGCAGTTTGTGAGGAAGTTCCAGACTTTTTGACCCAGTGACAGTGAAGGAATGATAATATATTTCTAAGCCACGATGCTGTTTTTTGAAGGGGCCTTCACAGGTGGTGGTTCCCATGTATCCGGATACAAAGAATCATCCTCCGACACTTCCGCCATCTACAATCCGATCCCACAACCCATGCCATTTTTCCATCCCCACCGTTGTCTGCTTTCCGGAGAGACCACTCTCTCCGCGACTCCCTTGTCCGCTCCACACTCCCCTCCAACCCCACCACACCCGGCACCTTCCCCTGCAACCGCAGGAAGTGCTACACTTGCCCCCACACCTCCTCCCTCACCCCCATCCCAGGCTCCAGGATGACCTTCCATATCAAACAGATGTTCACCTGCACATCTGCCAATGTGATATATTGTATCCATTGCACCCGGTGTGGCTCCCTCTACATTGGGGAAACCAAGCGGAGGCTTGGGACCACTTTGCAGAACACCTCCGCTCAGTTTGCAACAAACAACTGCACCTCCCAGTTGCGAACCATTTCAACTCCCCCCTCCCATTCCTCAGACAACACGTCCATCATGGGCCTCCTGCAGTGCCACAGTGATGCCACCCGAAGGTTGCAGGAACAGCAACTCATATTCCGCTTGGGAACCCTGCAGCCCAATGGTATCAATGTGGACTTCACCAGCTTCAAAATCTCCCCTTCCCCTACTGCATCCCATAAACAGCCCAGTTCTTCCCCTCCCCACACTGTATCCCAAAACCAGCCCAGCCTGTCTCTGCTTCCCTAACCTGTTCTTCCTCTCACCCATCCCTTCCTCCCACCTCAAGCCGCACCTCCATTTCCTACCTACCACCTCATCCCGCCTCTTTGACCTGTCCATCTTCCCTGGACTGACCTATCCCCTCCCTACCTCCCCACCTATACTCTCCTCTCTACCTATCTTGTTTTCTCTCCATCTTCGGTCCGCCTCCCCCTCTCTCCCTATTTATTCCAGAACCCTCTCCTCATCCCCCTCTCTGATGAAGGGTCTAGGCCTGAAACATCAGCTTTTGTGCTCCTGAGAGGCTGCTTGGCCTGCTGTGTTCATCCAGCTCCACTCATCCAGCTCCACACTTTGTTATCTTGGATTCTCCAGCATCTGCAGTTCCCATTATCACTGGTTCCCATGTATCTACTGCCCTTGTCCTTTTCGATGGAGTTAATTCTGTGTTTGGAA
Organism: Stegostoma tigrinum; assembly: GCF_030684315.1. Lineage (NCBI taxonomy): Eukaryota > Metazoa > Chordata > Chondrichthyes > Orectolobiformes > Stegostomatidae > Stegostoma > Stegostoma tigrinum. Next base: position 139,649,428 of record NC_081356.1, read on the forward strand.
GGTGTTGTCTTCAGTGGATTTTGGCAGTATATCATGTAGATGGTACCCACTGCTGCTATTGACAGTCAGTGGTGGAGAGAGTGGATACATGTGTGTATGGTGCCAATCAGGCAGGCTACTCTGTCTTGGATGGTGTTAAGCTTCCTGAGTGTTTTTGGAGATGCACTCATCTAGGTAAGTTGGGAGTATTCCATCATTCTCCAGACTTATGCCAGGCAGGTGGTGGGGAGATTTTGGGGAGGCTGGGGATGAATTGAAAGCTTGGCTCGATTGAAATGTTCAGACCGGTAGGTCAGAAAAGGGAACTTGAGTTTCACAGGTGAGTTCCTGGATGCCTCTGTCAGATATTGTTGTTTGAGCATGAAGGAAGGCTAGGGTATGGTGTCTCTGATCGTGTCCAGTCATGTTTGAAGCAGCTGATGAGCAACCAGCTGTAGGTGATGTTCTGGCTACGTGCTGCTAATCTTTGTTTGTGGATGTGAGTTTGCTCGCTGAGCTAGAAGGTTAGTTTTCAGATGTTTCGTCACCATTCTAGGTAACATCATCAGTGAGCCTCCGACGAAGCGTTGGTGTTATGTCCCGCTTTCTATTTATCTGGTTAGGTTTCCTTGGGTTGGTGATGTCATTTCCTATTCTTTTTCTCAGGGGATGGTAGATTGGCTCCAAATCAATTTGGAGCCAATCTACCATCCCTGAGAAAAAGAACAGGAAATGATATCACCAACGCAGGAAATGACATCACCAACCCAAGGAAACCTAACCAGATAAATAGAAAGCGGGACATAACACCAGTGCTTCGTCGGAGGCTCACTGATGATGTTACCTAGAATGGTGACGAAACGTTTGAAAACTAACCTTCCAGCTCAGCGAGCAAACTCACATCCAGAACCTCAACCTGAGCTACAAATCTTCTCAAAACTCGCTAATCTTTGTTTGTTTATTCATACTGTAGGTTCATACCAAGTTTCATAATCGACAGGCACATGTTCCTGGCAGTGACACCTCCTGTCTTAGCTTTTCATATGATGGCAACACCCTGGCATCCCGTGGTGGTATGTGTATGTTTCTGTACTTGTAAATATGTGCCTCATAAATATTGTGCTAGTGTTACGAATAGGTTGCAAACCTGCATTCATATGTGTGCGTGTGTGTGTGTTTACCTTCTTAAAGAGCCTTGGCAAATTTCACATGGAATATTAGTGTTCCTGATTTTGTATTTGCCAAAACTCACTTTCATAGTCACATTTCATTCTTCAGTAATTGCTTCCAGCTCAATCTTATCGACCAAGATTTCCACCTAAGTTTCATCCTTTGTGTTTCAAATACACCGAGCATCACCAATATCTCTGTGACATATAGCACTCCTCAGGTAGCTGTTCTCGCTATATTGTGAGATCCACACCCTGAGTGTGTGGCGGCTCATGGCACGGTCCTGATCTCTGTCTCGATCAGTTCTGCTTCATGCAATCTCAAAGCTGTCCCCCACTGCAATTCCTTTTCATTCTTCATTGTTTTAACTTGCTTTCTTCCTTTCCAAGGCAAACCTGTTGTTTGAGCCTGTTTCTGCCGCATGAGCTTATTTCTTCCTGCCTTGTCTTGATTTTCTGTCTCCTTGTCCAGTCATTTCCCACTTACATCCATGATTCGTATGATGCTCTATGTCGGTTTCAAAATTTCTGGCTTGCAGGCACCAGCTGTCTCATTTTTACCTTGCAAGTGGAATCCCTCTACATGCCCATCCCCCATTATGGCAGATGGATCCTTCATTTCTCTCTTGAAAAAAGGCCTGACCATTCCCATCCATCAGCCCCTTCTCCGCTTTAAGTGGAGAATAGAACCCAGAGACGGACAAGGGGATGGATGATGGTAAAGCCAGGGAAGCTGACGATGGGGATCATAAGTTAGTGAAAAAGGTTTAGCTGTGCTGAAAGCAGCCGGTGTCATGATAAGACGATAAAATATTGGAGATGAATTAGGCCATTCAGTCCATTCGGTCTGCTTGCCTTTCAATCATGGCTGATACGTTTCTCAAACCTATCCTCTTTCCTTTGCCACTTAGTCCTTGATGCCCTTACTAATCAAGAATATAACTGTCTCTGTCTTAAATGTACTCAATGACTTGGCCTCCACAGTCCTGTGCAGCAATAAGTTCCACAGATTCACCACCCTCCTGGTTGAGGAAATTCTCCTCATCTCAGTTCTAAAGTGTCATCCCTTCACTCAGCCTGTGACCCTGCATCCTAGTCTTTCCAATTGGTACAGCACAGGAATAGGCACATTGAATACAGACACAGAATCCTCAACTGACAAGTTCTTCATCCCTGGGATCATTCTTATAAATTTAGTCTGGATCCTTCCATCATTCCTTAGATACGGGACCCAAAACTGCTCACAATATTTCAAATGCAGTCTGACTAGATCCTTAAACAGCCTCATCAATACATCTCTTATATTCCAGCCCTCTTGAAATGAATACTAACATTGTATTTGCTTTCCTAACTACCAACCGAACCTGCGTGTTAACATTAAGAGAATTTTGAATGGGGACTGACAAGTCGCCTCACACTTATCTGCATTGTATTCCATCTGCTGCTTCTTTGCTTACTCTCCTAGCCTGCCCAAGTCTTCTGCAGCTTCCCTGCTTGCTTAACAATACCTGTTCCTCCACCTATCTTTGTGCCACATTCAAGCAGAGAAAAAATGATGTCAGTTCCTTCGTCCACATAGTTAATGGATATCATGAATAGATATAGTCCCAACACAAACCCCTGTGGAACTGAAAACGTCACTGGGTTAGAGTTACTCTTTGCCTTCTGTCAATCAGCAGTTTCTCTATCCGTGCCAGTACCTTGCTCCTAACACCATAGGTTCTTACATAATTTACCAGCCTCCTAAGCAGTATCTTGTCAAAGGACTTCTGGAAATTCAAATAGATCGTGTTCTCTGGATCTCCTTTGTCACACTTGGCCATTACCTCCTCAGTGAATTCAAACAAACTTAGTAGGCATAACCTCCTCTGATGAAACTGCACTGACTCAGCTCTATTTTACCATGCATTTCCAAGCACACTCAAATCTCATCCTTAATCATGGACTCTAAAATTTTACCAATGACTGAGTTCAGGCTAAGTGGCCTATAGTTTCCTATGCCTCTCTCCCTTCTTGAACGATCCACTTGGACCCTCCTTGACTGTAGTGATTCACCAACAATGCTTTTACAGTCTCCTCAGTGGTCTCATTCAAAATTCTGGGTTGTAGTCCATTTGTACCAGGTAATTTATGCACCTTGAGACCTTTCACCTTCAGCACTTCCTCCTTAGTGATCACCACTATACTCACCTCTGCCCCTGACAGTTTCGAACTTCTGGTTTGCTGCTGGTGTTTGTGAAAAGTGATGCAGAGTACCAATTCATTTCCTCCCTGTTGGAGACAGATGTCAAAAAGGAACCTCCAGTTCTACGTTCAGCAGTACAAATGACCTTTATTCAGAGCTCTTTTACAACATGTAGAAGAGACCAGAGATTTCTCTGAATCTAGCTTTCATGTGGAGCCCAGTTGCCCTCTAAATGACGGCTCAGATCAGGGGGGAGGTGAGTGACACTTTGGCTTCACTGATGAATACAGTATTTTTATACATTTTGCATTACAGTAAATAAACGCAACATTGATGTTAATGTTCCCGTTCCCCTAGCCTGTACATCCAGTCTTGTAAACACTTGATCAATGATGGACAGCATTGGGTTCCCCATGACCTCATGATGTTTACCAGACATTGTTATCATCAGGCCCTCAGATCTTGCAGTGAACCTCATTAATTTACATTCCATTGTTAATGGTTATACACTTTGTCAGACATTTGCCAAAATTGCTTGACTCTAAGGACTGTTTGAATTCTGTTATTCACTATTTTCATTGGTATCCTTAACAAATTTTGCTACTCATCTTATATTTCCTGCTATTCTACTCACAGGAGATAGAAGAAGAGCTAATTCCTACCATTTGCTATAAAATTCATAATTTCAGTTGTAATATAATGTTAGTTATATGTAAAGTTATACGGTTACACCTAATGTTAAAATTCTTCAGCCAACGAGTTGTGAGCAGCTCATGTCCTACCTGACCTTAGAAGAAAACACTGCCCCTCTATCTTGTACCTGCAACAATGAATTAATCCAGGCATATGCTATCTTCTAAGTTGAAGCTTACTGTCCCAACTCTAAATATTTATTCACCAACTTTTATTTAATAGATAACATCTATTCTATCAATAAAACTGAAACCTCAGTCACGTTCACAGCTCAATGATCTTGTCTGAGCTACTAGGATTTTACAAGACAATCTTATTGCCCTTTTAACTTATCATGTCTCGGTTATTGTGGGATCATAATTTCCTTTTAATTCTTTCTAAACTACAAACTTTCGGCTGTCTGTTCCCAGGCATCTCTTACAAAATCAGAAGTTGTTGGAAAAGCTCAGCAGGTGTGGCAGCATCTGTGAAGAAAAAAATCAGAGTTAAATTTCGGGTCCGGTGACCCTTCCTCAGACGTCTCTTGTCAAGATGTCTTTTACAGACATCTGCAGCTGGTGTTTGTATAGAACTCCTGGTATATGAGTTTGTAAGATTCTTTGTTCTGCCTAAACTTTGTTACCTTGGATTTATCTTCTTCTCAAAGCTACCATCTCATTTTAACTCTGAGCTCACCAAACTAATTCTGTTGGTGCATCTAAAAATCTTCTCTGTCATACTATGCCAACCAAAAATCTACAGGCAGCCATCTTGAGCCACCTCTGGCAGTAGGCCCCTCCAACATTCCACCATTTCTGTGTTCGCCATTACTACTACTCTAGCCTTTCCCAGCAGTCCATTGTCCATTCTTGCTGCTCCATTGTCTTCCTTGTTGGGCACCCTTTCCGTCAGTTCTGGCCAGCTCATTCCTCATGCCCTTGCTGTTACCTTTATTCTGTTGTAATACTGTTTTCTAGGAGATGGGTGAGATAGTAAACAAATATTTCACCTTCGTATGGGAGGGAAATATGTGTCTGATGGTGGCATCCTGCTTTTGCTGGAAGAAATGGCAGCTTACAATCCTTTGGATGTGAATGTTGGTGTGTCAGAAAGTGAGGACCAGGGGGATCCTGTTACAGCAGAGAAGAAAAGGGGGCGAGGGTAGAAATGTGGGAAATGTTGGACACAGCTGAGGGCCCTGTCAACCACAGATGTGGGGAATCCTCAGTTGAGGAAAGATGTAGATGTTTCTGAGGGCCACTCTCAGTGAAGGTGGCACAATCAGAACAGATGTGACTACGACAAAGAAACTGGGAGAATGGAATGTAGTCCTCACAGGAAACAAGTGTGAGGATGGAGTTGGTAGATTTGTCATGGATATCAGTGACCTACCATTGCATAAGTGGAAACAGATGGAGAAAGGGTAGGGAGGAATCGGAGATGGACCAGTTGAAGGTGAGAGCAGGGTGGAAATTGAAAGTGAAATTGATAATTTTTTTTCCAATTCCGAGCGAGAGAAGTGCAAATGATGTCATTGATATACTGGAGAAAGAGTTGTGGGAGGGACCCAAGTAGGATTGGAACAAAGAAAGCTCCATGTGCCCCCACAAAGAAACAGGGATAACTGGGCCCCATGCCCCAAAGGTGGCAACACCTTTCTCTAGTACATTGACTTTCCTGAAATCACAGTTCCTTAAAAAAAGTATAAACTAACTTTGGAACAAAGCTGATAAGACTCAGGAAGTCTAAATCATGTCAGGCGAGTAGAACTGAGTGGAATGTAGGCCCTATCAGCATCCAGGATGGCAGTCTGCTTTCCAGACTGGAGGCCTGTGACCAGCGATGTCGTAAAGTCATAGAGTTTTACAGCACAGAGACAGGTCCTTTGGTCCAAACTGGCCCGTGCTCACCAAAATCCCCATGCACGCTAAGCCCATTTCCCTACACTTGGCCAAATATCCTTCTAAACCTTTCCTTTCCATGTATTTGTCCAAATGCCTTTTAAATGTTGTTAATATACCCACCTCAACCACTTCTGCTGGAAGCTGATTCCATATGCGTACCACCCTCTGTGTAAAAACATTGCCCTTCAGGTTCCTGTGTATGCTTTCCCCTCTTACCTTAAACTGATGCCCTGTAGTCCTTAATTCCCCAACCCTGGAAAATGACTGAATGCATTCACCCTATACATGTTTTAGATTTCCTACATGTCTGAATGGTTTAGATTCCCTACAGTGTGGGAACAGGCCGTTCGGCCCAAGAAGCCCACACCGCCTCTTGGAGCATCCCACCCTAACCCATCCCCCTATAACCCACACACCCCTGAACACTACGGGCAATTTAGCATGGCCAATCCACCTGGCCTGCACATCTTTGGACTCTGCGACTAAACTGGAGCACCTGGAGAAAATCCACGCAGACATGTGGAGAATGTGCAAACTCTGCATAAACAGTTGCCCAATGCCGGAATCAAACCTGGGTCCCTGGCGCTGTGAGGCTGCAGTGGTAACCACTGCTAACCACGCCTCTCATGATCTTATACACATCTATAAGATAGGCCCTCAGTCTCCTACACTCGAAAGAAAAAAGTCCCAGATTGTCCAAACTCTCCCTATAACTCAGTCCCTTGAGTTCTGTCAACATCCTTGTAAATTTCCTCTGCACTCTTTCCAATATAGTAACATCCTTCTTATTGCAATAGGAACACAATTCTCCAAGTGCAACCTCACCAACATACTGTACAACTGCAATATAAGTTCCCAACTTCTGTACTCAGTGCCTGACTGATGAAGGCCAGTGTGCCAAAAGCCGCCTTCACTGCCGTGTCTACTTGTGGCGCTACTTTCAGGGTGGACCTCCAAGATCCTTCTCTTTAACACTCCTTAAGACCCTACCATTCACTATGAAACTCCAACCTTGATTTGACTTTCCAAAATGCAAGACCTCACACTTATCTGTATTAAACTCCATTTGCCATTTCTTGGCCCACTTCCCCAGCTGATCAAGATCCTGCTGCAATTTCTGATAACCTTCCTCACTGTCCATGATACCACCCATTTTAATGTCACCAGTAAACTTACTACTCAGGCCTTTTACATTCTGATCCAAATCATTGATACAGATAACAAAAAGTTATAGGCCCAGTACCGACCCCTGAAACACACCACGAGTCACAGGCCTCCAGTCAGACAAACATCATTCCGGTATTATCCTCTGCTTTCTACCTTCAAGCCAATTGTGTATCCGATTTGCCAACTCTCCCTGGATTCCATGCAACCTAACCTTCCAGAGCAGCCTACCATGTGGAAACTTATCAAAGGCCTCACTGAAATCCACATAGACTATGTCTACTGCCCTGCCCTTATCAACCTTCCTGGTCACTTCCTCACAGAACTCTAACAAATTTGTGAGGCTTGATCTCTCACACACAAAGCCATGCTGACTACTCCTAATCAAGTCCTGTCTTTTCAATGCATATATGCCTTATCTTTCAGAATCTTAAGTAACTTAACCTACCAGTTCTGAAAAAGGGCCACCGTACCTGAACCCGAGGCAAGATTAGGGAACCCTGGATGACAGGTGAAATTGTGAGACTAACCAAGAGAAAAAAGGAAGCATACCTGAGGTCTAGGCGACTGAAAACAGACGAAGCTTTGCAAGAGTATCGGGAATGTAGAGCGAATCTGAAATGAGGGATTAAGAGGGCTAAGAGAGGACATGAGATATTGCTGGCAAACATGGTTAAGGAAAATCCCAAAGCCTTTTATTCATATATAAAGAGCAAGAGGGTAACTAGAGAAAGGATTGGCCCACTTAAGGACAAAGAAGGAAAGTTATGCGCTGATTCAGAGAAAATGGGTGACGTTCTTAACGAGTACTTTACATCGGTATTCACTAAGGGGAGGGACATGATGGATGTTGAGGTTAGGGATAGATGTTTGCTTACTCTAGGTCAAGTTGACATAAGGAAGGAGGAAGTGCTAGGTATCCTAAAAGACATTTAAGGTGGACAAATCCCCAGGTCCGGATGGGATCTATCCCAGGTTATTGAGGGAAGCGAGAGAGGAAATAGCCGGGGCCTTAACAGATATCTTTGCAGCGTCCTTAGACACGGGTGAGGTCCCAGAGGACTGGAGACTTGCTAATGTTGTCCCCTTGTTTAAGAAGGGTAGCAAGGATAATCCAGGTAATTATCGATCGGTGAGCCTGATGTCAGTGGTAGGGAAGCAACTGGAGAAGATACTGAGGGATAGGATCTATTCCCATTTGGAAGAAAATGGGCTTATCAGTGATCGGCAACATGGTTTTGTGCAGGGAAGGTCATGTCTTAGCAAATTAATAGAATTCTTTGAGGACGTGACAAAGTTGATTGAGGGAAAGGCTGTAGATGTCATATACATGGACTTCAGTAAGACGTTTGATAAGGTTCCCCATGGCGGGCTGATGAAGTGAAGTCACATGGGGTCCAGAGTGTGCTAGCTAGATGGATAAAAAACTGGCGAGGCAACAGGAGACAGGGTAGTAGTAGAAGGGAGTTTCTCAAATTGGAAACCTGTGACCAGTGGTGTTCCACAGGGATCTGTGCTGAGGCCACTGTTGTTTGTGATATCTGTAAATGATCTGGAGGAAGGTGTAGGTGGTCTGATCAACAAGTTTGCAGATGACATAGAGATTGGTGGAGTAGCTGATAGTGAAGGGACTGTCAGAGATCACAGCAGAATATAGATAGACTGGAGAGTTGGGCAGATAAATGACAGATGGAGTTCGATCCGAGCAAATGCGAGGTGATGCATTTTGTAAGTTCAAATTCAAGGGCGAACTATACAGTAAATAGAAAAGTCCTAGGGAAAATTGATGAACAGAGAGATCTGGGTGTTCAGGTCCATTGTTCCCTGAAGGTGACAATGCAGGTCAAGAGGGTGGTCAAAAAGGCACATGGCATGCTTTCCTTCATTGGGCGGGGTATTGAGTACAAGAGTTGGCAGGTCATGTTGCAGTTGTATAGGACTTTGGTTCGGCCACATTTGGAGTACTGTGTGCAGTTCTGGTCGCCACGTTACCAAAAGGATGTGGATGCTTTGGAGAGGGTGCAGAGGAGGTTCACCAGGATGTTGCCTGGTATGGAGGGTGCTAGCTATGAAGAGAGGGTGAGTAGATTAGGGCTATTTTCATTAGGAAGATGGAGACTGAGGGGGGACCTGATTGAGGTCTACACACTCATGAGGGGTATAGATAGGGTGGATGGCAAAAAGCTTTTTCCCAGAGTGGGGGACTCAATTACCAGGGGTCATGAGTTCAAAGTGAGAGTAGGAAAGTTTAAGGGAGATCTGCGTGGAAAGTTCTTTACACAGAGGGTGGTGGGCGCCTGGAATATGTTGCCAGCGGAGGTAGTAGGCGCAGACACGTTAGCGTCTTTTAAGATATATTTGGATAGGTACATGGATGGGCAGGGAGCAAATGGACACAGACCGTTAGAAAATAGATGACAGGTTAGACAGAGGATCTTGATCGGTGCAGGCTTGGAGGGCCGAAGGGCCTGTTCCTGTGCTGTCGGTTTCTTTGGTTTCTTTGGTTAACTCTGTTTTCTCCTTCACAGATGCCGCCAGACCTGCTGAGCCTCTCCAGCAACTTTGTTTTAGTTCCTGATTTATAGCATTCGCCATTCTTTGTTTTTACCTACCACAGATGTTTGACTCACTGGTCCACAGGTCTCAGGTTTTTCTTTACAGCCCTTCTTGAATAAGGAGGCAACATTCGCTACCCTCCAGTCTTCCAGGACTTCACCTGTGGCTAATGATGATGAAAATATATCAGCCAGGGCCCCCGCTATTTCTTCTCGAGCTTCTTGCGGGGTCCTTAGTTTTATCTGGTCAGGACCAGGGGATTTATCCACTTTGCACATTCTCATACTTCCAACACCCCCTGCACTGTGATGTGGACTGTCACAAGATGTCACCACTAAACTTCCCCAAGATCCCAAGTCTTCATGTCCTGTAACACTAAAACAGGACGTCTCAAGTCATCATAGAATCCCCACAATGTGGAAAGAGGTGCTTTGGCCCAACAAGCCCACACTGACAATCTGAGGAGCATCCCCCTACCCCTTTCCCCTGTTGCCTACCCAATCTACACACCCCTGAATACTGTGAGCAATTTAGCTTGGCCAATTCACCTATCATAGAACATAGAACATAGAAAAGTACAGCACAGTACAGGCCCTTCGGCCCACGACGTTGTGCCGTGGAATAATCCTAATCCAAAAATAAAATAACCAAACCTACATTCCCCTCAATTCACTCTGTCCATGTGCATGTCCAGCAGTCGCTTAAATGTCATTAATCACTCCGCTTTCACGACTACCACTGGCAAAGTATTCCATGCGCTCACAACTCTGGGTGAAGAACCTCCCTCTGATGTCTCCCCTATACCTTGCTCCAAACACCTTAAAACTATGACCCCCTCATGGCAGTCAATCCTGTCCTGGGGAAAAGCCTCTGGCTATCGACTCTATCCATGCCTCTCATTACCTTGAACACCTCAATCAGGTCACCTCTCTTTCTCCTCCTCTCCAGAGAGAAAAGTCCGAGCTCAGTCAACCTCTCCTCGTAAGACAAGCCCTCCAGTCCAGGCAGCATCCTGGTAAACCTCCTTTGCACCCTCTCCAAAGCCTTCACATCTTTCCTATAATAGGGCGACCAGAACTGGACACAATATTCCCAGTGTGGTCTCACCAGGGTTTTGTAGAGCTGCAGCAAAACCTTGCGTCTCTTAAACTCGATCCCCCTATTAATGAAAGCCAAAACACCATATGCTTTCTTAACAACCTTATCCACTTGGATGGCAACTTTGAGGGAGCAATGCACTTGAACACCAAGATCCCGCTGTTCTTCTGCACTACCAAGAATCCTGCCTTTAATTCTATATTCAGCATTTAAGTTTGACCTTCCAAAATGCATCACTTCGCATTTATCCAGGTTGAACTCCATCTGCCATTTCTCAGCCCAGCTCTGCATACTGTCAGTGTCTCGCTGAAGCCTGCAATAGCCCTCGATACCACCAACGGCACCTCCACCCTTTGTGTCATCAGCAAACATACTACCCCAACCCTCAACCTCCTCATCCAAGTCATTTATAAAAATTACAAAGAGCAGAGGCCCAAGAACAGAGCCCTGTGGGACACCACTCAGCACTGACCTCCAGGCAGAATACGTACCATCTACAACCACTCTCTGCCTCCTGTCAGCCAACCAATTCTGAATCCAGACAGCCAAATCACCCTATATCCCATACCTCCTGACTTCTTTGGACTATGGGAGGGAACCCAAGCAGACATGGGGAGAAAATGCAAACTCTACACAGTCACCCAAGGCAAGAATCGAACCAGAGTCCCTGACAGTGTGAGGCAGCAGTGTAACCTCTGAGCCACCGTGCCGCCCCAATGTAATTGTGACGACATTTTTTGATCTTTGAAATCCAGTCCTTTTGAGGTAAACATCAGGATTCTATTTGCCTTTCTTATTCTACGCTGCACCTCCTACCCACTTTCTATGATTCATGCACCCCTCTCGTTGCAGTCCCTTCTCTACAGTAAATACTGATGCAAAATACGCATTTCGTATTTCACCTGTTTCCTGTAATTCACCCATTGATGACCTAGTTGATCTTTAAGTGGTCATATTGTCTCCCTAGTTACTCTTTTGCCATTATGTATTTATAAAATCTCTTTGGATTCTCATGAATCCTATTTGCAGAAACTATCTGGACCATCTGGAAGAGCATGGCTTGATTAAATGCAGTCAACACGGCTTTGTGAGGGGCAGGTCATGCCTCACAAACCTTATCGAGTTCTTTGAGGATGTGACTAGAAAAGTTGATGAGGGTCGAGCTGTGGATGTGGTGTATATGGACTTCAGCAAGGCATTTGATAAGGTTCCCCATGGTAGGCTTATTCAGAAGGTCAGGAGGAATGGGATACAGGGGAACTTAGCTGTCTGGATACAGAATTGGCTGGCCAACAGAAGACAGCGAGTGGTAATAGAAGGAAAATATTCTGCCTGGAAGTCAGTGGTGAGTGGAGTTCCACAGGGCTCTGTCCTTGGGCCTCTACTGTTTGTAATTTTTATTAATGACTTGGACGAGGGAATTGAAAGATGGGTCAGCAAGTTTGCAGACGACACAAAGGTCGGAGGTGTCGTTGACAGTGTAGAGGGCTGTTGTAGGCTGCAGCGGGACATTGACAGGATGCAGAGATGGGCTGAGAGGTGGCAGATGGAGTTCAACCTGGATAAATGCGAGGTGATGCATTTTGGAAGGTCGAATTTGAAAGCTGAGTACAGGATTAAGGATAGGATTCTTGGCAGCGTGGAGGAACAGAGGGATCTTGGTGTGCAGATACATAGATCCCTTAAAATGGCCACCCAAGTGGACAGGGTTGTTAAGAAAGCATATGGTGTTTTGGCTTTCATTAACAGGGGGATTGAGTTTAAGAGTCGTGAGATCTTGTTGCAGCTCTATAAAACTTTGGTTCGACCGCACTTGGAATACTGCGTCCAGTTCTGGTCACCCTATTATAGGAAAGATGTGGATGCTTTGGTGAGGGTTCAGAGGGGGTTTACCAGGATGCTGCCTGGACTGGAGGGCTTATCTTATGAAGAGAGTTTGACTGAGCTTGGACTTTTTTCATTGGAGAAAAGGAGGAGGAGAGGGGACCTAATTGAGGACCTAATATACAAGATAATGAGAGGCATAGATAGAGTTGGTAGCCAGAGACTATTTCCCAGGGCAGAAATGGCTAACACGAGGGGTCATAGTTTTAAGCTGGTTGGAGGAATGTATAGAGGGGATGTCAGAGGCGAGTTCTTTACACAGAGAGTTGAGAGAGCATGGAATGCGTTGCCAGCAGCAGTTGTGGAAGCAAGGTCATTGGGGACATTTAAGAGACTGCTGGACATGCATATGGTCACAGAAATTTGAGGGTGCATACATGAGGATCAATGGTCGGCACAACATTGTGGGCTGAAGGGCCTGTTCTGTGCTGTACTGTTCTATGTTCTATCTCATGTCCCCTTTTTTTCTCCCTGATTCCCCTTTTGAGTACACTGCTACTGCCATTCTATCCCTTGAGGGATTCACTTGATCCTAGTTGTCTCTACCTGCCAAATGCCGCTTCCTCTTTCTTGACCAGAACCTGAGTTAAAAAAACAGAATTCTCCTTTACAATCCTTAACTTTGTCAGCCGTGGTTGACAGATTTTTTTAATTTTTGTATCTTGATGGAATATATAGTTGCTGTAATTCTTTAAACACCAACCATTGCCAATGTACTCTCCTGACTTATAATGTATTTGCTCAATCCAGCTCAGCCAAGTTATGCCTCTTGTCTTTGTAATTTACCTCAGTCAGATTTAACGCTTGCTTCCAGTTGGACTCCCTCACTTTCAAAGATACTGTGAAATTCAGTCATATAGTGGCCTCTCAACCCAAAGGTTTATTTGTTTTCTTTTTCTTTATTCATTCACGGGATGAAGGCATCGCTGGCTAGGCAGCATTTATTGCCCATTCCTAACTGCCCAGAAGACAGTTCAGAGTCAGCCACATTGCTGTGGGTCTGGACCCAGTGTCGGCCAGACCAGGTAAGGATAGCGGTTTCCTTCCCTTAAGGACATTAGCGAACCAGGTGGGTTTTTCCAAAAATTTACAATGGATTCACAGTCATCATGAGACTCTTAATTCCAGATACTTAGTGAATTCGAATTCTACCATCTGCCATGGCGGGATTCGAACCGGATTCCCAGAATGTTATCTGGGTCTCTGGATTAACAGGAACAAAAACAGAAGTTGCTGGAAAAGCTCAGCAGGTCTGGCAACATCTGTGAAATTAAAAAAAGAGTTAATATTTCAGGTCCGGTGACCCTTCCTCGGAACAGAACTGGATTAATAGTCGGGCGATAATGCCATTAGGCCGTCACCTCTCCTTTTATAGTAAGATTATTAATTAGCCGTTTATCATTACATAATACTAGACTCTAGTTTTGCTTGGACTCCTTGATACTACACTCTGTCAAATGCTGCCTTGATGTCAACAGCCTCAGTTGATAGCGTGTCACGGTTACTCTTTCCTCACTTCTGCAATTCAACTCTTTTAATCATGTTTGGGTCAAGCCTGTAATAAAGCCAGGAGCCAAGTAGCCCTGATAGAACCAGTTTACAAGATTAAAATGTTGCTCACGTTTTTTTTCTAGGAGATGACACCATTAAAAGCTGGGATATGAGGAATTTCCGGAATCCCTTGAATGTAGCATCTGGTCTGCCCAACATCTTTCCAATGTGAGTTTCTGTAGCACCATGTGAAAAAACTGACATTAATCAATACTGTTCCTTTCTTGATCACCAGAAGGTTAAAAATGCAAGACCGCCAATTGATTGCTTTTCAAGTGTAAAGAATGAAGTAATATAAAACTAACATTGAAATGTAAAAGCTAGTCACCAGGGTAAACCCCATTATTAATACTTGTCACCACTTCAGTCAAGACATCAGCTATCAAGGTTTGTCGTACATCGGCGACCACTCTGAAATATGTCATCTACCTGCCCTCTAGGTCGTCCCCTCTTTCTGTTGCACCTCACTTGTCCTCTAAGAAGGATTTCTGAAGCTTCAAACTCTGAGAAAATGACCAAAATACTGACTGTTCTTTTCTGGATCTCATCTTTTGCAATTCTTTTCGATCATGCAATTTCTGGCACAACTCCGCTGGTTTATAGTCTGTGCATGGACTTTTTATCAAATGCCTTAGCATCCATTTTTCAAAGGCCATCCAGTCAGCAGATCTATACTTATTGTCCACGTTATTGTCAACTATAGCAAGATTCAAGAGGAGCTGGGTAATGTGGATTGGGAGCAGCTGTTTGAGGGTAAATTCACATTTGATATGTGGGAAGCTTTTAAAGAGAGGTTGATTGGAGTGCAGGACAGACATGTCCCTGTGAAAATGAGAGATAGAAAGGGCAAGATTATGGAACCATGGATGACAGGTGAAGTTGTGAGACTAGCAAAGAGGAAAAAGGCAGCATACATCAGGTCTAAGTAGACAAAGCTTTGGAAGAATATTGGGAAAGTAGGACCAATAAAAGGGGTCATGAAATATCTATAGCAAACAGGGTTAAGGAAAATCACAAAGCCTTTTATTTATAGATAAGGAGCAAGAGGGAAACCAGAGAAAAGGTTGGGCCTCTCAAGGACAAAGGAGGGAAGTTATGCGAGGAGTCAGAGAAAATGAGTGAGATTCTTAATGAGTACTTTATGTTGTTATTCACTGAGGAGAGGGACATGATGGATGTTGAGTTAGGGATAGGTGTTTGTTTACTCTCGGTCAAGTTGGCATAAGGAAGGGGGAAGTTTTGGGCATTCTAAAAGGCATTAGGGTGGACAGGTCCGCAGGTCCACCTATCCCGGGCTACTGAGGGAAGTGAGAGAGGAAATAGCTGGGGCTTTAACAGATATCTTGTTAGTATCCCTGAGCATGGGTGATGTCCCAGATGACTAGAGAATTGCTAATGTCCCCTTGTTTAAGAAGGGTAGCAAGGATAATCCAGGTAATTATCGACCGGTGAGCCTGATGTCAGTGCTGGGGAATCTGCTGGAGAAGATACTGAGGGATAGGATCTATTTACATTTGGAAGAAAATGGGCTTATTAATGATAGGCAGCATGTCTTTGTGCAGGGAAGGTCATGTCTTAACAACTTGATAAAATTCTTTGAGGAAGTAACAAAATTGATAGATGAGAAAGGCGCTGTAGATGTCATATGCGTGGACTTCAGTAAGGTGTTTGATAAAGTTCCCATGGTAGGATGACGGCAAAAGTGAAGTCGCATGGGATCCAGGGTGTACTAGCTGGATGGATAGAGAACTGGCTGGGCAACAGGAGACAGAGTTGGAGTGGAAGGGAGTTTTTCAAAATGGACAATTGTGACCAGTGGTGTACCACAGGGATCCTTGTTGGGATCACTGTTGTTTGTGAGATACATAAATGATCTGGAGGAAGATATACAGCAGGCCCAGCAGCATCTCAGGAGCACAAAAGCTGACGTTTCGGGCCTAGACCCTTCATCAGAGAGGGGGATGGGGAGAGGGAACTGGAATAAATAGGGAGAGAGGGGGAGGCGGACCGAAGATGGAGAGTAAAGAAGATAGGTGGAGAGAGTATAGGTGGGGAGGTAGGGAGGGGATAGGTCAGTCCAGGGAAGACGGACAGGTCAAGGAGGTGGGATGAGGTTAGTAGGTGGATGGGGGTGCGGCTTGGGGTGGGAGGAAGGGATGGGTGAGAGGAAGAACCGGTTAGGGAGGCAGAGACAGGTTGGACTGGTTTTGGGATGCATTGGGTGGGGGGAAGAGCTGGGATGGTTGTGTGGTGCAGTGGGGGGAGGGGACGAACTGGGCTGGTTTAGGGATGCAGTAGGGGAAGGGGAGATTTTGAAACTGGTGAAGTCCACATTGATACCATTAGGCTGCAGGGTTCCCAGGCGGAATATGAGTTGCTGTTCCTGCAACCTTCGGGTGGCATCATTGTGGCAGTGCAGGAGGCGCATGATGGACATGTCATCTAAAGAATTGGAGGGGGAGTGGAAATGGTTTGCGACTGGGAGGTGCAATTGTTTGTTGCGAACTGAGCGGAGGTGTTCTGCAAAGCGGTCTCCAAGCCTCTGCTTGGTTTCCCCAATGTAGAGGAAGCCACACCGGGTACAGTGGATGCAGTACACCACATTGGCAGATGTGCAGGTGAACCTCTGCTTAATGTGGAATGTCATCTTGGGGCCTGGGTTAGGGGTGAGGGAGGAGGTGTGGGGGAAGTGTAGCATTTCCTGCGGTTGCAGGGGAAGGTGCGGGGTGTGGTGGGGTTGGAGGGCAGTGTGGAGCGAACAAGGGAGTCACGGAGAGAGTGGTCTCTCCGGAAAGCAGACAGGGGTGGAGATGGAAAAATATCTTGGGTGGTGGCGTCGGATTGTAAATGGCGAAAGTGTCGGAGGATGATGCGTTGTATCCGGAGGTTGGTAGGGTGGTGTGTGAGAACGAGGGGGATCCTCTTAGGGCGGTTGTGGCGGGGGCGGGGTGTGAGGGATGTGTTGCGGGAAATATGGGAGACGCGGTCAAGGGCGTTCTCGATCACTGTGGGGGGAAAGTTGCGGTCCTTGAAGAACTTGGACATCTGGGATGTGCGGGAGTGGAATGTCTTATCGTGGGAGCAGATGCGGCGGAGGCGGAGGAGTTGGGAATAGGGGATGGAATTTTTGCAGGAGGGTGGGTGGGAGGAGGTGTATTCTAGGTAGCTGTGGGAGTCGGTGGGCTTGAAATGGACATCATTACAAGCTGGTTGCCTGAGATGGAGACTGAGAGGTCCAGGAACGTGAGGGATGTGCTGGAGATGGCCCAGGTGAACTGAAGGTTGGGGTGGAAGGTGTTGGTGAAGTGGATGAACTGTTCGAGCTCCTCTGGGGAGCAAGAGGCGGCGCCGATACAGTCATCAATGTACCGAAGGAAGAGGTGGGGTTTGGGGCCTGTGTAGGTGCGGAAGAGGGACTGTTCCACGTAACCTACAAAGAGGCAGGCATAGCTGGGGCCCATGCGGGTGCCCATGGCCACCCCCTTAGTCTGTAGGAAGTGGGAGGAGTCAAAAGAGAAGTTGTTGATGGTGAGGACGAGTTCAGCTAGGCGGATGAGAGTGTCGGTGGAGGGGGACTGGTGGGGCCTGCGGGACAGGAAGAAGCGGAGGGTCTTAAGGCCATCTGCATGCGGAATGCAGGTGTATAGGGACTGGACGTCCATGGTGAATATGAGGTGTTGGGGGCCAGGGAATTGGAAGTCCTGGAGGAGGTGGAGGGCGTGGGTGGTGTCACGGACGTAGGTGGGGAGTTCCTGGACCAAAGGGGAGAAAATGGAGTCCAGATAGGTGGAGATGAGTTCGGTGGGGCAGGAGCAAGCTGAGACGACGGGTCGACCAGGGCAGGCAGGTTTGTGGATTTTGGGAAGGAGATAGAAACGGGCCGTGCGGGGTTGGGGAACAATGAGGTTGGAGGCTGTGGGTGGGAGGTCCCCTGAGGTGATGAGGTCGTGAATGGTGTTGGAGATGATGGTTTGGTGCTCGGGTGTGGGGTCATGATCGAGGAGGCGGTAGGAGGTGGTGTCGGAGAGTTGGCGTCTGGCCTCGGTGATGTAGAGGTCAGTGCGCCATACTTCCACTGCGCCACCCTTGGCGGCGGGTTTGATGGTGAAGTTGGGGTTGGAGCGGAGGGAGCGGATGGCTGACCGTTCTGCGGGGGAGAGGTTGGAGTAGGTGAGAGGGGTAGAGAGGTTGAGGCGGTTAATGTCTCGACGGCAGTTGGAGATGAAGAGGTCGAGGGAGGGTAGGAGGCCTGGGGATGGTGTCCAGGAGGAGGACTTGTGTTGGAAGCGGGTGAAGTGGTCGGTGGAAGGAGGATTAGGTTCCCGGTTGAAGAAGTAGGCATGGAGGCGAAAACAGCGGAAAAACTGCTCTATGTCCAACCGTGACTGGTATTCGTTGATGTGTGGTTGTAGGTGGACAAAGGTGAGCCCCTTACTAAGGACTGACCGTTCGTCCTCAGTCAGTGGGAGGTCTGGGGGGTTGGTGAAGATGCGGCAGGGCTCAGTGTGGCTGTCTTCTCTGGGGTTGCTGGCTGTGGAGGTTGTGGGCGGAGCGATGAGGTCGTCGGCCGTGGGCGGGGTTCTGTCGGCCGTGGGCGGGGTTCTGTCGGCCGTGGGCGGGGTTCTGTCGGCCGTGGGCGGGGTTCCGTCGGTGACCCTAACCACCACCCCCAGGCCTCCTACCCTCCCTCGACCTCTTCATCTCCAACTGCCGTCGAGACATTAACCGCCTCAACCTCTCCACCCCTCTCACCCACTCCAACCTCTCCCCCGCAGAACGGGCAGCCCTCCGCTCCCTCCGCTCCAACCCCAACTTCACCATCAAACCCGCAGACAAGGGTGGCGCAGTGGTAGTATGGCGCACTGACCTCTACATCACCAAGGCCAGACGCCAACTCTCCGACACCACCTCCTACCGCCCCCTCGATCATGACCCCACACCCGAGCACCAAACCATCATCTCCAACACCATTCACGACCTCATCACCTCAGGGGACCTCCCACTCACAGCCTCCAACCTCATTGTTCCCCAACCCCGCACGGCCCGTTTCTATCTCCTTCCCAAAATCCACAAACCTGCCTGCCCTGGTCGACCCGTCGTCTCAGCTTGCTGCTGCCCCACCGAACTCATCTCCACCTATCTGGACTCCATTTTCTCCCCTTTGGTCCAGGAACTCCCCACCTACGTCCGTGACACCACCCACACCCTCCCCCTCCTCCAGGACTTCCAATTCCCTGGCCCCCAACACCTCATATTCACCATGGACGTCCAGTCCCTATACACCTGCATTCCGCATGCAGATGGCCTCAAGGCCCTCCGCTTCTTCCTGTCCCGCAGGCCCCACCAGTCCCCCTCCACCGACACTCTCATCCGCCTAGCTGAACTCGTCCTCACCCTCAACAACTTCTCTTTTGACTCCTCCCACTTCCTACAGACTAAGGGGGTGGCCATGGGCACCCGCATGGGCCCCAGCTATGCCTGCCTCTTTGTAGGTTATGTGGAACAGTCCCTCTTCCGCACCTACACAGCCCCAAAACCCACCTCTTCCTCCGGTACATTGATGACTGTATCGGCGCCGCCTCTTGCTCCCCAGAGGAGCTCGAACAGTTCATCCACTTCACCAACACCTTCCACCCCAACCTTCAGTTCACCTGGGCCATTTCCAGCACATCCCTCACGTTCCTGGACCTCTCAGTCTCCATCTCAGGCAACCAGCTTGTAACTGATGTCCATTTCAAGCCCACCGACTCCCACAGCTACCTAGAATACACCTCCTCCCACCCACCCTCCTGCAAAAATTCCATCCCCTATTCCCAATTCCTCCGCCTCCGCCGCATCTGCTCCCACGATAAGACATTCCACTCCCGCTCATCCCAGATGTCCAAGTTCTTCAAGGACCGCAACTTTCCCCCCACAGTGATCGAGAACACCCTTGACCGCGTCTCCCATATTTCCCGCAACACATCCCTCACACCCACACCCCATCCTCCGACACTTTCGCCATTTACAATCCGACGCCACCACCCAAGATATTTTTCCATCCCCACCCCTGTCTGCTTTCCGGAGAGACCACTCTCTCCGTGACTCCCTTGTTCGCTCCACACTGCCTTCCAACCCCACCACACCCCGCACCTTCCCCTGCAACCGCAGGAAATGCTACACTTCCCCCACACCACCTCCCTCACCCCTATCCCAGGCCCCAAGATGACATTCCACATTAAGCAGAGGTTCACCTGTACATCTGCCAATGTGGTGTACTGCATCCACTGTACCCGGTTTGGCTACCTCTACATTGGGGAAACCAAGCAGAGGCTTGGAGACCGCTTTGCAGAACACCTCCGCTCAGTTCGCAACAAACAACTGCACCTCCCAGTCGCAAACCATTTCCACTCCCCCTCCAATTCTTTAGATGACATGTCCATCATGGGCCTCCTGCACTGCCACAATGATGCCACCCGAAGGTTACAGGAACAGCAACTCATATTCCGCCTGGGAACCCTGCAGCCTAATGGTATCAATGTGGACTTCACCAGTTTCAAAATCTCCCCTTCCCCTACTGCATCCCTAAACCAGCCCAGTTCGTCCCCTCCCCCCACTGCTCCACACAACCAGCCCAGCTCTTCCCCCCCACCCACTGCATCCCAAAACCAGTCCAACCTGTCTCTGCCTCCCTAACCGGTTCTTCCTCTCACCCATCCCTTCCTCCCACCCCAAGCCGCACCCCCATCCACCTACTAACCTCATCCCACCTCCTTGACCTGCCCGTCTTCCCTGGACTGACCTATCCCCTCCCTACCTCCCCACCTATACTCTCTCCACCTATCTTCTTTACTCTCCATCTTCGGTCCGCCTCCCCCTCTCTCCCTATTTATTCCAGTTCCCTCTCCCCATCCCCCTCTCTGATGAAGGGTCTAGGCCCGAAACGTCAGCTTTTGTGCTCCTGAGATGCTGCTGGGCCTGCTGTGTTCATCCAGCCTCACATTTTATTATCTTGGATTCTCCAGCATCTGCAGTTCCCATTATCTCTGGAGGAAGATATAGATGGTTTGATTAGCAAGTTTTCAGATGACACTAAGATTGGTAGAGTAGCAAATAGTGAAGGGGCCTGTCAGAGAGTGCAGCAGAATATATAGATAAATTGGAGAGTTGGGCGGAGAAATGGCTGGAGGCAGTCCAGAATAGGTCACTAGCCTGATTCCAAAGTATGGAGAGTTTTTTTTTCTTATGAGCAGAGACTGAGTAGGTTGGGCCCATAGCCTTTAGAATTTGGAAGACTGTGACATGCAACATCCTTTGACGCCCTGACAGGGTGGATCTGTAAATATTGTTTCCCCTTGTGGAATAGTCAAGAATCAGAGTGTGTAATCACATAAAAATGGGACTGCCCATTTGGACAGACGAGAATAAATTTTTATCCTTTAAAATGCGTGAATCTGTAGAATTGTTTAAAGGGTGTTGAGAATGGTTCATTGAGTATGTTTAAGGCCGATCCGGGCGATTTGTGATCAGTAAGGGAATCAAGGGTTATGATGCAAAGGTAAGAAAGTGGATTTGAACATTACCCTGTATCAGAAATGGCAGAGTAGACTTAATGAGTTGAATGGCCTACTTCTGCCCTGATCTCCAAATCTCTACAGCTTCACAAGCCTCTGAGATACTTGTACTCTTCTAATTCTGAAGAAGAGTCATATTAGACTCAAAACATTAACTCTGTTTTCTGTCCACAGATAGTGCCAGACCTGCTAAGTTTCTCCAGCTCATTGTTTTCATTTCACATTCCTGCATCCACAGTAATTTTGCTGTTTTCCTAGATTTAATTCCTGTACCATTGCCTTTAGCTCTGGAGAGCCCTCTATGCAAGTTCTGTAAACCTCATCCTTCATTAAGGTTCCCATAAGACCATTAGACATGGGAGTGGAAGTAAGTCCATTTGGCCCATCGAGCCCACTCTGCCATTTAAACATGGCTGATGGGCATTTCAACTCCACTTCCCTGCACTCTCCCCGTAGCCCTTGTGAGATCAAGAATTTATCAATCTCAGCCTTAAAGCTCCGTGGCAATGAATTCCACAGGCCCACCACTCTCTGGCTGAAGAAATGTCTCCTCATTTCCGTTTTAAATTTACCCCCTCTCATTCTAAGGCTGTGCCCACGGGTCCTAGTCTCCCCCACCTAACAGCAACAACTTCCCAGCGTCCACCCTTTCTAAGCCATACATTATCTTGTAAGTTTCTATTAGATCTCCCCTCAGCCTTCTGAACTCTAATGAATACAATCCCAGGATCCTTAGCCGTTCTTCGTACGTTAAACCTACCATTTCCAGGGATCCGTGTGAATCTCCGCTGGACACGCTCCAATGCCACTACGTCCTTCCTGAGGTGTGGGGCCCAAAATTAGACACAGTATTCTAAATGGGGCCTTGAAGGACCCTTAAAAGACTAAGCTGTTAGTAATCTGGTGTCATTCCACCTTAGTTGAAATATTATCAAATTTGCTTCATAATACTTTGTGTTTCAAGGCTCAATATAAATGCTTTATGTTTGCCTTGTGAACTTGGTGATGAATGAGCCTTCCTCAGTGTTTATGTTCTCTCCCCCAGGACAGATTGCTGCTTCAGCCCTGACGATAAGCTACTGGTAACTGGAACATCAGTGAAGAGAGGACAGGAGAATGGAAAACTGGTGTTCTTTCACAGAGAAACATTTCAAAAATTGTATGAGATTGAGGTCACTGATGCAGTGAGTCAATTCATTTAATAATTTATATTTCATATGTCTCAAAGGGAACCCAGAGAACTCCATAACAGCTAAGTTTATCATGTCATTCCCTGCATTCATCCCTGCACTGCCACACTCCCCAGTCTGATAGGCAAATGCCACAAATCTATTCAAGAAAGGAGGGTTACATGAAACTAGAAGCTAGAGGCTGTTGAAGGAACATTTGTAATTGGGAAACTGCTACAATCCATTGATAAAAGAAGTATCTGAGGAATAATTGTGTTGATTATAGGGAGTTCAGGAACACAGTTACATAATATAGGCAGTTGACGATTTATTGCGATTTTCTGATAGTTTATTGAGAAGCAGCAGTTGTGATGCGGTACATTGGTTAATTATGCAAAAAAATGAACCTTATGATCTGTGATAATGAGAATGCTTTACCAATCCTTGAACAATTCTGTACAATGGAGGATAAAATCAATCCGGACCCCTGTCCCCATAGTCTTTACATCCTGTCGTAATCTTTAGTGATCTTGGTACCAACTATCTTTGTTCTTCCCTCAGGCTCAGGTAGGTCAGTCTTCATCCAAGAAGCCAGTGTGCCTTATCTCCCTTTATGATCTTGCTCCTCTCTCCTATCCATACCCTACTGACATACCTTATTTGGGAGCTCGCTATCAATGCTATGACAGTCACTAGGGACGGCTACTAAGGAGTCAGATTACCATTGCCCCTTGCCCACCTCCATATGAAGATTATTTTCATTCATTCTAAGACCAAAACCTCCTTATTTTCATTACATCGATAATAGTGCCCGAGTCAAAACCATTGTTATAACTTCTCTGTTTTCATATAGAGGTTTGTTTATGTTAGTAGGTCAGTCACAAATGTGACAGTTAAATCAGGTCTCATGATTCATAGGGAGTATCAAATATGGAATGCTCATTTAACTCAGGTGTATACACAATCCTATTTCTCAATAATTGGAATATCAAGACAGTCGTATGAACAGTGAGTCAAACTAGTTTTACGTAATAACTAAGAGGAGTCCGTCAAGCCTGCCCTGCCATTCATTAAGAGTGTGTCTGATCTTGCATTCATCTCCATATTTCTGTGTGCTTCCATGTCCCTTGATTCCCAAAGAGACCAGAAAAACTGTCCATCCCAGCCTGTAATATGTCTGATTATGAGGACTCCATAACCCTTTGATGCAGAGAATTACAAACATTCACAACCCTTCAAATGAAGAAACCTCTCCTCATCTCAGCCCAGGATGATCCATCCATTACCCTGAGGCTGTTCCTCTGTGTTTTGGATTCCCTGACCGGAGAAACCAATCTCAATGCCTACTCTGTCAAGCTCCTTCAGATTCTTATGTGTCATGCATGCGATTGTGTCTCATTTTGCTCAACCTCTTCTCAAACAACAACCCTCTGATCCAAGGATCTGATTTTGTGAACTTTCACTGTACCACCACCAATGTTAGTACCTCCTTTCATCGAGTCCAGTGTGGCACACAGCACTCCATTTATAGTCTTCACAAAACCCTGTACAATTTTGAAAGGGCATTTTTCCTTTTGCTCCACTCTCCCTGTGATAAAGACCAACATGCCTTTTGCTTTCTTGTTTGCTTGTTGTACCTTCGCAGTAGCTTTCTGTAGTCCTCATACAAGTGCAGCCAAGTTTCTCTGAACATCAACACTTGGGATATTTGCACATTTTAAAAGAAGAATCTGCTTTCTATTCCTGTGACCAATGTCAATCACTTCATACTTCCCTGTCCCTTTGCCATGTTGTTGTCCGCTCAACCTTTATATCATTCTTTATATCTCTGTGTAGCCTGTTTGTGTCATCCCCATTTTTATACCTTGCTTTGTATCATCAGCAAACCTAGATACATTACTCTCTATATTCATCTAAGTTTTTAATGTAGATTGTAGATCGCAGAAAACCCAGCACACTGTTCACAAATTGAAAATGCCTCACGTATGACCACTGTCTAATTTCTGTCCATTAATCAGTCCTCTGTCAAGGATAACATAAAACGCCTAACTCCACAAGTATTTACATTGACTTTTGGACATTCAGGTTTACTATGCACACTGGTTCCCTTTAAGGCCAGCACATTGTTCCTTAGATACAGGGCCCAAAACTGCTCACAACATTCCAAATGCTGTCTGACCAGAGCCTTAGGCAACCTTAGCTGTACTTCTCTGTTCTTGTATTCCAGCTCTTTTGAAATGATTACTGCACACAGTCTTGATCACCACATTTTAGGAGGGATGTGACTACACAAGAGAGGAGCTGAGGCAGTTTACCAGATGCTGCATAGACTGGAGGGTCAGAGGCATGAGAAGGATTGAATAGGCTGGGATTGTGGTCCTTGGAGCAGCAAAGTTTGAGAGGGGATTTGATAGAGTGAATATGTCCTCTGACCTCTCAATAATAGATTCAAGGTAAGAGGTAGAAAGTAAAGAGGAGAGTTGAGCAAAAGATTGAGGGTAGAGGGAATCAAGGACTGACTGCCTTCCTCTTGTAACAGTTGAGCATTATTTAAATATTCACTTGCATTACCATACCCTCCAGGGCTATGGGTCAAAAGCTAGAAAATTGGATTCGTGTTGCCAGATCTTTGTTGACCAACATGGATGTGATGGGCCTCATTTTGTGCTACACATGTCTCTGATGGGGACAATCTACATACCACAAGTGCCTTTCTTTGTGTGAGACCAATCAGTTGAGAACTTACCCCCAATTCCCAAGGGCCCCAGTTTTGTGAAAGCTCCTTGATGTTATTGCTGAATCTTGATGTCAAGGGCCGTCATTCTCACCTCATCTCTGGAATTCAGCTGTCTTACCCATGTTTGAACGAAGCCTGTAATGAATTCAGAGCTGAGTGGCCCTGGTGGAACAGGTTATTGAGAGGGTTATTACTGAGCAGATGCTGCTTGATAGTACTGTTGATGACACCTTCAATCACTTTACTGATGATTGAGAGTAGACTGATGGGGCGGTAATTGGTAATATTGGATTTGACCTCCTTTTTGCATACAGGACATACCTAGATAATGTTCCACGTTGCTGGGGAGATGTAACCCCACTTCTTAAAAGAGGAGGCAAAGAGAAAATGGGAAATTATAGGTTGGTTAACCTGACATTGGTGGTGGGAAAAATGCTGGAGTTAATTATTAATGATATAATAATTGAGCATTTGGAAAGTGGTGGCAGAATCAATCCAAGTCAACATGGATTCACTAAAGGGAAATGAGGCTCAATAAATCTTATGGAATTCTTTGAGGATGTGACCAGTAGAGTGGACAAGGGTGAATCAGTGGATGTTGTGTATCTGGACGTTAAAAAGGCTTTTGACAAGGTCCCGCACAAGAAATTAGTAAAATTAAAGCTCATGGTATCGGAGATAATGTATTGATTTGGATGGGGATCTGATTGGCAGACAGGAAGCAGAGAGGTTGAATTAATGGGTCCTTTTCAGAGTGGCAGGCAGTGATGAGTGGATGCTGCGGGTTTGATGCTTGGACTGCAGCTGTTAAAATGTGCTTTAATGATTTGGACGAAAGAATTGAATGCAATATCTCTGAATTTGTAAACAACACTAAGCTGTGTGGCGGTGTGAGCTCTGAAGAGGATGCTATTGGATGACTTGAACAGGCTAGCTGAGTACAAGCCCAGTGGATCCAGTCTTTCAGATACTTGACAAATGCAGTATAATGTGGATAAATGTGAGGTTATCCACATTGATGGCAAAAACAGGAAGGCAGATTATCATCTCAGTGATGGCAGTTTAGGAAAAGGTGAAGTGCAATGAAACCTGGGTGTTGTGGCAGAACAGTCACTGAAGATTGGCATGCAGATACCTATGAAGGTGGGTCGCATTGTGGACAGTGCGGAGGCCTGTTCTGGGTTACAAGGGGACATTAATAGGATGCAAAGCTGGGCTGAGAAGTGGCAGATGGAGTTTAACCTTGAAAAGTGTGAGGTGATTCACTTTGGAAGTACAAACTTGAAAGCAGAATGCAGGGTTAATGGAAAGATTCTTGGCAGTGCGGAGGAGCAGAGGGATCTTGGGGTTCATGTCCACAGTTCCCTGAAAGCTGCCACCCAGGTGCATAGAGTTTTTAAGAAGGCATATGATGTATATACTTTCATTAATAGAGGGATCAAGTTCAAGAGTTGTGACGTTATGCTGCACCTATACAACAGCCTGGTTCGGCCACATCTGGAGTATTGTGCCCAGTTCTGATCGCGTCATTACAGGAAAGATGTGGAGGCTTTGGAAAAGGTGCAGAGGAGATTTACCAGGATGATGCCTGGAATGGAGGGAAGGTCTTACGAGGGAAGGTTCAGAGAGCTAGGGCTTTTCTCTTTAGAATGAGGAAGGATGAGAGGTGACTTGATAGAGGTGTACAAAATGATCAGAGATATAGATGGAGTAGACAGCCAGAGAACTTTTCCTAGGTTGGGGGTAGCTATTACGAGGGGGCGTAGTTTTAAAGTGAGTGGAGGTAGATATAGGGGAGATGTCAGAGGTAGGTTCTTTAAATTCGATCCCCCAAAATGTATCACCTCGCATTTGTCTGAACAGTACAGCACAATGCATAGGTTCTTTACTCAGAGTGTGGTCGGGGCATGGAATGCATTGACGTAGAGGGTAGTGGAGTCGGCCTCAGGGACATTTAAGTGGCTATTAGATAGGCATATGGATGATAGTATAAGGTAGGAGTGGAAGTTAGATAGACCTTAGGATTAGGGGAACAGTTCAGCACTGGATCGTGGGCCGAAGGGCCAGTACCATGCTTACTAAGTTCTAGCTACAGCAGGCAATGAGGAAAGCTAATGGCATCCTGCCCTTCATAGCGAGAGAATTTGAATAGAGGAGTAGGACTGTCTTGCTGCAGTTATACAGGGCCTTGGTGAGGTCTCTTGAGTATTGGTCTCTTCATCTGCAGAAGGACATTATTGATGTTAAGGGAGTCCAGTGGAGGTTCACCAGACTGATTTCTAGGATGGCAAGAGTGACGTATGAAGAATGGAGGCATGGAAGATTGGATTGACTGGGCTTGTATTCACTGGAATTTAGAAGAATGGGGGGAAATCTCATAGAAACACATAAAATCCTTTTGGGACTGGACAGGCTAGATGCAGAAAGAACGTTCCCGATGTTGGGGAAGTCCAGAACTAGGAGTCACAGTCTAAGAATAAGGAGTAAGCCGTTTAGGACTGAGATGAGGAAAAATTTCTTCACTTGGAGAGTTAAGAACCTGTGCAATTCTCTCCCACAGAAGGCTGTTGGGGTCAGTTTGTTCGATATATTCAAGACAGTGCTGGACATGGCCCTTGCAGCTGAAGGGAACTGGGGTATTGAGAGAGAAAGCGGGAGTGGCTTACTGAAATTGCATAATCAGCCATGATCATGTTGATTGGTGGTGCTGGCTTGAAGAGTTGAATGGCCTATTGCTGCACCTATTATCTATGTTTCTATGCCCATATTGTAGCTGTAGGAAAACAACTTGGCCAGCGGAGTGGCATGTTCTGGAGCACAGTGCTTCAGTACAATTGCTGAAATGTTGTCAGGGCCCATAGCCTTTGCAGTATCCACAGCCTCCAGCAGTTGCTTTATGTCACATGAAGTATATATGGACTTCAGTAAGGCCTTCGACAAGGTCCCATGTGGAATGCTAGTCCAAAAGGTAAGAGCACGTTAGACCTGGAGCACAGGCAAGTGAGTGGGAGCACACGTGCCCAAGAGAGATGGAGAGGGAATAACAGCGCCAAAAAAAGGACTCATGTGCGTGCGAGAGAGCACTGAGGGGCAGTACACTTGAGGAGAATGTATGGGAATTGAGCATGGGAACAAGTGCAAGGTGGAGAGAGAACAGGGAGACTGAGGGGCAGTGTATATGCATGTGGGAAATTAGGAAGGAGGGAGCAAGAGTACATGTGAGCAAGGGATAGAAAGGAGGAGGGCGGGGTAAGCACATGAGAGAAGGAAAATGATAGATACAGACAGAATGTGTGTGTGAGAGAGTGAACAAGGGACTGAGCAGGTGCAACAGAAAGTGAGGGAGTGGTACAAAAGAAACAAGTGATGGAGCATGGGTGAGAGCATGAGCAAGAGGGTGTGCACAACAGAGAGAGCAAGGGAGCACACGTATGTGTGTGACAATAGACAATAGGTGCTGGAGCAGGCCATTCAGCCCTTCAAGCCAACACCACCTATCATTATGATCATGATTGATCATCCACAATCAGTATCCTGTTCCTGCCTTATCCTCATAACCCTTGATTCCACTATCTTTAAGAGCTCTATCTATCTCTTTCTTGAAAGTATCCAGAGACTTGGCCTCTACTGCATTCTGGGGCAGAGCATTCCATATATCCACCACTCTCTGGGTGAAGAAGTTTTTCCTCAGCTCTGTTCTAAAAGGCCTATCCCTTATTTTTAAACTGTGTCCTCTGGTTCTGGACTCCCCCATTAATGGAAACATGCTTCCTGCCTCCAGATTGTCCAATCCCTTAATAATCTTATACGCCTCAATCAGATCCCCTCTCATCCTTCTAAACTGAAGTGTATACAAGCCCAGTCGCTCCAATCTTTCAACATATGATAGTCCCGCCATTCCAGGAATTGACCTCGTGAACCTAAGCTGTACTCCCTCAATAGCAAGAATGTCCTTCCTCAAATTTGGAGACCAAAACTGCACACAATACTCCAGGTGCCATCTCACCAGGGCCCTGTAGGGCTGCAGAAGGACCTCTTTGCTCCTATACTCAATTCCTGTTGTTATGAAGGCCAGCATGCTATTAGCTTTCTTCACTGCCTGCTGTACCTGCATGTTTGCTTTCATTGACTGATGTACAAGAACACCTAGATCTCATTGTACTTCCCCTTTACCTAACGACTCCATTGAGATAGTAATCTGCCTTCCTGTTCTTGCCACCAAAGTGGATAACCACACATTTATCTGCGTTAAACTGCATCTGCCATGCATCCGTCCACTCACTTAGCCTGTCCAAGTCACCCTGTATTCCCATAACATCCTCCTCACATTTCACACTGCCACCCAACTCTGTGTCATCAGCAAATTTGCCAACACTACCCTTAATACCTTCGTCTACATCACCAATATACATCGCAAACAGCTGCGGTCCCAGCACCAAACCCCGTGGCACCCCACTGGTCACTGCCTGCCATTCTGAAAGGGACTCATTTATCACTACTCTTTGCTTTCTGTCAGCCAGCCAACTTTCAATCCAACTCAGCATCTTGCCCCCAATACCATGTGCCCCAACCCTGTTCACCAATCTCCCATGCGGGACCCCATCAAAGGCTTTCCGAAAGTCCAGATACACTACATCCACTGGTTCTCCCCTATCCATCCTCACAGATACATCCCCAAAAAATTCGAGATGATTAGTCAAGCACGACTTCCCCTTCATAAATCCATGCTGACTCTGACCCATTCTGTTACTGCTATCCAATGTGAGAGAGAGAGAGAGAGACACCAAGAAAGTGCGTGCGTGCGTGCGTGCGTGCGTGCGTGCGTGCGTGCGTGCGTGCGTGCGTGTGTGTGTGTGTGTGTGTGTGTGTGTGTGTGTGTGTGAGAGTGAGAGAGAGAGAGAGACTAGGTGTGACAGTGTGTGTACAGATGAGATTGGGTGATTTAAGGATGAGTATGTGTCAGAGTTGAGAGGGAGAAAATGATTGACTGTGGTTGACTAAGCCTATGAGTGTGAAAATGTGTGTTAAGGTCAGAATCAGGTATCAAATGTGAGAGGTTGAGAGTGTCAGAATGGATTTGGAAAGTTTGAGGTAAGGAAGAGTGTGTGTGTGTGGGCACGTGCAAGAGAAAGAGAGAATGTGAATAAGAATGAGTGGTGCTTGCTGTTTTACTCCAAAGCACATCCAATGCTATATAATAGAATGTAGGGTACCTCTCAGGACAGTGGAAGCTGTTACATATGCATTTAATTCCTTTTTGTTTTTCAGAGCGTTATCCGATGCTTGTGGCACCCAAAGCTGAACCAGATCATGGTGGGGACAGGAAATGGATTAGCAAAAGTCTACTATCATCCAGTCAAAAGTCAAAGGTAAAAGAGCAAAGAGAATAAAGGAACAAAAGAACAAAGAGGAGTAGTACGGCACAGGAACAGGCTTTTTGGCCCTTTAAGTCTGTGCTGATCATAATGCCCAGACTAAACTAAAAACAAACCTTCTGGCCTTATTCAGTCATTATCCCTCTATTTCCTCCCTATTCATGTAACCATCCAGATGCCTCTTAAATGTCACCAACGAGCCTGCTTCCACCACCACCTCTGACAGTGCATTCCAGGCTCCTACCATTTTTTGCGTGAAAAACATTCCACGCACTTCTGTCTTAAATTTTTGCTGTCTCACTTTGAACCTGTGCCACCTTTTAATTGAAACTTCAATTCTGGGAAAAAGCCTCTGACTATCCATCTTATCTTTGCCTCTCATAATTTTGTAGACCTCTATTAGGTCTCCTTCCAGCTACTGTCTTTCCAGTGAAAGCAATCCAGTCTTTTTAACCTTTCCTGATAGCCAATGGCCTTGAAACTGGGCAGCATTCTGGTGAGCCTTCTCTGCATTCTCTCCAAAGTTTCCATGTCCTCCTTGTAGTGTGGTGACCAAAACTGCATACAGTACTCCAAATGCGGCCTAACAAGGATTTTAAAAAGCGGCAACATGTTTTGCCAAGTCTTGTAGTCCATGTCCCAGCTGATGAAGGCAAATGTGCCATGTGCCTTCTTAATCACTGGCCACCTGTGTTGCTGCTTTTAGGTAACTGTGGATCTGCATGCCCAGATCTGAACCTTAACGGTTCTGCCATTTACAGTATAATTCACACCCAAATTCGATCCTCCAAAATGTATCACCTCGCATTTGTCTGAACAGTACAGCACAATGCATAGAATAATATAGCACAGGAACAGGCCCTTCGGCTCTCCAAGACTGCGCCAGCACATTTTGCCCTTCCATGGTAAAACTGCCTTCACTTACCGGACCTGTATCCCTCTATTCCTTTCCTATTTATGTGTTCGGTCAGGTGTTTCTTGAATGCTTCTGTTGTGTCTGCTTCCACCACCACTTTTGACCGCATATTCCAGGCACTCTCCACCCTTTGTGTGAAAAACTCGCCTCACACGTCACTTTTAAACACCCCTCCCCCTTGCATCTTGAACCTGTGTCCCGTAGCAATTGACCCCCCCACCCTGAGGAACAGGCCTCATACTTGCCACTCTATCCATGCCATTCACAATCTTATAAACTTCTTTCACATTACCACCCCCGGCCTCCCCCCAGCCTCCTGCATTCCAGTCAAAACAAACCCAGTCTATTCGACCTTTCTTCATAGCTAAAATTCCCCAAACCAGGCAACACTCTGGTAAACCTTTTCTGTATCCTCTCCAAAGCCACCACATCCTTCTGGTAGTGTGTTGACCCGAACTATAGAACATAGAACATAACAGCACAGTACAGGCCCTTCGGCCCTCGATGTTGTGCCGACCTGTCATACCAATCTGAAGCCCATCTAACCTACACTATTCCATGTACGTCCATATGCTTATCCAATGAGCAAGTTCCAAGTGTGGCCAAACTAAAGTTCTATAAAACTGCAGCATAACTTGCCTATTATTAAACTCAGTGCCTCTTCCAATGAAGGCAAGGATGCCATATTCATTTAATTACTACCTTATCTACTTAGGCTGCCACCTTCAGTGATCGGTGGGCCTGAATACGCTGATCCCGCTGCATAACAATACTTGTAAGGGATCAGCCATTCACTGCAGAATTTCCACCTGTACTTGACTCTCCAAAATGCATCAGCTCACATTTTTCCAGATTCAACTCCATTTGCCATTTTTCTGCCAATGCCTCCAACTGATCTATGTTCTACTGTATCCTCTGACAATTCGCCTCACTATCCACAGCTCCACCAATCTTAGTACCGCCTGCAAACTTACTAATTAGAACACAGAACAATACAGCGCAGAACAGGCTCTTCAGCCCCTCGACCTGTGAACTAATCTAAGCCCATCCCCCTACACTATCCTATCATTATCCATATGCTTATCCAAGGACTGTTTAAATGCCCCTAATGTGGCTGAGTTAACTACATCGGCAGGCAGGGCATTCCACGTCCTTCCCACTCTCTGAGTAAAAAACCTGCCTCTGACATCTGTCTTAAATCTATCACCCCTCAATTTGTAGCTATGCCCCCTGGTACAAGCTGAAATCATCATCCTTGGAAAAAAACTCTCACTGTCCACCCTATCTAATCCTCTGATCGTCTTGTATGTCTCTATTAAATCCCCTCTTAGCCTCCTCTCCAATGAGAACAGACCCAAATCCCTCAGCCTTTCTTCATAAGACCTCGCTCCAGACCAGGCAACATCCTGGTAAATCTCCTGTGCACCTTTTCCAATGCTTCCACATCCTTCCTGTAATGGGGCGACCAGAACAGTATGCACTATTCCAAGTGAGGCCGCACTAGCGTTTTGTACAGTTGCAGCATGACACCATGGCTTCTGAACTCAATCCCTCTACCAATAAAACCTAACATACCGTAAGCCTTCTTAACAGCACTATCAACCTGGGTGGCAACTTCCAGGCATCTATGTACAAGGACACCAAGATCCCTCTGCACATCCACACTGCCAAGAATCTTTCCATTGACCCAGTATTCTGCCTTCCTGTTATAGTTCCCAAAGTGAATCACCTCACATTTATCCGCATTCAATGCTATTTGCCACCTTTCAGCCTAATTCTGAAGTTTATCCAAGTCTCCCTGCAATCTGCAACATTCTTCCACACTGTCCTCCACTCCACCGGCTTCACTGTCATCTGCAAACTTACTAACCCATCCACCTATGCCTGCGTCCAAGTCATTTATAAAAATAATAAACAGCAGTGGCCCCAAAACAGATCCTTGAGGCAAACCACTATCAACCAGACTCCAGGCTGAATATTTTCCATCAACCACCACTCGTTGCCTTCTTACAGGGAGCCAGTTTCTAATCCAAACTGTGAAATCTTCTCAATCCCATGCCTCCGCATTTTCTCCAATAGCCTACCATGTGGAACTTTATCAAAGGCTTTACTGAAGTCCATATACACCACGTCAACTGCCCTTCCCTCATCCACATGCTTGGTCACCTTCTCAAAAAACTCAATGAGGTTTGAGAGACACGACTTAGCTTTGACGAATCCATATTGACTATCTCCAATCAAATTGTTGCTTGCTAGATGATTATAAATTCTATCTCTTATAATCCTTTTCAAAACTTTTCCTACAACAGACATAAGGCTCACTGGTCTATAATTACCTGGGTCATCTCTGCTGCCCTTCTTGAACAGGGGCACAACATTTGCAATCCTCCAGTCCTCTGGTACTAAACCTGTAGACAATGAGGACTCAAAGATCAAGGCCAAAGGCTCCGCCACCTCCTCCCTAGCTTCGCAGAGAATCGTTGGAAAAATCCCATCCGGCCCAGGGGATTTATCTACCTTCACACCTTCTATAATTGATAACACCTCCTCCTTACTAACCTCAATCCTTTCAATTCTAGTAGCCCGTAACTCAGTCTTCTCCTCTACAGTATTCTCCTTTTCCTGAATGAAAACAGATGAGAAATATTCGTTTAGGACCTCTCCAATCTCCACAGGGTCCACACACAACTTCCCACTTCTGTCTTTGACTGGCCCTATTCCTACCCTAGTCATCCTCTTATTCCTCACATACCTATAGAAAGCTTTAGGGTTCTCTTTTATTCTAACTGCTAATGTCTGCTCATGTGCCCCCCTTGCTCCTCTTAACTCTCTCTTTAAATCCTTCCTAGCTAATCTGTAACTCTCCGTCGCCTCATCTGAACCATCTCGTCACAATGTCACATAAACCTCCCTCTTCCGCTTAATAAGAGATACAAATTCTTTAGTAAACCACGGTTCCCTTACTTTATCACTTCCTCCCTGCCTGACAGGGACATACCTGTCAAGGACACGCAATAT
Source organism: Stegostoma tigrinum (assembly GCF_030684315.1). NCBI lineage: Eukaryota > Metazoa > Chordata > Chondrichthyes > Orectolobiformes > Stegostomatidae > Stegostoma > Stegostoma tigrinum. The sequence continues at coordinate 139,684,358 of NC_081356.1, forward strand.
CTGTTCCTTAAACCAGCTCCATATTTCGATTGTCTCTATCCCCTGCATTTTGCTCCCCCATTCTGTGCCTCCTAAGTCTTGCCTAATCGCTTTATAATTGCCCTTCCCCCATCTATAACTCTTGCCCTGTGGCATTTTCCTATCCTTTTCCATCGTTAAACTAAACTTAACCGAATTATGGCCACTCTCTTCAAAGTGCTCACCTACCACTAAATCAAACAGCTGGACTGGTTCATTACCAAGTACCAGATCCAGTGTGGCCTCCCCTCTTGTTGGTCCTTCGACATACTGTGTCAGGAAACCATCCTGCACACATTGGACAAAAACTGATCCATCCGACATACTAGAGTTATAGCATTTCCAGTCAATGTTGGGGAAGTTAAAGTCTCCCATAGTGACCACCCTATTCCTTTCTCTCCTGCCCAGAATCGTTTTGCCAGTCCTCCGCTCCACATCCCTGGAACTTTGCGGAGACCTATAAGAAAACTCCCAGCAGTGTGGCCTCTCCTCTCCTGTTTCTGACCTCAGCCCATAACACTTAAGTGGACGAGTCCTCGTCAAAAGTTCTTTCAGCCACTGTTATACTGTCCTTGACTAACAAAGCCACACCTCCCCCTCTTTTACCACCTTCCCTGATCTTATTGAAAGATCTAAACCCTGGAACCTGCAACATGCATTCCTGACCCTGCTCTATCCATGTCTCCGAAATGGCCACAGTTAGACTAGATGTTTTCCTCCAGATCATTTATGTCGATCTCAAACAGCACAGGTCCCAGCACTGATCTCTGTAGAAAATCACTAGTCACAATCCTCCATGCTGAAAAGTATCCTACCACTTCCACCCTCTGTCTCCTATGATTAAGCCAGTTCTGTATCCATCTTGCAGACTCGCCCCTGATACCATGTGACCTCACCTTTTGTATAAGTCTGCCATACGGGACCTTATCAAAGGCTTTACTGTAGCCTACGTAGGCAACATCAACCACTTTTCCTTCATCAATCATCTTTGTGACCTCCTCAAAAAATTTGATCGAGTTAGTGAGGCATGACCACCCCGACACAAAACCATGCTGTCTATCGCTAATAAGTCCGTTTGCTCCTAAATGCATATAGATCTTGTCCCTGAGAATCTTTTCCAATAATTTTCCCACCACCGATGTGAGACTCACAGGCCTGTAATTTCCAGGATTATCCCTGCTACGCTTCTTAAACAATGGGACAACACTGGCTATTTTCTAGTCCTGAGATCTCGCCTGTGGCCAAGGAAGGTACAAAAATGTCTGTCAATGCTCCAGAAGGTAGAGGGACTTCTCTCCCTTAAAACTTTTTAAGATAAGCAACACCTGTCCCTTTTCAATAGCAACTTGACTTAGAAACTTGACATTCCCTTCCCTGAGATCATCCTCTACCAATTCCTTCTGTTAGGTGAATACTGATACAAAGTTTTCGTTTAGGACCTCACTTGCTTATTCTGGCTCCACACATTGATTTCCTCCTTTGACCTCGAGTGGGCCAACCCTTTCCCTAAATACCCTCTTGATCTTTATAAAGCCTTGGGATTCTCCTTAATCCTGTGTGCCAAAGACTTTTCCCGACCCCTTTATTACCCTTCTAAGTCCTTGTTTAAGCATTTTTCTATTTTCCTTTTATACTTCAAGGGCTCCGCCAGTTCCCAACCTCTTAGGCCTTACGCATGATTCCTTTTTCTTTCTAATTAAGGTAATTATATCCCTCATCATTCAAGATTCATGTAACTTGTCATACGTATCCTTCATTCTCACAGGAATGTGCCTGTCCTGAACTCTTATCAACTGCAGTTTGAAATATACCAGATGTCCCAATGTAGATTTACCCTCAAAAAGCTGCCTCCAATCAGAATTCTCCAGTTCCTGCCTAACATTGTTGTAGTTCACTCTTCCCCATTTTAACACCTTAACCTGAGGCCTGGTGTTGTCCCTACCCATGAATAACTTAAAACTCACAAAATTATGGCCACCATTCCTGAAATTCTCCCCCACTGAAACTTCACTCACCTGGTCGGGCTCATGTCCCAAAACTAGTTCCAGTATAACCCCTTCCCTTGTTGGACTGTTACAGATTGTGCTAAGAATCCCTCCTGAATGTCTGCCCCATTCAAGCTGTTGGCACACAGTGAGTCCCAGTCAATATAGGGGAAGTTAAACTCTCCCATTCACAACTACCCTGCTGTTCATACATTTTTCCAAAATCTGTCTACATATTCCCTCCTCTATCTCCCACTGGCTTTAGGGAGGCCTTTAGTATGCTCCCAGCGTTGTGATTTCACCTTTCCTATGCCTGGGTTCTACCTATATTTAAGGCACAGTGATTGTTGTATCATAACGTTTCAGATGACAGTGAGAAATGACACTGGATGATCGCCTCTAATATGTCTACCAGACCAAAAATCCGTGCTAGTACTTCATTTGTGTCTGCTTTCTTAGCTTGAGCAAGCAACTGCATCTCCAACTTGTCAACTTCCAACTGGCTTTTGGAAATTCACTGAAGGCTGTCAGAAATAGCACTACTACCTGCAGGAAATCTTTTGCAATTTCCAGTGCCATTACTTTTATGCAGTACAGAGCCTGGTATTTTCTTTACATTTATCACTTGCTAATACCGCACTGAAATCCTCGTTGTCAGTTTCACAATAATCATAGCCAGAAGCCTGATACTCTTGTTAAAACACACTTGGGAAAGTATGTTGATTCTCAAGACAACAATTGCTGGGTCACCCACAAAAGCTAATGATTTAACCAAAGGACACAAAGCCACTAATTTACCTGTCTGAAGGAATCAGGTTAACAGAAAACACTGTCAATACAGTGAGAGGTTGGAGGAGCACAGCAAATTAGGCAGCATTAGAGCGGCAGAAAAGTCGATGTTTCGGATCGGAACCTTAACAAAGGGTCCTAACCCAAAACATCCAACTTTCTTGCTCTGATGCTGCCTGACCTGCTGTGTTCCTCTAGCTGCGCACTGTGTCGACTCTGACTTATAGCATCTGCAGTTCTTGTCATCTCCCAGTAACAGAAGACACTGACCAAGGTGGGCAAATTATTGGAAAGGGCTCTGAGAGATAGGATTTATGATCACTTGGAAAGGCACAGTTTGATTCGGTATAATCAGCATGGATTTGTGAGGGGTAGAACATGCCTCACAAACATAGAAAATAGAACATTACAGAGCAGTACAGACCCTTCGGCCCTCGATGTTGCGCCGACCTGTGAAACCAATCTGAAGCCCATCTAACCTACACTATTCCATTATCATCCATATGTTTAACCAATGACCATTTAAATGCCCTTAAAGTTGGCAAGTCAACTACTGTTGCAGGCAGGGCATTCCACGCCCTTACTACCCTCTGAGTAAAGAACCTACCTCTGACATCTGTCCTATATCTATCATCCATCAATTGGAAAGCTATGTCCCCTCATGCTAGCCATCACCATCCGAGGAAAACGGCTCTCACTGTCTACCCTATCTAATCCTCTGATCATCTTGTATATCTCTATTAAGTCACCTCTTAACCTTCTTCTCTCTAACGAAAACAGCCTCAAGTCCCTCAGCCTACCCTCATATGACCTTCCGTCCATTCCAGGCAACATCCTAGTAAATCTCCTCTGCACCCTTTCCAATGCTTCCACATCCTTCCTATAGTGCAGCAACCAGAACTGTATGCAATACTCCAAGTGCGGCCACACCAGAGTCTTGTACAGCTGCAACATGACATCATGGCTCCAAAACTCATTCCCTCTACCGATTAAAACCTAATACACCGTAAGCGTTCTTAACAACCCCATCAACCTGGGAGGCAACTTTCAGGGATCTATGCGCATGGACACCGAGATTTCTCTGTTCATCCACACTACCAATAATCTTACCATTAGTCCAGCACTCTGTATTCCTGTTACTCCTTCCAAAGTGAATCACCTCACACTTTTCCGCATTAAACTGTACTTGCCACCTCTCAGCCCAGCCTGCAATCTGCAACATCCTTCCGCACTATCCACAGCTCCACCGACTTTAGTGTCATCCGCAAATTTATTAACCCAATCTTCAATGCCCTCATCCAGGTCATTTATAAAAATGTCAAACAGCAGTGGCCCCAAAACAGATCCTTGCGGTACACCACTAGTAACTGAACTCCAGGATGAACATTTCCCATCAACTGCCACCCTCTGTCTTCTTACAGCAAGCCAATTTCTGGTTCAAACCACTAAATCACCCTCAATCCCATGCCTCGGTATTTTCTGCTATAAGCCTACCATGGGGAACCTTATCAAACACTTTACTGAAATCCATATACACCACATCAACCGCTTTACCCTCATCCATCTGTTTGGCCACCTTCTCAAAGACCTCAATAAGGTTTCTGAGGCATGACCTACCCTTCATAAAACCTCATTGAATTCTTTGAAGAAGGGGCCAAACATGTGGATGAAGTTGGATCAGTGGATGTGGTGTAAATGGATTTAAGTAAGGCGTTTGATAAGGTTCTCTGAGGTAGGCTCATGCAGAAGGTAAGGATAGGGGAAGGGTAAGGCATGGGATAGGGGGACATGTGGCAGATTGGATTCAGAATTGGCTGACTCTTAGAAGAAGGGTGGTAGTGGCTGGAAAATATACAACATGGTGCTCAGTTACGAGTGGTGTACCACAAGGATCTGTTCTGGGTCCTCTTCTATTTGTGATTTTTGTAAATGATTTGGATGAAGGAGTGGAAGGGTGGATTAGCAAGTTTGCGGACCATATGAAGGTGGGTCACGTTGTGGACAGTGCAGAGGGCTGTTCTAGGTTACAAAGGGACATTGATAGGATGCAGAGCTGGGCTGAGAAGTGCCAGATGGAGTTTAACCCTGAAAAGTGTGAGGCGATTCATTTTGGAAGGACAAACTTGAAAGCAGAATACAGGGTCAACGGAAAGATTCTTGGCAGTGTGGAGGAGCAGAGGGAACTTGGGGTTCATGTTCACAGTTCCCTGAGAGCTGCCACCCAGGTGGATAGAGTTATTAAGAAGGCATATGGTGTGTTGGCTTTCAGTAATAGAAGGATCGGGTTCAAGAACTGCGAAGCTATGCTCCAACTATACAAAAGCCTGGTTCAGCCACATCTGGAGTATTGCGTCCAGTTCCGGTCACCTCATTATAGGAAAGATGTGGAAGCATTGGAAATGGTGCAGAGGAAATTTACCAGGATGTTGCCTGGAATGGAGGGAAGGCCTTTCGAGGAAAGGTTGAGAGAGCTTAGGCTTTTCTGTTTAGAATGATGAAGGATGAGAAGTGACATGATAGAGGTGTACAGCATGATCAGACGTATAGATAGAGTAGACAACCAGAGACTTTTTCCTAGGTTGGAGGTAGCTATTACGAGGGGGCATAGTTTTAAAGTGAGTGGAGGTAGATGTAGGGGAGACGTCAGAGGTAGGTTCTTTACTCAGAGAGCGGTCAGGGCATGAATGCATTGCTGGAGAGCGTAGTGGATTCAGCCTCATTGGGGCATTTAAGCAGCTATTAGATAGGCATATGGATGAAAGTGTAAGGTAGGGGTGGAGGTAAGATAGACCTGAGGATTAGGATAAAAGTTTGGTACAACATCGTGGGCTGAAGGGCCTGTACTGTACTGTACTGATCTATGTTCTATTTTGTATACTGCATTAATTGAGATATGACACCTTCCGTCCTGTATTTACCATCCCTTGTCGTTGCCATCCCTTTATCTGATGTGCTTGAAGTTACATTCCTAACCCTTGCCAAACACATTGCCCTGTATTCTGGAGACTTTAAGAACCTCTGCTGAGTTCTGTTTTCATTTTTTCCATGCAGTTGAACCCACGCCTGCCCATATGCTCACCTGTTGCTTTGTTTCCCTTCCTGACTCCCCACTCTCTAGTGTAAAGCCCTGTTGACCACCCTAGTTTGTGTTTTCTTCCCTTTTCTATGTCATAAGCATTGTTCTTTCATTTAAAGTCATGAGCATTAGTGACTGACCATCACAGTAACAGAATTGTAAAAATTAAATTTAACAGAATTTCAAAACAAGTGTCACTCTGGGTTCTAACTAGTGTTTCAATCAGCTGGGATGAGATGACTGTACGTGGCTCTGCACTCTAGCTCCCAGCTCAAGTACAGAAGCCCAGTCAGAATAAGCAGGCTACAAACCTCAAATAGCATTCAGTTTACTGACCAGAGCTTTGTGTTTTCCAGAGGGGCTAAACTTTGTGTTGTGAAAACAAAGCGAAAAGCAAAGCAGAGTCAGACTGTCACACAGGAATACGTCATTACACGTAAGTACAGAGCCCTTCCAGGTAATCGGCAGCTTTAGAACAAGACTGCCATTCTCGCAGACTCCAGAAATTACAGTCACAGACTAAATTCTTGCCATAAACCCTTGTTTGATATCAATTGATTTCATTGTAAATCTATGCCCAAAAAGCATCCTAATATAACTTAACCTTCACTATAACACTGATATGCCCTTCACCCCTCACTGTAAAATTTGAAATTGAGTACACCCCTCACGTTTGCACTCTAATCTGCCCCACACTGTTAATTCTGATATGGAAACATAGACACAGAAGCATAGAAAATAGGTGTGGGAGTAGGCCATTCTGTCCTTTGAGCCTGCACATCCTTCAGTATGATAGTGGCTAATCATGCAATTTCAGTATCCCACTCCTGCTTTCGCTCAATACCCCTTGATCCCTTTAGTTTTAAGGGCCACATCCACCACCCTCTTGAATATATATAATGGACTGGCCCAACAGCTTTCTTTGGTAGAAACTTCCACAGGTTCACAACTATCTGAGTGAAGACGTTCTTTCTCATCTCATAGAACATAGAACAGTACAGCACAGTACAGGCCCTTCGGCCCACGATGTTGTGCCAAACTTTTACCTGAACCCTAAGGTCTATCTAACCTCCACCGCTACCTTATGCTATCATCCATATGCCTATCTAATAGCTGCTTAAATGTCCCTAATGAATCCGACTCCACTACCCTCCCCGGCAGACTCAGTCCTGAATAGCTTACTACTTATTCTTAGACTGTGACCTCTAGTTCTGGACTTCCCCATAATCTGGAACATTCTTCCCATGTTTAACATGTCCAGTCCCATCAAGGGTTTATATGCTTCCATAAGATGCCCACCCCCTCATGCTTCTAAATTCCAATAGCCCAGTCAATCCAGACTTTGTTCATATATCAGTCCTACCACGCGGTTTTCAGGAAGTTCACCAGACCTGAAACGTTAACTCTGTTTTTCCTTCACAGATGCTGCCACACCTGCTGAGCTTTTCCAGAAACTTTGTTTTTGTTCCTACCAACTCAGGTATCAGTCTGGTGAACTTTCGCTGGGCTCCCTCAATAATAAGAATGTCCTTCCTCACACGAGGGCACCTTACTGCACACAGTATTCAAGATATGGCCTCACCAAGGCCCTATATAACTGCAATAAGACATTCCAATTCCTGGACTCACATTCTCAAATATTGTCCATACCTCTCACTTTAACGTGCTGATATACATAGAACATTACAGCACAGTACAGGCCCTTCAGCCCTCGATGTTGTGCCGACCTGTCGTACCGATCTCTATTCCATGTACATCCATATGCTTATCCAATGACGCCTTAAATGTACCTACAGTTGGCGAATCTACTACCGTTGCAGGCAAAGCGTTCCATTCCCTTACTACTCTGAGTAAAGAAACTACCTCTGACATCTGTCCTATATCTTTCACCCCTCAATTTAAAGCTATGCCCCCTCGTGCGCGCCGTCACCATCCTAGGAAAAAGGCTCTCCCTATCCACCCTATCTAACCCTCTGATTATTTTATATGTTTCAATTAAGTCACCTCTCAAACTTCTCTCTAATGAAAACATCCTGAAGACCCTCAGCCTTTCCTCGTAAGACCTTCCCTCCATACCAGGCAACATCCTAGTAAATCTCCTCTGCACCCTTTCCAAAGCTTCCACATCCTTCTTATAATGCGGTGACCAGAACTGTACACAATACTCCAAGTGCGGCCGCACCAGAGTTTTGTACAGCTTCACCATAACCTCTTAGTTCCGGAACTCGATCCCGCTATTAATAAAAGCTAAAACACTGTATGCCTTCTTAACAGCCCTGTCAACCTGGGTGGCAACTTTCAAGGATCTGTGTACATGGACACCAAGATCTCTCTGCTCATCTACACTGCTAAGAATCTTACCATTAGCTGTGTACTTTGCCTTCCGGTTACTCCTACCAAAGTGCATCACCTCACACTTGTCTGCATTAAACTCCATTTGCCACCTCTCAGCCCAGCTCTGCAGCTTATCTATGCCTCTCTGCAACCTACAGCATCCTTCGTCACTATCCACAACTCCACCGACCTTAGTGTGGTCTGCAAATTTACTAACCCATCCTTTTACGCCCTCATCCAGGTCATTTATAAAAATGACAAACAGCAGTGGACCCAACACCGAACCTTGCGGTACACCACTAGTAACTAGTCTCCAGGATGAACATTTCCCATCAACTACCACCCTCTGTCTTCTTTCAGCAAGCCAATTTCTGATCCAAACTGCTATATCTCCCACAATCCCATTCCTCCGCATTTTGTACAATAGCCTATTGTGGGGAACCTTATCGAACGCCTTGCTGAAATCCATATACACCACATCAACCGGTTTACTCTCATCTACCTGTTTGGTCACCTTCTCAAAGAACTACCCCACATATCTCACTCCAACATTTGGATATCACCCACACCCTTCATTTTAAGTCTGACATACACCACACCCCACACTTTAACATACTGATATACCTCACATCTCTCACTGGAGACTCTGATATACTCAATTGACTTGGAAGTTTAAGTCTGTTGTAAGCGATGTAACAATTGTTTATTTATGTGGTTGTTTTACATGTTTGTAGCCCACGCCCTGCCCATGTTCCGGGAACCCAGGCAGAAGAGCACCAGGAAACAGTTGGAGAAAGATCGTCTTGATCCTGTGAAATCCCACAAGCCGGAACCTCCAGTATCTGGACCAGGTGCCGTTGGTTTCATAGTTCCTCATCACTGTTGCGAGCTGTTGGTTGCTGCTGAACCTGAAAACTATTTGCCTAAGCTTTAATTTGAGTGTCACTTTGTGGCATTTACGTAAGTGTTTCTATTACAGGGCGTGGTGGGCGTGTTGGTACTCATGGTGGAACATTATCATCATTTATCGTGAAGAATATTGCTCTGGATAAAACAGATGACAGCAACCCGCGTGAAGCTATCTTACGCCATGCAAAAGAAGCCGAACAAAATCCATACTGGGTGGCTCCAGCCTATGTGAAGTGAGTCTGATCAGTGTCTGTCATTCAGGGTTTGTAGCCCCACAGATTATGAAGTGGCAGGGTCAATAAACCCCTCTCGCTTCTTTTTACCTCCCATCTGTCATGGATTAAATCTCAAAGGTTTCTTTACTTCCTGTGTTTATTGCTTCATCACAGAACCATGAAACTATACAGAAATCTCAGTCTTGCACTATCATCAATTGTACTCAGCTATGAAAAACAAAAAAAAAAGCACTGTATACAAGAATACAGGAATTGCTGGAGAAACTCAGCAGGTCTGACAGCATCTGTGGAGAGAATTTTTTTTTTCTGAAGAAGAGTCTAGGCCCGAAGCGTCAGCCTTCCTGCTCCTCTGATGCGGTTTGGCCTGCTGTGTTCATCCAGCTCTATACCTTGTCTCTGTGGGGAGAAAGCAGAGTTAGCATTTCAAGTCAATTGACTTTTCATGTGTTTTGTTGAAGAGTCACTGGACCTGAATTTCTGTTTTTGTTTCAGATCTCCAGTGTTCACGGTAAATTTTTCACTGATGGGATGTAGGTATGGCTGACTGGCCAACATGTTATTGCCCGTCTTTAGTTGCTGTTGAGAAAGTGGTGGTGAGCTGCAGTCCATGTGCTGTAGATTGACCCACAATGTTGATAGGGAGGGACTTCCAGGATATTGACCCAGCAACATTGTAGGAATGGGAATAAATTTCTAAGTCAGGGTGGTGAATGGCTTGGAGGCAAGTTCACGGGTAATGGTGTACCCATATTTCTGCTGCCATTGTCCCCCTACGTGGAAGAGGTCATGGGTTTAGAAAGTGCTGTCTGAGGAGCTTTGGTGAATTTCTGCAGTGCATCTTTAGATCGCACACACTGCTGCTACGGAGCATTGGTGGTGGAGGCAGTGGATGCTTGTGGATGTGGTGCCAGTCAATTGGGCTGCTTTGTCCTGGATGATGTCAAGCTTCTTCAGTGTTGTTGGGGGTGCACTCATCCAGGCGAGTGAGGGGCTATTTCATCACACTCCTGACTTGTGCCTTGTATATGGTGAACAGGAAGTGAATTACTTGCTGCAATATTCCTAGCCTCTGTCCTGTTCCTGTAGTCACTGTATTTGTACGGTGAGTTCAGCTGAGTTTCTGGTCAATGGTAATCTCCAGAATGTTGATTATGGTGGATTCAGTGAAGGAAACTCCATTGAAAGTCAAGGCATGGTGATTAGATTGTCTCTTATTGAAGATGGCCTTTGCCTGGCATTTGTGTGGCGTGCGTGTTACTTGCCATTTGTCAGCCCAACACTGGATGTTGCATTTGAACATGGACAGCTTCAGTATCAAAGTCTGCAAATGGTACTAAGTGTTGTGCAATATTTGGCAAACGTCCCCACTTGATGGAGGGAAGGTCATTGACACCTGAAGATCGTTGTGCCTAGGATACTATATTGAGGAAAATCTGTAGAGAAGTCCTGGAGCTGAGATGACTGACCTCCAACAAGCACAACCATCCTCTTATGTGCCAGGTTTGCCTCAAATACCCATTGATCGCAGTTTTGCTTGGGCTCTTTGATCAATCAAAAGTGATTTTGATGTGAAGAGCTGCCACTCTCCCCTCATCTCTTGAATTCAACTGTTTCATCGATGTTTGAACCAAGGCTGTAATGACATCAGGGGCTGAGTTACCCTGACAGAATCCACACTGAGTGTCACAGAGCAGGTTATTGCTGAGTAATTACTGCTTGATAGCTCTGTTGATGGCACCTCCCATCTCTGTACTGATGATTAGGAGTAAACTGATGGAGCTGTTTTCCTGCTTTGTCCTGCTTTTTGTGTACAGGACATAATTGGGCAATTTTCCACAGTGTCGGGTGGATTTCAGCTTTGTAGCTGTACTGGAACAGCTTGGCTAGGGTGCAGCAAGCTCTGGAGCACAAGCCTTCAGTACTACTGCCAGGATGTTGTTAGGACCCATAGTCTCTGCAGTATCTAGTGTCTCCAGCTGTTTCTTGATATCACTTGGAGTGAACCAATTTGGATGAAGGCGGGTATTTGTGTTGCTGGGGACTGCTGCAGGAGGCTGAGATAGCTCATTCACCCAACACTTCTGGCTGAAGATTGTGGTGACTGCTTCAATCTTATCCTTTACACTGGGCTCCACTATCATTGAGGATGGGGATACTTGTGGAGCCACCCTCTCTGGTGACTTGTTTAATTGTGAGGAGCATTCATGACTGATTGTTTTAGAGTACACTTCTGATGGCCCACTTCGATGCCCAGTCTGGAGTTGGTGGATCTGTTCAAGGTCTGTCCCATTTAGCACAGTGATAGTGTCGCACAACACAGTGGAGGGTATTCTTAATGTGAAAGCATGTCTTCACTTGCCCAGGACTGTTTGGTGGTCACTCTTACTAATACTGTCATGGAGTAGGCAAATTAATGAGGCTGTGGTCAAAAAAGTTTTTCACTCTTATTGATTCTCTCACTACCTGCTGCAGACCCAGTGTAGCTGCTGTGACCTTTAGGGTTTTAGGGAAAAGTGATTATCCTCTGCCATTTCTGCCACCTGCAATCAGATTCCATGACCAAAGAGATATCCCGCTCCCACCCCATCTGCTTTCCGTAGGGTCTGCTCTGTCCACATCTCCTTTGTCTTTTCCACACTCCTCATGGATCCCACCCCAACTGGCACCTTTCCCTGCAACTGCGCGAGGTGCTACACCTGCCCCCACACCTCCCCCTTCACCTCCGTCTGAGGCCCCAAACAAGCATTCCGTATCTGACAGGGATTCACCTGCACATCTTCCAACCTGGTGTACCGCATCCATTGCACCCAGTGTGGTCTCCTCTATATCGGAGAGACTAAGCACAGACTTGCTGATAGATTTGCAGAGCATGCGCACTCTGTGCGCTCCAATCAACACCACCTTGATTGCCAGCCATTTGAACTCACCTTCCCACTCCCTTGTGACATGTCCATCCTGGGCTGCCTCCAATGTCGTAACGAGACCAGATGAAAGTTGGAAGAATGGCACCTCATATTCTGCCTCGGAAGCTTGAAGTCTAATGGCCGCTACACAGAGTTCACTAGCTTCAAAATCTCCCCACCCCCACCTCATCCCATGTCCAGCTCTCCCTACACCCTGTCCGTCTTCCTTCTCACCTATCTTCCTCACCCTTCCCATTGACCAATCTCCACAACCTCCCACCTGCATCCACCTATCACCACCCCATCTGTTTTCACCTAGCCCTATTCCCCCCTCTATTTATTTCTGAGACCCCCCACCCCCACCCAAGACATGAAGGGTCCTGCCCCAAAATGTCAACTTTCCGGCTCCTCTGATGCTGTCTGGCCTGTTGTGTTCCTCGTGGACGCATTGGTAATTATTTTCCAACGTTCTATAGCGTCAGGATCAGTTCCTGCGGATTGGAGGGTGGCTAATGTTGTCTCACTTTCCAAGAAGGGAGGGAGAGAGAAAACAGGGAATTATAAACTGGTTAGCCTCACGTCAGCGGTGGGAAAGATGCTGGAGTCAATTATAAAAGATGAAATTACGAATCATTTGGATAGCAGTAACAGGATAGGTCAGAGTCAGCATGGATTTACGAAGGGGAAATTGTGCTTGACTAATCTTCTGGAATTTTTTGAGGAAGCAAAGAGTAGTGATAAATGGATCCCTTTCGGAATGGCAGGCAGTGACCAGTGGGGTTCCACAAGGTTCGGTGCTGGGACCGCAGCTGTTTACAATATACATTAATGATATAGATGAAGGCATTAAAAGTAATATTAGCAAATTTGCTGATGACACAAAGCTGGGTGGCAGGGTGAAATGTGAGGAAGATGTTATGAGAATACAGGGTGACTTGGACAGGCTAGGTAAGTGGACGGATGCATGGCAGATGCAGTTTAATGTGGATAAATGTGCGGTTATCCACTTTGGTGGCAAGAACAGGAAGGCAGATTACTATCTAAATGGAGTCAAATTAGGTAAAGGGGGAAGTACAATGAGATCTGGGTGTTCTTGTACATCAGTCAATGAAAGCAAGCATGCAGGTACAGCAGGCAGTCAAGAAAGCTAATGCATGCTGGCCTTCATAACAAGAGGAATTGAGTATAGGAGCAAAGAGGTCCTTCTGCAGCTGTACAGGTCCCTGGTGAGACCACACCTGGAGTACTGTGTGCAGTTTTAGTCTCCAAATTTGAGGAAGGACGTTCTGGCTATTGAGGGAGTGCAGCGTAGGTTCACGAGGTCAATTCCTGGAATGGTGGGACCATCATATTTTGAAAGATTGGAGCGACTGGGCTTGTATACACTTGAGTTTAGAAGGATGAGAGGGGATCTGATTGAGACGTATAAGATTATTAAGGGATTGGACACTCTGGAGGCAGGAAGCATGTTTCTGCTGATGGGTGAGTCCAGAATCAGAGGACACAGTTTAAAACTGAGAGGTAGGCCATTTAGAACAGAGTTGAGGAGAAACTTCTTCACCCAGAGAGTGGTGGATATATGGAATGCTCTGCCCCAGAATGCAGTGGAGGCCAAGTCTCTGGATACTTTCAAGAAATGAGGATCAGTGGTCGGCACAACATTGTGGGCTGAAGGGCCTGTTCTGTGCTGTACTGTTCTATGTTCTATGTTCTAAAGAGATAGATAGAGCTCTTAAGGATAGTGGAATCAAGGGTTATAGGGATAAGGCAGGAACAGGATACTGATTGTGGATGATCAGCCATGATCATAATGAATGGTGGTGTTGGCTCGAAGGGCCGAATGGTCTAGTCCTGCACCTGTTGTCTATTACTATATTTCTGATCCTGCCTGTCCACCATCTACAAGGCACAAGTCAGAAGTGTGATGCAGTAGTCACCAGTTGCCTTAATAAATTTAGAATAAATAACCCTTAAGAAGCTTGACACCATCAGAGACAACAGCCAGTTCTCTTGATTAATACCACATCTGACAAATATTCATTCCATCCACCACTGATGTTCAGTGGCAGCAGTATGCATTATCAACAAGATGCACTGCAGAAATTCACCAAGGCTCCCTTAGATAGCACCTTCCAAGCCGACAATCACTTCCAGCTACAATGACAAGGTCGGCAAATACATGGGGAACACCACCGCCTGCAAGTTCCCCTCCAAGCCACTCACCGCCCTGGCTTGGAAATGTATTTCTATTTCTTCAATGTTGCTGGGTCGCCATGCCTGAAACATTAACTCTGATTTCTCTTCAGAGATGCTGCCAAACCTGCTGAGATTTTTCAGCAATTTTTGTTTTTGTTTCTGATTTATAGCATTCGCAGCTCACTTTTTATGGCTCTTCAGAAGCCTGAAAGGATAGTAGAGGCAGAAAATGACTGAAAGGTTATCTGAATATACACCTGATATTCCATTATTTTGAGATTGGGTTGGAGCATGGAGTAACCAGAGCAACCATAATCTTATTTAATGGCAGAACAGGCTGAAGAAGCCAATTAATCTCCTAAATCCCTTCTGTTTTGGGATGATCATAACAAATATGAATGGCAGTAGACAGTTCAGCCCTTGAACCTGCTCTGCTATTTAATAGGATTGTGGATGATTCAACATTCCTAATCTCCACCTTCCTGCCTTTTCCCCTTAACCCTTGAATCCCCAATTGATCAAGAAGCTATCTCAGCCTTAAATAAACAAATTCCTGTTTATCTCTGTTTTAAATTAATGTCCTTTTCTGCTAAGACTATGCGGACTTGTCCTGGACTCTCCCATGAGGGGAAAATGTTCTAGCATAATCTCCCTGCTCATACATTTTACACCTCAGCTAATATAAAAGATTCTGTTCTGAGGAAGGGTCACTGGACCCTAAACATTAACTTTGATTTCTCTTCACAGAAGCTGCCAAACCTGCTGAGCTTTTCCATCAATTTCTGTTTTTGTTTCTGATTTCCAGCATCTGGAATTCTTCAGTTTTTGTAAAGGGTTCTATGTGCCTTCTTAATCAATTTATTCATCTGTCATGCTACCTTCAGAGATCTGTGGACATTCACCTGAAGGTCCCTCACTTCCTGTACTCTTCTCTTCTCCGTACTCTCTCATTAGTACTCAATTCCTTTGCATTACTTAGCCTCCCAAATGTATCATTTCACACTTCTTCAGGTTACTGTTGGTCTGGAGTCACATGCAGGCCAGACCAAGTAAGGGTGGCAGGTTTCATCCCTTAAAGGAACAGAAGTGAACTAGATGGGATTTTTGTGACAATTGGCAATGGCTTCATGGTCATCATTAAACTCTTATTTCCAGATTATTATTGAATTCAAATTCCACCATCGACAGGATTCAAAAGCAGGTCCCCAGAACATTACCTGAGTCTCTGGATTAATTGTCTAGCGATAATACCATTTGGCCATCACCTGCCATCTGATGATGATCAATGCCTGCGGCATTTGGAATTCTCTACCTCATTAAGCTTTGGATTCTCCATTGATGACCATTAATGCTCAGTGGATTTTTGGCCTTTTAGGCAATCGAGAGCTGTGGGGAGAGAGCAGGAATGTGGATTTCATGTAAAAGGTCAGCCATGATTATATTGAATGGCAAAACAGGTTCAACGGTTACGCCTGTTCCTATTTGTTATGGCCTTGTGTTTCTCTTCAAAACCTTTCAGATAGTGTTCCAGACCTCACGTGCGCTGTGCTCCCTTCACCCTTGTTGTTAACCTCTCTGCCTGCAGCTTCACTTGTTTTCTGGCCCCACTTTTGTCCTCTGTGCTGCCCCCACCCTCACCCTCATTCTCTCATTTTGGATTTCAGGACCCAGCCACATGCTGTGTTTGCAACCCCAGAGGCTGAGGAAGAGGTGGAGGATGATGAGCCTGAGTGGAAGAAGCGCAAACTATGAGCACAATGTGAACCTTGGACTTTTGGCCAGTGAGGTGGCTGCAACCATGACCGGTTTCACATCTCTGTTACCAGTTTCTATATTTGGCACAGCATCAGGACTTATCGAGATATGAGTTGAGGGAGGTGGATAGTGAACGAATGAGTGTAGGATATTGAGATATTTTGGGTTATATTTGATGAAGAGTGCGTTTTATAGGGTTGGGTGAATCAGTTGATTTGGGAAAGGATGGGGAACGAAGGAGATTAATATACTGACTGCCTTTTTGTTTTGCCAATGCTGTCACATGTTCTGTTGTTAAACTTTTTCCCTTGTTCTGTTCTGATTTATGTTAATAAAATCTGATGCTGGATAATTCAGCCTCTGAGCTTAAGTTAAATAATGTTCTTTGTGTGGAGTGGCTCAATTACAACCTGTCTTGGCCTTGATGGCTATGTATGATTTGATTTAGCAAAAATGCCATTTACTGAGTATGGCAAAGAACCAATATCCAGAGATCAAATTATTTTTACACATTCTCAGTAGAGAGAAACGCCATTCAGCTTATTGTGTCTGCATCGATCCACAGAAATCTGACTATTAATTGCATTTTCCAGCTCATGATGCACAGCCCTGAAGGCTTTGGCATTTCAAGTGAAAATCTAAATGCTGGTTCAGTGTTAAGAGAGTTTCTGACTCAACCGTCCTCTCTTCTAAACAGAGAGATTCAACTCTAACTCCCCTCAGTTTAAAAAAAAATTCCCCTTAATGCTTCTCTTACCCTTCTACCTCTTACCTTAACTGTATTGCTCATGGTTCATGATTTCTCTACAAAAAGAAAATGCGCTTCCTGCCCACTCTATCACCTCACTAATCTTAAACATCTCTATCAGGTTGCCAATCAACCTTCGCAGTTCCAAGGAACACTACTCAAACCTATCCAAACTTTCCTCTTAACTTAGACCGTCCAGCCCAGGCAGCATCCTGGTAAATCTCCCCTGCATCCTCTCTAGTACAATCACATCTTTGCTATTAGAACAGTACAGCATAGGAACAGGCCCTTTGGCCCACCATGTGTGTACCAGCCTCTTTAGGCTCCGTGCACAAATTCCCTTTACAATCCTTGATCGGCCCTACCCTTTCTCAGGTCATTCTCTTATTCCTCATGTACATGTAAAAAAGCTTGGGGTTTTCCTTGATCCTATCTGCCAAGGTTTTCTCATGCCCCCTTATAGCTCTCCTAAGCCCTTTCTTCAGCTCCTTCCTGGATAACTTGTGTCCGTCTAGAGCCTTAACCATTCTTTGTTTCCTAAACCTTATATGAGCATCTTTCTTCCTGTTATCCAGTTGTTTGACTTCTCTTGAGAACCAGGACTCCTTCACTTGACCCATCTTCCCTGCCTGCTAGGGACAAACATATCAAGCACGCAGTATGCATTCCTTAAACAATCTCCACATTTCAATAGTGCTGTTCCCTGATAGCATCTGTTCCTGTTTTATATTCCCTAGTTCTTGCCCAACAGAATTGTAATTACCCTTCCCCCAATTATATACCTTACCTTGATACATGTGCCTATCCTTTTCCATGACTATTGTAAAAATAACGGAGTTATGATCGCTACCACCAAAATACTCTCGTACCAACAGGTCTGACGCTTGATAACAAAATGTGAAGCTGGATGAACACAACAGGCCAAGCAGCATCTCAGAAGCACAAAAGCTGATGTTTCGGGCCTAGACCCTTCATCAGAGAGGGTCTAACGCTTGGCCTGGTTCATTGCCAAACACCAAATCCAAAGTGGCCTCTTCTCGTGTTGGTCAATCTACGTACTATGCCAGGAATCCTTCCTGAACACACTGGACAAAATCCTCTCTATCTAAACTATTACAATTAAAATGTTTCCATTCAATCTTTGGAAAGTTGAAGTCACCCATGACTAGTGAGTTTTGAGAAGATTTGTAGCTCAGGTTCAGGTTCTGGATGTGAGATTGTTCGCTGAGTTGGAAGGTTAGTTTTCAGACGTTTCGTCACCATTCTAGGTAACATCATCAGTGAGCCTCCGGTGAAGCGTTGGTGCTACGTCCCGCTTTCTATTTATCTGTTTAGGTTTCCTTGGGTTGGTGATGTCATTTCCTGTGTTGGTGATGTCATTTCCTGTTCTTTTTCTCAGGGGATGATAGATTGATTTGGAGCCAATGTGTTTGTTGATGGAGTTCCGGTTGGAATGCCATGCTTCTAGGAATTCTCGTGCGTGTCTCTGTTTGGCTTGTCCTAGGATGGATGTGTTGTCCCAATCAAAGTGGCGTTCTTCCTCATCTGTATGTAAGAATACGAGTGATAGTGGGTCATGTCGTTTTGTGGCTAGTTGATGTTCATGTATCCTGGTGGCTAGCTTTCTGCCATGACTATAACCCTGTGACTTCTGCACCTTTCCAGTATCTGCCTTTCAATCTGTTCCTCCACTTCTCTACAACTATTAGGGGGTCTGGAAAAAAAACCCAACAAAGTGACTGCTCCTTTCTTGTTTCTGTCCTCAACCCAAACTGACTCTGTAGACATATCATTCTCGAACTGCCTTTCAGTAGGTGCTATACTAGGCCTGACCAGCAATGCCAAACCCCACCCCCTGCCTCTTTTACCACCCTCCCTATTTCTTTTAAAGCATTTAAATCTTGGAACTTCCACCAACTATTCCTGTCCCTGAGTTTCTGTAGTGGCCACAACATCGTGGTTCCAAATACCGACCCATCCGCCTTATTTCTGATACTTCTGGCATTGAAGTGTACATACTTCAAACCATCTCTGCATCCACAATTACACTCCATCAGCTGCATTTCTTTATTAACAACCTCATTCCCTGTTGTGTCTGTTGGAAAGCTGAATACCTCATCCTCTGAATTACAAATCCGGTTACACACCCCCTGCCAATCTAGTTTAAACCATCCCATATAGCTTGAGCAACCTCCCTCCCAGGATATTTGTGCCCTTCTGGTTCAGGAGCAGCGGGACATTGACAGGATGCAGAGATGGGCTGAGAGGTGGCAGATGGAGTTCAACCTGGATAAATGCGAGGTGATGCATTTTGGAAGGTCGAATTTGGAAGCTGAGTACAGGATTAAGGATAGGATTCTTGGCAGCGTGGAGGAACAGAGGGATCTTGGTGTGCAGATACATAGATCCCTTAAAATGGCCACCCAAGTGGACAGGGTTGTTAAGAAAGCATATGGTGTTTTGGCTTTCATTAACAGGGGGATTGAGTTTAAGAGTCGTGAGATCTTGTTGCAGCTCTATAAAACTTTGGTTAGACCGCACTTGGAATACTGCGTCCAGTTCTGGGCGCCCTATTATAGGAAAGATGTGGATGCTTTGGAGAGGGTTCAGAGGAGGTTTACCAGGATGCTGCCTGGACTGGAGGGCTTATCTTATGAAGAGAGGTTGACTGAGCTCGGTCTCTTTTCATTGGAGAAAAGGAGGAGGAGAGGGGACCTAATTGAGGTATACAAGATAATGAGAGGCATAGATAGAGTCGATAGCCAGAGACTATTTCCCAGGGCAGAAATGGCTAGCACGAGGGGTCATAGTTTTAAGCTGGTTGGTGGAAAGTATAGAGGGGATGTCAGAGGCAGGTTCTTTACGCAGAGAGTTGTGAGAGCATGGAATGCGTTGCCAGCAGCAGTTGTGGAAGCAAGGTCATTGGGGTCATTTAAGAGACTGCTGGACATGCATATGGTCACAGAAATTTGAGGGTGCATCCATGAGGATCAATGGTCGGCACAACATTGTGGGCTGAAGGGCCTGTTCTGTGCTGTACTGTTCTATGTTCTATGTTCTAGGTGCAACCTGTCCTTACTGTACAGGTCCCACCTTCCCCAGAATATGTTCCGATTATCCACATAATGGAAGCCCTCCCTCCTAAACCAGCCCTGTAGCCACGTGTTTAGCTGCACTCCCAATCTGTTCCTCCACTTCTCTGCAACTATTAGGGGGTCTGGAAGAAAAAACCCAACAAAGTGGCTTCTCCTTTCTTGTTTCTGACCTCAACCCAAACTGACTCTGTAGACATATCATTCTCAAACAGCCTTTCAGTAGGTGCTATACTAGGCCTGACCAGCAATGCCAAACCCCAACCCCCGCCTCTTTTATCACCTTCCCTATTTCACTATAAAATAATGAGGGTTAGATAGGGTGGATAGGGAGAGCCTTTTTCCTAGGATGTTGACGGCGAGCACAAGGGGGCATAGCTTTAAATTGAGGGGTGAAAGATATCGGACAGATGTCAGAGGTAGTTTCTTTCCTCAGAGAGTAGTAAGGGAATGGAACGCTTTGCCTGCAACGGTAGTAGATTCGCCAACTTTAAGTACATTTAAGTCATCACTGGACAAGCATATGGACGTACATGGAATAGTGTAGGTTAGATGGGCTTCAGATCGGTATGACAGGTCAGCACAACATCGAGGGCCGAAGGTCCTGTACTGTGCTGTTATGTTCTATGTTAAGTAAACTACCTCCCTATTTCGTACCTCGTTAACACATGGTACTGGTAGTAATCCAGAGATAACTACCGTGGTTGCCCTGGAGTTCAACTTCCAACCTAACTTACTGTACTTGTTTTTTTTTACATATAGAAGCCCTACAGTGTGGAAGCAGGCCCATCAGCCCAACAAGTTCACACCGACCTTCAGAGCACCCACCCAAACCCATCACCCCATAACCCACCTAATCTATACATCCTTGAAGACTTTGGACAATTTGGCATGGCCAATCCACCTGTACATCTTTGGACAGTGGGAGGAAACCCGAGTACCTGGAGGAAACCCACGCAGACAAGGCGAGAATATGCAAACTCCACACAGTCACCTAAGGCTGGAATTGAACCCAGGTCCCTGGTGGTGTGAGGCTGCAGTGCTAACCACTGTGCCAACCTTTTTCACATTCTCAGTCTTTTTTCTACCTCTGTCATTGGTACTGATATGTACCATGGCTGTTGGTTGCTCACCCTGCCCCTTAAGGATCTTGAAGACACAATCCGAGACATCACGGACCCTGCCACCCAGGAGGCAACATACCGTCCGTTCAGAGATAGTAGGAAGTGCAGATGCTGGAGAATCTGTGATAACAAGGTGTAGAGCCGGATGAACACAGCAGGCCAAGCAGCATCAGAGGAGCAGGAAGGCTGACGTTTCGGGCCTAGACCCTTCTTCAGAAACCCCATTTCTGAAGCAGGGTCTAGGCCCGAAACGCCAACTTTCCAGCTCCTCTGATGCTGCATGGCCTGCTGTGTTCATCCGGCTCTACACCTTGTTGTGCCATCTGTTCATCTCTTTCACATCCACAGAACTGCCTGTCTGTGCCTCTTACTATTGAATTCCCCACTACAATTGCTGTCCAATTCTCCCCCCTTCACTTCCTTGCCACGTGGCCAGGCTCAGTGCCAGAGACCTGTCTGCTGTGGCCTTTCCCTGATAGGTCACCCCTCCCACAAACAAAATACAAAATTGTATGCATATTATTGAGGGGAATGGCCACAGGGGATCCCTGCACTGTCTGCCTATTCCCTTTCTCCTTCCTGACAGTCACCCAGCTACCTTTTTCCTGTACCTTGAGTATGACTGCCTCCCTATAACTCCTCGCTATCACTCCCTCAGCCTCCTGAATGATCCGAAGTTCATCCAGCTCCAGTTCCTTAAAGCGGTTTGTAAGGAGCTGGAGTTGAGTGCACTTCTCGCAGGAGTTGGGTGCACTTCTTGCAGGTGAAGTCAGAGGGGACACCAGCAGTGACCCTTACCTCCCACATAAATCAACAGGAGCATGCAACTGCCCTAGCTTCCATTCCCACTCCTCTAGATTTCCAGAATGTAAAAAAAGCATTTCCTTCTTGACCCTCCACACAGTTTTTTTGGTTAGAGGAGGATGGGTGGGAGATACTATACGTGTAGTGTTTCGCGTTTAGCCAATGACCGAATATATGAGTTCCTACCTGGCTCGCGTTTCCGCTGCTCCAAACAAAAAGGCCGCTGCT